>NC_064550.1:8811663-9493327 GCF_023856365.1 Brienomyrus brachyistius
TGCAGAATAGCTGTTACTGAGGTGTTGTAGCACTCATAAATCACCTGGCAAGGGCACTGACGCATGCTTTTGCTCATAATGCTATTAAGATTATTAATCTGTCAAATAATAAATGATGCATATCCTTTTGTAATTGTATCCATTAGTATAGTGTAGTAAAATAGATTTATTGTCAGTTATATCTAACTCCGTATTCCTAGAACACCAAACCTGCTGGCGTTGACCCACGTGGAGCCCAAACAAAGATGATCTTTGAAGTCAGGGACGGATGCACGTCTCCGGTAGGGATCAGCCAGCATTGTCCGAGTTTTATTAGATTGTGAACTACTGACACACTTTTCTCAGTAAAGACAGACTCTATTAGTAGATAAGTTCTTTTTGGCTATACTTTATTTCAGGTAAATTTTGTTTAGTTCTTTTTTGTTTCATAATTATTGTTGAATTGAATTGATGAAATTATTGTTATTGTTTTTCTTAGGATTATTGAAATAAAAATAAAAATATTCGCGTATGTCTGTGACATAATTCACCGCTGAAGTGCATAGGATTGATGTTCCTGTAGTTGACAGTCTGCTTTTCTTACGAGGACACTGGGGATGAACCAACACAGAGCTACTTTTAAGTTTGTTCTTTAAATATGGAATAAAAAAGACTTTTGGGAAACACTTGCGAGTTTCAGTTGTTCTTTATGCGCTTAATTGGTTCGTAATTCACCAAGATCTATCGGTATTGTTGTAGGATGTTAATGTTAATGTTGTATTAATTACAAATATGCAGTAATGTTCCTACTAATACACAGCACAATGTACACAGAACCATGCATGCATGTAAAATTTTCCATCTGTCATGTTAGACATTGTCATCAACCACGCTGGTTGTTGAATGATCTACTTACGTGTCGCTTAGTTGTAAATTATTGCCTTATCATCTCTCTTTCCATTGCTGTGATGATAGTGTTGCATTTTCTTTACAATAAATTCATGCTTTACATACACAGATGTTAATATTTCCAACTACAAAAGTATGCAGCTGGACACTTGTTTTGGCATTAAATTAAACTAATAAATCAATTGCAGTAGCCTTGCACAGTAATGGCAAATGGCGATTTACTTTTAACAACACAATTCCATGAATTTGTTTCATACAAAATAAAACATCACTCATTGCTGCAAAAGGATATACCCTTGAATCTAGAACTGAATGATATTGGAAAAATTCATATTGTGATATTTACCTCAAACGTTACCCAAAATAAACAATTGCCAAAAAAGAAATTATTTACCAGTAGAGTCTGTCTGGGAAAGGCAAGTCAATATGCTGTATCGTCATAGTGCAATGCATTACTGAAGTGTTGTGGTGGCGCTGATTTAAACAAACCTACTGCACTGCCACTCATATTGAAGTGTAGCACAGTATGTAATACTTGATACTATGTTACTGTTTTATGTATTTACTGTACTGTACATTTCAATATCTTAATGTACTCTATACTTGTATAAAGAGGTTTACTGAAGGTATGCTTCATGTCATACCTACTGTGTCTCTTGATTACCTTGTTTTCCCTTGTGCTTCATTTAATCTCTCGTTTCTTTTTTCATCATGGCCCCTAAGCGTGCAAAACCTACTGCTTATGTTGGACGTAAGAGGCCACGTCGAGTGATTGACCTGGAAACCAAAATAAAACTGATTAAAGACTACGAAGGTGGAAAATCGGTGATGGTTATTGCTCGCCAGACAGGCATGTCCCATTCCACCATAGTTACAATATTGAAAAACAAGAACAAAGTAACAGAAGCTGTTAAAGGATCTGCTTCATTGAAAACAACGAGACTGACAAAAATTCGAGAAGGGCCTATATCAGACATGGAGAAACTTCTAATAACCTGGATGGAAGATCAGACACAGAAGCGTATCCCGCTCAGCACCATGATGATCACGGCCAAAGCAAAAAGTTTGTTTGCGATGTTGAAAGAAAAGGCTGGACCCGACTATGATGTTGAATTTACCGCTAGCTCTGGGTGGCTTAAACGTTTCAAAAACCGTTATTCGTTACAAAGTGCGAAAGCGAGTGGGGAGTCGGCGAGCGCTGATGTGAAGGCAGCTGAGGCATTTTTGGAATCTCTAGATAAGTTGATTGTGGAGGAAAATTACTTGCCAGAGCAAATTTTCAATATGGATGAAACCTCCCTATTCTGGAGACAAATGCCAGAAAGGACTTCCATCCGTAAGGAGGCGAGGTCAAGGCCAGGTTTCAAGGCTTTTAAAGACAGGATAACAGTCTTGCTTGGGGGCAATGTTGCAGGCTACAAACTGAAACCCTTTGTGATCTGGCACAGTAAGAACCCTAGGGCCTTCAAACATATCGATAAGCACACACTGCCAGTGTACTACAGGAGCAATAGAAAGTCATGGATGACCCAGCTTCTCTTCCAAGATGCCCTCCTGAATTGCTATGCCAGCGAAATGGAGAAGTACTGCCTGGAGAGTGATATACCTTTCAAGATATTGCTTATTATTGATGATGCTCCCGGACATCCTCCTTTCATTGGTGATCTTCATCCCAATATCAAAGTGGTGTTTCTCCCTCCAAACAACAGCTCTTTGATCCAACCAATGGATCAGGGAGTTATTGCAGCTTTTAAAGCTTACTACATGAGGAGGACCTTCGCCCAGGCTATTGATGCATCCGAAGAAAACACTGAAAAGAGACTGAGGCAATTCTGGAAGGATTACAACATCTATGACTGCATCAAGAACCTTGCTTGGGCTTGGGGTGATGTCACGAAAGAGTGTATGAATGGCATCTGGAAGAAGACACTCAAGAGGTTTGTCCATGACTTCAAAGGATTTGCCAAGGATGAAGAGGTTGCAACAGTCACCAAGGCTGTGGTTGAGATGGCAAACAACTTCAACTTGGGTGTCAATGAGGACGATATTATGGATCTCCTGGGGATGGGTCCTGATGAACTGACCAATGAGGAGTTGTTGGAACTGGAACAGGAACGCATAGCTGAAGAAGAGGCACGAGAAAAGGAAACTGCAGGAAAAGAAAAAGAACAACACCCCCCAAGAAAATTCACAGTGAAGGGTTTAGCAGAAGCTTTTGCAGACCTCCAGAAGCTCCTTAAGAAGTTTGAAAAGATGGATCCCAACACCAAAAGGTTTTCATTAATAGAGAGGAATGTTCACGGTGCATTATCTGCTTACAAGCAAATCTATGATGAAAAAAAGAAACAGGTCAAGCAAACCATATTTATGAAATGAGTGGCAGCTCCTCTGAAGAGGTTCAGGCAGCTCCTTCAGGAGTTATTCCAGAAGAAGGCGTTGTCATCGCAGGAGATGACAGATACATGCAAGTTAGTGCTGTTGAGGACATGGAACAAGATGTGGAGCTGGAGATTTTAACAAAAAAAATTAAGAAGTACAAATTAATCAAATATTTGAAATAGCTTACAGAATAAGGATATAAAGAAAATATTTTTGTACAGCTGTATAGTGTGTTTATGTTTCACGCTGTTTTCACCAAAGAGTTAAAAAGATTTTCAAAAGATAAGTAAGTTAAGGTTAATTTATTATCAGAGAAAGAGATTTTTATGAATTTAGTGCAGCCTAAGTGTACAGTGTTTTTAGAGTCTACAGTGGTGTCCTAGGCTTCCACATCACTCACCACTCAGTCATCAACTCACCCAGTGCAACTTCCAGTCCTGCAAGCTCCTTTCATGGTGAGTGTCCTATACAGGAGTACTGTTTATCTTTTATAACATATTTTTACTGCACCTTTTCTATGTTTAAATATGTTTAAATTGCCTGCAGTGTTCAGTAAGGTAACATGCTGTACAGGTACAGTGCAATACAGTAACGTGCTGTACAGGTACAGTGCAGTACAGTAACGTGCTGTACAGTGCAGTACAGTAACGTGCTGTACAGGTGCAGTACAGTAACATGCTGTGCAGGTACAGTGCAATACAGTAACATGCTGTGCAGGTACAGTGCAATACAGTAACATGCTGTGCAGGTACAGTGCAGTACAGTAACATGCTGTGCAGGTGCAGTACAGTAACATGCTGTGCAGGTGCATTACAGTAACATGCTGTGCAGGTACAGTGCAGTACAGTAACATGCTGTGCAGGTACAGTGCAGTAACATGCTGTTCCACCTAGGTCTGTGTAAGTGCACTCTATGATGTTCACATAGTGACAGAATCACCTAACGGCTTGTTTCTCAGAATGTGTCCCCATCGTTAAGCAAACCTTTTTAATGACAACCATAACAACCTAAATGTACATCTAAAATGAACAGCAACATAATCAGGTTCTCAATATCGTGTCTATGGATCCGAACTGTCAGTTCTTATTTGCTTGTTTGCCTCTTTCAGAGGAAACTTCAAGTGTCTGTGAAGAAAGTAACAGCCCAGCAGCCACAGCATCTTTTTTTAAAAAAAGAGACACTGGATAAATAAGGTAAAAAGTCAGTGGTGGTATGGAGCTGCTTTCGCAGTTTAATGTCCGACATACAGTACAGGCCAAAGGTTTGGACACACCTTCTCATTCAATGTGTTGTCTTTATTTTCATGACCATTTACATTGGTAGATTCTCACTGAAGGCATCAAAACTATGAATGAACACATGTGGAGTTATGTACTTAACAAAAATAGGTGACATAACTGAAAACATGTTTTATATTCTAGTTTCTTCAAAATAGCCACCCTTTGCTCTGCAAAATAGCCACTCTTGGCATTCTCTCGAGCTTCAAGAGGTAGTCACCTGAAATGGTTTTCCAACCGTCTTGAAGGAGTTCCCAGAGGTGTTTAGCAAGTGTGCAAAGCAGTAATCAGAGCAAAGGGTGGCAATTTTAAGAAACTAGAATATAAAACATGTTTTCAGTTATGTCACCTTTTTTTGTTAAGTACGTAACTCCACATGTGTTCATTCATAGTTTTGATGCCTTCAGTGAGAATCTACCAATGGTCATGAAAATAAAGACAACACATTGAATGAGAAGGTGTGTCCAAACTTTTGACCTGTACTGTACAACAGACTGGTGCTGTTTAGTGTAAACCCTGCTGAAAACCTGTGCAATATCAGAAATACTGTGTTGTTATCCAGTAGAACATACAAAAAGCATATCACTTCCTTTCACAGATACCAGCAGAACGTTACGATTTACACGAGGGTGGAGCGTGGGTCACTTGACAGCTGTGTTTTTTTTTGGTATGAACAGCAGTGACAGGACGCTAATGTGGCAGTTCCAGACTGAAGCCCAGATCTTCTCCTGCCCCTTTGCTTTGAAATGGTTCCCCGAAGCGTTGCATAACATTGGTGGTGGTCTTCTCCACAGATGGGACTCTGGATGAAGATGATGAATCACTCAGGGCTTCCCTGGAGTTTCCCGGATCACCTCATATCATCCCCAGTGCTGTGCATGTTGTTAGCTGTGGGCTGCAGGAATGATGTCGCTTACTGAACAAGCCAACGTAAAGAGGAAGGAGTTGGAGTTACAGGCCACAGACTAAAGGTTAACGCAACAATGGTAGCAGCAGACATCATACGGTTTTGTCCACAAACAAAGCTACTAGAACCTACAGTATTACTGTGGCATTTGCTGTTTGTAGTGTGCTGCATACATTGTATGGCTCACTGGGGTAGTGAGTTAGTGATATGCACAGTAAACAGTGAGTTCCACTATGCAATGAAAATCATACTGTCCTTTTACTTAACAAATTAACACAAAACAGATTAGAAGTACAGTTTGTTGCAAGTGTAAATTAAGGCGCATGTACAGTAACAAGAATAAATACAATTATCATGAGAAATACATAGACTTGGTGCAATGTAACATTGTGACAATGTACCTGTACTACTACTTTTACAAATGACAAATAAAGCATCATTTCTTTTCCTACAGTGTATTTCTGGGGCAGGATCTACTTTTGACTGGTATTGTACATGCTGCGAGAATGTTCTAGACCTTCCTGGAAGATGGCTAAGTTGCACAAATTTGCAGTACTAGCCCTTAAAATGTTCAGTGAGCTCAGTTAATAATGAAAGAAGAGAGTGAATGTTTCAAAACTTAGTGAGAACTTGCATTTAGTTCTGTTAGATAACCAGGTAAAATATAAGCATTTGTAATGTTGCACGTCAAATGTTTAATCCCTTACAGATTAATATTTAGTTTTTGTTTTTGTCGAGAGAAATTCAGGTCTAGTATTTTCAGTCATGAAGCACTCAGTGTGGATTTCTCGGAGTATAATGTGAGGTGCCACCAGGGGGCAGAAGACCCAGTTTTTCAAGTGCCTGCAGGAAGGACACCATGAAAGTATGACAGTGGCCTACCTTATAGACAGCTGGCTCGAGTTATTTCCCCATCCATTTAAATTTTGTGTGAATTGCTTTCTGCAGAAATATTTTCCTTTTTTTTTTTTTACGATTTAGGTTGGATATTTACTGACTTCCGGTTTTGTGTCATACTCGGGCATAAAGTACAGAATTTACAAACTTCTACTCACCAGTTCCTTAGGTGCTACGCTGTGTAATCACTCACATATCAGACTACAGCATCACTTCCATACCTCATACTATACCACAAGCAAGGCCGACCAAAGGCATAAACTGACCGTGTGCCGCTTAGGGCCCAGCAGCCACCTGGGGGTTACCCCCTTCTGACCAGCTTGTCAGGATAGGAAGTAAGATGACAAATGACAACTAAAGCTAATCAAATTTTGTCTTGGAGGGCCAACATGTTAAGATCTGCCAAAGCATTGGGAACCTCTACTATAGTACAGTAAGAATACCATTTAGGTACTGGTTACGTATAAAGCTCCCTGCCCAGGGGGTCCACATTTTTGCTCCCTCCGGGCCCCCTGCTAGACAGTCTACATTTTTGCTCCCTGCCACATAGTCCACATTTTCATTCCCTCCTGGCTCCCTGCTAGATAGTCCACATTTTCGCTCCCTCCTGGCTCCCTGCTAGACAGTCCACATTTTTGCTCCCTCCCACCCCCCTTCCAGACAGTCCACATTTTTGCTCCCTCCCAACTCGCTGTCAGATGGTCCATATTTTTGCTCTCTCCCAGCTGTCAGCATACCTAAACTAAGTATACAGTGTTCTTGATTGACTGTAGGCTGGGAGCGTGCAAGACTGTGGAATATCCCGGGGTTCTGAATAACTGCGTTGAGAAACACTGATATAAATAACAGTTTTTTTTTCTAAACACTGAAACACTAACCGTGATCTTCGAAGCATTATCTCTGAAACCATTAACACATGTAGCCAAGGCATTTACCAACCTGAATGGAAGTTCTCTGCTTTAACCCAGTTTGTAAGTTAACACACTTCTAGCAAAACTAAACATTGGTCTCTACATTCCTACACTATCTTGCCAATTTAGCCTAAGTTCCTTTCTCCATTTTTCTTAGCACAATTTTTTTATTTTCTTCTACTGTACTTTGTTGTTTGAGCAGCATTAGAACATTTTGAAAAAATATAGAAATACCTTTATCCCCTTATTTGTATTTATAATGTGTTATTTTGGGAATTCACATCCATACACGTTTGGATACCAGTGTGTATGTGTGTATGTGTTTGCTGCATGTATGACAGCACCTTTTTGGAATCTGCTATGGCCTGCAAACAGGCAATGCTAAAGCCACAAGTGTCTTTCATTTACACTGTTAGCGTGTACTTGTTGCTTTGTGTGCCAATACAAATGATGGTTTGTGTGTTCTGTACTGAGACAAAAACACAATTTTTGAAAGAGTGTGAAGAATTTTTCAAGAACTGCTTTTTAGAGTTAAATTTTTTTACTGGTTTGGAGTAAGGTTTTGTAGTTACTGTGTAGAGCTTTGCAAAAATAGCCTATAGTTTCATAGACAGTGCCTAAGCAATCAGAAAAAAAGCTGCAATTACATAATTGACACCATCAGAGAAAATTTTGTGTTTTATGTTTTGATTTCCTGATTTTAACTCCTCTAAGACAGAGTAAATAATTCTGTTTATTCTGCTAAATAGAATTTACTTACTATAGTGTATTTTCCTGTAGTTCCATAATCAGAAATCTCTACACTTCACTTATTTGTCTAGGGGGTAGGGGGATCTCACCAGAACCTGGGAGGCCTAAGACTTGTGGCCAGGCTGTGGGCTGCACCCTGTGGAAGAAAGAACATCCTTCAAGATGATTCTTAGAAAATAAGGCATCAGAGTGAAAATTAGACTAACCTAAGTTATATAAAGTAATAATGAGGATTTTGATGATTCAGAATGGTAAACATCTACTGGAAAAGTAACATATGTATTTATTATCTGTTTAATCCATCCATCCATCCATTTTCCAAACTGCTTGTCCTACTGGGTCGCAGGGGGTCCGGAGCCTATCCCGGAAGCAATGGGCACGAGGCAGGGAACAACCCTGGATAGGGGGCCAGCCCATCGCAGGGCACACTCACGCACCATTCACTCACACATGCACACCTATGGGCAATTTAGTAACTCCAATTAGCCTCAGCATGTTTTTGGACTGTGGGGGGGAAACCGGAGTACCCGGAGGAAACCCCACGACGACATGGGGAGAACATGCAAACTCCGCACATATGTGACCCAGGTGGAGACTCGAACCCGGGTCCCAGAGGAACTTAATTGCAATATTTAGATTTCAAAAGTAAAGCTCTACAAAAACCCTGGTCAGCTGTAAGACCTGGCTTGTCTTCAGAATCTTTTTCGACTAAGACTTTCATCATGAAATTTTGTAAATCCCTTCTGCACAAAAGGCTCTTAAATATTATCCGATTCTCATCTAAATCATTATAATAAAGACAATCTTATTTAGTTGAAACAATGTTTCACAATGCCATATTCATACTGAACATACTGGTAAGTATATGAGCTATGATACTTAGTGAATCTCCTTTAGCAACAAAATGTCAACAGCAGTGGTTTCCTGGAGATCAGCTCCCTCTATATCGGGGGTGTCAAACTCCATTTTCCCCTCATTAAACACCTAATTCAACTCGCTGTGCTAATTATCACATGCCTCTTCAGCTAAATCATTTGTGGTAGAACAGGGAAAGAACTAAGCTACACAGGGCTCCAGTACTGGAGTTTGACACCCCTGCTCTATAGTGACCTCCCATGAACCCAGATGATATCAAGTGCAACATAATACCTGCAAATCCTTATCAGTTACCCTAGGGGTTTTCTATCACTTTTTTTAGGATTTTATGGCATGCTCGTGTACTGAAATAATTATTTTAGTAATACTCCTACTCGCTTTATGTGTAAAACTACTATACTGGGAAACTGCACAATCCATTTTCACTTACAATACACTTACAAATGAATGACGGCAATCGTGCAAGACAATTTGCATGCATGTTCTAAAACATTTCGAAATGTGTGTGCAACAATCTGAAACGACGTTCCTCTGTGTAAAAGTGACATCATGGTACGGGGATTACGGTCGTTGTTTTGCAAATGTCACCTGTCAACAGAAATGCAGCCTTTTCGACATAAGAAAAATTATTTCTGATTCAGATTACATAGTGCTACAAAATAGTTCGCAATCCTCCGCTAATTGCTGCTTCAATCAAAAAAAGTGCAGGGAAGGGATAACTGAAATGGGTTTTTTCCCTCCGTTGAACGGAAACTGGAAGTTACTGTTATGTTTACTCTGACGATGACGCAATTTCGTACGGAGAAGTAATTGGCTATATTTCCCTGCTCGAGGCCAGAGCAGACAGCGTTACTGTCCAATGAGAGGGGCCGAAGTAAAAGCAACAATTGTGTAATGGTCGGGGAAGGAAGGAGGGGTTATCGTCCATTTTGTGGAGCTAATACTGCCAAGCAAAGCGAGGGAGTTTGCGTGGTGGGAATAAACCAAACAGGTCTGGCGTTTTGTACATCTTTTTATGTGTATTGCAATGCATTATGCACCGTAGCGCCGATCGACGAGCGTATGGTGTACGGGGGCCGCATTTGCATAATTGGTGGCGCTTCTGTGAATGATAGCTGTCTTGCTAGCTGGCCTGCAGCTGCAGTAACAGTTCCTGCTTTAATGTCATAAAGTGCGGCTCATCCATTCATTTCTGGCCCGATCGATCAAGCTATTTAAAACTGCCTTTCAGCCGATTATGCAAAAATAGTTTGTCTTGGGTAACGGGCCGATTACAGCGTTGAATTATATGCACTTATATTATCGATGTGTGTCGGTAACTGGTTTATTGATGATTCCGGTGGCCGCGCTTTTATTTATATTGCTGTGTTTTGTTTTAAAAAATTTCCTTGCAGTGTTTTTGGGAGAGAGGCCGTTTTCACGATTTTGGCTAAATCATGAGTGGAGTAAATGTAAAGAAATTAAAGGTCAACGAGCTCAAAGAGGAACTCCAGCGGCGAGGCCTGGACACCCGCGGCCTGAAAGCGGATCTCGTCGACAGGCTGCAGGCGGCACTCGAGGCCGAGGCCACTGGCGAGGGGGGCGGGCCGCCGGGACCAATGGATGAAGCGTGTGTGGGCGGCGAGGAGGCTGAGCACGGAGACGGAGCCGGCGAGGGGTACCAGGAGGAAGGTATCGTAAATCACTAATATTAAATATCTTAACACTGTCGTTTTTACTTTTAATCAAGCTTCTCTATTGATCCATGGAGCTTCTCCATCTATCGCTCCCATCCAAACTAAATTAAGGATTTATAAAAATAGTTGCCTGCCGCTGGCACTTTTTGCAGTTGTTGGTAAACAGTTTTAAGGAATCCTCCAGGGAAACTCGTGATATGCCCCGAGAAGTAGTCAGGCTTTATGCAATGAATTTGAGGTATGACTGCAATGGTGTAGTTATTCAGGACTTTTCTTTCTGTATAAAAAGAGCCATTCTCCTACGTAGGCGAAGGAGATGAAGGTGATGAAGATGATCAAGAGCCAGCGGAGGAAGAGAACGGGGAGCAGGGAGGCACGCCTGAAGTGGAAGCCTCCGAGATGAGCTTCGGGATCGGGACTGACTTTACTTCGGAAGATTTGAACGAATCCAACTTGAAGCAGGATTACGAGCCAGAGCCACAAGAACCCGAAGGTCAAGAGTTTGTGGAACACGTACAACCAGAAGTTAAAGCAGGTTGGACACGATTAGTATCAAAAGGGATACCTGTCTCTAGATGGCTTGGATGTTGCTCTAATTGGGGGGGGGGTCTCTGTGTCAGTAAATGTGACCTCATCAATGTGGGCTGAGCCAGAATGTTTCCATTGATTTCATGGTAGATATTTTGCTGGTATGCTACACATTTCAGCTTCAAGATACATACTGTCTGATGGTGATATAACTTCAGTAATTATTCCATTCAGTTCTATCACTTTACCACCCTTGTAGTTTAATAGTAATGTTTATTACTGTACTCAAAAGTCAATTTTTAAAGAGGTGAAATCTCATCAATAGCATCAGTCCTTTATTTGTTTGCAAAAGTTCACTCTGTTGATGTCTGTTGAGCAGTGTCTCATAATCTTGTGCAGAAGAGTTTGAGGTGAAGGAGGAGATGAAGGCTGAAGAGGAAGCACAGCAGTACGAAGATCATTATAAGATTTCAGAGGAGCAGCAGCAAGAGCCGACAGATAAGTGGGAAACCCAGGAGGCCGTGCAGGTTAAGATGGAGGACAGGCACATGCCTTATGGACGCAAGAGACCCTACGATGAGGGCCGAGGATTCAGTTACTATGAACTTCGTGAAGATAAGAGGTGATTAATGCCATAGTTTTTACTATTCCCTTTGGCTAGGTTTTCGTTTTTTCCTGTGTGTTAAATATACTGCACCCTGTCCTCGACAGGTCACGCTCACCCCAGCCCCCAGCAGAGGAGGAAGAGGAAGACTTTGATGACACTCTGGTGGCCATTGACACCTGTGAGTTAGACGGCTTTGTTTCTGGTTGTCCTGGGTCACCATTTAGCAGCTTTTTAAACGCTACTGAATAATGACTGCTGGCTTACAGTAAGGCTTTTCTCTCGGTCTGGCAGACAATTGTGACCTGCACTTCAAGGTGTCACGTGACCGGTACAGTGGCTACCCCCTCACTATCGAGGGCTTCGCCTATCTGTGGTCGGGCGCCCGGGCCTCTTATGGCGTCGCCAAAGGCCGTGTCTGCTATGAGGTCAAGGTAGGCTACAATAAGAGCAGTATCAGCTGAATAGAGTTGTGAATTCATAGCCCATGTGTTTAAGCTGAAGTAATTGTCCTCTTTTCAGATTAATGAGGAGATATCGGTAAAGCATCTGCCCAGCAGTGAGCCTGACCCTCATGTCGTGAGAGTTGGCTGGTCCCTGGATTCCTGCAGCACGCAACTAGGTAAGAAGAACTTTCCATTGAAAGTTTGTGCAGATAACTGGTTCTTTGGCCAGCTTATATGGTGGTTGGCCTTTTAGGGACCGTCTGCTGTGACCTAAAGGCCAGAGTATACTTCTCTGCATGTGAACTGTGCGTTTGCACATTCGTACATGTAACATACATGGAACAGTCCAGCCTGCACAATGCAGACATTCTAAATAGTGGTGGGAAAAGTACTCTATTTACATACTTAATTAAAAGTGCTGATACCACATCAGTGTTATTCAAGTAAAAGTCATCCTGTAAAATACTACTCATGTAAGAGTAAAAAAAAAACAGATTTTAAAAGTACTTAAGCAAAAAATACTATACATTGAAATATGTTTATCCTATAAAATGCAACCTGTCCTATTAAATTCAGTCAAGACTGGTTTGAATATTGCTTTGTAAGTTATAGTGCAGCAGAATAAGGACAACGGAGTTGCAGGTTTTTTTTTCTTTTTAACTTTGAAGAAGCAGTGAAACTTGCCGCGTTTGCAGGTGCAGATTAATGGAATTACTTTTTGTTCTGTGGAAAACGAAAGATCGATCTACGGGCCAGATTTGCATATGGATTATAAACATTTTGCGGATCCGTACTGAGACCTCTTATATGTGGCAAGGTGAGCCAATGAAAACCCTCCTCCTCCATTAGAGGAAATGGCTGATCGTCCAGTACAGTCGTTACCATTTTTTCAGTAGTCGTGTTTCTAGCTCTGATACTGGTAACTATGAATATTGACAATTAAAATATTGGATGGCAATTTCGATATATATCTCGTATTACTACATATTATTTGTTCCATCCTCATAAAGACAATATGTAATGTGAAATGATGATAATAATAAAGAAATGTATATATTGCTCAAGAATCGTTAGAGAAAAAATCGTGGTCTTGATTCTGAGTGGGGGCGGAATTGTGATTCATATTTTATCCAGAATTTTGCAGCCCTACTCAGATGCTCTGCCCGCAAATTTTTTTTTTAGTTGGGTTAATAACGATGGCCCTGCAGAATGTATTGAGGAGGGGTATTGGACAATATTTCCAAATAGCTGCGTGTGTTGAGTCAGGACCAACATGGTTGGTGGCTGCACAGTGACAACCTTACATTTGCATTTGATTTATGTAAATCGTGACACAAGTGTAGCACACATGTCTGCACACTCAGAAGCAGGTACAGGCCGTTAGGTGCAGACACTGAAGAAGCCTGCCTATGTGTCTTCTAGAAGAAGAATTTAAAGGAATGCAGGAAAGTGATGTGAACTTGTCATTCATTAATGGACTAATGAAATGTAAACCCACCTGCATGCATGTGTCATAATTTTGCTTGGTTTACTGACGTTGAGAGTAGCCAATGAAAATGTATAGAGGCGCTCGGGCAAGAACATTGGATATTGCTGGAGAAGGTGTAGAGTCTAGCCATCTTGCTAAGTGGAGTGTGGAAGAGAGAAGAAAAGGGGGTTGATAGAAGGGCTAGATCAACCTGAAGAGAACATCCCTGGTGTAAGACAGATGTGCTGCAAAAATTTATGTTTGATCAACTGGGAAGCATTCAAGTAGTCTGGAGTTGTATGGTGACCTTAGGATAGTACTGGTCTAGTTGGGGTGCCACTTGTGCATGGGCTTAAGTAAACAAGTGTAGTTGGTAAGGGAAAAACAAGTTGGGGAATGTTGGTGAGATCATTCTTGACCAATCAAAGTGCAAAGTCATGTTATTAAAAACATGCAAATAGCCTGCAACCACTCAGTGGATTTGAGCCACGCTGAGAAGTCATAGGTGTGACTCCCTTTGCATGCAATGTGAATAAAGCTAGCCTAGTATTTAAAGAAAACGCCACCCCTGTCTGGTCTTCAGTGTTTAACCTGTTAATATCCAGTTATTTTTCTACCATAGTCTTTACATTACACCTGACATAAGAGATGCAATGAACCAATGCTGTTAATACACTGATTAATACTAGCAGGTTCTTTAAAAGAAGACTTCCCCATGTCCCTCTTAACAAACATTATGAAGTGCATTTTTCCGTGTTTTTTTCCCCAGTTGGGGAGGGTTGCACAAGGGTGAAAATTTTCTGGGAAATTTCCAGAAAAACTTTCCAGAAACTTTCCATAGGAAATAGGGTTGCAACACGTTACACAATGATATCACTATTGGTACCATCAACATTTTTCTTTTCCAGCTACATTTAAGTTCCCTGTTATAGGCTAACCTATATAATTGAGTGTTTGAATATAAATTAGTATTAGGAGTTTGGATAAATTTCTTTATGTACTCGTTAATTTTTAATTGTAATATCGTGTCATGTTGAACCACTGCACAAGTGGGAAAAAATTTTACTATAAAGACATTTACAAGATACCGATATCTGGCTATAAGGATTATTTTGTATGTATGATGCTAAACAACTGAACTTGTTTTCCTGTTTTAGGTGAGGAGCCTTTTTCCTTTGGATATGGAGGAACAGGCAAGAAATCCATGGACTGCAAGTTTGAAGATTACGGCGAAAGGTTTGGAGAAAATGACGTCCTTGGCTGTTACATAGTAAGTGTATGCAGTGAAGGTTTGTGTGGTTACTTGTTCATGGATCTGGGCAACGTCCACATTGACATGGTTGTCACGTTGTACTGAGGTATAAAATGTGCTACTTTGTCATGTCCGGGGGACATTCTCCGGTTCTGTAGTCTGTTTTAGTACTTTTGTTTATTGTCTATTGGTTACAAAATGTTCCCCAGGAGTCCTAGAATTTCAAAGTCAGAAAAAGCAGATACTGGCAAGAATAAAACCAATCTATTATCAGTCATGCTCCTCTTTATGTGGTCAAAGTTATTAACAACCACCTCCCCCCCCCCCCCCATGCACTGTGTCACCTGTAGGACTTTGAAAGTGGAGAAGATATCGAGATATGTTTTTCGAAGAATGGGAAATGGCTGGAGACGGCGTACTGCATCAAGAGAGAAGAGCTGGCCGGACGATCTCTTATCCCGCACGTTCTGGTCAAGAACTGTGCAGTGGAGTTCAACTTTGGCCAGAAAGAGTCTTTCTTCCCTCAGCCAGACGGATATACCTTTATCCAGAATGTTCCAGTAGAGGACCGGGTCCGAGGCACCGTGGGACCTTCCTGCAAAGCTGAATGTGAGGTAAGTGGTAACTTTTTATACAGACCAAGAATTTTACATAGCTTGCAGAATACGTTACATTTGTGTAATGTGTGTTTTATTTGTTTGAGAGGTTGGATGTTCAGATATGTACACAGCGGGTCATTGAAGTGTGTAGATATAAATACAGATGAGATTCTCTTTGGTTCCAAATTGTTATTTAGACTTGAATCTGTTCTTCCAATTAGGCCATGGGAACACACAAGTATGATTAGTAATGTCTGTTTCAGTCTGTAATAGACTATCAAGGATGTACAACTGTTAAACTTTGGCCAGTGACCCTTTCTACACTATCTCTGTGTTGTGATTGATGTATTGTCTTATCTGTAGAATGCTAAGCAACCAAGTGATGATGTAAATGTTATCGGGGAGCTTGAAATGTAGTTTGAAAATCTGGTTCAGAGATGAGTTGCAATAGTGACAGAAATTCTCTTCCATATTCTGAACCTCAGCCAAGGAATCTTTGTAGTTCCTAGACACTTTAGTGTGTCGCTTTCCCATCGCAAACAGGAACTTTGATCTTTATGCTAAATAAGCAAGGGAGATCCAAAACGTTCGTAGGTTAAACTTCACGTGCAAATTTTACATATAACGAAACTACTCCCCTACTCCAAAACAATGGAGGATGAACAAGTTGTTCTGTTAGTTGTCGTGGTAACCATATACTTCAAATGACGTCCAGACAAAGCAAAATCAAACACGACGGAGAGAACAATCTGTTGCGTGCCCAAAATGATGCTGCCACCTCGTTTATTTCGTCATTCCACGGCCCCAGGGGGCGCAGAATGTTTTTGATACGGCGGCCCCACATACAGAGCTCAAAGTAACATATTGTGGTGAATGCGTGAGTCGTTTTAATAAGGAGATGAAGGCTCTTTTAAAATAGAAGCTGCTCTCTTTATAACGGCCAATATTGGTTTATTGCTAGGAGCGGCACAAACATAGAAGCGGATAATTTCCTCGGCACTCACGGTTGCACACTTAGGAAACGAGCATTCCACTGTAAACAATACGCAGTAACAGCATTTGCTATGAATAGAAATGCATGAATACGCATTAATTTACGATATTTAAAATGTGGTGCTGGGCAAAGGTTGTCGGTAACTGCGTAATTTAGTCCTGTTGCTCGATTCTGCGGCGTCACCTTCTCAGCCAATTGTGGGCAGCGGGTGGGATCAGAGCAAACGAAGTAGTTCACCTCGGGCACCCTGCGCCGGAACTGCGATACTGCTCCGATTACAGCTCATACATATATATCCTTTGAAGGAACCGGCCACCTTTAGCTACTGGGGATTGTGGGGATCCTAGAATACGTGAAGAACTATTTCACATATTGCTTAAAAATTCCTGTATTGCATGTTTTAATATTTTATTTATACAGCCCGCTGCATATTATAATTTATTATTAAATCTGGCAGATTTAATAATAAATTCTTCCATTTTTTTCTCAGATTTTTTAAAAAAAAAAAGTAAAACATTGTTCTGCTAATAAATGCTGGCAGGTATTTCCTCCAGGACCGGTGATATTTGACCAAAATATATGTTATCAGTAAAATTTTCTCATGTAGAAATATGGAGACACAAGCAAAAGAGAGTGCATTTAATGTCACTGGGAGATAAATATTTTTGTATGTGCTCCATTTTCGCTCTAGAATTTCTCTTTTCCCTGCGCATCTGTACAACTTTCAGATCGTCGCTGGTGATTGTGGTTGAGAAATTGGGGAAGTTTATCGCTTTAAGCATAGGGCTCAAGGCCGGTGGACACAGCATGCTCGGGATACAGTACCTGATTGATTTAGTCTAAATACATTCTTCTGGCACATTTCTCAGTAACATTTTTTTCTTCCCTGGCCAGTTTTCGGTTGAACTGAGGTTTTTTTGTACTAAATGTCGTCAGTGTTCCATCCTTGATAACTGATTATTCCCTGCAAGTTTTCCCATTTAAAATCATACTGTTTCCCATTTAAAATCATAATGATTTTTGCTGGAGATTTCGTATGCAGTCGACGAACAGGGAAAGAAGTTCTTTAAGGAAGAGTTCCTCACATGAACTGTGATTCATGAACACATGATTGTGTGTATTAGGGGTGCAATGGTACACAAATTTTACAGTTCGCCACAAACCTTGGTTTTGGGTTCATGGTTTGGTGCAGTTTCAGTACTCTGAATTATTTAAAGATGTAAACAATTAGGAATTGTAAGCCAAAAACGATGTGACGTCTGAATAACATGGCTTAAGATGTGCTTATTTGTGCTGAAAAATTTGCAAATTAAGACTGCTTCATAACAATCGTAATGAACTACATTCTGCCTTCTCTGCTGCCTAGAATGGTTGCATATATCTATTAATAAACTTCCCCATAATTTGTTATTTTTAATATGCCCAGTTGCATTTATTGGCAAAAGTCTCGTAAATGATTTACTTTCTGGGGTGGTTTCCACCTTTGTTTCAATCGTACACACAATCGACCGATGTCTCATGAGTAGGGGTGTAACGAGGTCTCGTGTCACGAGATCTCGCGATATTACAACATGACGAGGTTTCTCCTCTGAGAGAAAAGCGGTCTCGTGAAGGTCGTTGTCTGGCGAAATTACCATAGTAGATGCCCCTGGCACTTAAATATTTTGTGTGGCAACATTTTGGGGACCCGGTGGAAAATATAAACGGCGACAGGGTGACAGACAAAACACAAACCATCTGTACGCATTGTAGGAAAATAATGCCAGCGGCTAACGCTGCTACTATGCAAAGCCATTTGCAGCACCATCATAGCTCTTTACTTAAAATCCACTGCACCGGTGAAGAAAACATAAAAAAAAATATATATATATATATATATATATATATATGTTTGTTTATTTTTAATTTTGTATTCTGTTTTATGTTCACTGGAGAAGTCAAATACAAGAGAAGCCTGTAATTTGAGCTTGTGGTGAAATATTTTATGGTGCTAGATATTTATTCTGTTCCTTATTGCATATGATGATGGTGATTATTTAAAACATTTCACCATACATCTGCATTATTTAGCATTTTTTTGTCTTTCAATTTAATCAAATAAAAGGCTACTCTCCAGTAATATATTTCCTCTTTGAAGTTTTTCTTAAAATATTGCTAAAATATCGTCTTGTCTTGTTCTCGTGAACACAATATCTTGTCTCGTGGGCTGAGTATATCATTACACCCCACAAATGAGTTTAGCATATTGGATGTTTCTTTAGCAATATATCTATTTTCGGTATAACGGATAGCCTTGGTCGTATCAACTACTGTTTCCATGTTGGTGATATTTACTGGGAAACCAAAAAATACACAAACACCTGATTTATGACATGACATTCAACCAGAATTAGCTGCGGCCAACTGACAGTCGTAATTAGCTTATTGTTTTCCATCTTGAACATCTATTCGTGAATTTAGGTTCCACCCATCCCAAGAAATATATTCATTGATTCATTGCGTGTTTCGAGCCAAAAACACTGTAATGGAATGACAAATATGTCTACCATTGCAGCCCTAGCATGTATTATAAATTTGGTATTTCTTAATCTTGTTAGGTGTGGCCGATTTGCAGACCTATAGTCTATAACTTGCGCTCTCATGTTTCATGTCTGATGTCTCTGGTTCTCAGGCTTCGTAATTTAATTCCCACTGTATTTGCAGAGCTGGCTTGTTCATAAAATAATAATTGGGGTGTCAGGCCAGCACATTAATGCAGGCAAAGGACAAAAATATCAGGAAAAAGAAAAGAAAATCTGAAAAAGAAATCTCAGAATACCCCTAAAAATCATGATCAAGCAGCAAAAATTGCCCCCAAGACTTCGAAAAAGTGTACAGGTACATGAAGCCATTATTTTTTTTATTCATTTAATTTCACACTCATGCAAACAGCGCTGTTGTTCACGCTACATACGTACATAACTTTTATGTATTGTAACTGTAATTGTTATACTGTTACAATACCGGGAAGAGGCCAATTTTTATTTTTAATGAAGGTGTTCATCCAAAAATAAATTAGTCAATAAACCGTGGCTACAGATCGTCTGCTTACCTATGGCTTCGCCTGTCCACCCTAACACGACCTTTATAGTTGCCTAGAGCCAGACAATACATCAGACTTTCACGGTATTTCGGTATTTGTTCAAAATGAGATATAGGATGACACAATACCATGTATATTGATGTACCTTTTATTGTATGTTAAAATTAGGGTTCAAAGATTTATTATTTTTTTTTACCGAAGACAGTTGTATTCCTTCCAGTTTGTAAATAGCATGAGAGCTTCAGTCATGACATTGCACAGACTTCCCAGAATTTACAGCTGACATCAACTTAATTCGGGTACATCTCTCGGGGTAGTTGATTTAATTCATTTAATTTTAAATCATTGCCAAATGACTCACAGATGAGGAGAATTTTTGTTTTCCAATATCTGTTGAAGGGACTGTTTTGCATTTACAGGTGTAAAACACTGCTTTTCCCTTCCCCAGATATTTTTAATAGACCTTCAACTGTTTCTATACAGGATTTTTAGAGACTGTAAACTAGTTCATTTGTTAGACTGTGGTGAAGTTTTCACTGTATATGACGCATTAGTTAACAGATGCAAAAGCTGTTAGGAGATAAATAAAAGCTTAAATGGTTCGATCTGTTTCCTGCTTTCCTTCACAAACAGATGGTATCCTATACACATACAGATGACTGCACACATCTTTTGAGAACGGCAATAGTATGCTTTTTATTTACTCCTGTTGGCACTAGGTGGTAATTACTACTTGCATTTTAATCTGTGCTCATCAAACATTTGAATCTCTGGACAAGGAGGATTGGTCAGCAAGCGCATCCTCTTCCTCAAAAGTGGGAGGGACTCCCTAAGCTTCTTCCTTGACTGGACGCTCTTTGGTTCCTCTTCATGTTCAGGCTGAGGCATAGAAATAATCTGCAAATGTGAGACTGAGACATCGGACGTCCGAACCCCCAGGCACTGTTGAGATACCCTTCCAAATGCTCCTCAAACTTCGGTAGACTCTTCACTGACCAGATAATTGCTTGCATCTCTCAACACACCAATCTCTGCTCTCCAGAGTTGGGAGAACCGATCAAGAAAAAAACTCTCAGGAGAT
This sequence comes from Brienomyrus brachyistius, assembly GCF_023856365.1. NCBI lineage: Eukaryota > Metazoa > Chordata > Actinopteri > Osteoglossiformes > Mormyridae > Brienomyrus > Brienomyrus brachyistius. The sequence continues at coordinate 8,832,279 of NC_064550.1, forward strand.
GGTATTTTTCCTGACAGTACTGCTCTGCATAGGTATTTTCAGTTTCCAATTTACAGATATGCACCGGTGGCCCAAGTTGCGTTGTAACTTGATAGTTGATATGAGCAAATGCGAGGCATTAACCTTTTCTGATATATTTGTATTAGACCCCAGTCACGTCATAGAGCTCCCTTGTCTTATGATGCATGCTTGATGTATCTATCTGAGATTCTTGGCTGGTCTACATAAGTTACTGTGGCCTCCTTAAAGGGAAGCTCTCTCTCAGAATGTCCCATCTGGCAGTCCCCTGTAGTTTGAAGCCGGTCAGCAAACTTCCATCCAAAGTTAGAGGACCATCATACTTAGCTCCTCGGCACCCTTGGAAACGCTACACCATGAGAGCTTCACAGCGAAGGCCAGATGTGTTATGAGAGATGCAGATATTGGTGGCTTGACTTTGTTCAGTGAGGCTGCTGCAGTGTCTGTCCAAAAGTTGATTCCAGAGGGGAAATGCTTAATATTTTTTTTGTATTTAAATGTAAACTTCTGTGTTGTTGCACCGCCATTTAAATGCTCTAAGATGTTTGGAGAAAAGTTGGATTTCAAAATGGTAATTTTGTCACCGTGATTTCAAATCTGGCTTCAATGAACCTTCCGCAGTTGTGGATGGGTGGATGGATTGATTGATTTGCTTGTCTCTGTTCATATTATTAACGTGTAACAGAAAATATGTTGACACTTATTTTAAATGCTTATTGTGGTGTTGCATGAGATACCATTCTAAAGAATACTCTGCCTTTCTTACACGTATTTTGGTTTAGAAATGGCTTTTCCAGCTCTTCCTGCTCCAGAACGTATTAATTTAGGATCGTTGGCATCATCCAAGGATGTTGGGTTCAGATAACATTGTGTTGTTTCTGTGAGCTGGGTGCTTGACCTGTTCCCTGCTCTGTCAGATCCTGATGATGGTAGGCCTGCCTGCTTCTGGAAAGACCACCTGGGCGATGAAGCATGCGGAAGAGAACCCAGCCAAGAAGTACAATATCCTGGGCACCAATGCCATCATGGACAAGATGAAGGTACATTTTGACCTCTTGGTTCAGTAGCATTCAGGCTGGTAGAAAGACACCAAAGCACCATGCTTGCCTCCCTGTCCATCCCCAAAGGTGATGGGTCTTCGACGTCAGCGGAACTACGCGGGCCGCTGGGACGTCTTAATCCAACAGGCCACACAGTGTCTAAACCGGCTGATCCAGATCGCCGCTCGCAAGAAGCGTAACTACATCCTGGATCAGGTACTGCAACCAAACCCTACCCTTCGCTCGCACACACCCCCCACCTGCATTGTTCTTGCTGTGTGGGTCAACTAATGGGCTGTGTAGAAGACTGGCCTCTAACTCTTAATTTTTTTTTGAGCTCACCACACTTGTCTATGTCTTGAAATATGATGTTGCTGTTATGTACTTCAAAGAAACTTGTTTTGTTCAAGTGACAGAAAGAATGTTGTCATTTTCAGTATTTGCTCTATTGTATGTCTTGTTGAAAACTCTTTCTACACTGTACAAATAGTCCATGTGAATAATAAGATGTTGAAAACAAGTAAACACTGCCTGGTGAGTAAGAAATACACCTTCTGTTGCTACATTAAATGTAAAAAACCAAAAAGTTGATATAAACTAGCTTTTATAGTATATATGTAGCATAAGGAACTTTTTTAATGTTGTATTTTTAAATGAATTAAATTTCAAGGTAAGTAAAAAAAAAAAAAAAAAAAAACTAACATTTAACTTTCCAGGGCGTGTTGGTCACAGAGTTATAAGGTAAGCAAGGTCTAATGGACGTGCCCTAGGACACCCTGGAAAGTGTGAGTACCCACAGGTAAGTAGTGAATGTTTGTTCATGTCCATGAGACTGAAGTGCCTTTTGAAGAGCAGGTAGGTACTGGTAAGTAAGGGGACCCTCTTAGTATAGGGACAGCTACATGTATTCGAAACACCAGAATCTGTGTTAAATTACATTTTGAGTTTCTTAATTCATTATCAAGTATATATTGAATATTGAGATTTTGTATGTATAGAGTAAATTACAAAAATGAAAAGGCATAATTTTGTCCTTTGTAGATCTTTGTTTGGGCAGTATTGAACCATATAGCCTTGAGTAATCAGCACTCCTCGCTTTACGACCAAGTAGCCGAAGCACGTTTTTGATGTTACTCAAACGGATTCATCCCCACTCTTTAACCTGTACCGTTGCATCAAAATTGTGATATATTAAGCAGTGCAGAGATGTGCATTTGTTTTCCACTGCTTTAGTGGAAGACTGAATAAGCGCCGCATCACATGCACAGGGCTGCCTAGAACAGGCTAGGAGTGATTTAGCTTGATGTATTTTAAAGGGCCCCTGAAATTTTTCTTTCTAAAACGTGAAGCACACGATCCAGACATAAAGGTAAGTTTGTGGGGTTGTGAGAGACAACCAGTAGTTCCAGAACCGTAAATATAGGCAAATGACAACCAAGAAACTCTCTCACTTTCATCATTGCAGGATTCCAATTTCTCTCCTCTGGAACGCAAAGCCGTAACAAAATCAAACAAGCAAACAATGAACAGCTTCTACTTCTTTCTTGTCACCATTGCTAGACAAATGTATATGGATCAGCCCAGAGACGAAAAATGCGTCCTTTTGAAGGTTTTCAACGCAAGGCTATTGTAATTTGTCCCACGGACGAGGATTTAAAAGAGCGAACGTTAAAGCGAACTGATGAGGAAGGGAAGGATGTACCCGATCATGCTGTGTTAGAAATGAAAGGTAGGAATTTCATAAGAAACAAACAAATAAAAAAAAACAGCAAACACAAGATCTGCTTTTACTGTTTTGTTTTTATTTATTTTTTTAATCGAACTTGGAAGACCTCATCCCCCCCCCCCCCCCCCCCCTTAGTTTTGCCCTTTGCCAGATTTTCAGGCCCGTATACCTGTCTTCTTCCTAAATTAGATTTCATCCTTTTTTTGTATCTCATTTCATCACCCTTTGCTTCTTTTAGCTGCACTGCAAAACAAGCAGAAATAATTTATCCAATCTTTGTCTCTCAGAGAGATGGTGGGAATGATTTCCCAGTTCATACTATGACTTGGGATTTTGGCCATATTTGCTGGCTTTGCGGAATCAGCCTGATATTCATATGGTTCTTATGACAATTTAAACTGGTCAACCAGGGCTCAGGATCCATGTGATCTACATGTGAAAATCTTAACACACTGGCCTTGAATTTGCCCTTAAATTTTCACTTCGCTATGTGTTGAAATGCTTGATTTGCAGAGATTCTTTTCTGTTTTCCTTTTATCATCCCCCTTCCCACAAAAGTCTGGCATTTTTTTTTTGTTCTACTTTATTCTCTCCTTTTCCTCATTTTCCTTCTGAAACTGGAGCAAATCTTCCCTCTGTCCCTTGAGGTAATGTTCGCTCCAACCTTAAGCCCACACTCGACATCCATCTCTGCCACCGTTCCCCTTTCCCTTCGTTCTTTCTCTCTGTGGTTTCCCGCAGCCTCTACCAGTCACTAATTGTCTCTCTCTCTGTCCCCCGGCGATGCGGCTGTGCTCGTCCTCTACTTCGTCACCCCCCCCCCCCCCGCCACGCACCCTGCTTCTGTTCCTGTAGCCAACTTTGTGCTCCCGGAGGCCGGCGAGTTTCTCGACGACGTTGCTTTCGTGGACCTGCAGCGAGAAGATGCCGACAAGCTCGTGAAGCAGTACAATGAGGAGGGCCGCAAGGCCGCCCCTCCTCCCGACAAGCGCTACGACAACCGGCAGGGGGGCTTCCGCGGCAGAGGCGGCGGGTACCAACGCTATGACAACCGTAGCGGTCCCCAGGGAGGCCGTGGAGGCTTCCAGAACCGCGGTGGCGCCGGAGGCGGTGGATTCAGAGGCGGTGAGTAGCGCGTGGCTTGCTATTCCTGCTAACGATGGTTGAGTGTAATAGCCAGGAATCGGCTACCAATTCTATCATTTCCTCTTTCCCAGGATATAACCGTGGAGGGTACAATCAGAACCGCTGGGGGAATAATCACCGTGACGGTGGCTCTGGGGGACGAGGTGGCTACAACCGCAACCAGCAGGCCGGAGGAGGCTACAACCAGAACCGCCAGGCACCCTACAACAAGGGAAGCAGTACCACTGCTAGTACCTACAGCCAGGCTCAGGTAAACAAACCCATCACACACGTCTTGATTTTGCCAAGTGCAGCGTGTCCTCGGGTCAACAAGGGAGGGGTTTGTGTTTCACTTCTGTTACCACTTAGCATCTCCATTGTATGTCATCTCTGCAATAATTAAATGAGAATTAAGTGATCAGTGGTCATTGTTGACACATCACAGCACACAATGAAATGTGTCCTCTGCATTTAACCCATATGTGACAATGTGACATACATAGCAGGGGGCAGCTAATTCAGCGCCCTGGGAGCAGTGCTTGGGGGAAGTACCATGCTCAGGGTACCTCTGTGGTGCCTTGCTGGTCGGGGATTCAAACCTGTAATCTTTCAATTATAAGTACGCTTCCCTAACCGTTAAGCCACCACTGCCCACAATATTTTTAATAAAGCCAGTATTTTCTAAGTGGTGCACAGATTTCTGAAGTACCCGTTTTATCGTGTATGCCTTTTGTTAAGGGTCATAGATACCAAACGTGGGAGTATGCTTACCTGCAATGGCTGGACAGAGCAATGGAAGGGTGTGCCTTTATTTCATGATAATGATATTATGCTAATAATAACAATAAGGCTTGAACCCGCTAAGCCACACAGTACTGCTGCAAGCCTTGAGTTTGAAAATGACAAGAAGTGGACCAATGTGGTGATGTCATACAATGAAGATTCTGATTGGTTACAGAAATAAAATGCAAGCCCCTCACACATCAGACTCTGCAGAACCAGGAAGTCCAGCACATCACAGCGTGACTTTAAAGGGTGGTGTGCAGATCAAAGTGTAGTAAAGCAGTCTCTGATTTATTTTTTTACTTTACAGCCTCAGTCTTACAACCAGGGATACAGTCAAGGTTACAATCAGGGCAACTACAGCCAGGGTTACAACTATGCAAACTACAGCCAGTATCCTGGATACAGCCAGAGCTACAGTCAAGCTCCTGCTACCACCGGACAGACCTATAGCCAGCAGCAGAACTACAATCAGCAATACCAACAGGTGAGGCTCAACCGCTTTCATCGTTTCCGTCACCATTCTCCCCCCCCCCCGAGCGGACCATTGACCAACGCCACTCTGCCCCCTGCAGTACGCACAGCAGTGGCAGCAGTATTACCAGAACCAGAGCCAGTGGAACCAGTACTACGGACAGTACGGAAACTATGGCAGCTACTCCAGCCAAGGCAGCCAGGGAAGCCAAGGGTCACAGGGCGGCTCTCAGTAGCTGTGCAGGGGCTTCTCATCCTGTCCTGACACATGGCAGAAAGGTTCCATCCCTTCCTCGCGATCTCGTCAGTGGTCTGCGTCGCGGTGTTTGCTCCCCACCAGTTCCCTGCCTCCTCCTCCTCCTCCTCCACCCTCGTTTTGCAAGCTATAATCAGATTGATTCCCCGCCCTCTTAAAAGTAATGGAGTTTTGATTCCTTCCATTTTCACTGTGCTTTTTAGCTACTTTAGGTCTTTCATTCAAGTATACAAACAACTGCGTAAACACACACCCGTTGTAGATAACAAACTAGGCATTTTTAAAAAAGATAAACAAACAAGAAAACCCTGCAGTAATACCACTGTATTAGAAAATGGCAACAGGATCGTGTTGCTACAACAGTGCATCTTTGCTCATTTTATTTGACTGGCAGTTGCATGTGTAATCTTAGGACCATATGCTGCTCGTGTGTTAGGCAAGATGGAAGCAATTGTAGAGAGCATTTCTTTTAATATTTACCTTTGTCAGCTACTAAAGAGTATAATGTTTGACAAAATGGCATTTTTCTTTTTTATATGCATAAGTTTTCACCTGCGAAAATTTCCGATGTTTTGCTTTCATATCCATAATTCTTAGTTTTATTAAAATGTAAGTCCGGAATGGCTAACATTTTAGTATGTTTGTGTAACTTGTATCAATATTTTTGTGATAAATTTGAAGTGTTTGAAGTGTGGGTTTCCATTAATGTACCATTTTAAAGCTGTTAATTCTTTCAAATGAACATAATTTCCCCTATCCTGCAGTTTGTTTTGCCAGTTTGTAGTCATTAACGAGTTTTGTGCGTGTGTTAAAGACAAATTTTATACCATGTCTGTAAAATTGTATGCACGTATGTAGTTAAATGTTCAATCTAAATTCAGACTTTTTGTATTTGAGAATATAATTGGAATACTGCCCCTTGCCTCCTGTCTTTTTGTAAGCCTCCTATACATACTCTGCTTATACCGATTTATACATTATGCACACTAAAATAAATCCTTCCCTTTTAACAAATGCGTAGGCCAGAGTTTGTGGGGGGGAATAACCTAATTTAAATACAAAAGTCTGCTTATTGGAGGGATGAATAAAGCCTTGATAGATTTTGGGGATTACGCCCTTCCCTTTAAACACAAACGCGTAGCTATCTGCACACACGTCTTAATCGTGATGTTTAACGTATTTTAGAATAAAGCCTGCCTCGATTAATTTTACATTCTGGGTTTAAAATTACACGTAACAACTGAAGTCATGTCAAAACACATATGAAGCGAAAGCAACTGCGAAATTTCGAGTTGTTCATGCTTCATCTACTACGTAAGTATGATGGGGAAGAATTACTGGCCTGGACCATTTAACAGTTTTGACAAACTATAGAATATCTTCAGAAATAACCTTAAAATTTACCAACAGGGATGTACGTAACTGGTACGCTTTCACCTTTAAAAACGATATGTGCGACAATCGATTGTGGTAACAGTGTAAAAAGCGTAGTTATGTGCATCTGCGCTGATATGAAAACAAAATATTATGCATTTTATTTTCATATGCTAACTCTACTTCATTTGCGATATACAGGTTAAAATGCAAGGTATTTCTTGTCACATGACAAGAAATTACCGTTTGTAAGTGCAAAGCGACGAGTCCTGCCAAGTTACCCCCCGGCGCAGCCCGTACCGACAGCTGGGCTACGCTGCACTTTCAGCTCCGCCCAGTCGACATTCCACCAATGGCAGACCTTCGACAAACCGGAAGTGTTCTCTGTGATTTTTTTTTCTGCTCACGTCACCCGCCGTAGCATGGCTGATGCGGGTGCAGGATTGCAACATAAACAATATAATATATAAGCAATATCAGTTTGTCGGCTTTGTTTAGCAAAAAATCATCAAACGCGGCATGGCAAGACTTTCGCCGACGGTATGGGGGCTTAAGGTCCTCGGGTGAGCAACTGCTGGATTATAATTCTGTTCTGTTTAATACGGTTCACTCGTTAACCAGCAACTTTTACACATATTCTTCAGAAATTGATGTTATTCCCTGTTATGAAAGAATAATACCGTTAATTTCATCGTTTGTTGTTCGTCTTCGATTCGCCATATTTAATGCTATCCGATGAAACGTAGTAGTATATTGCCACACCTCGTCGCCAAAATCAGATGAAGTGAAGTTGGCTTGATTTACGTTTGTCTAAATTATTTTGTTATGCTTCTGCGTTGAAATAAGCAACATTCGGGAGTAAAATTTGCAAAATCTACATAAATATTTATAGTAACGTATTATTTGATCAAATCAACTGAAAGAGGGACAGCCCGATTTTTTTTTAATTAAAGGGAAACTAGCTTATTTGCGCTAAAGAGTAAGGAAATGGTCTATAACGTGTGCATTTCTCCTGCCGTACCTCCATCCATCCATTTTCTAAACCGCTTATCCTATTGGGTCGCGGGGGGTCCGGAGCCTATCCCGGAATCAATGGGCACGAGGCAGGGAACAACCCAGGATGGGGGGCCAGCCCATCGCAGGGCACACTCACACACCATTCACTCACACATGCACACCTATGGGCAATTCAGCAACTCCAATTAGCCTCAGCATGTTTTTGGACTGTGGGGGGAAACCGGAGTACCCGGAGGAAACCCCACGACGACACGGGGAGAACATGCAAACTCCGCACACATGTGACCCAGGCGGAGACTCGAACCCAAAATGGGTCCCAGAGGTGTGAGGCGACAGTGCTAACCACTGCACCACCATGCCGCCCCTCCTGCCGTACCTGTCAAACTATAAAGTAACACGGATGCACGTGGGGAGGCCTAAGAATAATGACTCTAAAACATCTTTGTGTGTAAATGCTGCGTTTTCATCCAAGCGAAAATCATCGTACTGCCGTAACACTGATCGCTTTTGGGAAAGAACTGAACGCTGCATAATGGTTTATGGATGTCAGCAGCCGTACATGTTTGTTTTGTGACTGCTGGTGTAGGTACCCGGGCAGTGCCTGCTTGGAGAGATGCACATGTGACGAGCTGCCTTGCCCCCTTCTCACATGGCTGGTCACAGAGCTTAGGGCCACATGTTTGGAAATGCAGGATGGTGACAGACAAGGTGACTTCGCCATCATCGCTGCTTAGCTTGTCGTCGCCAGCCGCTCTTGTTACCTCCGCTAGGGTTTGCATCTGTAAGACCAGGGTTGGCTGAAGTGTCTTTTTTCCCTCCCACCAGATTCAAAGGTGAATACCATCTTGGTGGGGGAGTTGAGGGATATCTTGACAAAGCTGCACTGTCCCTATGCAGGCCTGACTACTGAGACCTTAAGCTCAGTACTTCTCAACAACCTCATTGGTGAATAAGATGCCCCTTAAAGTGAACTGTGTGTGTGTGTGTGTGTGTGTGTGTGTAAACATTTTCTGATTAATGTGAGTATAAATGAAAAGAGTTATTAAGTATCACTAATTGAGAAATGGTTTGGAATAAAAGCCAGCAACCGCATTCTCCCAGTAAGTGAAATAGACCACCTGTGGTCAACATCTTAAGGAGGCTGAGATGGAAAAGGGCTGGACGGTGAGAGAATCTTCTTCTTTGTCCTCTTCTTTTACTTGTAGAGTTTTTGGTAACAGAGCTCCTTGCGGTGAGAATACTCCAGTTTAAAGATGCTCACCCCGAGGAACAGAAACAGGATGAGAATGAGAAGGATCGGAGAGAGGAGTGGGGTAAAAACCTGGACCTTGAGGAAGGAGAACAAGAAGCTGAAGGTGGAAAAAAGAATGAGAGAGAGTGTAATGAGCTGGAATATGAGTTTTCAGAGCTGTTGAAGGCTCTGGATTTGGATGCTTCCTCTCAGCTGAGTGATGTATACGCTCAGGTGAGCAAGACGTGAAACATGCAGATTCTTTACGGAATATCTAATATAATTTGTGGAATGGTGTGTCATTAGCAGGGATTCCTAGTTTGCTGAAAGGAGAATGAAATTTGTAATCTCTAAAATTCTGTGGATGCTCAGATTTACTTAATATTTACATTATTAAACAATTGATGGCTGATATGTGCACAGCAATGCGTACATATCATTTTTATTATTAAAGTATAAAGGATATTAATGTTGATAATGATTATCATTTTAAATTATACATATTACACACACATACAAGTCATGATTCATAACAAGTCATTTCATAATTAAAATTTTCGACAGTTCATCTGAACTGAGACGTGAGACGTTCATGCAGAATCTCCAGTTTGTACTAATAGAGCTTTAATGTGATGTTTTCAGGTGGAGTCGCATCTTGCGATGTTGCCAGATGGTGTCCTACCTGGGCCTCTTCTGAAAACACCACTAAGTCCTGAGCAATGGGTATGAGACAGAGTCTGGAGTAGCGTCTTACCTGTAGCTCATGGATTTTTTCAGATTTTGGCAGATGAAAAGTGTGTGTGATTTCAGGATTGGCGACCCTCAATTTAACACTATGCCTCTTCATGTCCACTTCAGTCCAGCATCCAGAAGATTAGTCAGGTCCTTATTGGGGACTATGAATGTCGGATGCAAATGGTGATCAAGCGCTTTGAGGTCACGAGACAGTCCTTCACCTGGGGAGAGAGGGGGCAGGTAGGTCATCCTTAGTGGCGACACTATAAAGTTAGTGACTTTACACACCAGGGTGATATGTCTGGTGTACAGTCATGACTGAATCTGCTGTGTATGATTGTCACAGACATCAATGTGCATCTAATCACTAGAATACATATCCTATTTTTTGCAGCTGAAATGTGGTTTTTAAAAGTGTAGAAACTAATAGGGATGGACAGTTTCTTTCCAGTACAGAGTTAGGGCAAGTATCATACAGAACCAGAAACTTAAAATATAAAATAATAAAAGAAATATAAATATAAAACAATAAAAATTGGATTTTCTTGACAGACACTTTGACAGACATATCACAAGTTTACACCAACATGAAGATTATTTGAGCATGATTTTATGATTGCCTAAGACTTTTGCAGAGTGCCGTATATTTGGTCTGTATAGGTTCATTATTATATTTGTCGAAAGATTAAATTAAATGCTTTAAGGTAAGAAATGTACAAATTGTTTAAATCTTTGTTCCCTAAAGGTCGACTTGAGGGATTATAAATCTGCACATTTTCTGATAATTTGAGGAAATCCCTCCAGTTATTCTCATAACTTGAACATGTGACAAAAGCCTTAATTAGAAGTGCAAATCTAAAGTCATACTTCACTGTTAAACTTTTGGCAAAGAATGCACGATTCTATGTGTACACAACATGACCTTTTTGACAGGAGTGACAATGGACCGGTTATGAAACATCTCTGTATCACATGTAGGAGCGTCTTGCAGTGGTTTCCAGCATGCTGTTACCTGCTCCCCCTCCTGCAAGGTCCTGCATCTCTTTGTCATCCCTCCTGGCAGCCAGAGAAGACCAGTCATACATCCTTCCAGTGAAAGCAGGACATAGCACTGCCATTCACAAGGTGGGTGCTTCAGTCTGATGCAGATTCCCTAAGTCCCTTTTTGAGAAAGCTTGCTCTTTGACTTAGCAGGACATGTCAACTGACTGTGCATGTATGTATAACTTTTTTTTTTTTTACTTTCAATTACCCAGCTTATCCCTTGAAATGTGAATCACAAATCTGACAAGGAGACTAGTTATTCAGCACGTGAACACTCTTAAACACAAGGGTTGACATACTTCTTTGTCCTATGCTGACATGGGCAGAGGGCATCTAAGTGGCCATTTGAGCTATTTTTGGAACCTAAAGTGAAACGAGATGGAAATAAAAATGATGGAACCTCAATAATATGCTAATGCAAGCGCGGGGGGCCAGTGGTACAACCTACCGATCAGAGTGGGGGCGGGACGCTACTGGTAAAATTTAAGAAGTTTATCTGTTCCCTCTTTTGCTAAGGTTAGTCTTGAATTTTCGCCTGTGTTCATTTAATTGTGTTCTCTTCATTTCGGTTTACAATGTGTCTAGAGGGATAGTTTCAAAGATGCAGGAGATGTAATGTTATTCCTGTTCATTTTTGTCTTCTGTTCGACTACTTTGTGTTGGATTGCTTGCCAGTGAAACAACTGGTACGCCTACGACTAGACTCCAGTGTGACCACAAAGCTGGGTAGTGTTAAGCCTCAAAGTAAAGATACTCCATTACGACTGGGATGGGGGGGGGGGGCAACTTCATCAATCCAACAGACCTGTTGCTATAATATTAAATTATCATATTATGTTATATCCTTAAATGTAACTTCTGGAAATTGTCTCTATGGGGCCAGTATTTTTGGGGCCCGGGGAAGCTGCCTACCTTTGTCTCAAATGAGTTCTGCTGTAGTGTTCATGACCAAGGATTTCCATCCATGTTTCGACTGAGTGTTATGGGAGCCTGGAGCATATCGCAGCAGCAGAAGGCAGGATCTCTATCACAGTGCACTCTTGGCATTTTAGAGTTAGCCGACCTACAGTAACTGTATGTCTTTGGACTGCATGCGTAGTTCGCCATTTTGGAACGTAGTTTCATTCTGGAATGTTTCTGCTCTGCAGGTGCTGATGGGGACAGTCCCAGACAGGGGAGGGCGCCCTGGAGAGATTGAGCCCCCTATGCCTATCTGGGAGGGCCGTCGTGAAGGTGGAGCAGGTGGGCATCAGCGTCGCTGGACGAAAAGGAAGAGAAAGAAACGATGAAGCAGGGAAGAATGTCAGTGAGTCGCACATTGCTGACTCAGAGGCTAATTGGGCATATGTCACAAAATGAGAAAGGATATTATCATTGTACTATTTGATAACATTCAAGATCACAAGAATCTGATATGCTCTGTGCTAGTGGATCTGGAGTCATTCTTAATTTGACAGTATTGGAAAAAAATCTTTTTCCTGTTTGTCTATAAATTTAATGGTTATTGTGGCACCAAAGACTTTAAATCATGAATATAGCCCAAAACGGTGCAGTCCTTGGTGAATGTAAAATATCCGCCAGCTTCTGCATTTCAGAATTGTGTGTGTCTGGGGAGATTGAAATGAATTAGAATTCATTTTGAAACGCTTGTTTATTTAACTTAGATTACAACTATGCATTTGTAGCATCTATTTTCATTAAACATTTGGTTGGATTACCAGTTGTACAGCCATTGTTTTTTGACAATACATTTTTAAATGTATGCAAATAGTTGAGGTGCCAGTATGTGGGTTTGTGTTTTCCTTTAAATCAAGAAAGGAATTTCAGATTGACAAGCTGCAAAAGACACACACCCCCCATACAGTATAAGCATGCGGTAGGCAGGCTGGTGCGTGACAAGAGTAGAGTAGGGACAAAGGGTAACGTCCTGGGGTAATTAAACATTAAACCACACTGGGGGGGGGGGTTCCGCCATCATTAGGCGGGCACTCAGGAGAGTGACGAGAAGCGTTCAGAATTCTTCGGAAATTCCAGGATAGGTTGAGCCGTGTACCGTTGTGGCCAAAGATGTTGGCTCATTAATTTTCACAAAGATGTGGACCCAGGCAGCAGACTATGATCCTGAGACTAAGGAACAGTCAAAGGAATGGAGCCACAGCAGATCCCCGCGGCTGAAGAAATTCCAAACCCAGAAATCGGCCAAAAAAGTCATGGCGTCCGTTTTCTGGGACAAAGAGGGTATTCTGTTGGTGGACTACCTACTTCAAGGCGCTCGGATCACCGGACGGCATTATGCTAACCTCCTGGACCAGCAGAAGGAGGCAATTAAGACAAAACGCTGTGGAAAGTTGACCAAAGGGATCCTTCTTTTGCAGGACAATGCACCTGCATACGCATCCATCATTGTGGCTGCCAAACTGAACACCCTGGGTTTCCAATTAATCCACCATCCCCCTACTCACCTGACCTGGCGCTTTCGGACTATTATCTGTTGAATTTGAAGAAATACCTGAAGGGGCAACGGTTTGAGGACGTTTCTGACGTCAAAGATGCTGCTGAGAGCTGGTTTGCGGCCCAACCAAAGGACTTTTATTTGAACGGTCTAGAAAAGCTGCAACTACGCAAGTGCATCAGTCTCAGGGGGGAATACGTTGAATAAATGTGTTATTTCATAACTCTGGCTATCGTCTTGCTGGACAAAGCCGGGAACTTCTCAGCAACCCCTCGTAAGTGGCTCGGGGGAAAAAACATCATTTTGGATCCATGGCCAGGAAACTCCCCAGACCTTAATCCTGTTGAGAAATTGTGGTCAATCTTCAAGAGGCAGGTGGACAAACAAAAACCCACAAATTCTGACAAACTCGAAGCATTGATTATGCCAGAATGGGCTGCCGTCAGTCAGGATTTGGGACCCAGCCCTTCCTCTGACCAAGCTCTGCCACAGGGCCCAGTTCCGCCCCTGGGCCCAGTCCTGAGCAGATCTCCTCCCATAGAAATAGCTCCTCCTCTGGGCCCAGCCATGACCTCTGGCCGAGCTCCTTTCCTGGACCCATCTCTGGTCCCTGAACCCAGCTCTGGCCCTTGGTCTAGCCAAGCTCTGCCCCTGGCCATGCCCCATCAACAAACCTTCTTTACCATTAAAACATCTTCCAGCATAGGTATGTGCCTCTGAGTTCTTTGCTTACTCACTCGATAGCCCTGTTTGAAGAGACTGCTGTGTATGTAAATGGTAAACTCCACTAACGGATGATCCCTTTGAAAGGTAACAGGCATGGGGATGGGCACCGAGTGAGCCTCTGCACTGCTGCATTTAATATGCCTGAAAGTATTTCAGTTTGCACATTAGAGATTGGAGCACGCACACACACACATACACAATCAGGTGAGGGACAAGATGGGGTCTGAGCACAAGTTCATAAATCTGTCCAGCATGCCTGGTGCAGTTGGGGTTACTGGACTTGCTCAAGGGCCCAAAAGAGGCACGACAATTGAGGTTTGATGCACTGAATGGCATGGCTGTCAGGAAGACCGTCTGTCTACCAGAGAAAAAGTTACTGTGCATGTCTACTGCTGAAGTGAGGAGAACTCTGTCACAAGTGAAGCCATGCAACGCTGCTGGAGCAGACAACATACCTGCCCGGGTACTCAGGGAATGTGCAAGCAGGTATCTAATATATCCCTGAATCAGGTGGTCATCCCCAAGTGCTCCAAAGTCAACACACTTCTACCCTGCCAACTTTCTGTCACTCACTGAGCATCATGAAGGGCAAGTGAAGGTGGACCTGAAGATTGCACTCCCAACCTCATATGATGCTCTCCAGGGATTCACTGGAATCCCAACCCTTTCCATATCGCACCTGGACAAGATGCTATGCAAGAATGCTGTTCATTGACTTCATTTCCGCATTCAATGCTATGATTCATCTGAAGCTGATCTGGACTGCACTGAATATTCACAAACACATGGTGAGTAGAGCATGTATTGTACCATAGGCAGATGGCAAAGGCAAAGGGTAGCCATGGGGACAGAGATAAATTTCCCCAGGTAATTGGCACATGGCACTTCACACCATCCCCTGACATCTGTACGTAGACAGTATTGATGGCCAAAATGATGCCTCTTGAACCATTTGCGGTAGTTTTTGACCCCACTAGATGATGCTCTTGGCTTGCTTTGGGGCATGCTTTGAGCCCTTTTTTGAACTTACAGCACCATCTATTGGGGTCAAAAAATACAGCAATGGTTCATGAAGCACACTTTTCCCATCACTAGTAGACATCTTTTCTTTCCTCATAAAAGACTAAATACAAAGGCTTTGTACCAACTTTTACTTATGAGAATAATTTACATATTTCAGCAACATGAACTATTACAAATAAATTAACTGATTGAAATAGTGGGTTTCCACACCTGGGCAGCTCACAGAGGTTACAAGGCTCTGGCCAAATTTAAGGGTCACAAAGTTGCCAGTATTGCTCTCAGCGATTTATTGTCGTCTTTATATTTTAACTTGCACAGTATATTTTAGTGCAGATCTTTTTTTTCTGTAGAGCAACAGAAAAATCCGCTGTGGGCACATGTGCACGCAGCAACAAGAGGCAGCGTTCATACATCACACCAACCGCAAGGCAAGATTTGTTTGTAGACTGGGCTAGGAAAGGCAGCCCTCTGAGGACCGGGAGCAGCTCAGAATCAGGGAAGACAGTACTGCTTCCATTGGGTCCAAGATGACACACAGAGTGAACAGCGTGGACTGCACCATGTGTGGGGACCTGGAGCTCAGGGCCTCAACATCTTCCACACCATAGATCATTGAGTACTGTATGTGGATACCCACAGAACAAACTTATGTGGAATATACACGCTACACTTCTATCATAACATGTACAAAAGCCAAGGTCAATGTAGTATGGAACAGCGTAGCAAATAAAGAAAGAAGTGAAATAAGCACTTGCTCCCCTCTGGTGGTCAGAATCGCAAATGCCAAGATAAATAAATACTGCTATACTGAAGCAAGTGTGTGTACCATGACAGATGGTTTCAACCTTAGCATGTTCCTATGTATGTGTATAAAATTAGGCACTATGGCCTGCGAGAGGACAATAATTTTAATGTGAATGTCCGTTGACCTTTGGAGAACCTAGTTACATTGCAATAAGATTCATTTCGGAGAGTTGGGGAGAGTGTGTAGGGGGGCTGGAAATCCGGGAAGAGTAGGGATCAGATTGGGTGCAGATGGGTGGGTCGGAATGAGTCATCTGAATACACTATTGTTGTTCTGACAGCATATAGTTTTAAATGAATCCATCAGCATAATATAATTTGTTTTAGTGTATCAAAATACAAGAGGTAACAGGAATTCATTATTATAGTTTTGTCATTATTATTTAAAGTGATTTGACATCCGCACATCTTTTTCTCTCAGCATTTTCGGTATTTTTCCTGTAAAACATGATCAGGATTCATTTTGTCAGGACCTTTGCACTTTTTATACCAATGCATTTTAATCCATGCACAATCTTTTTAAAGACAGTAAAATGAATGGCTTCATTCTGTACTGCTGATTGCTTTAAAGATATCTCAAATAATTAAGACAGCTGGTAGCTTGGTTAATGACAGAGATACACTTAGTAGCATGAAGATCTGGCTATGGTGGAAGGGCTCAACTGTTGTACCTTTTAGTTCCAGCTAATGGAAAATTGCTAAACAGGTAAAACTGTAGGAGTATGTAAAATAAAATAATAATAAAAAGAGCTAAGCAATAAAATAAATATTTATAATTGCCGGCAGAAGTCATGTTTTATAAAACATCTTTGTTTTCCAAAAAGAAGAACAAGTATCACAAACAACACATCAACTACAGTCACCACAAAACAGGTTTTAGGCGCGTAATTAATGCACAGAGAAATAAATACACACTACTAGATTTAGTAGGAAATATTTGATTAGTTGGAGAATGAAAAACATATTTTAGCTGCTACATTGTGGATCTTTAAGAGGAAATGGGGTATTGAATGACTAAGAATAATCAAGTGGCAGGAATCTAGGGAACAACAAATGGCAAGATATTCCATTGGTCATTCTGCTCTGGATTGTTTAACACTCTGATTTCGCTACCAGGGAGAAACGAGTGCTGAGTTCACGAAAAATCGCTGAAATGTCCAAAACCAATGGAGATCTGAGCTTGGAATGGCTTTTCACCACATGTCTTGGAACAGTACAGCACTTTTAGTCATTGGAGTCAGCACCCAGTAGGAAAAAGTCTTTGTAACAATTGTATCTCCAAATCGACGAATCTTGGAAACTGTAGTGGCGATACGATGCCTGTGTCGGGAGCTTGGTTCATCTTACATTGACTGCTCAAAATTTCAGATTGGGCCCCATTAGCAGGTTGAAGTTGCGCTTTCAAACCCATCGTCTCTCTGGTTTTGTAAGAGCTGTGGATATAAGTCCCTGCTTATTCTAGCCAGCTGGCTACTGTCCCTAGAGCAAGTCAGCCTGTTCCTCCGGCATTTTGTTTATATAGCTGCAGGTCCCCCATCTTCTCCTGTAGTATGGAGACTGGCACGGTGACTCCGCGTGATCGCTGTAGCCTGGCAGAACGAGACTTCTTTCCCACCGCTTGTACTTTTGGGTCATGCGTGGCGTCCTTAGAGGTGGAGAAAAGTCTCAATTTACCAAGAACTTACCGTAACGTACAGTACTGTATAAAAGTCAAAGCACATGATGCATAAATAATCATCGTGTTGGTGTATAAAACTATGATATTGTCTGTCAAAGTGTGTCAGCTTATCCATTTCATACTCTCTCTTAAAGTCCTACAGTGGTGGAGAATTTTAACTAAATACATGGAATGACTGGGGTGCCCCTGAGGAGAGGTTTGGGAACTGAAGAGGTGTTCATCTAGATATCCAAACAAAATATCATTGACCGTCTGAAGAACAGAAAAAAATTCTTGTTTGTTTTTATTGTGTTACTTTTAATTTGCTAAGTTGTGTTTTTTTTCCAGAATAAATATACAGAAAAATAGCTTTAAACATTTGCTTTGACTGCCTAAGACTTCTGCCCAGTAACGTATATGATAATTTACAGAAGGTCTTTTTTATTAGAACTTCCTAAGTGGTTTTTGTATGATGCTGACTCATTTGTTGTCTTTAATTCTGTCTGTAATGACATACAGCACCATGTTTACCTTTCCTGGAGATGAGCCCAGGGCTTGTGAATTTGTCTCATCCCCCCTTTTGTTAACAGGCCCCGGTGTCCACACCCCCGGGTCTGTCTGGGTGGATCGATCCAAACGCTGAGAGTCCCGCTCATTTGCCTGTGCTGGGAAGGCCTCCTCCATGAGCTCTGCTCCATCACTTGGTGGGAATACAAAGTTGTCCTCTTCTGAGCCTGATTGGACACATGCATTTATACGGAGATACATGGGTCATGTACTCAACACCATCTGACAAAGTACAGAAACGTAGAGGAGACGGTGTGTCTGAACTGCAAAGGGAACTCACTACAGCTGTGGCCTTTAGCTCTGTGGTCAGGAGCAGGAGTGCAGGGACAAGACCCTCCAGAAACCTTGACCTTTCTCACACACTCCATCCCGACTTGGTCCTTACATTGCCTGTGACAGTTTACCCCACAGTCTTGAAGAGGAAACGGGTATTAATAAAGCTTTATCTCATAGCACATAAAATCAATAAGGAAGAGATTTTCATATGGTGCTCTCCCTTGTAGTTTCATATGAGGACATGCTGTGTCCTTCCTTTACCATCTTTTTATAAAACAAATTGCAATAATATGTGACGGTTCACCTTAAAATTAGAAACCATCAAGGCTAAACTTGATATTTTGACACTGAAATCTGTGAAAGATTGAACTTCATATTATAGTACGCTATGTTACAGAACAGTGCTGTTAATAAACTGTTCTCTCAAACAAAGGGTTTCAATAAATATCATAAATGCTGAGTAGGAGAGTCAAAAGCTTCATTTTCTTTAGGTCTGGTGGGACCTAGAGCTGTTTGTGATATTCCTTACCTGTAAATCTTAGCTATATAATCTGGTCATACAAATAAAAGTTCAGTGCTTTTTATTTGAGATACAACCAGTCCCTGGGTTAAAAAACTTTGACTTACAGACTACTTGTATGTTATGGATGGACTGCCATAAAGTCTATTATATAAAAAATTTGAGTTAAATACAATGCTTCATAATAACGACTGTATGCACTTTGTGACGCTGGTAAAGTACAATCCAATACCGTATGTAATTACTTTTATTATTATTGAATTATTATTAAGTATTTTATTATTGCTGTTCCAACATACCTACAAATTCGTCTTAAATACAGATTTATGGAACATCCGTAGCCTATAAATCTAAGGGTTTGTTTTTATTTAGCTTATTCTTAAGTATTAGCTGGCTATATACAGATGCTCCTCTACTTACGAACAAATTACGTTCCGAACGGCCGTTTGTAACTTGAAATGTTCGTAAGTTGCTATTCAACATCATTTTACGGGTATACGCAAGGACTTAGAACTAGGCTGCTGGGAGTACGCACGCTACACTGCTGCGCGGCGGGAGTAGCGGCCAGAAGTCATACTAGGCGGAATTGGCGCGCAGAAAAAAAAAATGATGTTGCGGACAGGAAACGGGAGCCCAATGAACACAATTTGGACTTCCTCTTCGTTTGTATGTCTGAAAGTTCATAAGTTGAAAGTTCGTAAGTAGAGGAGCGTCTGTATTCCTGCATTAAAATGGGAGGTAAATTTATCTGGCTTAGGCCAGTAACCACATCCCAGTTTAGAGTGCTGACTAATGAAATAACTAGTCCTGTTTAGCCAGGTCTGGTTTTATATTTTGCACAACAATAGAAAAATGACAATAGTACATGTTATTAAGGTTAATAATTGTTATTTAATTTACAGAAGCACCTGTCTAGCTATTTGACAAAAATACTCTGTAGGGGCATTGAAACGAAATAGTTATTTGACGGATGATTGATTAGTGGGGGAACGGGCTTCTTACCTCTGCACCGATAACCCTGCTTAATTACACCCCAAAGCTGTAATGGATAAGAAACAGAAGAACAATCAGAGTGACAGAGACCACTGCTGTATGGGAAGATGGCAGAGAGCAAGTCAATGTAAGAAGCAAGGAGAAATTCCCACACACAAAGCCTCTGCAGGTGTTGCAGAAGGTGGGCTTCTTGTACGTGGTCTCGTGGAAATTGTGCAGAAATTTCAGGCCTAGCTTGGCGCACACGGACATCCCCCTCATGAAATAGGAGTTGATTTCGTTCCGGCTAATTTCTCCTTCCCTGAAAGTGAAAATGCATGAGATGTTTCATATGCGGCGTGTAATCCATTCACTTTATTTCCCTTTTATGTAATTGGATATTAGATTAAAACCAGCATATCTGACCTGTCACCTTCATGAGTACAGAAGGAGAAAGGAAAACTGGCGGCAATTTTCTCAAAGTCCTCTAGGGAGATGTAACCATCAAGGTTGTGATCGTAATTCTTCATTATGGCCTGCAGGAGGCGACATACAAAAACAATGGCAATTATTACTCAGAAAAAAATGAGGAATTTGCCATTACTGTTGAGATGAATCTTGAATAATCATGGGCTCTTTAGAACTCACATCAACTGTTAGTTTCACATGTTTAGAGATGGTGTCAGGGTCAATTCTAGGCGTCACCCCTGATCCCCATTCTGCCACTACTGGAGCTTTGACTGGCATAGCAGGCTTCAAGTAAAAAAAAGAGGGGAAAAGAAGGGTTTGCAATGCACACTCACTGTAATTGGTGTCATGAAGAAGCTAAGATGATACCAAAGTTTCACTAACCTGTATCTTGGGATTCTTGGGCTCCTTGGCATACGACAGCTCGTATATCTCATCCTCAGTGTAATACAGGTCTAGAGACAGCTGAAGAGGCACCAAAGACAGCGCATCACTCGAATGTTTGGAGGTGAAACACAAACACAAGCCAGGAGAATCTATGCTGTGGGTGAAAACAAATTAACGGAAGAACGAAATTTTCTTCAACCCTGACCAGGATAACCGGTTAAAAGATGGATGGATGGATGGATATACAACTTTTTTAGCTAAGAGAAAAGAAAGCTATATACCCCACTCATTACACCTATTATGATAAAAAGTTTTTTTTTATTTTTTTTGTAATTTTGTGGTCTACAAGAACCGAAACTATTAGACTTTACAGCAAAAAGTTGTTAATTCTTTGAAACTGTTTCATATGCAAGTAATGATCATGAACTGATCGTAGTAGCTTAGTAGTGTAGGATCACACATGCATATATCACCAAGCTGAAATTCCAGGTCAGGCCTGGTACGATAGGCACACATTGGCCACCTGGAATTTAAGCTTGGTGATATGTGCATGTGTGATCCTACAGTAGCAGTTCTGAAGTATTATTGATGCAAGTGAAACGCATATCAATAATAATGATTAATTAAAGGTGAATTACTGTGTACGGCTATTTTCATGTTTAAAGAATGCAGAAGGAACCTTGCCTTTCCAACCAGCCACAGTCTATTTAATTTCGGTTCCATTCACCGTGACTACATCCAGATCCACCACCCTACCAGAACCCCTTACCGTGAGAAGATGTAGCAAGTCTTTGTTGGCCTCAAAGGGTGGTTTACAGGAGTGAATGGCCAGAAGATCATTGACATTAGTGTAGAGGTTCTGCAGCTTGCCCAAGTTGATCTTATTGTCCTCCAGGTAGTCGGGCAGAACCTCGTTCAGGGAGATCAGGTCCTTGAGGTGTACCCCTAGGATGGGTACCTTGAAACCTATACATTCACTGTACACCCGGCGGTAATTGCTGTAGTTACTGTAAGATGACAGCAGGTCAGTCATCTCACTCAGGGTCTGGAAGGCAGAGAGAAGGAAGTTAGGACTGGCCTTAGAGATGGGGTACAGTGAGAGGAGAAGACTCAAACTACACAAAATCATAGAATTCTTCATGCTTTATTCATGCTTGACACCATATCTCACAGAGTGCTTTGCTGGGCAAGTTGATGTTGAAAAGCAGAGTTGGATAATTGATTTGGCTTTGGACCACATGACGTAGCTGCCTGACCTTTGTGATGTCCTGAGGCAGTAAGCTGGACGTGTCTTTGAGGCGGGAGATGGAACTGTGGCACAGGCCACCCATCACAGCCATTAGAGTGTTGAAGTTCTGTAGAGCGCGCAACTTCTACACCGAAAGAAATATGAAGCAGACATCAGCGAATTCAATTCAATTCAATTTAGAGCTCAAAGTTCAGAACAGGTATAGAGTCCTGCTCCTGCATTTAGGTACAGTATATAGTAGATGAAATGTATTAATCCCTGAGGGGAAATTAAGGCACAAATATGTATCAATCTAGATGAACACAGAACAGTCATTGATGCCTGTATGAGAGTGCGTGCCCCTGGTACCTGGGCAACATGGATGAACTTGGTGAAAACATGGGCCCTCTGCTGTGCGGTGTGCCTGCTCAGGATCATCAGCTGCACCCACTGAGAGACCCCATTGCACATCATCACTGAGCGTTCCAGGGCTGGGTTGCCCCGCACCGAGCCGTTCACCACATAGCTACGGTAATCCAGGCACTGGCCGGCAGATGGGGGGAGGGAGAGGAGGATCATTTCGTTAATGTTAACGAAAACTCAAGTGATAAGAAAACATTTTCGTAAACTGAAATAAAACACGATGCAGAAATGAAATTTAAACCTACAACAATACAAAATCTATAAATATTACTTCCAAAAATCACGGACATAAAAAAGAACCAATATAAAATATTTTGCGTTACCATTTTTAGTAATAAGTACCTATAAGTATTTCTGATTTGTTTATCCTTTATCAGCAATAATAAAATGTGGAACAATGTGTGTTTCATTTTGAGGACATTAGTGCATAAAGTGCACCATGTAGGATTTTCTAACGATCATTTCTAAGGATCAGACACAAAATAGCTCTACGACTTTCAGTCTATCTCTGGAAATAAAATTACTGAACCTAAAATATAGAAAAACAAAACAGAGATATATCTTTAAAATGAAATTTAAAGGACTAGGTAATGAAAATTAACTAAAACCAAACTGGGTTTCAAATAAAACTGAATTGGGTAACACTGCTTCCCACTCGGCTCGTCGGGTTACCGAGACGCTGCGGAAGTTCTCGAATTCTAGGTAGCTGAGGTGCTCGGCCAGCTCTCCTGGCTCCATGTGGTCAAAGAGGAGTGACACCTTTCGCTTCTTCATCGATGGAGAAGGGGCCAGGGATGGAGTCACTGGGGCGTTACTGAGGAGATTGGAGAAGAGTGGGGTGGGGTGTGGAGATTAACGCAAAACACAAAGATCTGAGGGCTTCTAGGAACATTGACACATACAGTCAATCAGTCAGTGCTGGTTTGTACTTCTCCGATGACACACGGTCTCATTGAACCATTATTTACTATCATTTCCTGTTGGACATCACCTTCCTCCTGCTGCTGTCCAGGCAGGAGGCATATTGCTAGATTGTCCAATTCTCCCGAACTGTTTTTTTCCGTTTGAGGCCTTTGTTTTGTCAACATGTGCACAAGATACAGGCTTGCCGCGGTCATGTTGTCATACCACGTGTCACGCCTTGAGCAAACCGAACAGCCCGTGAAGGCTGCACATCGCACAGGCCCCAACCTTTACCACACCACTTACAGGCAGGAAGTGTCAATCAGCTGCTGGTGCATCTCCTCCCCCTCTTTTCTCACTAGGGTCCACAGGTCACTCATCACCCTCTCCAGCCGGGGGTCAGCTTCAAACACATCTGGGATCTTTGTGATCCACTGCCTGTAACGAGGGAGTGGGTGACCAGCGCTGGTAATAGGATGTGAAAGGGGGGTATTCGGGTTGTGTCAGAGGTTCTGGGAGGGGGGTCATTGGTGGGCAGTCAGGCCATGACGGGAAACTATGCACTGTACATCCAGACCGGGGTTTTGTTTCAGCCAACCAGTTCAATATTGTGTGACTGTGTCTCTTTATGCTTTGGTTGGAACAAAACCTTGGTCTGGATTTGTACTTTCTGGACCTGAACTTTCCACCTCTGGTGTCATATATATATATAAAAAACATTTCATGTCCTTCATTCGTACTGATATGAAACAGCAACTTGTTATGGTTAAGAACTCTGCAATTAAAACACATTAACTATGTAAGAATTACATATTATCAGTATTACTGAAATGTTGTCACATTATGAATACTCCTTGGCCTGGCTAAACTTTCAAATTTGATTTAAATTATTAATACTCCTTTTATCTAAATAAAGTGAGCTGGCAGCCACTTTATCTGACAATATGAAGTACAGGATGTCATGTTACCCTTTTCTTCTTGTTTTTATCGATACCACATGCATATATGTCCGGAAGTATAAGGTACCTCCAAAACCAGCCCCTAACGCTAAAGCTAGCGATCATCTCAGAAATGGTGGTGTGCCACCTCAGACCAGTCGTCTGGCTGAAAGTGTGTGCAGCTGGCTGAAACGTCCAGGCCCGACCTTTCGCTCAGCTCTGAATTACACACCTCAGACTCTAAGCACATGCTGGGATCACACTTAGATTTACCATAAAACACAAGCCTCCTATTTTTGTCTAAGTTGACGAGGCTGGTTCACGTATTACAAATGTTACACAGAAAATATTGAGATTATAAGCATTGATAATATGTATTTATATCTTATTTCCCAATATGACTGTTAACCAAATGTCATGACATATATATAAAGCATATTACTAAAATTAACTAAAAAGTTAACTGAGAATTTAACATTGTGCTTGTTTCTGATTATAAAAATTCAATGTTGAATATATATACACATGCAAAGAAATACATATTATTTTGCACTGTACTGTAAAAAAAAAAAATCCAAGAATCCAAAAGATAAATGCAAACAGAAGAGCTCTTTTGACATCATCAAATGAGCAAAATAAGCATCTAAATTCACTCCGGTTTCTAAGTACCAAATACACAGCCCTTTCTCTATTCCCCTGAATATGCAAATTTCATCCAAATCCAATGCATATACAAATGCAATGTAAATGTAATTCTCAGATGTAAAGTACACAGTGTATCTTGTCTGTCTCTTAATCCTGCCAGTCCTTGCAGTACAGGTAGGACAAGTTTTATTTTGGGGTAGATATTCGTGCTTGCAGGTAGGGAGAGGGCGAGTGAGTGGGTACATATGCACATTTAATAAAACAACTGGTGCAGTGGAGATGATGTATACCTTAAAAATTAAATTGTTTATATTTAGTAAACTGCACTGACCTGATAAAATGGCATATTTGTGCACGCCGCTGCCCTCTACTGTCCACGGGGCAGTCCTTATAAGTAAGATAGTCAAGGAATAACAAATGAAATATCTCCATTGTGCAAGATCTTTTCTTACACACACACACACACACACACACACACACACGCACACACACACTCACATGCATACACACAGCATATATGCAAAAGAAGACAATAATATACTCAGCACCAGAATGAGGAGGATATAGAGAGATCAGCTTCTGTGCAAAGACATGGGAAGGCACCACCCAGTTGTGCATCATCAAGGTCATTTGGACCAGCTGGGAATTCCTGCTGAGCTTTCCTTCTGAGTCTGCAACACAACATCACAACCACAGGTTACAGCACACAGGACAGTGTTTCTCAACTTGACCTTTGTGGGGCCTCTGACAGTCCACCTTTCTTTTCCCTCCCAGCTCCTGGTAGGAGCAAAAACATGGACTGTCTGGGGGAACCCAAGGACCGGGTTGAGAAACACTGATATTTAAGAGCTACACTGGATCGCATAGACAGGTCACTCAGGTTTCCCAGGCGCAAAATGACTTTCATGACAGTACTGAGGATTCATGAACAGGAGCCAAATGACATAGACGGCAAAGTGGTCCCACAGCGCTGGGTGACGAGCATCATGGGTAATATGAAGTGGAACTGCAGAGCACGATGACCCAGAGAGAGACAACGCAAAATCATAATATGAATGCGAGTCTGAAATTAGCAGCATTCCAGAGCACTGAGTCTATTAAAATGCATGGTTTTCTGCATTAAGGGAAGAGGACGCAGCGAACAGGGCAAGATCACACCATACTTAATGAGTGTTTGTTACTTTATTGACAATCGCTTGGATGACGCCACTAAATTCATTAAAACATGGATGGCAGACACTAGGACTGTGAAAATCAGGAAAATCACAATGCAGAAGGAGAGACAGGAGAGATGAATTTTCTTCCTATCGACGGTCCACGTTTTTGCTCCCTCCCAGCTCCCTGCCAGACACAAAATTCTGGGGATCCCCAAGGACCGGACTGGGGAACACTAATCTAAAGGGTCAAAGGCCAACACCTGAGCCACATCCTACTTCACCCCTTCATTTTTTCAGTCTCTCCTTCTGCTTTGTGATTTTGTGGGATTTTCACATTCCACTGAGCCTCTGAACTGTCAGCAGGTCCCTGAGGACCGGACTGGGAAACACGGCTTTAGATGTAATCAGAAGGAAAACGACAGTGAACGCTGAGTGGTTCTGGAGGCCACGCTTGGCGCGCAAACCCCCTGGTGCTCACCAAAGCAGAGAAGACAATGCTGGATGAGGTCGTCTAGGCTCAGGGCACGGGTCAGGTAGCCGTGGGAGGGGCTGAGCAGAGCTCTGCTTATCTCCGAAGCGCTGGGGCAAGTCATTCGCCGAGTCAGTGCTGCCCTTTGACATTTCACCCCACCTGGGCTATGGGCAGACTTCCTGCGAAAGAGAGAAGACCAGGCGTCAAACAGGCCAAACTCTTAATATCAATACAATCACTTCAGTACTGTGCAACAATCTTAGGCATGCAAAGAAACATTATTTATCTGGGTAGTAAGTGTAGCTTTGCTCAGAACAAAAACACAATTTAACATCAAAGTAATAGTAGCACGATAAAAAGTAATAAGAATTTTTTCTGTCCCGAAAAAAAGTGACTGATATCTTGCTGGATGGTGCTTCAGTTCCCAAACCTCTCCTCAGGGGCACCCCAGCCATTCCATATATTTGTTACATTTCACCACCAGCTCACTAGCCGAATCATGGTGCGGTTGTGGTCGAATCGAAAAATACACTGATGTATTGGGTGGTTGATTCAAATACTGGTGTCACTTCATGAGAGGTTTTGAAATGGTTAGGCTGACAAACTTTGACAGACGTAAAGTTATAGATTTACACCAACAACATGATAATTTACATCATTTTCTTTGACTGCCTAAGACTTTCACACAATACTGTATTTCTTAACTAGGTAGAGTCCCGGACTAGGCCAGAATGGACTGGTACTTGGTGTACTGATGTGTCATAAACATATTGCAGGTCAGCTGCTTTGATCTTAACCCGTTTGTTTCAGAGGTCTCCACCGAGCAATGACTTACACAGCAAGATAACCATCAGAAAACATGCAGGGCACCTATTGGTTGAGAAGATCATGTGATGTGTTTGATGGGGGCGACATGCTTTCTGTTTGCGCTGGTGAAAAATGTATGCTTAACACACGGCTAGTATTACGTGATCTTTGAAGTGCTCGTCGGTTGTCCTGAGTGCGTAGCGTGTGTGGGCATGGGCGTGTACGCACCCTGTGACTCGGCAGTGTCTAAAACGAGGTTGCAGCAGAAGAGCACAGTTTCTCATCTTGCTGTCGGCAGCTGATGTGTAAGATAAAGCTGCAGCCGCTTGCCTTAAGGGTTTTCTGATACTTTTTTAACGCCGCTGCAATCAGAGAGCTACCCCTGCTTGAGCTCTGGTGCTTATTGCCTTACGCAACCGCTTGTCTGAGCCTGTCAGCGGCATTCTGGTCTGGCAAAGAGACAGAGCCAGTAGGAAGCATGTGCCTCCGCTTGTTCTTCTGAAGAGGACCAGCTCCAATGGTGAGCAGCTACGGCTCGATGTCACTCTGGGTAGAAGGAACAGGAAGCGCAGCAGCTTCAGAGAAGTGGTGGCGACTTCTTAGAATGTCCAGAACCACACGCGCATTGACCAAGAATCCACACCCTCGCTTTGAGTTTCTTTCACTCTTGCAGACACACACACACACACACACACACACACACACACACACACACACACTCAGACAAAATGCTTATTTTCAGTTCTCCCGAAATTGTTGCTTAGTACACACTTTCACATCCCGAATATGTCCACACACACACAGTCACACATGTAGACATAGATAAAAATCAGGTAGAGGAAATGGCTTTACATGGGCAAATCCCTTGGCTGTATAGTCCCGTGTGCTGTCAGTGAGGAGTCCGATGAGATCCCTCAACCTCATCCCCTACATGCTGCTATTACTGTCAGATCTTTACCAACATGTGTCTTACCTTTATATTTATGGTAAGGGTGAAACCAAAAACAGGAATGCATCTATCAGACAGCCCAATAAAAGCACACGCTGTCGAGCTCGGTCACGTGTGTGTGTCTGTGTGTCACGAATTTATATCAGGACGGGGCACAATAAACCACAGCGAGTACACAACTACACGATAGCCCATCAGATCTATTCTAGAATTTACTAACTTATCCAGTACTCTATTGGGTCTTTTTTCTCTTATGCTCTGGGCGGGACAGGTCTAAATTATCCTGCCTGAGATGAAAATGACAGTGAATACCAAAAGAATGACTTCGGTTTCTACCTAAAATTCACAATTAAAAAAAAGTTTTACTGGTTAAACCATGCGATCTAGACTCAAAGTTCTTTCTCACTAGTTCACTGACATGAACATCACAAATTTGATAAAAATCAGGCCAAGCTCACGTATATGGAAACTTAATCTCATTAACAGGATGGCGAATCAGCCAAATAATAGCAAAAGCTGTTAGTACAGGAAAGCAGGAGCACAGCCTTAAAACTTTGGCCCCTTATCACAAAGTCTGGCAGGCGACACCAAGCCCACGTGAAAAATTTTATGTGATCAGGGCCCATGGTGGAAATATTCTGCAATAATCCAGACAATAATT
Organism: Brienomyrus brachyistius; assembly: GCF_023856365.1. Taxonomy (NCBI): domain Eukaryota; kingdom Metazoa; phylum Chordata; class Actinopteri; order Osteoglossiformes; family Mormyridae; genus Brienomyrus; species Brienomyrus brachyistius. The sequence goes on from NC_064550.1 coordinate 8,861,137, forward strand.
ATATTGGGTTGTAGGATTTCATTTCCACTATTTTTTTTGGTGGGCCAATACGAGGGCACAAGCAGCCAGTGTTCTTCAGCTTTATATATTTAGCTATTTAGACTTTTAACTATTTAGCTGATTCTCTTATCCATAGCACAATTGTGGGGTCAGCCAGTCCTGGGAGGAAGAGGGGCTAAGGGCCAAAGGTGACTTCACTCTTCCGACCATAGGATTTCAACCAACAACCAGTCCCGTGCACAGCATCCTAACCCACAGAGACACACGATCACCTGTCCAGGCTTCAGAGAAGATAATAAGGAAAATGGTAAAAAAAAAAAATAAAAATCCTCCGTCACACTATAGTTGAGTCAAGTCTATTTTGAAACCCTTGCTCATTCGTAGAAGTCTTTACGTCTGTGTCACGCCATCCCCAAGCATACGCAATTCTCACGCACATGCACGGCCAATGCAATCATTACGACATGCATGTGTGCACCCTGCCATGCACGGGCATCTCGTCCAGGGTGTCCCCCTGCCTCTGTGCATCTCAAAATAGGTGTCGGGCTCACCGTAACCTTAGACCTGGATGAGCAGTTATGGAAGATGCATGGAAAGATGGATGGATGGATGGAAGGATATTTAAAATCTGAGACATCTGGAAAAATAAATGATCGCCTCTGTAAATGTGCTCAGTTTAAACACTTCCCCACCTGACCGCTTGATAAGTCAGGGACTTACAGATGCAGCTGCTGTCCATTTCCACATTCTCTTAGTGTCCTTTACGAGTGTTTTCATCTCGTCTTCCATCCTCTTTTTATTTCATTCAGAAAACAAAGCATCCTTTTTTATTGGCTGTCGCCCCCCCCTCACCTCCCCTCTCCTTTCTAACTACACAGCTCTTTCACACGGCGGCTCTAAGGCCAGGCCTGTCCCCCCGCCTATCTGCCTTAATCCCCCCCCCCCCCCAACGTTCCCTCGCGGCGCAAACTGAGGGCATGCAAATTCCCTTCCTTTCTCTTGTTAATTGATTAATTGATGCCAAATTGTTTGCGTGTGAATCTCTCACTCTCTTTCCCCTCAGAGAACTGAGTGTTCACACAATCAGGCCATTGAGCCCTAAGCCAAAGTCAGCAACAAGCCGCGGCCACATCCACCGCGTTGCACCCTTTACGGGAAGGGTTTCGCTAACCCTAAAACGCATGGCTTCCAAATCCAGCTGTTTCTGAACCAACTGAGCTGGAGTATCCGCACTTGTCTGGATTTTCAACAGCAGCCTTGTGCCTCTGTCGTTTTTGGAATTTGACTGGTTTACTTACAGTTGGCTATTTTTTTTCTTCTTTTCTTGAATGTTAGCATCTACAGCAGAACCACAGCTATCTAGGTCAGACACGTTATGGGACCCCCTAACGATGACACAAAGTACCACAGAGTTGTACACTGAGGAATTATTTGGAATGCCTTGTACATTAACATTTCAAATGTTCACAGAGAGGTATATATTTCTAAAATAAGTCTGTTAACTTTTAGCCAAAGAAAGTTTGCATTGTCTTCAATACTAAACGCAATCTAGTATAATACAATAAATCTCGGCTTTAATCTATTAGTTGGTACTTATTCTGATACATACATAATGCAGCTCATCATCCTCTTATCCATTTAAGTAATTAAGCAGGGTTGTATTATTAGACACAAGACTGTTGTACATGGCAAATCAGACCACTCTCTCAAAATGTATGACAGTCAGGTTTTGTGCGAGTTTTCGAAGCATTGTTCTTTAGTTCCTCAGTGTAAAGGGCCTTTCTTTGTGCGTGACTCTTTGGTTATTTCATGAGGAATACAAATATTACCCAAGAACAGACATGCTGCAAAATAGGTTAAGTCGTAAAAACGTTTCATTGGCTGTGGATAATGAGGATGTCAACAAAATGCTCCAGCAATTTGTGTAAATAAATCTAGCCCAAATTCTAACTCCTGTTACTGGGGACAAGGACTGACATAATGATTGTTTGTTCTGTTTCCTGCTAATTTGGGTAGAGAGTTATGTCTAATATCAATCCACGCTAGCCTCTGAGTGTATGTACATTACGAAGGCAAGCTACCAATCCCACGTTCTAGCACACTGTTGTACTTAATCATATCAACTAAGACTATACAGTAAAGTTTCACTGTCACATTTTGACTCACCACCAACTCAGCTCACCAAGCAAGCAATCGGCTCATCAGTAAGACAGTTGGAAAAAAAAAATTGTACAAATGTCTACATATAAAGCACATTCACCTTTTGAAAGGTACTTTCTTCACTTGGAAATCTTATTCACACATAACCATTGAGTGGCACATTTTTATAAAAAATAAACTGTAACATGTCGAGAATAACGAAGCAGGGCATGCTGAAAACATCAACACACAGAGCAACAAACAACACAAATACCACGACACCCTTCTGTGTGGGCTACACGTGTGTCACTGCAGTCCTTGAAAGGAAAATCACCTTGAACAATAAGGACGCAATTCCACAAACCCGAACACTTAACAGGGCAACATTCACACGAGGGCCTGCACATTGCATTAAACTAAGCAGAAACATCTATTCAGCATTGTTTTTACACCTTGTCGCACTGGAGAGCACAGCAGAAAAGTTCCCTTTACTTAACATGAAACTCTTGAAAACCACACGCTCAGACAGATAACCACAAGGACACACTGCAAAAATGCAGCAACTGCATGGTCTTCACACACACAGAGACAGACGCAGGAACACTTACCGAAAACAATGCCACAATGACAAGTACTGAGAGACAGCACAATACAATATAATATGATATGGAGCAATACAAAATAACATAAATATACCTCTTGGCCTCTTTGCGATTCATTGTGAGTTTACACGCCTCTCTTCTCCTCCTTGTGTCCTCTTGAGCAGGCATCAGTTACTGTTCCTGTGCCCTAGACGTCCATGACTGGTTGACGACTTCTGGCTGTCTCCGTGTATCGGTCGTTACTGTATTGGTAACAGACCTGATCCTGCTCGGAATGCCTGGAGAGCAGATGTCACACGCAGGTCTGAGATCAGCCCCGGTCTGGTTCAGATGCTGCTCTGGGGTCCTGGATGAGCAGCTCTAGTGGCTGCCAGATTTGTTCAACCATGAAGCGAAGACACACAGAATGCACTGAAGTGGTTAACACAAGGCTATAGGAGACAAAAAGAATGAAAGCAAAAGAAATATTTACAATTTTTTAAATACAACAGACTATTCATTTAAGCAGAACATACAAGTCCCTTACATAGAGGAACTGGTTCTGAGAGATAAGGGAACTGTCATTAGAGAGAGAGAGAGAGAGAGTAACAGAGAAAAATCGGGGAGGGGGCAGTTTGTGTGTGTGTGTGTGAGTGAGAGAGACAGAGAGAGACAGAGAGAGAGAGAGCGAGCGAGCGAGCGTTAGTTTCACTTGTTTTAACTAAGAGTCAGATTTGAATTATTTACAATACAAAGTCACACGTACAAAACTTACAGAAAGTTCACACTGTAACAGACGTTATTCAGTTAACGGAAGACTCTTGCTTCGTAGTGAACCACAAGGCACGCGGCTATAAAAGAACCAGGGACTAATTTAGCTACTTTGAAACATCCAATTACAGCAAATGAAATGCGCAATTTGTTTTTAATATCATCATCCATTTGTTATTGCTAATATCAGTAGCCAGCCTGGGGCTGTGGCAGGTGTCAACATGCAGCTCTGCTGGCGCGTGCCAGTTCCAAAGGCCGGGCAGGCGGTCTGGGTGCTGCGCAGCGGTGTGCTCATCTCTAACGGCACATAACTCACCATGTGGTTTTTATATACACGCTCTTCTTATTTGGCTCATTTTACTCTGTTGCAATATTAGTGTGCCACAAAGAGGTCGTTTTTATATTCCTTAATTCTGGCGCTATCAGCCCAGCACTATTAGAATTAACGCAAACGACGTGATCAAACTAAAGGGCACTTAAAAAGACCCATGTTGGAGAACAGTTGATTTAAGACTTTGTTTAGTGGAAAACATGAAAGTAAATGGGAATCAAAATAGCAGGTTTCCTTACATCAGAGTTTTTTATATATATAAATGGCTATTGAAAGATGGTCCAACAGGTGTCCATTTTTATTTCAATCTGCCGCTCAGTCTAACTGGCGTCTCCCCCCTCACATCCCCTTCAGTTTGGCTTCGCCCCCCACCCGGTTTCCCTTTTCTTTATCCTTTCGCCTGCACAGTCAGTTACTGTCTGAGGGGTTTGATCCCAGACTGTGCAGCTGGACACCGGGATTCAATGACTTAATTGTGGCACGGAGAAGAGGAGTTAGAGGAAGAAAACAGGAGCAACTGTTTTGCTAAACGGTGATAATCTGACCATGTACAGTAAAAACATGTGTTTGTGTTTATGTACGCCATTAAGATATGCATGGATGTGATTTTAATAACTTTTGTGAGTTAATTGGCAGTTTCACGTTCTCTTGTAATCAAAATTAAGTACTGGGCTTTTTCATCTACAGGTGAGTGACATATGACATCGCTTTAATATATATATAAAAAAAACTTGCTTAGTGACAAATAGGTTCAAAGAATTACACACTAGATAAAGGTGAAACATCCATTTGGAAAACATTGCCGCAAACAATGCTGATTGATATCGCCGATTACGGTCGCGTGGAAATGACCGGAAGTAGATCCTGAGGGTGGGAAGCAGGGATACCTTAATAATGGGGCCTCTAATTGGCCTCGGTGCCGGTTATCTGAAAATGTCGAAGTGCTTCACAGCCACGTCGTGCAACTTGTTTTAGATTCATTTTTTTCCTATGCACTTAAGGCCCGACACGAGTAAAGATACACTTAGGTAAATGTCATTGGTTTTTTCGTTAATTACCATTAGCTGGCTCAAGACTGTACATTTTAATATATCGCGAATCTTCAATTCGCTTATGTAACCTGCAGTTAACCGCAAACCACTGTTTTTTGCATTCTGTAGCTACCTGTGACATTACCAATCAGTTGTGTTTCTTTAGTAATCCAGTACACATTTTTCATTTAATTTTTATCGATTTATCTATTTCCTTTTTAACGGAGGACAAAGTCCGATGCTCCCAATCTGCGGCCATGCCGGCTTTACCTGAGGAGCGTTTGCGCATCTGCGCCGTAATAGGCGCCCTGAAAGGGGCCGGGATCCGGGTGAAGAACTGGAAGAGCTTCCTGAACAGCGGCAACGCCGCCAGGCAGGTGCGCTTTGGAGCAGCGACTCACTCCGTTCACTCTCCAGTGGCAGCATGATTTTCATTCATAACGTCCCTGCTATTATAGCTGTTTCGAACGAAACAAGATATTACAGGGTTGCCAACTTTGGTCACCTGGCTCGAGTGAGATTTTCAATTCGAGACAGTCTACACACGCATTTACATGCATATGTAAGAGTTGTATTACCTCGTGAATAGTCTGTAGTATTTGCAAACTATCCCAACGCTTTTGATGTAGCAAATTTTAGGTTTATAATGGAATACTATAGATTTGCCGTAAGATTTCTTGCGTGAGAGTCTGAAAGCGTGAGTGCCTGAGAGTTGGCAACCCTAATATTACATAGACCTTCACCCATTTATCAAGCGGGGGTCAAGTGCCGTCGTCTTCATCAATCTATTATTAATAACCTATAAGGAGCAAAAGCACTTTTTGGAGGTTGTACATTTGTTTGTTGTAATTAGTGTGGAATATATATTCTGGCAGCAGTTGCTCGAAGTCATTTTAAGCCTTGATGCATACACTTTAAATGCTATAATTGCTATCTAATTTTGTCTGTAAGTTAAGATCATCATTGTTGGATGTTTTTAAGATATTTGAAACCATTGCAGCAGAATTTCCAAACGACATATTTTGTTAATATATTTAGCTGTAGGTTTAAGATAAGTTCTGCCTCGTCTTTGACATAAACCTGCCGTCTCCATCAGGAGAGTCGCTGCGTCTCCTTTGCCTTCGGACGCGACTTGGTTTCGCTACCGCAGTGTCACTTGCCGGAAGTAGGGGGCTTCGTTCCCAAGTATGTAAACCGAACTTAATGCAATTCTGCCTATTAATCGCTGCAGTAATGTGGTGTAGATTGGAAAAAATACAATATACGTCCAGGGTATACCTTATCTTGTCGTGCTTTAATGGGATAAGCTCTATTCTACTCTGTGCTTAAGGGGTTATGGAAGATGGACGAATGAATGAATGATTGGCGATATGTGTGTATACATCATAAATATGTTACATGCATTAAAAGGATTGATTCCCTTGGAAATAATGAAATTCAGTTGTGTCACACACAGTCTTTATGAAAAATATCACGTTAAGAATTCCGCATGAATGATTTGTAATATGATTGCCAAACATGTATTTATCTCTCAGATTCTTGGTGGACTCCTGTGCATTTCTGTCACTCCATCTTCACACTGAGGGTCTCTTCAGGAAAACTGGTTCCCTGAGCCGCATCCGTTCTCTAAGGGTAACATCCTGGGGAAGGGAGGCGGGGAAGGAGACTCTAGGGAAGGGGTATCAAACTCCGTTCCTGGGGGGGCGGAGTCCTGTGTAGCTTAGCTCTTTCCCTGTACCACCACAAATTCTTCATACTTGTTCCTGTAGTGTACATGAATATTTGCATTTTCTTATGCATCTGCTGCATTATTTCTGAATTTTATGACTAAGAAGCTTAAGCAACAGTCCCGCCTGTACATTTCACAAGACCGGAAGACGTTAGTGACAGTAGAGAAATGACTGAAACTAACTGACCTATGGCTGATACTCTCTCTCTCTTTTTTTTTTTTTTGTAAATTTGCCAGGACAAATGTACATCAGTAAAAGTTTTGCACGTTGCAATATAAGGTGTCATTTATTTTGCTTACGCTGCAAATTCAGATTTGAAAAATGTTTTATTTCAGTATCGATTTGGAATTTGGCATCAGCTTTGTTCCAGTTCTGGGCTTTTCTCTTGTCTCTTCAGGCTGCTCTGGAGCATGGTGACCCGGTCTTCTCACCTCCGCGCTCTGCTGCCCTGCAGCCCTGCGATGTAGCCACCCTGTTAAAACAATTCCTGCGTGAGCTGCCCGCGCCTCTCATACCCTTTGAGCTGCAGGGGCCACTGTTTCGCGCTCAAGGCCTAGAGGCCGACGGGTTCCAAGATGGCGAACGAGACAGAATCGTTTTGATGGTCACAGCTCTGTTCCCAGCTTCCCACGCTCGTGCTCTTAGGTATTTTTGCACTTTCCTGAGGAACACCGCTAAGAGGTTTGTGTGTGCTACATCGTTTTTTCTTTTCTTTTCTCTCCATGTACACCTGTATGTTTCTTCACCATGCTTACTTTTTGTTTCTCTATTTGCTGATTTTTGGCCCTCAGATGCAGCGAGAATCGCATGGAGGTCGGTAACCTCGCCCTGGTTATTACTCCTAATCTGCTGCACTGCCCGCCTGTGGGCTCGAAACTGACTGAGGGCACGGGGAGGCTGTTGGACAGACAGGCCGAGGTCGTCAAGGTGCTCATCATGCATTCTGATCTCATCGGTAAGCATAATGACAGGCCAGTATGGGAAGACACTGATATCACTTTACGCCTAGGCTTTGATTTATAAATAAACCCTGCCTTTGTGCCATGCTCAGTTTTTGTCATTATGCTTTCCCTTTTTCTACTGGACATCCAATAGGGGTCGTTCCTCCAGCCATTATGGAGTCATTGTCCTCAATGCCTCAGTCGGGCAGTACTACGCCCCCTACAGACGGGCTGTTCTTTCAGGAGAGGGCTGCTCTTGGCGTATACAGAAGCTTGAGGCGCCAGAGAAGGCGCAGTGTGGGAGGTGAGATTTTTTGACAAAGTTTGGTGGGGGGGGGGGGGGGTAGACCACTTCATTTTAAAGGTCTTTGTACATCTATGCAAAATTAATACTATATTGCTTCCATGTAGATGGATGGATTAGCTTATTTCTTGGTTTAATTTTGGATGTTGAACAGTTATTTTCTCCTCTCTCTCCCTCAAGAGATGTTTGTAGAGGCGCTGAGCAAACTGAAAACTGGTCGCACTCCAAATGGTCATTCTCAGCACTCAGACAACATACTGGGTAAGATAGAAACATTTCATGCTCATAACATTTTGGACTTTGTGTATGTGACCAATTCTGTTTGTCAGTTCCAAACTGCACCAAGTGGCACCGATTTATGTTTTAATTAACTGTTAAAACAGTAACTGAGTAATAGGCTGATTTGACCCTAACTAGCGAAAAATGTAGCCAGAGCTATATTAACTACTTTGAAAAGCATCCTCCAGTTCCGGCACACTCTCCCAGTTGCTGATCTCTCTGCAGTGAAATTTTTCTGTGGAAAGTCCAAATGTTCTACAGTTGCTCCCCTTATTATCCACCATCTTAGGCCAACACATCAGTCCCACGTCCCAATCAACCAGCACCATCAAAAGGAAGTCTACCGATGACACTCTTCCAGAGCTGGTGGGATCTGCCAAAAAGAGGTATCTGTTTCCTCTGCCTGTTTTCTGTATTTTATTTTTAAGCTTCAGGATTGTATTGTTTAGGTTGGCAATTTCCATTTTCACGGTTGTTCTTCTGCAGACGATCGATCCATGATCTGAGAGAGGATAGCAAGCCTGTTGTTCAGGCCTGCACAGATGGTTAGTTTTTATGTATATATGTATATATTTTTTTTTGTAATCAATGGATTAAATGTTTCACAACCTTTGTCTGCCAGCTCCGTAGCAGCTCGAGAATTCTTTCCCACTTAGATTCTGAATCCACGGCGAGTCAAAGCCCCACACCTAGTCTCTCATCTGTCCTCTCCGTAACGGAGGGAAGTGGCGAACACGAACCTTTGTTGTCTTCTGTCATGTCAGAGAAGAAGAAGAGCCAGAGAAGGAGCACCAAGAAGTCGCAGAGGTTGTTTTCCATGTCAGCCAGCAGTATTAATGTAACGTCTACAAGTTTGTCTTCAGCAGTAATTGATATTCTTCGTCTCTTTAGATTTTCTGGATTCCAGTTTACACTCCAGTACATCTACAGTATAGGTGCCGTCCTTTGATGGTACCCTTAACAAGTTTCTGTATTAGTCTTTCCCCTCAGGGCATTTTCCATGTCAATTTGTCTTAGTGTGTTAACCCATATGCTAAAGAACAGTGACTGCTGGTCAGAGGTGGACATTTCAGGTCCAGAAAGTAAAAATCCAGACCTGGATTTTGTTTTAACCAACCAATTGAAATGGTTTGTTGAAATAAAAACCTGGTCTGGATTTTCACTTTCTGGAGCTGAAATGTCCACCTCTGCTGTTGGCATCTCAGGTACCCAGCTCAGGAGAACAGAGAGGAGAGGAGGAGGAGGAGGAGGTCACTACGGTTCTTCACTTTGACCAGCTGGAGCAGCACTGTATGTCTCCAGCTTCTGCATTTCGGTTCACTTGGGTATGGTGGGGCAGGGGAGGGGTCGACTAGGAGCAGGTCCACCACGTGGTTCCTGAGTCGCGACTTATCGTCTTGTAATTGCGCCTTGACCCACTTGTGGTTGCAGTCTTGGTGTTGATGGTGTTGATCTTTTCATCTTTCACTTTTGCGCTGCAGCAGGCCCTGCACTCTTCCCCTGCTCTGATACCGCCCCTTGGGGTTACCTAAATTCTAGTGTAATTACTTGCCAGTGAATGTTCACATGAACATGTGGTGCTAGAGAGCGCTCTCAGCTGTGTGGACAGCGTTTATCGTGGCCCTCTGAGCAGTGGCTCGTATGAGGAGATCTTGATATGGTGTTTGGGTGCCGACTGACGTCAGTGTTTTTAAAACTGAATGTGAAAAAGTGCAAGGTTGCACAGTTACATGTAAAATTGCCCCGATGATTAGTCACTTGTAGATTTCACTCGGAAAGAGTAGCATCGGTATGCTTTCTGTGTTTAACTGTGTGTTTAATTCACTGGCATTGTTGCTCTGCAGAGTACAGCTGTACCAAGTGACTGTGAAGCTGATAACTGGTTAACAAGTAGTGGAAAGGTGACTGAGAGCACAAGTGAGCCAATCACTGCTGAGGGGGCAGTGCCATTTAAGATTCCCCTAATTGTGATTGAGGCTTCAGAAAAAGGTTTGGATTATTTTATTTTCAGTCAGTCAACTTTTAATCTGTTTTTACATCGGCATGGTATATTTAAGTGCTGAAAACTTGAGTCATCCTCGGGGTCTTTTAGAGTGATGCGATTTAGTCTTTTATAGCTAATTTTAATCTATACAATATTTCTCTATCATTTCATAGCTACTTATTTTTGGTTATCACTTCAGTTTCTAACCATTGAATATTGTTGATGTTGCCATCAAACTGCCTGTGCATTTTATTAGCGGTCATTTTTTCATGTTGCCACTTCATTAAGCATTCCGACCAGGAAGCATTTACATCTGGATGACAGATTTGACTTCTTAGCTGGTTGTACGAATCTTCATGCTAACCTGGACCCTGTGACTCTCTCTAGCGGTAGTGGAAACCGAAGTGGACGGTGACCCTGATCTCCTGAACTCTGATCTCTTCTCACTACTTGTGCACAGATGCTCCGGTGACTCCGCCTCCAGAAGAAGCGGACAGCGGGCGATTGGTCAAGGAGGCAGATTTGGAATCCCAGAGTGGAGCCGACGATGGAGAAGTTGGGGTGCACTGTGCCGTCATGAGGACGGAAGGGGAGGCAGAGGTGGGGGTGGCAATGGAGAGTAGCGTAACACTTGAAGAGACCATTATACAGTCTATTGCAGAAGAGCAGTGGTTCGAAAGGGAGAATTGTGGGAATTGTAGTCGGGGAGTGCCGTGTCAGGGCGTGGATGTCTTTCGGAGGGCCAGCCGCCCGCCTCGGCGTTCCATCAGCCTGCCTGATGTCTCTGTTGGACCAGCGGCTAGTCGGGGAGAGGAGGACGAGGAGGAGGAGGAGGAGGGAGGCAGAGAGTTTTCTAGTGCTGATTTCCATGAATGTGACTGCTCTGTGTCAGACAGCACAGGGGATGTGTCAAGGCAGCTGCAGAGCAGCGGTACAGCTATGTTAACGCTGGAAGATGCAGGATTAGGGGCAAAGTGGCAGGCGAACTTAAAGCCAGAGCAATGCCTGGGGTCAGAGAGGAACAAGAAGGCTGGAGAGGCAGAAACTCTTTCTGAGGATGGGGGTTATAAGAAGCCCAGCCAGCGCCTGTCTGTGGCTGAGCATGTGCGCCGGTTTAACATGCTGACTGGTTGGCTGAGGGCTCCCCGGGCTTCGACTGTCACCCAGCAGGGCATCGTACCTCCGGAGGCACCGCAAGCCGCTGGTTCGAGGGGCCCAGTTCGCCTGCGTAGGCAGGGGGCACGCCGGTTCAGTCGTTCCATAAGTCATGAAGGAATGTCCGTCCTGCTGCAGAGGCCGGATGTGAAGCAGCTACCATGTCCCGAGCCTCCGAGATCAACAAAACCGGGAAATTCATCTCAAGAGCGACAGTGGCTGCCGCCTGGCCCACCCCGTCCTCAGGGCCAGTCCCAGCAACAGCAGCGCCGAGGGCAGCACAGCCCCTGGGAGAGAGAGCTGGACGTGCTGTGTCAGCTGCACCACCTGGGAGGAGAGAGACTATCAAGTCATGAGCAACTGCGCCTGCAGGCGGCCCAGACACCGCACTACCTTACCAAGCAGCAGGGATCACGGAGGCAGCCGCTAGAGCAGGAACAACCACCGGAAGAGATGGACCTGCACCGGCGTCTAGAGTTACAGCTTCAGCTGAACCGGTTCGAATCAGCGGAGGATCCAGAGATATCGCTGAAGCTACAGTCGCAGTCCCAGCTGGACAAACCCAAGGACGTCCTGTGTCCAACCTTCATTTCTTCCCAGCAGGAGTTCCTGCAGCAAGTCAGACCTCGTTGTCTCCGTTCCCCTGCCACCCTTCTGCACCCCAGCACAGATGCACACGTAGACAAGGGGCTTGATAGCAACGTGCACATGTCCACCCACGAGAGCCAGACACCACCCCCAGACCCGGGCAGCAGCTCCACCCTGCATGTGAGAACACGTGGTGACTCTCCTCTGCAGAATGAGATCTGCTTTGACTACACGCCACCTTTGTCTGCGGATGACACGACTGACGTGGCGACTAAGGGCATCGCTGATGACAAATCCGGCGTCTCCTCACCGGCCTTGCAGTTACAGATTCCTGCCACCAGGAGGCGATATAGAAATTCTCCTCGTTGGCCGGTTTCTGAGATTCGCATTGCCACCTGGGATCCTGTGCAGCTCTGACCATGAGTGTCTACTGAAATCCTGAAGGACTATTGCTGCGCACGTGAGAACTTGCGAGCAGTTTTCTTCGTCCTTTTAATCTATTGTATTTCTGTTGAAGAGAACATGAATATAAGAGCAACAGAAACACTTATTCATCAAAATGACTGTCCAGTCACAGACACTGTCAGATTGAGCCAGTTTCACTCCCGTTTTATTTGTAGTAAATATTATGTTTTTATTACTGCTATTTATTATATGTGCTGTTTTAAGTATATACCTGTAATGGTCTTAATAAATTGTTTTAAATCATTGTTTTCATGTGCCTTCTGCTTCTTCGGAAGACATGAATGACAGAAGTGAAATATGGAAGGATTTGGCAGGTGCTGTCTCATGGGGAGATGGTGTGAATGAGTTTTCTGCCAGGATGTGCACTTCACATATAGATCAGAAGTGGAGAATCAGCAGAAGTGTTTTTTTTTTCTCCCTATCGTGGCTTCTGCTTTAAAAAGACTGCAGCGATATTGGAGCGGAAAAGTCAAGCTTGCTTGTGATTTGAGGTTGTCGAGGTTCGAAATTCTTCACAGACGGATACATTTTCTTCCCCAAAAGTGCTTTTGATCACCTTGCTTTAAAACCCTTGGTAAAGTACGTTCTCCCTCATGTGCTTCTGAGGCACGGCACATTTCAGACCCACTTCATTTATGGAAGATGACAGGCAAACGGGCTTTACACACACGCCAGCTCCAACGTTTGTTGGTTAAACTGAAGCCAGTAATCCCATCTAGTGGGGATCTTGAGAACTACAGGGTTCAAAGTTTGCAACGTTTGAGCCTTTTAAACTATGGAAATCAAACGCATCTCACAGCAAGCACCTTTAATATTCAACGTCCCATTTTTATTTATGAAAGATCTTGAAAGCTGCAGTTGGCGTTATGTAATTTTCTATGGTATCTAATTTTATTCTGGCTTTTTTTTTCCCCCTGTAGCTCTAAGGGGAATCTGACTACACTTGTATCTGCGTACAAGCTGCCCTTATGCTGGCAAAAATATCCCAGCATCCATTCTCATTCTACAGCTGATTTGGTTGCTATGGGAAACTGAAGAGCGATACAGCAGATTTAAAGTTGACACATAGTTTGAGAAATGTGGAGGTGATGCGAAATGATTATGTTTTGAATGCTGTGTGCTGAAAGGGAGTCTTTTCATTTTCTGTTTGGTTAAAAATAGGCCATGAATCGCCGTAACCGGTTATTTAAGCTGGACTGTAATTTGGGTAATAGGCTGATCGAGCTTTTGTAAGGTTAGTGCTCTAGGGTAATGCTGCCACGTATCTTTTGCGTGAGATTTTTATTGTAAATATGTAGGATGAACATGGAATATATTTAGAATTTGTTCTGCTGGATATGTATATAAACAATAAACATTTGAATGCCATTGAATCTGAACACCAGATAATGGCTTTAGTGTTTTTACTTACGCTATTTTCTTTCTTGCCTTTTGTTGCATGGATTCTCCAGATGTTAATGCTTGCAAAGATGCAACTGTAAAATTGAGGTTATTGCCCCAATATTCTCTACATATTCTATATTTTTAGATTTTAAATTTATCTTTTAAAATATCTAAACTATAATAACAAGCAATGGCGGATGTGATGTTGCTTATTATAGAAACGGCTTTCTCTCTAATGTAAAAAAAATGCAGTATTTGCAATCCAGTATTATTAATGAAAGGAATGCATTACCCAGAGAGCATTTTATTCTCTGTAGATGAACTATAAATTATCAGTTGGGATCCTTGATAAATAGAGATTTGGAAGAAGGCCCCAGATGTAAAATCGGTCAGCTTAGTCTGAGTGGCCCAGTTCCACAAATGCAGGCACGTGGAGGGAGGGGTCTGAACGTGTACCAAGGTATAGGCCACGCCCCCTCACAGCCTCCCCGCTGCCAGGAGGAGAGAGCAGGCGAGAGAGCGGAGCTGCCCGTCACTCTCCAGCACGACGCTGCAGGAGCCACCGATCTCATGCGTTTCAGCACAGAGAGGCTCTGAGCACACAAGTGCGTCGAGAGAGAGAACTGCGTCGAGGAAGGAAGGGAAGCAGAGAGAATTTCCCGACTTCTCCTGAGGAGCTGAAGGTACCTTGAAGGAGAGCATGGCAGAGGGTGGAGACGGGGAAGAGGAGATTCAGTTCCTGCGGACAGTGAGTGACACTTTATTTTAGGACTTGAACTGTAAAGAGCCACTGCAGCCTAACACTATTAATCCGAATGATTAACCCTTCTCTCTATACAGAAACGTCTGCTTGATGTATAACGTAGTTTACTGTGCTTCTCCTACCTTTGCTTGTTGTGTCACCATGCTTGGATGACATTCCACGTCGCGGCAGACACAGCACTAAGCCCGGTGACTATGGAATATTTTTAAACACTGAATTCCCCAACTACTTTGTCCTACTTTCCAAAGGACTCCATTTTGCCTTGTTTGGTTTTGCCATTGCAGAGTGATCAAGCCTACTTCTGTCTTGTCTTTCTGGAAATTGCCCACGTGTGTTCCTCCTTCGATTCGGCCGCTTGTCATCACATGGGATTTTTTTATTTTTTTTCCACGAGTCAACAACGTCACTGATTTTCATTTCCAGCTCATTGCTAATTAATGTCTGTGTTGCTTTTCATGCATTTTGACCTCTTCCATGTTGCCTGCTCACTCTCTGAAAGTTGTTTTTTTTTTTTTTTACGTAACGGTGAGAAGATGGACAGGGACTGGTGCATGTGTTTGGCATTGTTATCTATTTATACCCCAGGAAAGACGAGTTTGTCGCTGTAAGGGACAGAGCCCAGTACACTGGGACAGCTGAGGGCCCAGTGTGTGCAGAAAAACAATGAGGCTTCGGGGGGGGGGGGGGGAGAGTACGGCCTATTACTGTTGTAGACTGTTCATTCCCAAAACAGGACAAAAAACGCTAAATTGATGTGTAGGGTAAAGGGCAGAAAAATGCCAGTAAGGGGAATAAGTGAATGGGGGGAGGGGATTCACAGTTGTGTTAGGGATTGTGGTTGCTACCGTATGTTCACTCCGTGTCTTAGACAGCAGGATGAAAATGCAGCACGATGGGAAAGAGTTATGTAGGAGTGTTATGTCTCTGCTATGGAGGATCACATGATTGCAGTTCAAAGGTCAATGCCAGCCAGAGATGATGCTATTCATCCTAATAATATGAATGATAAAAAATATACATTCCAACAGCTGTACAGTTTAATTAAAACCTGTTACAGCTTTATTTGCTGATCTTTTAAAGGATAACTGTCATGTACAAGGGTGCCTTGTGCTTCTAAACATGACAGGACTTGGACTCTCAGTGCCAGTTTAGCATCTTCTCACTCCACAGGGCCGCAAGGGCTGGAGGTCGTGCCAGGCTGCATAGGACACTTAGCAGGGGAATACCTGAGAAGGTATGCCAGTCCACTGCAGAGCGCACAAACGTAATCTATGGGCATTTTTAAGATGCCAGTGCACCTAATTGTCTTTGGACTGCTGGCGGAAGTTGGAGTACCCAGAGGAAATCTGTGTGTTTGTGTGTGTGTGTGGGGGGGGGTGCAAATTCCTCACATTCAGGGGTGATATTCGAACCCCCTACCCTGTGAGGCGTGAACTGGTAGCGCTGCTCACTTAGCCAGCATGCTAAGCATGTTGTAGCAGGCATTTCAACAGTATTGTGCATTTAACAACTGTGATATTTATACATTTGCATGGGTGACTGTGTTCATTGCTGTGATTTTAAAATACATCGATTAGTCATGTTTTGGAAAGCTTTTTTATGACTTGGGGTACTTTAGCACAATATTAAATACTGAATTTTGTCCAGTCTTCCTCCAGCCTGAACAGTTTTCAGTCTGAACTGTTTATTGGTGTTGTACTCTATGGTGAAAAAGTAGCTGGATTTTCAATACACTGCCGGATTCTTACTCTATTGGTACATCAAGCCTTTATGTCGTTTTTTTTAACCAATGACTTCCATGATAGTTTCAAAGTTATTTGCTTTTTCTAAGCCAAATAAAATTAAATGTTCTGTTTTTGTAGCCCTTCTGCCAGACCAAAATAACACAGGAGGAATATTGAAACATCAATGTGATGGCTGACATAAACTGAATTTAAAAAAGATTTTTGAACTAGTTAGTGGAGATCTGATTCCGCAGCAACAAACCAGAAAAATAGGTAGATAATTGTACCTCATGGTTGAGTGTTATTCCATTGCTTCTCTCTCTGAGCTCATGGATTAAGTTTGTATCTTTCAAAATGATACTGCAGGAAGCCATTTATTACTGGCAGGTTACCCAGCATCGTACCTGTAGGGGTGCGTTAGCCTAGCATATAGCTTTGCAGTCTGTTCCATAGTGCTGTTATTGGTTTCATAAAGGTTTCAGGTCACTGTATAGATTCCTTATGAAGAGGCCGTGACTGGAATGAGAGAGAGAATTTGTATAAGATTTCAGTTTTCTGATACAGTGCTGATTGCTTGAAAAATAGGGAGGATGCATGATTGAGTCTGACCTGATAAAAATGTATTTGCTTATGTATGTTAGGTTACAGTGGCACAGTGGTTCAATAAGTAGTGCTGTTGCCTCTTTCTTCCAGGGCTGGGGCTTTGAGTCACACCCTTTCCTACCTGTGTTAGTTACATATTCTCTCTGTGTCAGACGGGTCTCCTACCGCAATCTCGAGACATGCAGCTAGCCTGACTGGTGTCTCTAAATTATATGTAGTTTATGATAATGTGTGGCACGGGCACCTCCCAGCCTTGTACTCTATGCTGTCTGTGATGGACTCCACCCCCCAATCCAACCCCCCTGCCTTAACTAGCATAAGTGGTTACGCTGTTAGTCAAACCTAGAGTCGTCTTATCGTCGTCACAGAGCTTCTGTATATTTAGATTTCTGATTCCTCACTCGATTCGCAGTCCCACTCAGTCATCCAATGCAATCTACCAAACAGTGTGCCAGGTACCTACACTGTGACAATATGATGTGGGAACCCCGTGTGCACTAACTCGGGTCATATCATAGGAGGCCGGATCACCTTCTGTCCTGCACGCTGACGGACATCCATTAGTACATGAAAATCTTGACTTGGAGGTTTTGTGGAGACTTAGGAGGAGAGCGTTTACCTTTGAGTCATTTCAAAGCTGGTGAAAGGGATTCACTGCCCACAGCGATCACGTGCCAAGCAGTAGACTCAAGTGCGGCTGGCTTGTTTCTGTTGGTGCTACGTGACTGGTGCTTCCTAACGATCTCCCCGTCCTTCGACAGGTGACGGTTTCCGTGCTGCTTTTTGCCGTCACGCCACGGGCCCTCGAGGCCAAAGCGGGGCCGTGAATCATACGTGTAAGTTTGTTTGAGGAATCATTGGGCTTCGCTGTGTGGCAGTTTCTATTTATAGCGAGCTTCTATAAGCGTCAGAGAGGGGCTCAGGAGAGAGACGGAGAGGCTGTGTCCTACATCGCCTGCCAGGACCAAGGTGGTAGAGAAGTATGTGCGCCACGCATCCGTTAGTCAGTCTGACCGTGGGGCTGCTGCCGTGTTCGGAAGTGTGCGTCCGTCTCCATGTCTGGATCCTTTAGTTGCTATTTGACTTACTGAGGCAGTCAGGAGGCCTCAGGCCCCGTGGCAGAGTATTTCCCAAAGCATGAAAGGGTGCAGTTGTGTCACATTCTCGTAGTTTATATGCATAGTTTCCTGTGAACTAGCATCCCATCCAGGGAATGAAGGAATTTCTACTATATGGATGGTTGGAAGGATGGATGAACAGAAAGAAAGAATTTTCTCTAGATGGATGAATGGAAGGAAGGAATTTCCACTAGGTGGAAGGATGGATGGATCGATGAATGGAAGGAACGAATTTCCACTAGGGTGGATAGATGACTAGATGGAAGGATTGATATATGGATGGTGATGGAAGTAAGGACGGAATTTCCACTAGATGGATGGATGGAAGGAAGGAATTTCCACTGAACATGTTAAGCACAAATTTTAAAATTCAGAAAACACTGTGTGTAGTTCATTTTTAAGATTATCTTTTTTACATGGACAATGTCAAATTGAGAAATTAAAATTAAATTAAATTTAAAAAGCAGTGAAATCAAGGCCAAGCACTGTGGTATATTGTATGTAGGCAAATATTGTAAAAATAAGGGACAAGGAGTCATGCTGTTGTGTGAATATATTCACAGCTAAGAGAGGATGTTAGCCATACAGTAATGTGCAGTGGAGAAATCACTTTGGTGCTGGCGTTTCCCATGTGTGGCTCTTTGCTCTCAGCTGGAGAGACAGCAGCAACACCGGCTGAGAAAACATATGGAAAATATAGACAGTTTATTGTTGTGCTTTGCCTTGCCACATATTTATGCCAACACCTATGTATAAAGTTATCAATGAGTGTACTTAACAGCAGTCTGCATTATAGTGTACAGTATATTCGGCTTGTGAGCTGGTGATTTCTTGTATATTTGAAGTATTATTTACAAGTGTTCAGTTAATTTTATGAGAGTGAAAATCAGCACAGGCATTCTCAGTCAAAAGGCAAACGTTTGGGTTAATACTTATAGTGAAAAAACAAAAGATCCTCGTTTCATCCTCCTTTGCCGTTTGCTGTTTAATGTGCAGACTCCCACTTTAAATACGAATGCCACAATTGAGCAAGACAAGTTATAGAAAACTCCTTCAAAATCAACAGATAACAAAAACACATGTCCTTTCTTTGTAACAGTTACATGGGTTATATTCTATATAGAGTGATTCTGTAGATATCTCAAAAAGCTTGACTGTTTGAGATCAAATACAGTACTTTTGCATGCTTGTCTTTGTGTGTGTGTGTGTGTGTGTGTGTGTGGTTGTGTGTGTGTGTGTGTGTGTGTAAGTGAGATAAACCTACCATAAGAGGCTCAGCATAGAGGTGTTGGAATGGGTAGTCATCCCTTACTGACATGGATTTTTGGACACTACAGACATATATATTTAGGAGGGATTTAGATTAACTGGTCTACATACAACCATGGAAGGGCACCTGTTTGCTTTAGCCTTTTTGAGAGCAGGGGTGCGGTTCTGCTGTTAGATATACAATAAATAGACACCAGTTCAGGCATCAGATGTCGTCAGGAGGCTTACTTAGCACACGCATCCCAAATAGCATTCCTTAAAATCAGATACATAAAATTGTCCTCAGTTTTCATGTATCATGTTTGTTTAATCACAAATCATTTTACAATGTGAGACATTTTGAGTACAATATCGTAAACCTTATTTGTATTTCCTGAACAGGAAAGACATATGGATTTGGGACCTGTCCAATTAGCTGCAAAGAGACGTTTTATCTTTAGTGCATGGACGAAGATCTGTAACTGTTCAAATTTCGAGACTGACTGCACCAAGAAAAGCATCCTCAGACACTTTGTCAGCATAACTCAAAAAGTATAGCATAGTGGATTTTTTCCAAACTTTGCAGACACATTGTATGGGTGATTATTTGATACTATTTACATTTTAGAATAATTGCACAACAACTGAAGCAATGCTGCTTAAGTAGCAACAAAGGGAAGTTTGACCATAGAAGACAATTTGACCTTGAGAACATAACTCAAAAAGTATTTGACAGATCTTTTTTAGACTTTGCATATGCATTGCATGGTGAAAGAACTGAAATAGATCATATTTTGAGACAAATTGCACAAATTGAAGTAGAGCTGCATAATCATAGCAGACAAGGGCAGCCTCAGGCACTTATACATTTGCACAATAATTAAAATGTATCTCTGACATATCTTTTGCAAATTGAGCAGACACATTGTATGGGTGATGATCTGGGCCTCATCAAGTTTTGAGTCAAATGTCACAAAAACTGAAGCAACACTGCACAATGGCAACAAAGTGAAGGGTGACCTCAGAAGACATGTGACCTTGTGAGCATGAACTCAAAAAGAATTTGAAGTCTTAGATTTAATCTTTTTACCACTTCACATACAAAGATGACGTGGGTGACAATCTACATCTGATTTAATTTTGCAGCAGCAGCGACTGCAAAGGAAATAAAAAGCCGCTGCAAACACTTGGTCTAGTCAAAACAGTAAATTTGTGCAAAAGACTGGTGAAATTTATCATGGAGGGCCAACCCCCCACCACCACCCAAATTTATTTTGTGCCCATGTGTTCAAATTTTATGGAAGACAAACCACCCCCCCCCCAAATTTTATCAGTAGCAATCAAAATCAAGGCCCAAAAATCAACAACTTGCAGAAGCTGGTCTGTTGATGTTCTTATTTGACTCTATGCGTGGAGTGTGTCCCCTCTGTTCACACCTGAGAGTCATTCCTTGTTCACGATGCGCGTGTCTGATATTTCATTGATGGCCGGGGCACCCAGGGACACACACGGGTGGAAATGTGGCCGTGATTTTACTTGCTGATGGGCCATTATGGAGTCTGGCCACATTCCAGGATTCAGCCGTGTTCAGCCTTCCTGCGTGACCCCTGAATGTATGTCACGCTGAAGAATGGGAGAATGCGAGAGCAGCAGGTGCGGCTACCCGAAATAGAGGCAGAGGGAGGGGAGGCGGACAGTTCAGAAAGAAAGGGACAAAGAGGACGTGTGTTTGAGGAATGGGGCTGCTGACAGAGAGGAGGGCGGACGACGGGCAACCCGAGACGCCGACTGGAGCTGAGCAGGAACAATGACGTGAGAGCGTGTGGTGTGGGACAGAGAGCAGGAGGTGTGTATTAGCAGCATTCAAAGCAGCACCAGCGAAAGCTAGCTGCTAAAATCTCTAATAAACCATCATTTCAATCATACATTTCTACAATATATCACCGGCTGTACAGTAGTATAATTTCCAAGAGAGCTACAAAGCAGTAAATTTATCCTCCAAATCACTTTTATTAGTTTAATTTAAAGGTATCGTAGAATTTTATTGACCACCCAGCTTTTTCCATTCTCTCTGGGGAGTTTAGCTTCTGTTCTTTGACATAGTGTATAATAGTTAGCAGCCTGGACAGCAACTTGTCATACCAAAAGCAAAAAAAAGTCCTGCTTTTAATCCTACTGTAGTTTCTCCAGCATATCAGTGTCACATTCAAACTTCCACTTACTTATGCAATTGTCTGGTTTATATTGTAGTACTAGTTAGGATACATTTTATGAAGTATTAAATAATTATTATAGTAAATACTCTGCACTATACACCTCTTTGTCTGTCTTTGAATGGCTTCTTCAAAATACTTATTTTAGGATGGAAATAAAGTCCAGGATGTGGAACTGAGAATGTTCTAGCTTAATGCATATTGTTTATGAACACAGACAGTTCCCTGTGCTTAAGGCGCATCTGCCGAGACATTGTCAGCATACCCCACATAGCCAGGAAGTAATTCTGGTGATGTGATTCTTAAAGGGGATGAAACTGGATCTTTTCAAAGTGTTAGTCCCCCACTGTCCTTGAGTTGCCATGCTTTCGATACTGTATGAAGAAGCATCATGGTAGTATTTGTTTTTTCAATAACTTTTTAATAAGGTAAGAAAGCAATAACTCCCAGAAGCTTGTCTTGTTATTCTGTTGATGTTCACTCATCTGTGCTTTCATGGAGATAATAGATGAGCGGAACGTCGGTGTCTGTGCTGGTTTTTGAATCCAGGTGAACGTTATTACTGTTGAGAGACAGAGAACCCATTAATCCACTGCTACAATTCTAATGGTTTCGCCCCGTAACTTAGTTTGGGTTTTTTTGGTACGTAATTCGTAATGTGTTATAAGTGACAGCTGTGAAAGAATGGTTTATGGGGACTTAACGGTTTATGGGGACTTACTTTAACAACCTTTCATGTCTAGAAGTGACCCCTCTGGGTTTATTTATGAGTGTTTAACGTCTCCTCTGTAGCAGTGTTTCTTCAGCTGCTCCAGGAGTCACAGGCTCTTCTGCTCTGATCTTTCCATACATCATTTACAGATAGGTGATCAATTTGAAGCACTGGATTATACCCAGTGAGGTGGTAATGGGTCCACACAATAGGGAAGGGCCGGCCCGTCCAATGGGTGAGATAGGCGGTCGCCTAGAGCACCATTTAATCGGGGGCAGCAAACGAGCGAGTTAAGACTAGTTTTAATGCTTCACTGCTTTTCTTGTGAAACAGACCTGAGTTACCTAGTTAGGAGCCAGGTACCCTGTGCTGCAGTAGTGTTTTTAATATAAATTAGTTGACAGAATTTTTCTGCTGCCCCTGGGAGGGGGGGGGGGGGACGCTCAGCAAAATCTCACCTGAAAATAGGGTGCCATGACCAATGGTGATTCTCACAGCAAAAATCTGAATATTCTTAGGCTATGCTAAAGTGGCATTTCCCAGGTGATGCTACAATGTACGATGTCAGGAATTTCCTGGACTGCGCTGTAAGCAAGAAGCAGGCTTTTGTCTGGCCTGCACCCAGCCATAGCCCCAGAAGAGACTAAATCTCATTTCTCAGAGAGCAGTATCTTCCTTCCTAGAAGTCTAGCTTATACAGTACGTTTGGATAACGCTGGGGGTCATTTTAACTGTTTACCCCATTTTTTGCTGCAGTGAAAGTGCCAGATAGTGAGTTGGTTTTGGAAGCCAGTCTTAGCTTCCATGATAAACAGGCGGGGGCTGCTAGGTGACTGGGATTAGCCATCAAAGGTTCCGTGCGTCGTCTTGTGCAAGTTCTCATATTTCGAATTTGCTTTTAGCAATGAGTGCAGATCCTAACCACATATTTGGAGGTGACGCAGTCAGGGCAGAATCTGGGGTTTGATGGGATCCCTAAAGCGTGTCGTAAACAACATATCACACATGCCTTTCCGATCTATCTTCACTTATATGGGAGTGTTAATCCCATGAGTTTTCGGACTCACTCTGAAGGAATTTCCTCTGATGTACAAGTTTGTCTCCATAATGTCCGATGACCCTGCTGAAAATGAAGAACTACCCAGACACATGGAATTAAGCCTATCCATCCGTCTTGGTCCTGCTTATCCAGGTCAGGCTGGCTGGAGCCTCCCCCAGCCAGCGTATGACACAAAGCTGGGGTATACCCTGGATGGAATTCCATGGAGTCCATGAGAGACCACATGCGCACGAAGAATGAGAGACCCCAGGCCAAAGTCACATGACTTGGGGAGAGCATGTCGTCACGCAACCAACACATCCAGAGGCTGTTTGGTACATTCAGTCAGTATTTCAGTCGGCTAAATAATTACTCCGCATGCATTTTTGCACATCCGTTTCCTCTGTCTGTTCTGCCGGCCATTATATATTTTTATATTTCAGTACTCAGTAAGTCTCCTTTCCCTTAAAGTTTATATTTATATTTATTAATAGTAATTGCACAGCTTTGCATTGTTTGCACTTTACTATATCATCTTATTTGTACTTATATAATTTTTCTCAACAAAGAATCTACATTGTCTTTGAATAGAAGCACCGATACTGCCAGAACAAATTCCTAGTACACGCAGTGTGCCTGGTCAATAAAGTGAATTCTGACTCTGATTAAGAAGCAAGCTAAGCAGAAGTGAGAATATCTTCAGGCCTGCCAGCTTTGTAATTCCACTGGTTTAATATTTCCGTGTGGGCAGTGGCCTTTGAGAACTTTTTGCTTTCAGTGAACCAGTGAACGGGTGAACTTGTCACATCACTGGGAGACAATCCAACAGTACTACATATTCATTGCCACATAAGGACCTTCAGACCAAGCAAAGTTATGAACGTTCAGAGGAGTTTAGACTGAAGTCTGACAACCGTAATACATTTTGCAACTTTTACAAAGAAGATTGGAGATAAAGAAAAAATCATCCAAAAGGCAAAATAGTTCTGTGATGTTGACAAAGCTTACTATACTTTTCTGGAACACAAATCAATGCCTGTCGGTGAGGTATTGAAATTGAAAGTCCAATTACAATTTTACTGTAATTTTGTGCTAAAATATCTGCAGTGAAGAAATTTGGCACGGTGAATGTTTCAACAATTTCTAGTATGTTTGGTTGGCATGGTGACCCAGTGAGCAGCACTGAGACCCCGACCATTTGTGGTTGGGGGTTTTTAGTCACGCTTCTTAGTGGGGTGTAAGCTACTGTTTGCCAATCCAATCCTCGAGGACCCACAGACAGTCCATGTTTTTGCTCCTCCAATGTGAACTGTCCGGTAGGGAGCTGGGAGGGAGCAAATATGTGGACTGTCTGCAGGACCCTGAGGACTGGGCTGACAAACACTGATGTATGCTACTATATGACCTGTGCTTTCTAGGATAAGCTGTAGGTTCTCCTGTGATGGGTAAGTGATTATGGAAAATGAATGGATGACAAGTACTAAATCTTCACTAAAATTATTTATACATACAGTACTGTAAAATTAACCTGAAATATTTCCAGAAAATGTTCTTTCACTATTTTTAGTAGCAGAACACATGGTTATTTCATTGCTTAAGAATTATAAGAAATTGTCTTGAAAGTGCACTGAATTGGATAAAAAGCTGCAAAAAGTATGATGTTCTGTTTTGGGGGAAGACTGATACAAAATAAAATTATTTGAAGAATTATAGCAAAATTGCAATAATAAGACTAGTTTTCATTTTAATTTAATTAATTTTTTTTAGTTTTAATTTGTTACAGCACCTACACCTTGCTGAGGTCCTGTCCCGGTCACCTTAGTCTAGGACAGGGTTCTTTAAATCTGGCCGTGGTTTCAATTCTCCCAGGTAGTTGTTTAATAGTTACTGATTCTGATTGGCCAGAGGCTTCACACCTGGCTCACAGGTAAAGGAAGGCTGGAAAACCAGCAGTGCTTGGACCTCAAGGACCGGGATTTGAATAAGGTGTCCCATCCATCCATCCATCCATCCATCCATCCATCCATTCTCCAAACCCATGGGCACGAGGCAGGGAACAACCCAGGATGGGGGGCCAGCCCATCGCAGGGCACACTCACAAACCATTCACTCACACATGCACATCTATGGGCAATTTAGCAACTCCAATTAGCCTCAGCATGTTTTTGGACTGTGGGGGGAAACCGGAGTACCCGGAGGAAACCCCACGATGACATGAGGAGAACATGCAAACTCACACACATGTGACCCAGGCAGAGACTCGAACCCAGGTCCCCGAGGTGTGAGGCAACAGTGCTAACCACTGCACCACCATGCCACCCCCTAAGGTGTCTCAAACATTTTGAAAAAAGAACCACAACAGATTTTTTTTCAATGTCAGGGGTCCGGAACTATTTTCAATAACAAAACAGCATTTTGATGAACTTTAATGAATTACAAATAACTTTCAATATAGACATGAATATATAACTATAATGGGAAATTAATGTAATGACTAGTTTAATACTCACTGATCATTTACACTCTGTGTCATGGTGGTGGGGATTATGATGAGTTACTGTATGTGTGTACAGGGTTTGGTGGTTCTACATTGTCTGTTTTTTGTACTTCAACTCACGTTAAGCATTTTAAATTAAACATGTTGATTCTTATGGTGCATTATCGCTTGGGTCTGGATTACCTTGCAGTACGGTCTGTATCCAGACTGCGGACTTTGTTAACCCTTGCCTTCGTCGTTTGTCTTTTCTATCACTGTTCTCCCAGTCTGGCCACTTAACTGAGACATACATCATTCCCTGATTTTCATCCATCCATGAATTCACACTGATATTAGATATGAACCATCGTGGAGACGGAGTTGGCAGACGGATACCCTTTGGTGTCGACCTGTCTCCTGCTCCCTACGTGCCACAGTTTGGGCAGAAAGCAGACATGCAGTCTTCTTAACTCTTTTTTTTCTTACTTTATCACCTTTGACTACCTTTAATCCATTTGTTAGAGGTTTTGCTCGATAGACATAATTGTAGAACTGTTTTATTGTAGCTTTCACGTGGCTTACGTGTGGATCTCATTACCATATCATCTTTTATACTTTTATAACTCATTTGTTGGCAGGTTTATTGCTTTTCTTCATAAGCATTGAAGTGATAATCAAGCTAACAAGAATGTTAATGAAACGCAACATCAGCTTCAGGATACTGTTTCCTGTTTTCTTTTTCACGTCGATCTTCTCCGTCCACACAGCTAAATGTGCCTGAGGTCTTGGCCTTCAGTATGCAGCCCTGTATGTGCCCTGCTGTTGTCAGTCAGCTATAACGTGTCTTGTTTTCTGTAGGATGATCAGGTGGTTCTGCAGTGTACCGCTTCCATCCTGAAGGAGCAGATCAAGCTGTGTCTGTCCTGTGAGGGTTTCGGGAACCGCCTGGCCTTCCTGGAGGCCACCTCGAATGCCCAGGTAGGGCACAGAGGCAGCACAGAATAGTTATCCTGTTAATTACGGATGCTCGGGCTGCTTGTCTGGCTGAGCAGTTAATTATGTTTTCTCTTACAGAATGTGCCTCCAGACTTGGCAATCTGTTGCTTCATCTTGGAACAATCTTTGTCGGTGCGCGCCCTGCAGGAAATGCTGGCCAACACCACGGAGATGAACGAGGTAGGAGCTATTAGGGGGATACTTATCGCTGAGCACACGGGGGAATAAATTACGTTGTTTCTCTGCATTTTTTATTCCGTAAGAGACATGATCCTCGGGAGGTTTCAGAGTCCGAGAGCGTTCGGCTGAATTGTTTTGGTAGATTTTCAAAATTTTCCCTTATGTCCAAATGTCCTACTGAAATATTGCAAAAGTAATTTCGTGGATATTGCTTAAGTAGCAAGAAATTGATTTGCACGCCATTCTTCAGCAAATGGGTGTGTGTGTGTGTGTATAATGTGAATATATATATATATATAATATATATATATATATATATATATATATATATATATATATATATATATATGGGGGCGGCATGGTGGTGCAGTGGTTAGCACTGTCGCCTCACACCTCTGGGACCCGGGTTCGAGTCTCCGCCTGGGTCACATGTGTGCGGAGTTTGCATGTTCTCCCCGTGTCGTCGTGGGGTTTCCTCCGGGTACTCCGGTTTCCCCCCACGGTCCAAAAACATGCTGAGGCTAATTGGAGTTGCTGAATTGCCCGTAGGTGTGCGTGTGTGAGTGAATGGTGTGTGAGTGTGCCCTGCGATGGGCTGGCCCCCCATCCTGGGTTGTTCCCTGCCTCGTGCCCATTGATTCCGGGATAGGCTCTGGACCCCCCGCGACCCAATAGGATAAGCGGTTTGGAAAATGGATGGATGGATATATATATATATATATATATATATATATAAAAGGAAATATCCCGGCTAAATCAAGAAAGTTACTGTGAGAGAGAATGACTTCTCTATGTCTTTCTCTATGACTTCTGTCTCGTTAACGCCACCTACGGCTCATGGCTGGCCTTACATTTTGACCTTTTGTTAGAAAGGGAACTCAGGTCCATTGAAGATAAGTAAGATCCTCAGCTAAGATCAAACGACACCATAACCATCAGGGTTGTTCCAAAACAAGAAAAAATGGCATACAGACCAACCCACAAAAAAAGTAAAGAAAGCTAACCAGACAAAAGTTCCTCTGTCACAAATGACAGACAAAAACCAAACAAACATAGAACCAAAATTGCGAACACTGCCAGAAAACACACAGGAGAGCAGAAAGACAGAACCTGAAGTAAAGTTTAGTAAATGCTGAGCCCGATTCTATTGGTTTTGCCCCAGGCAAAAGCTTTGGTTTTATTTGAAGTGAATTCATTTCCAGAAATATGCATTTTACATAAAGTAAACATGTCTGTATAGGTGTATTCAAAAATCTAGCATGTTTTGTAGTGTTCTACAAAGCTATTTGTAATTCAATGTTTCAATGTTACCTGGAGTCAAAAAATTCCTTTTTGTCTCCCTTTTTGACTCTGCAACCTGTTCTTCGCTGACGACCAAAGGCAGTCGATTTGGACAAATGGGTATGTCTCTGGTCATGTCGCGCTGTCTGTCTTTTCCCCGCAATGTCTCCTTGTTAATACCCTAGCCCTCTCAACCAAAATGTAATTATCTTCCTCTGGTGACTGAACGCCCTCTTATCGGCCATGTGTAACGGCACTTTACAGCACTCTCTTTTGTCACAGTTTGCCTAGCACTTCCATGTTGAATATTATTTATATTGGAGAACGTCTTCCTCGAACCCTGATCAGCATAAGCAAATGGCAGAACTTCTTTCCCCTTGTTTCCCACACCAAAAATCTGCCTTCGATAATGAATGGGCTGTTTCCTTAATCTGGGATAGTGACCTGGATGCAATGCGTATATAATACAGGGTCCTCATAAACCTGGAGCTTATCACCAAGGACAGGGAACATCCTGGACAGGATGTCATGAATGGTAATCTTGTTCCATCCTTTGCCCTCGACAGTCATCCCAAGGAGGGGGGCATCGTACACTGCTGTATGGCCACGCTATCCTGCTTCGACACACACATTCTGGCATGGTGAGACCTTCCAAATATGTCTTCCAATGTCCTCCATTGTCTGAGCCCCTTACCCTTCAATCTGAACGTCTTTGCTCCTTAATACAGTCTGTGTCCCACTGACAAAAAAACAAACAAAACTTTAAATTGTATGTGCTAGTAAAATGATTTTTTTACAAATAATATATTTTACATATTCATCAATGAGCCAAAACATTATGACCATCCCCACGTGAAGTGAATCGCGTTGACTAACTAATTTAAAAGTCATGCGTCGAGGTCTGGGATATTACATTTGGTACTCGTATTTGACTTTTCAATTCAGAAGAAATGCGCCAATAGTAAAAATCTGAGTGACTTTGACAAGGGCCAGATCATTGCGGCCAGACGACTGGGTCAGAGCCTATGTTGAGGCTTGTGTGGAGCTCACAATGAGTACCTACTGAGATCAGTCCGAGGAGGGAAACACCATGAACCGCGACAGGGTGCTGGGCAGCCTAGACGTGGGATGTGAAGGTTATCCTGTCTGGTACGAATCAACCAAAGGTGCACTGCGGCCAAATTAGCTGATCATTTAAACCACGGTTATGGGAGTCCATGTTAATCACTTCTTCGCAGAGTGGTCGTAATGTTTTGCCTCATCAGTGTATATATATATAGGTACTATAATATAAATAGTAGTCTTTTTTATCCAAGTAATTCCCAGTTTACAGAGCCAAGAAAATAGTGTGTCTCTTCCCTCCTGCCGTAGTACCTCAGCTGCCTGACTACGTCGCGGTCCCTCACTGATAAACTGGCATTTGACGTGGGATTGCAGGAAGATTCCACAGGTATTGACACTAGGATCAATGTCTCTCTGTTACTCTGAAGAATGGGCCAATACTCTATTGTTCCATCATGCACGGAAACTAAAAATAAGAGAGACATCTGTCGCCTTAGGCGAGGCGTGCTGGTGGACCATTCACCCAGCCTCCAAGCAGAGATCAGAAGGCGAGAAGGTCAGAGTGGGAGACGACCTCATCCTGGTCAGCGTCTCCTCGGAGAGATACCTGGTAAGACTTTAGAGACATTTCTGATACTTAGGTTTATCTTTCAACGCCACGATCAGAAGACACTAAGATTGAATTATCTTAACCTTCTGCTGTTCAGCATCTCTCTTACGCTAGTGGGGACCTGATGGTGGACGCCTCCTTCATGCAGACGCTCTGGAACATGAATCCTGTTTGCTCTGGGTGTGAGCTGGCCGAGGGTAAGAAATCTTCAGGTCCTTATTAACGCTATAGTGTGTGTGTATTTTGTGCAGTATATATCCCCACAACAATGCCCTCAGAACTCCGTTCCATCCTTGTTAGATCCTTTAATGCTTTGCCTCACTAGGTTTTCTGACTGGAGGCCATGTTCTGAGGTTGTTCCATGGTCACATGGACGAGTGCTTAGCAATCCCTGCTGCTGACCAAGGAGACGACCAGCGCAGGTAGCCATTTTCTTCTATCTGCTTTCTACACATTCTATGTCTGTAGACGGCAAAGTTGATGTTTTTTTTTTTTTTTTAAATACTTGTACCAGAAATGCACACTATGAGGGCGGTGCAGTCTGTAGCCATGCCCGGTCTCTCTGGAGACTAGAACCTCTCCGAATTGGGTGAGTCCATGTGGTTACTTTAGAATATATGTCTTTGTTGTTCCACCCAACATTTATTAATGGTGAGGTTTGTCCCTGTTCTCTCTCCGTAGGTGGAGTGGGTGTCACATGAAATGGGGCATGTCTTTTCGGGTGCGTCACATCACCACAGGGAGATACCTGTGCCTGGACGAGGAAAAAGGACTCCTGCTGGTGGACCCTGAGAAAGCTAACACCAAAATGACTGCCTTCTGCTTTAGGGCCTCGAAGGTTAGAAGAACCAAAATGTAATGTCCACCCATCTTCTAGTCACTGTGCAGTGGGATCCTGGAGGGCACAGGAGAAGGATACATCCTAAATTGGATGGTAGTACAACACAAGGCACTCATACTCTGTTGGACATTAAGAGATGCCGCTTATCATAACTGCATGTCTTTGGACTGCAAGAGGGCTCTCTACTACCCAGAGGAAACCTGCTCTGTACATGGAAAGCTTGCAAATTCCACACATACAGGGTGTTTATCAATACCAGGAACACAAAGACCGTGTTGTGTTCTGGTCAAGAGCATTCTTGCTAACTTGCTTCCCAAGAACCAACTCGAGACACAATGAATTATGGGATTGTTCTTGTTAGTGAGGATGGATCTTTGATATTTGGGGTGAGGCAAGAACGACATCTAGGGGATTTTTACCAAACTTCTGTTGTTGAGTATTAGAACTATGCTACAGCAATGGAAGATGATGTCAAATAGGTGTGCAAGAACACAAGAATGGTAAAGTATGCATATTGATTAACACCCAGTGTAGAGGTCTTGACCCTGGAGGTATGAGGTCATAGTACTACCCAATGAGCCATAATGGGCCCATTGAAATTTAATGTGAAATAAAATTTATTAAAATGAAATATATTGTTTAATTCCCGTGACCCAGTAGGATAAGCGGTTTGGAAAATGGATGGATGGATGGATGGATGGATATTGTTTCATTGTCTGCTCTGTGCTATAGTGGCAGTATAGTATATAGTGCTATTATACCATGAATCATTAGTGTTATACCATGAAACTAGTACTTCCAGCAAAAGTTATTCACTGTATTGGTAATAAGCTGTAAATAAGTGGATCAGTCCATTTATCCTCCCCTTTCTTCTTCTTTTTTCCTTATTTGTCTCCTGAATCTTTTTATGATTTCCTGAGCAGGAAAAGACGGAAGTGGCCCAGAAGCGGGATGTGGACGGAATGGGAACCCCGGAGATTAAGTACGGGGAGTCCATGTGCTTCATGCAGCATGTGTCCACTGGGCTGTGGCTCACCTATGCCTCAGTGGATGCCAAGTCAGCTCGCCTGGGGCCCCTTAAACGGAAGGTGAGGTGGGCAGGGGGGGTCAGTTTCTGCATCCCCTGAACGGGACAAACGCTTCATGAATGTCACTTCAACAGTCTCAGTGCCAACGGCAAAATGTCACTTGGACTTGTAATGAAAACAGTTTTTGGTGATTGATGGGGTCAGTGACTGATCCACTTTGAGAATGCAGAAGGCCACTGGTGTGATCTGAGTGTGTTGGCAGTGGACCTTTGAGCATCGCAGTCTGTGCTTCTCCCCTAGGCCATCCTGCACCAGGAAGGGCACATGGACGACGCCCTGACTGTGGCCCGATCTCAGACCGAAGAGTCTCAAGCAGCACGCATTATCTACAGCACAACAGGCCTTTTCACGCAGTTCATCAAGTAAGACTGCCTCTTGTGTTAAACCAGGGGTGGCCAGTCTTATCCAGAAAGGCCCATTGGGTTGCTGCAGCTGCCTAATTAGATTACTAATTAGAGAACTGATTGGCTGAAGAGTCCTCACACCTTGGTTTGAACAGCTGACCTAAAGGTTATTCCAAAAACCTGCACACACACCAGCCCTTTGCGAATAAGATTAGCCACCAACATTAGCCACCTCTGCACCGCACAGTAGGGTTGAATGCTATTTCCATGTGTGTTATAAACAGTTATGCCTTACGGTCACCATTCCACTGAGGTTTGTTTCTACTCTCACCAGAGGCTTGGATTCCTTGAGTGGGAAGAACAAGACCCCAACTCAACTATCCCTTCCCATGGATCCAGTGGTTCTCTCCTTGCAGGATCTCATATTCTACTTCCGGCCTCCTGAGGAGGAACTAGAACATGAGGAGAAGCAGACCAAGCTGCGTTCCCTTAAAAACAGGCAGAACCTATTTCAAGAGGAGGTCGGTTCATAAAGAGCTGTATTCGCACGATGGGTGGCCTTTCAAATGCACAGGAAAGACATTTCTCAGTGTCTGTTTCTTTTGATATGGTTTGTTTGTCCATGAATCAGTTTTCAAATGCATCAACCTAGTATCTTTGCAGTTATTCACTATTATAAAGACTCAAAGGCAAAGGTCCCTCATTTAGTCAACCACAGATATTTCTGTATAGTCACTACCTTCTATATTGTCACCTGCCTTAACAGGATTCTCTATACAGCAGAGGTAGAAAGTTCAGGTGCAGAAAGTACAAATCCAATTTGACCAACCAGTTAAATACTCTGTGACTGTGACTCTTTATACTCAACTGGTTGGTCAAAACAAAACCTAGGTCTGGATTTTTAGTTTTTGGACCTGAACTTTCCGTCTATGGTATACAAGCAGTCCCCGGGTTAAGAACATCTGACTTATGAACAGTTCGTACTTATGAATAGACTGTCATAAAGCCTATTATATAAAATATTTAGTTAAATACAATGGTCCATATTAACGAACGCACATACTACTTTGTGATGCTTGTGAAAACATTGTGTGGCTTCAGCAGTTTGAAGTTTTCAGCAGTTTTATTATTACTGCATTGTTACTATTATGTACGGCAATATAATTTTTCTGACTTACATACAAATTCAACTGAAAGACAGACTTAGGGAATGGATCTTCTCCGTAACCTGGGCCCTGCCTGTACTGTGTATAATCTGATTTTTTCCCCTAAAGCCTCCATCTCTATATTTCTGCAGGGCATGATCACACTAGTGCTGAACTGTATTGATCGCCTCAACGTCTACAACACAGCTGCCCATTTCTCAGAATTTGCTGGGGAAGAGGCATCTGAATCCTGGAAGGAGATTGTCAACTTGCTGTATGAGTTGCTGGGTATGACCTTCAGCATGCATGCGCGTTTGAAGGTGATGATACACTGGACTTTTCGAGCAATGTTGTCAGGCAATTACCAATGAGCCGAGACAAAGGGCAACCTATCAGGATCTGGATGATCGCAGACAGTTGCCCAATGCTGATTACAACTTTTCAAATTGAAATTTGTTGCCCAATATCAACGGGAAAGTGGAAGAGCGACACTGGTCAGCAACATTGCATGGCAACATTGCTCAGAAAGTTGGTCCCTGTATCATTACGGTAACACCGTTCTTCACCTTTCTGTTCTCAGTGCACAGCACACCCTTTTGAGATTTCTGACACATATACACAACACATCCATTCATCAATTCATTCATCCGATCACTTACCCTGTACAGGGTTCTGGTAAATCTAGCATCTAACCCAGATATTACACTCAGGCTGGGATACCATTGACACATATATCCAGATTGCTGCAGTTAACCAAATATCAGTTAAAGTTTGATCCATTTCTCCTGTCTCTGAAATTTTGCAAAAGCTTCTCTGATCCGAGGAAACCGAACCAACTGTGCACTGTTCTGTGATAATCTGGACTGGCTCGTTAGCAAATTGGACCGGCTGGAGGCCTCCTCAGGTAGTAGTCAATCTCTCCACATCAAAACGATTCATTAAACACTGGTTCGTACTGCTGTGTTCTTGTTGTCTACCATCTTTCTCCTTTTTTTAAGGTATTCTGGAGGTTTTATACTGTGTTTTGATTGAAAGCCCTGAGGTGCTCAATATAATACAGGAAAATCACATCAAATCGATCATTTCTCTACTGGACAAACATGGACGTAATCACAAGGTCAGCAGTCAGTGACATACTGGACACCTCTGAAATGTGGACATTCACGTAAACGGTCTTGCAAATATCTTGCCTTCATCCTCTTTCAACTGTTCTGTGTTCCTCAGGTTCTTGATGTGCTCTGTTCTTTATGTGTGTGTAATGGAGTGGCTGTGAGATCCAATCAGAACCTCATCACAGAGAACTTGCTTCCTGGACGTGAATTTCTTCTACAGACTAATATCATCAACTATGTCACAAGGTGAGATATTAGAAATTGATATGGAGCATATTAAAACTAGCCTCACGCTACCGGCAAAGTACAAAATCAGTGATCTCTAAGGGTGTTTTCACATGTTGTCCTTTTTTAAAAGAACTAGATTCAGTTCTCTTAAAGTAGACCAAAGAGTGGATTCACAGAAAAGGGACTCAGTTCTTTCTCAGATCTCTTTCTAGTCCACTTCAGCTCTGATGGAGCCTCAGCCCTCTTTCTGTTCACACTATTGTTACTAACGGCTATGGTTCCACTTGTTGGTTCTTTTGAGCTCCATTTCCCAAGGCGGTCTCAGTTCAGTTTGTTTCAGACGGGTCCGAGTGCCTTTGGAGTATTCACACATATGCCAAATGTGCTGACTAATGGCTCCGAGTTCGTTTTGAAGGTTGAAAGGAACCAAGTGTGAAAGCACCCTAAGTTGCCTTTTCTAGGTTATTGACCATCCTCATAAACATTTACGGAGAAATTTATTTTGCAGTTTGTTTTTCTCACTTGATCTTGATCCATCTGTCTAGCATGAGGCCCAACATCTTCTTGGGCACGTGTGAGGGATCTACGCAATATAAGAAATGGTATTTCGAGCTGATAGTGGACCATGTGGAGCCCTTCCTGACAGCACAAGCAGGCCACCTTCGCGTGGGCTGGGCTCTGACGGAAGGGTACAGCCCGTACCCTGGGGGAGGTGAAGGCTGGGGGGGCAATGGTGTCGGAGATGACCTCTATTCATACGGCTTTGATGGACTAAACCTGTGGTCAGGTGAGAGAGTCAGTTATTTTTCAGTAATGTTACCATTCTCAGGGGGTGGGCAGCTAGTTGGCCTTGGACCCCCCAGAGGTTTTTTTTTCCCTATTTGGGAGTTTTTTTGTTCCTCTCCTTCATTGTCAGCTGACTTCCTTTCTTTCATTTCTTTGTCTTCCCCTTTTCCCTTTTTTATTATTAATGATAAATCATTATCTTAATGATGTTGTAATGTACCACAACACACCATGTAATGCATGTGTAGCATTCATTGCATAACGCAATAAATTGTAACCCATTGTCTTCTCCCGCTCTTCATTATTAGGGCGTGTCCCGCGACTCGTGGCCTCACCCAATCAGCACATCTTGGCAGCAGATGATGTGGTCAGCTGCTGCCTGGATCTAAGCGTCCCAAGCATTTCCTTCCGAATCAATGGGCACCCAGTGCAGGGCATGTTTGAGAACTTTAACCTGGATGGCCTTTTCTTCCCAGTTGTCAGCTTTTCTGCGGGTATCAAGTGAGTACCTGAATGCAAAAGCTTTCGAGAGTAGGAGATAGTGGACCGAAAGCAAAACGTAAAGTTACACTAGCTGTGAATCAAATTTTATCGATGCTGCTCGGGAGCTGACCCAGAGAACAACTTCTTCTGCTGCTATGGGGTTGCTTGACTTCTCAGCGAAGGTGCTCTGAAATTTAGAGTTTCCCCTTAATGGGCCATTCACCACAGTTTAATTTCTACTGCAACCCTCCAACACACGTACACAAGCACACGTGCAGTACTTGTTCTGTGACAGTTACAATGGCATTCAATGTTAAACACAAGGCGAGATATGAAATTATAGTATTCGCGCATTCATCCATTTTCCAAACCGCTTATCCTACTGGGTCGCGGGGGGTCCAGAGCCCATCGCAGGGCACACTCACACACCACTCACTCACACATGCATACCTACGGGCAGTTTAGCAAGTCCAGTTAGCCTCAGCATGTCTTTGGACTGTGGGGGGAAACCGGAGTACCCAGAGGAAACCCCACAACGACATGGGGAGAACATGCAAACTCCACACACATGTGACCCAGGCGGAGAGTCGAACCCGGGTCCCAGAGGTGTGAGGCAACAGTGCTAACCACTGCACCACCATGCCGCTCCTATTCACGCATTAAAAATAAAAAAATTCTAAATAAACCATAAAATTTCTTGGGGGGTGCTACGGTTGTCATATTAATAGCTGCAGCACCCCCCCACCCCAAGCCTGCTGTTAAATGTTTCATATATGAACTGAGGGTTTAAAAATAGCGATTGACTTACGCCTTATCTTCTGAACTTCTTTAGGGTTCGCTTTCTTCTGGGAGGGCGTCACGGACAATTCAAATTCCTCCCACCCCCCGGTTATGCACCTTGCTATGAAGCGGTGCTGCCTAAGGAGAGGCTGCGCATCGAGCCCATCAAGGAGTATAAGCAGGACTTCAGTGGCATCCGGAACCTGCTGGGACCAACGCAGTCACTCTCCCACACCGCCTTCACCCCCTGTCCGGTGGACACCGTGCAGGTATCCCACATCCCCCTCAGCGTCACGCAAACCCCTCGATGTTAAACTGTAACCCACCTGCTCACCGTCCTGTCCGTGCAGATCGTGTTGCCGCCTCACCTGGAGCGGATTCGGGAGAAGCTGGCAGAGAATAGCCATGAGCTGTGGGCCATCACCCGTATCGAGCAGGGCTGGACCTACGGCGCGGTAAGGTCTTCCACGTCTCCCGCTGCAATTAGTGCCAACAACAGTATATAATGTAGCTCCCATATTCACGGGTGATGCGTTCCAAAAAAACTGCGGCTAATACCGAACCATCCATGAACCACGTATACCGTATAAGGTTATTTTCGTATACATACATATGCTGACGGTTAAATTATATATTACACACAGTAAGACAAGATAACATCTTTAATTACAGCTATTAATGTAATTACAGTAATTACATTAACCACTTTAATTACAATGTACATTATTATGTAGTTCTGTACTCTCTCTCTCGGATGAAAGGGATTCTGATGTGTTCAGCGAGAACGATAGAGGCAGACTGGATGAGAGTACTTTTGGGAGTCGTGGGTATGGAGACAAAGGGCGATGAGTCATGTACTGTACCGGGCATGGCGGGGCTGACGGATTTAACCATGTCATAGCCTGTACTCACTCGGGGCACGATTTGAAATTTATGAACTGCGTATGTCTGGAATTATCCAATATTTTTTTGGCCCGTGGTAAACTGTGGATAACTGAAACCATGATTACTGAAATATGGGGATTGCACTGTATACTGTGCAAATAATAATGAAATAATGGAAGCAAACACAAATGTTTGGTGTTCTTCTTTGTTTACTGTCAGATTCGTGACGACAACAAGAAGCTGCACCCCTGCCTGGTGGATTTCCACAGCTTGCCAGAACCCGAGAAGAATTACAACCTCCAGATGTCTGGGGAAACTCTAAAGTGAGTCTGACTTTGGCCTCTGGCTTCCGTAGTTTGGTGCGGTGCTGGAGGTCCATATCTACTGGCTGCTTTGTCATATTCCTTACAGAACTCTGCTGGCTTTGGGTTGTCATGTGGGCATGGGGGACGAGAAGGCGGAGGAAAATCTGAAGAGAATCAAACTCCCCAAAACGTAAGTCCTGCATTTATCGTAGTGTGCACGTCGCATCATCTGCATTTTCACTCTGAAGCAGATTGTCACCTGCTTGTGTTCTAGATGCAACAACAAAATGTCATATTATCGCTCTCTCTCTCATTAGATACGTGATGAGCAGCGGTTACAAGCCTGCTCCCCTGGACCTGAACCATGTGAAGCTGACACCCAACCAGAACACTTTGGTGGAAAGGCTGGCCGAAAATGGACACAATGTCTGGGCACGGGATAGAGTCCGGCAGGGATGGACCTACAGCATCGTACAAGTATGACCTCCTCCTTCTAGCCTGGTTCACGTTAGTTTTATTATCACGTTTATGACGCATTCGTGACATCCTTTACGTCTGGATTATATAATTTGGCTTTTTGAAATTCTTTCACCAGGACATTGCAAACAAGCGCAATCCACGGCTTGTGCCGTACAACCTGCTGGACGATAAGACCAAGAAGACCAACAGGGACACTGTGTGTGCTGCTGTACGGACACTCATTGGCTACGGATACAACATTGAACCTCCTGATCAAGAAAGTAGTGAGTCCTTCCACTTGTTTGTAGGTGTTTTTAAGCACATACACTGTTTCTGGTAACACTTTACTTCAACAGGGCACAAATAATATAGTACTATGCCATTACTAATGTACTGATTAACCACAAACTAAGTCTTAGTTACCGTACATGCTGATCTGATGTTAATTCATCATTAATGAATCGTGGTGAGTCTTTTATCTCAAGCGGTTACTATATTTATTACTATATCTGCTAATCCTGTAAACCTTTGTGAACTACTGAAGAAACTACCGAAGGAACAATTCATGAGTAACACAAGATAAATGCTGATTTCATGTTTGTTCATCCTTTATGAATTATGATCTTTTATCTCAAGTAGTAACTATATTTGTTCAAGATTTGTTCATGATTTGTTCATGATTTGTGCATTAGTAGTAACTGATGTATTATTGCTAAGTAATAATTTATAAAGTATTTGTGCCCAGTCAAGTAGTGTTATGCTATTTCCCTTTAGCCTTCATCAAGATCCCAAATGTTACTCTTTTTTTTCCCTACACAGGTGCCCATTTTGCCGGTGGCTTACGAGTAGACAAGATACGAGTATTTCGAGCAGAGAAGTCCTATGCTGTGACTCAGGGAAAGTGGTACTTTGAGTTTGAGACAGTGACAGTGGGTGAGATGAGAGTTGGATGGGCCCGTCCCAACGTAAGTGCTGATGCAGAGTTGGGTGTAGACGACTTATCATACGTCTTCAATGGTTTCAAGGTAATTTTAGATCTGAAATTTTACATTTCTCAATGAAAGTATAATATTATTGCTAAGCATTTTTTGTAACCTCAGATGGTAATATATGGTTTATTAGTAGTAATAATTAATGCATTTTCTTATAACTTTATTTGTGTTTTATTTTTTAGGCCCAACGGTGGCACGTGGGCAGCGAGCCCTTTGGGCGAAGTTGGCAGTCCGGCGATGTCGTTGGCTGCATGATTGACCTTAATGAGCATAACATCATGTTCACACTTAATGGAGAGATGCTCATTAGTGACTCTGGCTCTGAGATGGCCTTCAAGGACATCGAGATTGGGGATGGTAAGTACAAAAGAGGGAGAACGTGAGTAAAGGCAGGAAGACAGAGTCCCAAGGTGAGCTGCCTGTGGTCTTCCTGACTGCTAACCTTGCAGCTAAGGTGGCACTTGTCTGCTGTCTGTTTCCCTGTTTGATACTTTGGTCTGCTTCTTACAATCACATCTCTCTCCCCAGGTTTCATCCCAGTGTGCAGCTTAGGTTTGTCCCAAGTAGGAAGGATTAACCTTGGCCAGAATGTCAGTAGCCTGCGTTACTTCACCATCTGTGGCCTACAAGAGGGCTTCGAGCCTTTTGCTATCAATATGAAGCGGGACATCACTATGTGGTTCAGCAAAAGCCTCCCCCAGTTCATCCCAGTACCTACTGACCACCAGCATATAGAGGCATGTTTTATAATGCAAATTCATGGGACAAAACTTCTTATCACGCTTTTACTATAGTAGAGACTGGGGACAGTTGTTTTCATTTTTACAAAAAGTAGAAAAATTACACAATGGACTTTTTTCCTTTCAAAATAAAGTTGTACTAGTTTGGGGTAATCTCAGTAACACATGAATATTACTTTATCCCTTTGAACAACTGACCCTGTTCAAGAACTCTCTCTGGTCTCCCAAACTCAAACAACTGTAATATTCATAAGTATCGAATTATTAGATAATCTAAAAACTGCTTAATTGCTCATCTTTACTACGAAATGTACTTTTTAAAATATACACTGAATTTTTATGTTTTTTCACTTCCTTAAACTTCTTTAGATATCTCGTATGGATGGGACAGTGGACAGCGCCCCCTGCCTAAAACTGACCCATAAAACATTTGGATCTCAGAATGCCAACACTGACCTGCTGTTTCTGAGACTAAGCATGCCAGTGGAGTTTCATGAGTTCTTCAAGGTGCCGGCTGGGAGGACACTTCTCACACGGAGCCTCATCATTCCCGAGGATGAGGTAGTTGTGGTGGATCCCAACTCTGACTTTGAGGTGCTGAAGAAATCTGCCACTCGTAAAGAGCAGGAGGAGAAGGAAAAGGAGCCCCCTGTACCGAAGGAGGTCCCAGGCAGCAAGGGGGGAGAGAATGAAAAAGATGCCTCCACAGAGAAGAGCAAAAAGAGAGGGTGAGAATTAGAGATTAGAGAAGGGGTTCCAATACCTTGCATTACTGTAGCAAAGGTACAATAACACTACTGCAAAACAGCAAATGAGTATATCGTTGAGGTTGCAGTTAGAATACATAATGCATATTCAGAGAAGCCTAACGGCATGAAACGCAGCATAGGAGGGTGCAGGGAACAGACCAAACACTGTCCTGTCCTGTTTCAGGTTTCTCTTCAAGGCCAAGAAGGCCGCTTTTACCACCCCTCCACCTGCTGCTCCCGCTATTCCGCGTCTGATAGAAGATGTTGTGCCAGATGATAGAGATGACATGGACATCATTCTCAACACCACCACGGTGTGATTTGTAAACTTACCCCCCCCCCCCAAACTAATATTTCACCATCTTAATCCTGTTAATCCTGTCCATATAATTTTCCTGGGCTTACAAAAGCACTCCAAATATACGTTAAAATGAATAAATACTATGCATTATTTTATATGAAATATAAAGTGGAAAAACTGCTCAGAAGACTTAATACAGTTTTACCTGCTTACTGCGTAACACCATTTCTAGGAGTTTAAGCTTATATTAACAAAGAGGTTTTAAAACTGAGTTTAGAGTGCCTGTAACTAATCCTTTCATCCCTCTACAGTATTATTATGCAGTGCGTGTCTTCGCGGGACAGGAGCCGAGTGGCGTCTGGGTGGGCTGGGTCACCCCAGACTACCACCAACACGATCCTCATTTTGACCTCTCCAAAGTACGCAATGTCACTGTCACTGTTGGTGATGACAAGGGAAATGTCCATGACAGGTAAATTCACGTGCACTAGGCACACTGGCCAGCAAATGCATATAAGTACACATGGACACAGACAGTCCTTCACACTGCGAATCCGTTTTAAAATGATAGATATTTAATACCCAAGTATTATTTAATACTAGTAAAACACTGAATTGCATTTGTATTTGCATGATTTTCAGTTGGAGAGAAAAGAACTAGGCAAACGATAGTGACGTCCAATTCATGAACAAATCGTTCTTTTGAACCGCTTATTTTCAATGAATCAGTTGAACTGGTTTTTCAAACTTTTTGTACATCCATGCATTAAATAGCTAAAAAATATTTGACAAATTTTCATTTGCTTTTCATATACTGTCTGTAGCCATGTTGCTTTCAGTGTCCCTCCACCTACCTTAATCCATGTATTTGTGTTATGTGCATCCCTGGCCACAAGGTAGCGTTGGTTCACTGTTCATGTCTAATGATGGCCAACCTGATGTTTCATGAACCATTTACTGTATTTTCTGACCCCACTAGATGGTGCTCTTGGTTTCCTTTGGGGCAAGCTTTGAGCCCTTTTTTGTACAGACAGCACCATCTAGTGGTGTCAGAAAATACAGCAAATGGTTCATGAAGCGCTCTCGGCAATTGACAAGTTAGCGAGTTCAGCATGTTCGGTTGAAGCAGTTACTAGGCAATTCTCGTTAGATTCATACAACCCATAGGAGATGTTTATGATATATTTGAAATGTGTTATCATTATGTCTTATTTAAAATGCATGTAATTACATTATTGGCCACTGGCTTAAAATTTTTTATTGGTGTAAGTTACTAAGTTTTGGAGTCACATTCCCCTAACCCTATTTTTCCCACTGTATATGTATATTTTATTATACGATTTTATTGAACGCAATCGTGTTGCACCTGGACTAACTATAAATGTGCCAATACAAAGATGGCATTAAACCCTAGAATTATATGTTTTGTCTTCACATATTGTTTCTGTCTTTCACTCAGTATGAAGAGGAGTAACTGTTACATGGTGTGGGGAGGAGAGTTTAGCAACGGCTCCCAGCAGACACGAATCAGTCAGGAGGACCTCTTGATTGGTTGCTTACTGGACCTAGATACCGGCCTCATGACGTTTACAGCCAATGGGAAAGAGATCAACACTTTCTACCAGGTAAGTGTTATGCACTTAGGATGACCACCAGCATGACTGTGAAAAGGAGGATACCTGTGTCCAAAAAGGAGGACACCCATGAAAAGCTGTTGAGCAGGGGAAGGGGGGGGGGGTTACATTATACACATACTACGGAAGATCTATCACGATAATTATTTTGTTACCTCAACAGAATGACATTAAAAACATGGCTGTTCTCGAATTCCATAGTTGTTGTGTTTGTGTGTTTCACATTTTTTTGTGTGACTGGGGCTTGGAGAGAGTAGTCCTCGTTGTTTATGGGGAGGCTGTTGGTGGGGGGTGGGGGGGGTGGAAGGAGGACACCCAACAGTAGTCCAGAGGCTGAAAGACCAGACTGTCTGGACGAAATCCAGACGAGTGGTCACCCTACATACACTACTTGCTGAGCTGAGGTAAATTTGCTTAATACTGACATTCTGTGTTTTAGGTGGAACCGAACACCAAACTGTTTCCAGCTCTGTTTGTCATACCGTCCAGTCAGAATGTGCTTCAATTTGAGCTGGGTAAACTAAAGGTCAGAACCTTTCAGGATTATTTGATTATTGCCTCTGAATTGATAATTGCATTTTCTATTAAAAACTCTGCCTTTACATATGGGGTCTTCTCCCCTTCTCCTGTTGCACACTCACTCCCTACTTTCTCTTCTTTTCTTCAGAACATCATGCCTATATCTGCTGCGATGTTCCGCAGCGAACGTAAGAACCCGGTTCCGCAGTGTCCTCCAAGGCTGGATGTGCAGATGCTGACCCCAGTGATATGGAGCCGCATGCCCAACCACTTTCTGGCTCCGCGCACTGCACGAGTGAGCGAAAGGCATGGATGGATGGTTGAGTGTACTGAGCCCCTCATCATGATGGCGCTTCACATCCCTGAGGAAAACAGGTCAGCAAGAACAACACTAGACAGGAGTATAATCCTTAAATCTGAGTGAGTGATTCTTAGACTTTCTTATGGTGAAAAGCTTGCTAAATTGGAAGTTGGGTAAGATAGAATCTCTCGACTTGTTTTTGGAAGTTCAATTCAATTCAATTCAATTCATTTTTATATAGCACCTTTCACAGTGTCTCCCCAAGGTGCTTTACATGGTGTGTTGTGGTGCAACATAATTGAGACAGAATAATACTATTCTTGAATATATTACGTGAACACTAGTCTAGTTATTCAGGAGGCTCACGTGGCTGTAAATTCTTCAGTCATCTCTCATTTCTTCATGCAGGTGTATCGACTTGCTGGAGCTTTCGGAGCGTTTGGACATGCTGAAGTTTCACTACCACACCCTCAAGTTGTACTGCGCTGTATGTGCTCTTGGGAACAATCGCGTGGCTCATGCTCTATGCAGCCACGTGGATGAGTCCCAACTCTTCTACGCTATAGAGAACACCTACTTGCCAGGGCCGATACGAAGCGGATACTATGACCTGCTCATCAGCATGCACCTCGAGTCTGCAAAACGGGCTCGGCTCATGACCAACAGAGAGTTCATTGTGCCAATGACAGATGAAACACGCGCAATTACCCTATACTCAGATGGAGACAAGGCTCACGCATTACCAGGTGTGGGTCTTACTACTTGCCTGCGTCCCAAACTGCACTTCTCCCCCACGGGCTTTGTGGGTACAAACCATGACCTCTATACCCTCAGCCCCATCATTCCATTAGAGGTAAGAGATCATGGGGACACACGGAAAATATACAGTCTCTAGTGTTCAAATATGTCTCTTACTATCTGCTCTTCTCCTGCAGATCTTGAAGACCAAAGCTCTTAACATGTTAACAGAAGCAGTTCAGGATGGTGGACAGGCCATTCGTGACCCTGTTGGGGGTAGTGTGGAGTTCCACTTTGTCCCCATTCTCAAGCTCATTAGCACACTGCTAATCATGGGAATTTTTGACGATGAAGACGTCAAGCATATCCTTAAGATGATCGAGCCGAATGTCTTTGGCGGAATGGCTGAGGTAACGGCGGAAGAGGAGTCGGGAAGGATGACAGATGAAGAACAAAATCCATTCACTAACGAAGACGAGGATGATGTAAAAGAGGAAGAGGACAGCCTGGATGGAGGGAGCGAGCTGGAAGATGAAGGAATGGGGGAGGAGGAGGAAGAGCAGATGGAACTGGCAGAGGTGTCGGAGGAAAACCTGCAGAAGATGGGAGAGGGGGAGGGTGATGCAGAGAACTTGGACGGAAAGAAAGAAGCTGAGGATACAGAAAAGGCCGAGCAGGCTGGCGAACAGCGGACAGAAGGCAAGGAGGGAGAGGATGGTCCTAAAGAAGGACTGCTTCAGATGAAACTGCCGGAGTCTGTGAAACTGCAGGTGTGACTCCCGTGCAGCCCGAAATGAAGC
Organism: Brienomyrus brachyistius; assembly: GCF_023856365.1. Taxonomy (NCBI): domain Eukaryota; kingdom Metazoa; phylum Chordata; class Actinopteri; order Osteoglossiformes; family Mormyridae; genus Brienomyrus; species Brienomyrus brachyistius. The sequence goes on from NC_064550.1 coordinate 8,906,074, forward strand.
TGTTCTTATGTAGCCTTGGGATTCATCAGGCAAACTACCCTCCCCATTTATTAACACTTTTCTTTCCCTCATATGGTAACAGTTTGCTTGTGGGGTCACAAATAATATACAGTCAGTCCTGCTGTAGCGTGTGATATCACACTGATACAGTATATTTAGTACCCACGTCCGATACAATGCGGAATTACATTGGTATTTGCGTGATTTTCAGTCAGAGAGAAGAATGCTATGTGAACTACAACGTGATATTGTCTTTGTGTGAAATAGTAAATGCATTTTCTGATATTAGAAATAACATTTTAACTAGCTGAAAATCTAATTTCTGATATCAGGAATTCAATTGTCACTAGTTATAATTCAATTTTAAAACTTACGTTGAAACAAATGACAAAAATTTGAAAATTTTGAATATCCCTAGCTAAAATAAAATTTTCAGTATCAAGAACTGGCATTTTAACTAGGTAAAACTGAATTTCTGATATCAAGAATGTGAATTCTACCTAGTTAGAACTGAATTTTGGATAGAAATTAAAGCTAAAATAATTCGCCATAGGCAATCGACAAGTTAGCGGATTTGTCACATTTGATTGAAGTGGTTACTATTCAATTCTTGTGAGACTCATAACAAGATGTTTATGATGTAATTAAAGTATTATTGTTACTTATTTGCAATGCGAATAATTACATTACTGGCCACTGATATCACTGTTTTTATTATTTAATTCATTTTGTTTCACGTAATTTAGGAGTGCGTGTGTGAGTGAATGGTGTGTGAGTGTGCCCTGCGATGGGCTAGCCCCCCATCCTGGGTTGTTCCCTGCCTCGTTCCCATTGCTTCCGGGATAGGCTCCAGACCCCCCGCGACCCAGTAGGATAAGCGGTTTGTAAAATGGATGGATGTATGGATGTTTCACGTAATTACTAACATTTGTAGTTGTATTCCCCTTACCCTCTGTTTCCCACTGGAAATGTGTACACGATTTTAGCAAATGTGAGCTTCTTCAGGACTGACTGTAGCTGTTCCATCCATCCATTTTCCAAACCGCTTATTCTCCAGTTGTAACTAAGTTACTAATAAGTATTTGTGCCCCCTCAAGTAAAGTATTACCCTTCATACAAATCCAGATTTCTCTACTTCATTCTGTACAGGCACAGTATAGGAAGACGTCTCAGTCTGTCTTTGACTCTCTTTCAGATGTGTAATCTTCTGCAGTACTTTTGCGACTGCGAGCTGCGTCACAGGGTTGAAGCCATCATCGCCTTTTCTGACCATTTTGTCAGCGAGGTGCAGAGCAACCAGCGGCAGCGTTATAATGAGCTCATGCAGGCCTTCACCATGAGTGCTGCAGAAACGGCTCGCAAGACACGCGAGTTCCGCTCACCTCCGCAGGAGCAGGTATGCGCAGGCCTGACACCCGCATGCGTCTGTAGGGCTGCAAGAGATCCTAGAACTAAATCTGCATTAAATCTATTTGTTGCTGTCAGACACAAGTCTAAGACACATTATATGGCTAAAAGGATGTGCACACAAGCTTATCCTGCATCTCATTTCAAAGCCAAGGTAATTAAAATGAGTTTGGTCTGCCTTTCTTGCTATAATAACCCCTTCTCTTTGTTCCATTACATGTTGGAACATTGCTGGTGGAATTTTCTGCCTGTCAGTTGGTATTGATGCTGGGTGCTCAGGTTTTTGTGAATTTGCGTGGCCCCACCTCTTAACAACTGAACTTGCTTCCAGATTTACAGGAGTCATTTCACTGCACTTGACCAGAGCAGCTCTAGTAGGGCAGAAATTTGGTGAACTGACTGAAAATATGGCATCCTGTGATGGTGCTTAGTTGAAAGTGACTTACGTGTTCTACCCGACCATCCATTCTGCTGTCAGTGTTTGCTGTTAAAAATTGCATAGCCGTGTCCTTAATTATATTCCTGGGTCAGCAATGGGTGTGGCTTAATTAGTCAATTCCTCTAATTAATAGAAATGTCCATGTATTTTGGTCATGTGTAAGAAGACGTTCTAAAGTGTAGAAGGTGTGATTTTGAATGAAGTTAAGTGGCTTCTAGAATAGTACTCGTATAGTTAAATAAATGTCTTATGCAAATTAGTATAAATAAAAATAATATAGCAATAATAAACAGACTGGTGTTTGTATATCTCTTATGCCCAGATCAACATGCTGCTGACTTTCAAACACCATTCAGAGGAGGAAGTGTGCTCTGTGCCAGAGGAAATCAGAGAATCTCTGCAGATGTTTCACAATGACCTTCTGGCTCACTGTGGTCAGTTCCTCCCTTGGATATTCTAAACTAAGGTTAATGTGGTATCAGTCAGTCATTTTAAGTAAAGTGAGATACAGTAATATTTTGATCTAAGGATGTTAGTTACTGTCCGTCTACCGTTAAACCTATTTCTATGCATTTCCCTATTTAATGGTCACAGGCGTGCATATCGAGGAAGAGGAGGAAGAGCATGAGGAGGACATGTCTCTCAAAGGACGACTTCTTCGTTTGTTGGAGAAGATCAAGAAATTCCGGAGGAGGAAAAGAGATGAAGAGCCAGAGTTTGAGGAAGAAATCAAACCCAGTTGAGACATGTTCATTTGTTTTATGTATTTTTCAGATAGTATCATGTATATTTCAAAACTGTTGCCTCACACTCTCATGCACTGGCGTCCCTTGGGGGTGGATCCCACCCTGGGGTGGTGGACTGCTGGGATTGGCTCTCACTTCCCCCCCAACCCTCTAGTGGACAAACAGTTGGAAGATAGATGGAATGATGCCTCATACCTCAGGAGTCTGGAATTAAAATCAGAGGTGGATAGTTCAGGTCTAGAAAGTACAGATCCAGGCCAAGATTTTGTTTCAACCAACCAGTTGAGTGCTCTGCGACTGTGACTCTTTATACTCAACTGGTTGGCTGAAAAAAATCCTGGTCTGGGTTTAATACGTTGGTAGAGTTTGCACGTTCTCCCCAGGTTTCCTGCAGGTACCCTTGTTTCCTTTCATGTTCCCATGACTTGCATTTCGCCAAACTAGTATCTCTTGCACAATTTAGACCAGTGTTTTTCAGCCTGGTCCTTGGGGGACCCCCGGAGGGTCCATGTTTTTGCTCCCTCCCAACTCCCTACCAGACAGTCCACATTTTTGGCCACTGAGAGGGAGCGAAAACGTGGACTTTTTGGGGGAATGAGAAATGCTGTGGTTGGTGAGCATGACATGGAAAATAATCACTGAATTAAATGTTTATTAAAACAGGCTGAAATGTGATCTTAGTAAAGCAAATTTCAATCCTTAACTCTTACACACTCCTACAATGATTATGTTACTATGAAAGTCACCTGACATGTGCCTTTGGGGTCAATTTGACCCCAGGGTAGGTACAGTATGAGACTTAAATGAATTAGTAGCCTTGGTTTGAGGGCAAGGGGCATTGGGTAATTTTTGGGGCCCAACCATGTCTTTGTGCTGTCCCCCAAATCCCCCCAAACACGTGGCGATCATGTAAACTCCATATACAAAGTGATGGTGTTAAGTTAAGGTACAAACTTTCCACTGCACTACCCAGCAACTTCAGTATTTAATCGTAAAATGTGACATGTTTAATTTTAAAAAAGTAAACATGCACATCCTGATCTCTTATCGAATGCAGGCTTTAATGGAAACTTGTATCTGTTTTCTAAGGCACTCTACAAGAGCTTATATCTCACACCATGATCCACTGGGCCCAGGAATCCTTTATCCAGAACCCAGAGCTGGTGCGCCTTATGTTCAGCCTGCTCCACCGGCAGTACGACGGACTTGGGGAGTTGATCCGCGCACTGCCGAAAGCCTACACCATCAACTGCGTATCAGTGCAGGACACCATGGACTTGCTGGAATGCCTAAGCCAGATACGCTCGCTGCTCATCGTCCAGATGGGACCTGAGGAGGAGAGACTCATGATCCAGAGCATTGGGTTGGTCAACAAAATGTGCCCATACCTGAATGGAAATGCCCCTCTGTTTAATTTGGATGGCCATATAAAACAATTCAGTTTCAGGAGAATGAAATATATTTCTAATCAAACACTTTCCCGGTCAGGAACATCATGAGCAACAGGGTATTCTATCAGCACCCCAACCTGATGCGTGCTCTGGGCATGCATGAGACCGTCATGGAGGTCATGGTGAATGTGCTGGGGGGTGGAGATTCCAAGGTATTCTTTTGTAATCACGCTCATTCACAACGAGTTTAAATGAGTTAGAATCCCATACGCTCAGTATCTAACCACATACACTCAGTATCCGATCACATACACTCAGTATCCAATCACATACACTCAGTATCCGATCACATACACTCAGTATCCAATCACATACACTCAGTATCCAATCACATACACTCAGTATCCAATCACATACACTCAGTATCCAATCACATACACTCAGTATTATTTCAGCTTTTCGGTTAGCTGTGCCCACCACTGCATGTGAGTACTGTGTTGCGCTACAACATCACTAGGTGATAGAAATTTTTCAGCTCCATTATAGTCTTATGAGGCCCCCTTTAGATATCCATCGTTGACTGAAACATTATTATGCGGCGTATGACTGCATAAAGTTTTATTGGGTAAATGGAGTATACAAAACATTCTTAATTTGTAGTATAAAGGAGCTGATTTTGTATATTTCTTTATAATCTATACTTATGCAATGTTTTTAATCAATTGTCTTCCTAGGAAATCCGCTTTCCACGGATGGTGACCAATTGCTGTCGCTTCCTGTGTTATTTCTGCCGAATCAGTCGGCAGAACCAGCGTTCCATGTTTGATCACCTCAGCTACCTGCTTCAGAACAGCGGCATTGGTTTGGGTGAGGGACGATGCCACACATTATTCGATAAAGTAAAATCAGGCATAATTATCTATCTTATAGTGATAATGCTGCTCTCTGCCTTGTGCAGTGAAGGTGATGGAACACAGGTAGGTCTCACATGGTGTGCTTTTCAGGAATGAGAGGCTCGACCCCTCTGGATGTAGCGGCAGCATCTTGCATTGATAACAATGAGCTTGCCTTAGCTCTGCAGGAACAGGACCTAGAGCAGGTAAGAGATACTACCCTCTAATACTTCATATATATGTTTTTTCCCCCATTTTTATAAGCACCAATAAGAACTAGGGGCGGGGCCACCGGGGTACTGCCCTCAGCTGAAAGCTGATTCGTCAGCAGAGTCTCCCCTCCCCGTCACTCTCCAGTTCAAAACTAAAATGCTGAAGTTGTCCCCTCTGTATGAATTATGGCCCCCCCAAAAAATGTGAATTTCCCCTGACAAAAATGCATAATTTTTCTTTCCATATTTCTGTGTGCCAGGTGGTGAAATACCTGGCGGGTTGTGGGCTACAGAGTTGTCCCATGCTCCTGTCCAAAGGCTATCCTGACATTGGCTGGAACCCCTGTGGCGGAGAGCGATACCTTGACTTCCTCCGCTTTGCTGTTTTTGTCAACGGTGTGATTTTACATGCTAACGCCTGTCTGTAGCCGACTGATGTTGCCATTGAATGTCAACCGCACATATCAATGCAATAAGTATTGTGAAACCACAAAGGCAGAATATATTCTTTTTTTGGCCTGCAACCACTTCTTTCTTTTATCCACCAACTAGGAGAGAGTGTGGAAGAGAACGCTAATGTGGTGGTACGTCTGCTGATTCGAAGACCCGAGTGCTTTGGGCCGGCCTTGAGGGGGGAAGGCGGCAATGGTCTGCTGGCTGCCATTGAGGAGGCCATTAAAATATCAGAAGATCCGGCTCGGGATGGACCCACTGTTAAAAAAGACAGACGATTCCCCATGTGAGGCCTGACTTGCTTGCAAAAGGATGATTTTGCTTAGGGTTACCATAAGGTGCAGAGTTACGTAGCCGTGTGTGTCTCTTATGACGGCAGGTTTGGTGGCGAAGAGCAGCAGGAGGAGAACAGGGTGCATCTTGGGAATGCCATCATGTCTTTTTACGCTGCTCTCATCGATCTCCTGGGCCGTTGTGCCCCTGAAATGCATGTGAGTCTGCTTAGTGACAGGAAATTCCGAGCTAATGGTCCCTGTTGGGAAAAAAACAGCTTAAGTTATTTAACCTGCTTGACCAACTTGTGATAGTTAGCCATCTTAAGGTATGTTTTCACACGTCACACTTTACTTGAGGGGACATGAATAATGCAGTAGTACATGCTTACGTAATGCATTAATTAACCAGTGATTAAGTGTTAGTTACATATTGACCCAATGCTTGTTCATAGTTCATAGTTAACAGTTAACTAATTAGTTAATAACTTGAGGAGGCAAACATTACTTATTAACATTACTTATTGACTCATTTACTACTCAAGAAGTCAAGAGTTCAGTAACTAGCATTTTATGTTTCTGTTGCTCCTGCTTAATAGCTAATTGAAGCGGGTAAAGGTGAGGCTTTGAGAATCAGAGCCATCCTGAGATCCCTCGTGCCCATTGAAGACCTGGTGGGAGTGATCAGCCTGCCTTTCCAAATCCCGGCATTTGGGAAAGGTGAGGGGAAAGACACCATCTTGTGTTTCAGCACTTTTTCTAGCATAATCACCTTTTTAAAAAATTCAAAACAATTCTGTTTTTTTTTTTTCTTTTTTTTTTTAGTCTTTGAAATAGTTACTGGAAAAATAGTTGCATTGGAAGCGAATTGTATACAGTGAACATAATGCAGTATTATCTTGTCCTGGGTCTGATTTCAACTCAATTTTATATTTCTTCTCATTTTTAATTTTGATACCCTTCATATTTGTTTCTTGATTCATTTATGTTGCCCTTCGCGGCCAGCTTACTACAAAGAGCAAGTTGGGGGAGGCGTAAAGAGAATTTCCCCACAGGGATCAATAAAAGTATCAATTATTATTATTTTCTGTTTGGGAGGTTAATTTGTTAATGTGTTTTTATTGTATTGCTGACGGACAATTGCAGTTTCCATCGGCGCTCCATGAGCTTCAGTCGTATCTCGTTTCCTTTTTAGACGGCAGTGTCATTGAACCAAAGATGTCAGCCAGCTTCGTGCCTGATCACAAGGCCCCCATGGTGCTCTTCTTGGACAGAGTCTACGGCATCGACAACCAGGACTTCTTGTTGCATGTGCTGGAAGTTGGTTTCCTTCCAGACATGAGGGCTGCAGCCTCCCTTGATACAGTGAGTCTCAGCTATTATCTGGTTTTCGGTCATTGAATGTGTTTTCGTTACTGGGTGCGTGTCTCCTACATGCTTATGATTGTCTCTCCTTATTAACTTGCCATGGATGAATCATTGCATCATTATCAGTCTAACAGGTTCTCTCTCCACTCACCAGGCGGCGTTCAGCACCACAGAGATGGCCCTGGCCCTTAACCGCTACCTTTGCCTGGCCGTATTGCCCCTTATCACCAAATGCGCCCCGCTTTTTGCGGGCACTGACCACCGTGCCATTATGATCGACTCCATGCTTCACACCATTTATCGCCTGTCACGCGGTCGCTCTCTCACAAAAGCCCAGAGAGATGTCATTGAAGAGTGCCTTATGTCGCTATGCAAGTAAGTCTCCGTGGCGACCCTCCCTGATCATTCTCCTCCAGTTCATCTCTGTTAGTTTCTTGTGTGTCTGCTATGAATTTATCAAAGTGCGATATGTAATTCTGTAATAAATAAGGCACACTGCAATTTTAACAACATTTTACCGAATAATGAACAGGAGACTCTAAGCTAGCTAAAGTGAGTACGAAGAATGTGCTAGCTTTGAAAATTTTTAAGAGTATGTAGCTTTCTTTGATTACATAAACCAATCTAAACAAGATATGTGTGGAGTGTTCTACAACCTTGTACTATAAACGACCAACTGTTGATAGCCAAAATGCACGTTAAGCTATTGATAAATTACGATCACTCATGGGGCTAGCTTCATTATTCTACTTAAAATTACAATATGAAACCCAAGGAATTATCGTACGCCACTAACGCATCTTTCATTTAATTCTCAATACCCATTGTTTCATTTTGAATCTGTCCCCCAGGTACCTGCGGCCTTCTATGCTTCAGCATTTGTTGAGGAGGCTGGTGTTTGATGTGCCGATACTGAATGAATATGCGAAGATGCCACTTAAGGTAGAGCACTGCTCATTGTGATACTTTGCTGGAGAAATTACGGTACAGCCTACATATAACGTGGAAACTAGGAGCTGAAGGTAGATCAGCAGATTAACAAGGTTCCCGCTATACTGGAAAAATTAAAACATGGGCAGTTCTAGACTGTCGTCAAGTGATGTGTTCGGCAAACCCTCACGTAAGTCGAATTTAAGTAAGTTGAATGTATCCACTATACCATTCAACGTGCTTGAATTTTTAATCCCTGTCTGGCCCTCATAGCAAAGCCACGTAAGCTAAAAATATACTAGTAATACGTATTAATAGACATATATTAAACAAATTAGAAGATAAAATGTAAACTTGTGTTAGTACTTAACCTCTACATGTGTCAATTTTCAAAAAAATCCAGTTTTATGTTAAATGAGAGTTGCCTGTAGTGCTAACTGGCAACGGTGTTGTGATCAAGTATGCAGCTTTTACTGTAAGCAGAGCATTGTATTCAAATTTATGTTATATTGAGTTGCTTTATATCTAGGCTACTCTTTTTAATATTCGGTTTTGGAAAAACGCCTTTGTAGTATTATATGCAGTTAAATAAATATATTCATAGCCGTGATGTCAATTTCTCATTTGTCTTGGTGACGTTTGAAAGCTGTTGACAAATCACTATGAACGCTGCTGGAAGTACTACTGCCTGCCAAATGGCTGGGCCAATTTCGGGGTGTCTTCAGAGGAGGAGCTGCATCTCACCAGGAAGCTCTTCTGGGGCATTTTTGAATCCTTGGCCCACAAAGTAAGTACCTTATTTTCAGAACTATTACTGAATATCTTGGAGTCACACAAACCGGGACCAATGTTATGGTGAATTTGTGATGCTGATATACACTGTATATTCAGAAAAATGCAGGTAATGGCTGTTCTTATAAAAATAACTATTAATAAGGCTACTGCTAAGCATGATCCCCTCTCGTTCTTCTTACAGAAGTACGATGCTGAGCTGTTTAAAATCGCGATGCCCTGTATCTGCGCCATAGCAGGCGCCATCCCCCCTGACTATGTAGATGCCAGTTACTCCTCCAAGACCGAGAAGAAGGCCTCCGTTGATGCTGAGGGAAATTTTGACCCTAAACCGGTGGAGACCACAAAGTGAGTGTGTATAATGAGTGTGGGTTTAAGGGAATATCTGAGAGGGTGGAGTGGAGAAGGTGATGGTGTGGCTCAGGGGGCTGGCACCCGGTGTCCGACATCAGAAGGTTGCCGGTTCGAATCCCCCGTTTGGACCTTGGGTACTCGATCGAGACCGTTAACTACAAATGCTCCATGGACTGGTTGACCCTGCTCTCTCAGATGTAATTCTCTTTGAATAAAAGGACCTGCAAAGTAAAAGACAAGAGAAATAGTGATGCGGAGATATGATCGTATAAAGGAAATTATTCTGGGGTTAATCTTGCATATTGTGTTTATTATATTCACTGCACACATTAATATGGTAGTGCTGTTCTTTGATTGTAGCACCATCATCCCCGAGAAGCTGGATGGTTTCATCAACAAATATGCGGAATACACTCATGACAAGTGGGCTTTTGAGAAGGTGAGTTTCATCTTAGTGCCCACTGGGGACTAGCATCTCAGATGTCCAGTAATTATGCTATTGCCACACAGAGCAGTTCCTAAAAATCTCTCTCTGTGATGTTCCCTAGCTATTAATATTATTTAAAATGCTAATCTGATGATGAACAAAATGTATCTGTGTTATGCACCCAGTTGTTTGTTTATTATGTGGACCTGCTTGCTAATGCAAACAGCCTACGGCTAATCATGTAGTCGCAAATGAATGCATACAGTAGACAAACAGAGTCAAGAGGTTCCCTTAATATTCACCTAATCATTAGAATAGCTCAGGTCGCTGATTTAGTACAGTTTGAATGTGGTTCTGATTGCTGATGCCGTATGTGGTGGTTTTAGTTCTCTGAAACAGCTGCTTTCCTGGGATTTCAGCACACCGGTGTGCAGTGTATACAAAGAATGACGTGAAGAATAAAGAATGCCCACTTAATGCCCGTCCATTTTTATGGTAAAAAAAAAAAAAACATCCTAATAAGAGAGAACAGAAGAGAATGATTACACTCCTTAAAGCTAACGGGAAGGTCAGAAGTGCAAAATTAACAGCTCAGGACAACTGCTCTATCAAATGCACAACTCATTTGCTTTTAAAGTGGTTCTTGGGGCAAAAGTGGGCCCGCCTAGTACCAGGGCTGGACTGAGATAAAACATCGGCCCTGGACTTTGGGGTCCTCCTTAACCTCACAGTAAATTTTGCTGAATGGGGAGGGGGGGGGGTTCCCATGATAAATTTCGCCAGCCCACATATCCTTTGGTGCACCGGGAGAATTCCCAGTCCCGTCCTGCCCAGTCCCGCCAAAGTACATATAATAAAGTGGCCATTCAGTGCATGATGCTGTAACTTCATTGTTTCTTGTTCATCTCCCTGCTCTTAGATCCAGAGTAACTGGACATACGGAGAGCTGCTGGATGAGAACGCGAAGACTCACCCCATGCTCAGACCATACAAGACGTTCTCTGAGAAGGTTACAGGCACTAGGCGGTCGTACTTAACAAAGTGTCACACTGCAATGTTCCCCTGCCAAACCTTATTTCAGTTGTCAATATTTCTCTGATTTAATTTCATCACAGTTTTATGGATTATCACAGTGACATCGAAAGCGTGTACAATGAGTGTGTCTTTGTGTCAATAACATCTCTTCATGCCTCAGGACAAGGAGATCTACCGCTGGCCCATAAAGGAGTCCATCAAGGCGATGCTAGCATGGGAGTGGACGCTGGACAAAGCTCGAGATGGGGAAGATGATAAGACGGAGAAGAAGAAGACAACCCGCAAGATCTCACAGACAGCACAGGTAAAGACAAAGGAGACAAAATGCCCGGTGGCTTTATACAGTAAGGAATGTGGCTGTGTCTGATAAGTCAATGTTTCAAATCATTTGGGCTTTTTCTTTGCAGGCGACCTATGACCCAAGCCACGGTTATAACCCCCAGCCCATTGACGTCGCAGGCATGGCTCTGTCTAGAGAGTTACAGGTACCACAAGGGGGCGCCCCTGAGAGCTCTGGGTGCATAAAGCAAGTTCTGCTGAAGCCGTTCTAAAATCCCGTTTTCCCTCTCTGCAGGCCATGGCGGAACAGCTGGCCGAGAATTACCACAATACGTGGGGCAGAAAGAAGAAAGTGGAATTACAGGCCAAAGGTCATCATCTGATTTTTAACAGAAGCATAATAGCAGTAAAAACCAGGCAAAGCAGCTTCTAAGAATTTAATTCAGTTGATCGCTGTTAGTTATTCCCTGAAAATGTCTTAATTTGATTGCTGTATGCTTTGGGGAGTGTGTGATTATTGTATGCGTTGTCACCTGTAGGAGGTGGAACCCACCCCTTGCTGGTGCCTTATGACACCCTAACTGCAAAGGAGAAGGCAAGGGACAGAGAAAAAGCTCATGAGCTTCTCAAATTCCTGCAGCTCAATGGATACGCTGTTACTAGGTATGCTGTCACAATTAGCACGATCAGCGACTGAGAATTTGTTAGACTAACCACAGCCATAAAAAAAAATGTAATTTGTGACTATGTCCTTCTCTCAGAGGACTGAAGGACATGGAGTTGGACACTTCGTCTATTGAGAAGCGTTTTGCGTATGGTTTTCTGCAAAAACTGCTGAAGTGGATGGATATTGCACAGGAGTTCATCGCCCATCTAGGTACTAAGGAGTAACATACTAAATGGGACGCTAGAAATCTTAGGTTTAGGAAAAGGTTTATTGAAAAGACTTTATCAATAAGACTGTAGGGTCATGTGAGTCGGACAGCATGTCTACCCTAGGATTGTGTAGTATTAAATTGGCACAGCGCTAAAATCAGTACCTGATTTGCCTGTTGAAGATGGCCGACTTGTGAGTTTGAAGAATGCTGATGTGGTTTGTGAGTACGATGGGAATCACAGGTAGCATGTCGTGTATGTATGCAGAGGCTGTGGTGAGCAGTGGGAGGGTAGAGAAGTCGCCACACGAGCAAGAGATTAAATTCTTTGCCAAGGTGAGATGATTTTACGCCGGTTATCGACACCACATGAATGTGTTTATACCTTTGCGTGGTGTGTTTCTATGTATATATATATATATATGTATGTATGTATGTATGTATGTATGTATGTATGTATGTATGTATGTATGTATGTATGTATGTATATATGTATGTATATATGTATATATATATATATATATATATATATATATATATATATATATATGTATGTATCAGCAGTTACATTAATAAGTTATGTTTATACCACAGATCCTGTTACCCCTGATAAACCAGTACTTTAAGAACCATTGTCTATACTTCCTCTCCACTCCTGCCAAAGTACTTGGCAGCGGAGGCCTTTCATCCAACAAGGAGAAGGAGATGATCGCCAGGTACCCACCTTACTCACTCCCACAGAGCTACACAAAGGCTCTTAATTACAAACTTGACCACAAAGTAGGTTAATGAAGGTAGACATTCATCATTATTCAGAATCAAAATGACCGCTTAACCACGAAAATCATAATGTGTTTAACCTGTCTTATGTCAGTCAGATTTCAGAAGTCAGTTGATGGTAACTGGAATATATCAAATGGAAGGAAATAATTTCTGAACACGAATTTCTTTAGAGATGAATTTAAGACATTGAAACTACACAGTGGTTTTGTGGGATTAAATTTTTTGTTTAAATAGAGCCTGTTGGGACAGTTTCTGGGTTGCCTGAAGGAGCAGATAATATAGTATTATGCTATTAGTTATATATTAATTAAACACAAACTAAGTCTTAGTTATATACTGACCTAATGCTTGTTCGTCATTAATGATTCGTGACGCATCTTTTATCTCAAGCAGCGACTGTATTTGTTCATGATTTGTACTTCAGTAATAACTTAGTGACTTGTGTTACTAAAACGTTATATTAAAATGTAAATAAAGAGCAGGCTATTTAAAATGCACCTAATAACAAGTCAGTGATGCTGCGTATCTTTACACCATCACAGTTTAGCTTATATTTACCGTTAATGAACACGATCGTTTTTTGCTTAGATGTTCGTCCCATCCTGCCGATTTACTCCTCTCCCTGTCTTCATCCTTTGAGCTTTGGACCTGTGATCGCCCTTCCCTTCCCTTGCCTCAACGTTGCTCTTCCTTGCTTCCTGTCTTTCTTTCTCTCTTCCTCTCCTGCTTTAGTATCTTCTGTAAAATGGCCGCTCTGGTGAGACACAGAGTTTCTCTTTTTGGTAAGAAACCCGCATGCTTGATCTTCCCATTTTCCTCGTCCTTCCATATATTTCTTTCTGCCATCCTTAAGAATAGTTTAGTTCTCATTCTCCAGTACTTATGTATATTATCATTTTTCCATCCCCCTGCCTCTTTCTCCTTGAATGACTTCACTGTGAACATTGTGGGCTGCTCTCACTTGCTTGACTGTAGCATGTCTCCACAGAGACGGCCATGAAACTGTGCTGGGACACCCCTAATTTCTGTCTCAAAGGTCTATGCACCAGGGATTAATCACCAAAAATATGGCACATGATACTATATAAAGCTCAATTCCGATCACCTAGAATTCAGTTACTATTTTGGTTGTACAGCTGCAGGGATGGTGGAGAGGCAGGGATACGCTGGCAGATTCAGGGGTGGGGGGCTTGAATATGTAAAATAACACTTAAAATTGGCTGAAGGCTCCCAAAGTGACATTCTGTCATGAGGTCCAGAATATCTAGGTGTGCCTACTAAGTTGGCAGCCATTCTATATTGTATTAAATTCTATCATAAACATTGCAAAGTACTGGAGTATGACGTACTGAGTAGGAAGTATTGGAGTACAAAGTACCTAGTAGGTGAGGCCATCATGGAGGGAACTGCCCTTTTTTGAATTGCAGTTTTGGTAATTTTGTTTCCGGAGATTTCCAAAATGAGTCAATGAGCTAAAATAAATTGAACACAGTGATGACACAGTGATCAGTGAACTTGAAGCAACACTTCTTTTTGCTATACTGCCTTCACTTATTGTCCTCCATGTTTATCAGATAGATATTATTATTAAAATAGTTGCGCTTAATAATTCTTCAACTAGAAACACTTTAATTTTGCTCTGAATGTAATACTCGTACTAAAAACCATGTTTCTTATTGACTTGCAGTTTTGTATCGGATGGCCCGGTCGCTGCCTTCGTTTGTATGGTTGCTTTTGCGTTAACGATTCTGCCCTGCATCTTGTGTACAGGGACAGATGCCTCTGCTATCGTCAACTGTCTGCACATTCTTGCACGATCCTTGGATGCAAGGTACAGTTCTTTGTCCATCATGGACAGCTGGAACTAGGGTGGGTCAAGTGAAGGTGTGTTATTGTCAATTTACACACGTGAAATGAAACTGAGTTTCTTTGGGGCAACATACAGCCAGAACAAGGAAAAGCAGAGAAACAATAATCACCCAACAATAAATACCGGCGGGAGAATAAATGAAGAATTAAATGAATGAATGAAGAATTAAATAAGCAAACAAACAAATAAATAAAAATACAAAACCAAAAAAGTACACAACAATAAACAACAACAACAAATGACACAATGTAAATAATACAAGTAAACAGTGGTGCAGGACGGTGCATAAAGACAGCAGATTGTGCAGATAAGAGAATCAGTGTAGTGCAGATGTGCATTTACCAGCGTTTATGGGGTAGGTGGGAGTTGAGGAGTCTGATAACCTTCGGGAAAATGCTGTTGCAGAGCTGGGTAGTTGCGGTGGATAGTCTGGATCCCACTTCCAGTCACATATTCATGTGATGCCCGATACATTTTCAGTGCCTGTTGGATGTGATATTTAACACTGTAAGAATGACGATTATTGATTAAACAATCGACAATGGAATTTAAGATGGACCCGTTTTATATTAAAAAAAAACATGCTTTCTATATTTTACAAGAATTTGCTGTTGCTTTACTTTGCTCATCTTTTTTTCTGTGCCTCAGGACAGTAATGAAGTCAGGGCCTGAGATCGTCAAGGCAGGACTGCGGTCCTTCTTTGAGAGCGCTGCAGACGACATTGAGAAAATGGTAGAGAATCTCAAGCTTGGCAAAGTATCGAACCGTAGCCAGGTGATGTATTTTCACTGTTAAGTTATTTGCTTTTTGTATTCCTGGACTTGTCGGAGCTGTCGCCACACTGCTAGATTACTAATTCAATTAATTTATGTCATGCAGCAGGTGAAGGGTGTATCTCAAAACATCAACTACACTACTATAGTTCTGCTGCCTGTGCTCACTTCCCTGTTCGACCACATTGCTCAGCACCAGTTTGGAGACGATGTCATGTGTAAGTCAATGTTGAAACAGTGATCACCAAAGCTTTAAATGTAGCCCTGTAGACCGTGTCACTAAACATCTAATATCATATGGAACAAGGGCTGGCCAATATGCTCTAAAGATGATATCACAATATTTTCACGATTTTGATATTTATCATGATATTTTAAAATTCTTACGTAGAAAACAATAAAATGTAATAGGTAACTTGGAGGTTTTTTGATTATGATAACCAAATGTTTTTCAAATAGGTACGGAGCATGTGACTGGTATAATGATAAATGATGGCAACAACAGAATCGTACCTTAATGGAATTTGTGTAAAAATAGTGCAATTCAGCTGTTAGTTATGCAAGAAAAGAAATGTTTAGGCTACATCACGATACTCAAGATATACAAATCGATGACGACATGCCTGTTCAAAGTCTTGATACAATATTTTATCAATATATGGCCCAGTCCTATATGGAAGCAGCCGTGAGTAACCCAATAATTAACCACCATGTTTCGGTCTACAGTGGACGATCTGCAGATGTCATGCTATCGCATTATGTGTAGCATCTATTCACTGGGCACCGTTAAGAATCCGCATGTCGAAAGGTGAGTCGGTACCTCTCTTCGTGTCAGACTGTGGACTATAAAGATGTTGCAGTGCTCGGGAATGGGTGACGATGAAGACTTTGACTCTCCTACAGGCAGAGACCAGCCCTAGGGGAGTGTTTGGCTCACCTGGCAGCAGCCATGCCAGTCGCATTCCTGGAGCCGCATCTTAACGAGTACAACGCCTTCTCTGTGTACACCACAAAGACGCCTCGCGAAAGAGCCAGTGAGTTCCTCACCCTTATTCTTTCGCTTTATCGTCTTTATATCTCTATTTATCTCTTTCTCTCGCTGTCCTTGTGCAGTCTTGGGTCTTCCAAGTCAAGTACAAGAGCTGTGCACCGACATACCTGAACTGAATGTTCTAATGAAGGAGATCGGGGATCTGGCCGAATCGGGGGCCCGTTACACGGAGATGCCCCATGTTATTGAAGTTACGCTACCCATGCTGTGCAACTACTTACCCCGCTGGTGGGAGAGAGGTCTGGAGAATTTCCCTGAGCATGAAGGACAACTCTGCACCGAAGTCACCTCAGAGCACCTCAATCAGCTGCTGGGGAGCATCATGAAGATTGTGGTCAACAACCTGGGTATCGATGAGGCGTCCTGGATGAAGAGGCTTGCTGGTGAGGAGACGTCATATTGTATTAAAAAGTGAAAATGAGGAGAGGTGGATTTTGCGTCATAGTCGGTTTTTTCTTCTAAACTATAAACCAAATCTACAGTTGAAAACACAGGTGTTTACATGGGGAAGTTCCAGAGATTTCAAGAGTGCATCCAATACTGTACGCGAAATCAAATTATATGGTTTCAAGTTTTACATGCTTAACAAACTGAAAAATAGTTTGGTACGTTTTAATTTACGTGCCAAAACCGTTCCCTACCCATAGTCCTTTCTCACTGGGTCCTGCTTTCCTGCTGTCAGTAGCGTCATCTGAGTCATTTCTTTGTTCATGCTAGAAGTTCAAATCGTGCCTCATTCGCGCTGTGGAGTTCTCTGATGTTACAACTGTGTTTACTAGCAGTGCTTTTCCTTTGTGTGTTTAATAACGCTATTTTGTTATTTTCCTATTTAAATTTTTTTAATTACTGTTCTTCATTTTTATTAGAGTGCTCATTTAACCTATTAATAGGAAAAAAAATGTGGAATCAGTATTTTGGTGCCAGTGAGTTGGCGCGTATTAGCATTTCCCAGCATGCTCTGTGAGCTGCGTAAATAGCCTCTGTATGTATGTGTTATTGTAAATATTTGCTGGATTCCCAATTGTTCCCTTTTGTGCGCCCTTTACTGTGTCTTGGTGAATCCTGTCCGATCCTTGCATGTCTCTAGCTGTTGTATAACTACCTACCATGTACCTACATTTACATTTACATTTACAGGATTTGGCAGACGCCCTTAGCCAGAGCGACTTACATAATACCTACCATGTTGAACTACCTACCTACCATTTTCCTCACATATCGCCAGTCTTTCTCACTCTTGTCGGTTTCTCCTCTTTAACATCAGGAGGATACGTCTATTTCTTTCCACTCAGGCTACCCAGATACTTGTCCAGTCCCTCGTCATCTCACGCCTTGACTACTGTAACTCGCTTCTAGCGGGTTTACCACTGAGCGCCATCCGTCCCCTCCAACTGATTCAGAATGCAGCTGCTCGTCTTGTTTTCAACCTTCCCAAGTTCTCCCACACCTCTCCTTTGCTGCACTCTCTCCACTCTCCTCTCTCCCGCATCAGATTCAAAACACTGATGCTCGCATACAAACCAAAAATGATCTGGCACCATCCTACCTAAAACACCTCATCACACCACGCTCTGCACCACGATCTCTCCGATCCTCCAGTACTGCTCGACTGGTCCCTCCTCCCCTCAAGGCACAAGGAAGACACGCATCTCGGCTCTTCTCTGTCCTGGCACCTAATTGGTGGAATGAACTCCCCCTAGATGTCCGAACAGCTGAATCCTTGACTGTCTTCAAGCGACGACTCAAAACATTTCTTTTTCAGAAATACTTGACGTAGAACTTCTATATTCTTTCTCGACTCTTATTCTGGTTTGTTTTAAAAAAAAAAAAAAAAAAAAATTCTGCACTACTCAATGGCGTTCTCAGAGATAGTATTCATAGCTTGGGTCCTTATTGAGCTAGCATCGGAAATTCATTGCAGAGTCTCAAAGCACTTATGTAAGTCGCTCTGGCTAAGGGCGTCTGCCAAATCCTGTAAATGTAAATGTAAAATGTAAATGTATGTGCCTTACTGTCCAGAATCAGACCTCCCTGCATTTCCCCAATATGCATGTTGGAGTTGAGGTTGATACTTGTTTTTGGTCTTTGTAAGAGCTAAAGGCGCCCATCTTGTTCCTGCCCTCTGTGATTCTTGGGTCTGCCGACTGCTTTGTGAGTGTCAGAAGTGGGTTGACAGGACTGTCCTCTCTGGTTCTGCTGAAGCAGGTCTTCTATAATGTTATTCTGCAAGCCCAGCCGACCTGCAGACGACTGTGTTAGTGGCAGGTCAGGAGAAGCAGAGGGACCACCAGGCACGCTAAACAAAGGAATGACTCAGAAGACGCACTGTACTTTTTTTCCCCCGTAATGCTAACTTTAAAAACTTTGGAATACTTGTCACGATCCAAGAGGAATCACTGTCCTATCCCTGTGTTCTGCCACCCTCAGTTTTCTCTCAGCCCATCGTGAGCAGGGCTAAATCAGAGATGCTCAAGTCTCACTTCATTCCCACCATGGAGAAGCTGAAGAAGCGCACAGGAAAGGTGGTGGCTGAAGAGGAACATCTGCGCCTAGAGGGCAAGTCGGAAGGAGACCAGGAGGACGGCACAATCCGCGACGAGTTCGCTGTGCTTTGCAGGGACCTCTATGCTCTCTATCCCTTACTCATCCGATACGTGGACAACAACAGGTAAAGAGGAAAAGTAGAACCTGGGTTTAATCTGATATCTGCACTTTCTGCACAGTTGCACAATACGGTTTTTACATTCATATGATTGGACCTGGGGCAGAGCCAGACGTGTACAATGGGAAGGCCAGACTAGACCCAGTGGTTTTATTGGGGTGGCAATATTGCAACCTGGCTGGGGGAGGCTCAGTACTGTATGTTTTGCCAATGGGGAGGTGCCCCCCTTAGGTCATTTTGCTGATCGCAAACATTAATCCATTAATCATATTGGGATCGATTTGGCAACATGGTCACAATCAACTGATAGACGAGTTGAGCAGCTCCAGATTTCGTTTTTTCTTCTTTGGTTAGGAGTGAAAACGGGGGTGGCCACATATTTATTGGGGGGGGGGGCACAGCCACCCCTGGTCACCCTTTTGATCCGCCCCTGGACTGGACTTGAGCTTGGATTACTTAGATACATTTTCCGACATTCAATGCATGTCTGTCTTAGGGCAAAATGGTTAACCTGCCCAGACCCCGACGCAGAGGAGCTTTTCCGGATGGTGGGAGAGGTTTTCATCTTTTGGTCAAAGTCTCATGTGAGTCCTTACTCCTTACCACTGTTTTGACTCTCATCACATTTGCTTTTCCTTCTAACAAAATACCGTCTTCTTGCTTTGTTTTCCTTACTCTCTTTTCCTCCGTAGAACTTTAAACGCGAGGAGCAGAACTTTGTGGTGATGAATGAGATCAACAACATGTCCTTCCTCACTGCTGACAGTAAGAGCAAGATGAGCAAGGTGAGGTCAGAGATACTCGGCCGATTATGTGTGACTGATAGATTGTGTTTGTTTGTGGGATGCCCGTTGAAATGAAATGATTTGGGTCTGGGTATGAACTGCGGCTATAGCAGCATAGTTAATAGTACTGTATAGTGGTACATAGGGTCGTTTTCGACTTGTTTGAGGTTTAGACTTTCTAGTTTCATGTAAAAAGAGGATTTTAAATACCCTGTTATCTGTGAAGCGACCGCGTTGCTACTATATTGCATTGAGTGAAGAATGGAGTCTGTGATGGAAAAAGAAGAGATATGAGTGAGAGCAAAGTGATTCTGTAGCTGCCCCTTCTTTGAATGTGAGTGAGCGTCCTAAGGTATTGCCACACTGAGAGAATTTGACCAGAAATAGCAACAGAAGTATGCATTTCATATATAACTTTGTGGACATTCTCTGTGTTTCGCGTTGATTTTCCATCCGCTGTGTCTTCACCTGCGGTCTGAAGGCATTTGCTCCGTAGGTGAGGTCAGTGTGTGTGTCGCTGACGAGCCCCTGCAGGTGTATTAATGGTATTCTCTCTCTGACTGTCTCCTGTCCTGTCTCTGTGTGGACGCTGGGTCGCTAGGCTGGGGCCGCTGAGGTTAGATTCTGTTTCTGCACGACAGCTGTGCTGACCGCATGGCACCTCATGTTTCGAGGGTCTTTCATCAACCCCTTCCACGCCTTGACGCGCTCAGCCACCAAGCACACTGGTGCACATGGGTGTCGCTCTAGTTTAATGGCTTACTGTCTTCGCATATCCCACATAGATGGGATGTATCTTGATATTGTTGTCCTGTACTATTTTGCACCCACTTTGAACGAGACACAGAAGTCGTAAGTGGTCTGTGACAGGCTACGTTACTTGGAAACAGGATAGCAGCCGCGCCGAGAGAGTGGGCGGTCTGCTGTCCCGCCAGTGTGTGATGGGTGAGGTGGGAGGGGCTTGATGAAAGCCCTCTGCAGTGGAGACAGGCTTGCGCCACTTGGCTTCACGATGGTCTTTTGGAGGCACGGAAACACGCCATGGAGACCCTCAGTGCAGCTGCCCAAGTCCATCATCCTGCCCATGAGTTTGCATTCAGTTGGTTTTCTTGTTTGATGGAAATATTCATGTCTGCCTCTCCTTTTTTCTTGTTGATGGTTGGTCTTTTTAGCGACGGATGTCCGTGTCACAAAGGGGGTCTCGTTTCCATCGTCATCCATTGTAGGCCCCTCCTACTATTAATTTCATTGTCTTATTAACTCCAAGTGAATCCCTCTAACTTAGATAACCTCATTTCTTCACCGATGTTTAACCTATGGTCTAACTCTTGCCAATGGTTGTGTATTTGTAGAGGGTTTAAAAGGGCTGAACGGGGGGGGGGGTTACCCTCTATAACAAAATGAGGAATCCAGCCTTATGGGAAGCTGTGCTCTCCCTGTTTTGCGTAAATAAAATATTCCTTATCTCCCATTCCCCTCTCAAATCACATTTAACGATAACATGGGTAACATGGATCTTTCCCATACTGTCCCCTGAACAGTGCTACTTTCAGTTCCACGTAAGAACAGGCGTTACAGCCAAGATGTACAGTATGTGAGAGAGCAAGAAACAGTACATTCGTCACAATCTTCAAGTTTTTTTTCATTATCTGTATATTTTTTTTGTTCTTGATTTAAGGAAAGCTGAATTGACTATTTTTTTCTACATGTCCTTTGCACAGATGGACAAATCCAATTCTCCCATTCACAAAAAGTCTTCTCCAAAGCTATGGATCGGCCACGACATATATCGATATCATAGCCCACAGGTCCCGCCTTGTTATGAATCATATTTACACCGTCACAACCCACAGACCGGATAAAGTGTGTTAATGACACCAGATTAGGACAGGAGCCACAGATCATTGGCGCACTGGGTCGGATT
Source organism: Brienomyrus brachyistius (assembly GCF_023856365.1). NCBI lineage: Eukaryota > Metazoa > Chordata > Actinopteri > Osteoglossiformes > Mormyridae > Brienomyrus > Brienomyrus brachyistius. The sequence goes on from NC_064550.1 coordinate 8,927,796, forward strand.
CCGAGGATTTGCACTTGTTTTGATGTGTTGTGCTGGGGAGAGAGGCTTGCATTGCTGTCTGTGTGGTACTAACCTTGTTTACCTGGTTTACACTGCAGCACCATGTTTAAAGATCATATTTCACCTAGTATTAACCGCACCTGGATTCCCAAATAATCTTAGACATGGTGATAACGGGAGTATAGTGGTTATATGTTTGAGTGGAATGCTAGGCTTTTAGGTTATTTGTATTATTTTAATCATATTCCTTTCCACTCACTGATTATAAATGGAAATAATCGTATCCCTTTCCTTTCTCCTTCCCTCACCCATCTCTTTCTTCCCAATGTAGTTTAACACTTTAAAATACCTCGTCATCCTCCTGCTTCTCAGACTGTCAGAAAAAAAAGTGAAATATCTATAAAAAAAATAGGAAAAGTGTCTAAATCATAATAAAATCGAACGAAGGCATTTAAAATTATTCTGCTACAGATTAAACATCAGTAAGAAAAAAGGCATTAACAGCCTTATATGAACAATATATACATCTGCATCTCTTTTAAAAAGTACAATATTCAGTGTATGATGTTGACGGCCTGTTTCAGAGGTAAGTCATACGTTTTCTAAGTTTTGCTAATGTCATAAAGGGGCATCTATCTGCAGAAGAGCTGGGATCTTTGAATGGATGTATGAAATGGCTACACAGCAAACAAATGTTGATCTATATATATTTTTTTTTTATTTAAAGGAAATGTAAGAATTCCTAAACCTTTAAATGGATAAGGCATATGTTTTGCTATGCTGGAAGTGTTGAATTACCCATGGAATCCGAACTTGCTTTCAGTATTAATGGTTTTTAGCACATGGTTTTTGGCCCCTCCCCCATACCCTCCCCCATACCCTCCCCCAATGTGTAGACAGAGGTAACGCCCTCCCACTGTGTTCCCTGTGCTGTCACAGGCTGGGGGCTCTGACTTGGAGCGCACCAAGAAAAAGCGGCGCGGAGATCGCTACTCGGTGCAGACTTCGCTCATCGTGGCAGCCCTTAAGAAGATGCTCCCCATCGGCCTCAACATGTGCTCCCCCGCTGACCATGAGCTCATCAACCTGGCAAAAATCCGCTACTCCCTGGTATTCCCATCCCCCCCGTGCGCTCATTTTCCTCACCTCCATTCTCTACTCTGTTGACATCGAGTGCTTTTGTTGCTGTTTTTCTTCTTTGCGTTCGTTGGTTCTTCGGTTTTCTCTCGAATACCTAAGACATGTGGCTTACGTGATATTTTACACGTTGCTGTGTGCATGGGCAGCAGGGAACATCGTTAAGAACGCAGTGAAAATCATCTCGAAGCAATTCAAAGCAATGTCATAAAATGGCTGAATTATATTCATGTGTTTAATTAAGGCAAAATGTTCTGAGTTTCTGAAAGCAAACCGTAAACTATTTTGTAAAATTTGCCTATCTTAATATTACCTGCCCATGGACTGCAGATCAAATTTAGCTTTTTGCCGAACTCTGGGTCAGTTACTAACTGAAAACAAATAAATCATTAACAAAATGCCCCCTTTCTTCATATGTGTTGTGCAGTCCATGGCTGTGTGTGTACGAATGCTCTATAATTATATGATGCCTTTTGCTGACCAGAACTGGCTCTGGTCCACCGCCACCCTGCTGTAAACCTGAGCGTGGAGAGATTAAATCACATTTCATGCCACAGAGCTCAGTTAATCCTTGTTGTTCCTGAACCGTTGACAGAAAGATACCGATGAAGAAGTGAGAGAGTTCCTCCAAAACAACCTGCATCTTCAGGGTAAGGTGAGTGGTAGGCCCAAAGTCAGACCATCCCACGTGGGTCAGGCTGCGCGCCTCATCTCACATGTTCCCTTAGGTGGAGAACCCCTCTATGCGCTGGCAGATGGCGCTCTACAAGGAGATGTCGGGCAAGGCTGAGGATGCTGACATTCCAGAGAAGGTGGTGAAAAGGGTGCAGGAAGTGGCCGCAGTGCTCTATCACATCGAAATGGTACCTCGATCTGCTTTTCCTAGTCACACCTTTGATATGCAATATTAAAATAAGCAGCTTCTTCAATAGGCACGTTGGTCAAACCCAAGTCTGCTGTCTATTAAACCCAATATTTCATATACTCAGTTTAACACACAGGTCACCATATAGCATTCCCATCCTTGAATTTCCTCGGGGACCTCCAGGCAGTCCAGGTTTTTGCTCCCTACTAGACAGCTCACATTCTTGCTCCCTCCCAACTCCCTGAGGACCACTTTGGGAAACATGTAATTGGATTTGCAGAGGCTAATGGATTTCCACTGTCTCTTAGACGGAGCATCCCTTCAAGTCCAAGAAAATGGTGTGGCACAAGCTTCTGTCCAAACAGCGTCGTAGGGCCGTGGTGGCATGCTTTAGAATGACACCACTATACAATATTCCCAGGTAACGCACACTAACGCGCAAAGGTGATGATGCACAGGGAAATTTTTTGGGGGCAACGTGTGACTCAGCAGGCTAAGCTTTTTAGCCTGTGATCAGAAGGTTGCTGGTTTGAGTCTTGGCAGAATAGTTACATGTCTGTGGGCCCTTGAGCGAGGCCCTTAACCCCCCAGCTCCATGGGTATGCAAGGCCCTTAACCCCCAGCTCCATGGGTATGCAAGGCCCTTAACCCCCAGCTCCATAGGTGTACAAGGCCCTTAACCCCCAGCTCCATGGGTGTGCAAGACCCTTAACCCCCAGCTCCATGGGTGTGCAAGGCCCTTAACCCCCCAGCTCCATAGGTGTACAAGGCCCTTAACCCCCAGCTCCATGGGTGTGCAAGGCCCTTAACCCCCCAGCTCCATGGGTGTGCAAGGCCCTTAACCCCCCAGCTCCATGGGTGTGCAAGGCCCTTAACCCCCAGCTCCATAGGTGTGCAAGGCCCTTAACCCCCAGCTCCATGGGTGTGCAAGGCCCTTAACCCCCCAGCTCCATAGGTGTGCAAGGCCCTTAACCCCCAGCTCCATAGGTGTGCAAGGCCCTTAACCCCCAGCTCCATGGGTGTGCAAGGCCCTTAACCCCCCAGCTCCATGGGTGTGCAAGGCCCTTAACCCCCAGCTCCATAGGTGTGCAAGGCCCTTAACCCCCCAGCTCCATGGGTGTGCAAGGCCCTTAACCCCCAGCTCCATGGGTGTGCAAGGCCCTTAACCCCCCAGCTCCATGGGTGTGCAAGGCCCTTAACCCCCAGCTCCATAGGTGTGCAAGGCCCTTAACCCCCAGCTCCATGGGTGTGCAAGGCCCTTAACCCCCCAGCTCCATAGGTGTGCAAGGCCCTTAACCCCCAGCTCCATAGGTGTGCAAGGCCCTTAACCCCCAGCTCCATGGGTGTGCAAGGCCCTTAACCCCCCAGCTCCATGGGTGTGCAAGGCCCTTAACCCCCCCCCCCAGCTCCATGGATGTGCAAGGCCCTTAACCCCCGCCAGCTCCATGGGTGGCACTGCAGGTGACTGCCCTTCACTGCCAAGCTCGCTTCCTGCCATGTCTGTATTTCATGGAGATCAAGATAGGCATAAAGAGAATTTCCCCACTGGGATTAATGAAGGATTGTTATAATTATTATTATTATTATTACTGAGCAAAGTTCCCAGGCAATTTCCAACTAGATGAGACAAAGGGCAACTCATCTGGATCTGAAAAAAATGTTGCCCAATACCGGGAAAGTCTCCGAGCCACATTGGTCGGCTCAAAAAGTTGTGATATATATGTTCACCCATACATTTACAAAGCCATATTTTAATATGTTTTAGTGTCTTTCTATACATTGTTTTAAATATATAAGAACAATAAAACATTTAAGACCATTTAAATCTTCATCTGTTTAAAATTCTGTCAGACATAGGGCATCCAACATGTTCCTGGATGCATACAAGCGAAACTGGATCCAAACGGAGGGATATTCCTTTGAGGATAGAATGATAGATGACTTATCAGTAAGTCTTCTTTGCACCGCTACCTGCTCTTATACCTGCCTTCCTATCGTCCTAACCTGTCTCTGTGGCGGTCACCATAAGATTGAGCCGATCGGCTGTGCGCATGAGCGTGATTCCACCCTTTGCCTCCTTCTAGAAAGCCATGATAGAGGAAGAAGAGGAGGAAGAGGAGAAGGAAACCAAACCGGACCCCCTTCATCAGCTCATCCTACATTTCAGCCGCACCGCCCTCACTGAAAAGAGGTGAGGGCATTCCTGACAAACTGGCAGAGGAATAAAGGGACTATCTACAAGGAGAGTCTCACTTTATAGGGATGGATGAAGGGCCACTACCATGCAAATAGATGCACAGAATTTATGTACAGCATGACTTGACAAGCCACTGGCAATCTGACATGTCTAGCATTCTCAACTGCTGTTCCCCACCCTTTATGTTTTCTGCAACAGTAAACTCGATGAAGATTATCTATACATGGCATATGCCGACATTATGGCAAAGGTGAGTTTTGACAGCGAACAGACATTGACACCAAACTGATCCATCCTCAAGCGTGTGATTTTGGTTTTACTCTGCTTATGGTTAAACATCACTTTTTGTTATCTCTGCTTTTGTTTATTCCCCCACTTTTGATTATACCCTGCGTTTGGTTAAACCCCGCTTTTGGTTATACGCTGGTTTTGGTTAAACCCCGCTTTTGGTTATACCCTACGTTTGGTTAAATCCCGCTTTTGGTTAAACCCCGCTTTTGGTTATACCCTACGTTTGGTTAAATCCCGCTTTTGGTTATACCCCACTTTTGGTTATACGTTGCTTTTGGTTTTACGCCGCTTTTTGGTTATACCTCCCTTTTGGCTATACCCCGCTTTTGGTTATACCCCGCTTTTGGTTATACCCTGCTTTTGGCTATACCCTGCTTTTGGTTATACCCCACTTTTGGTTATACGTTGCCTTTGGTTTTACGCCGCTTTTTTGTTATACCTCCCTTTTGGTTATACCTCCCTTTTGGCTATACCCCGCTTTTGGTTATACCCCGCTTTTGGTTATACCCCGCTTTTGGTTATACCCTGCTTTTGGCTATACCCTGCTTTTGGTTATACCCCACTTTTGGTTATACCTCCCTTTTGGCTATACCCCGCTTTTGGCTGTGCCCCATTTTTGGTTATACCCCACTTTTGGCTATAGCCCAATTTTGGTTATACCCTGCTCTTAGCCATACCCTACTTTTGGCTATATGCCACTTTTGGTTATACCTCCCTTTTGGCTAGACCTTGCTTTTGGGTATACCTGCGTTAAGTTAAACACCACTTTTGGCAATACCCCACTTTTGGCTATATCCCCCTTTTGGCTATACCCCGCTCTCTCTATAGGCGTCTTATTGTTTCCTGTCTTTGTTTGTCTTAGAGTTGCCATATTGGTGAGGAAGATGAAGCAGGAGAGGAGGAGCTAATGGGGGGCGAGGATGAGATGTCCTTTGAGGTGCGACAGAATGAGATGGTATGGGGGTGCAGGGGGCTGGGGACCGGGGAGACACTGGAGCGGCCGCTCCCCACACGCTGAGTATCACTGCACCCCACTGCATCCCACTGCATCTCGCACACCCCCCGCCCGATGCCCCCTCCTCTGTTATTCTTTCTTGTCTTCTTTGTCTTTGTGATGTGTCTTGGAGTTTAACTGTTTGTAATGTTCCTATTTGGGTTCTAATCCTGTGTGTTTGGTTTTTCCTGTTCATGACATGTTTGCTTTTCTGGTGCCTGTGGACCTGTGCTTGCCACTCTTCTCTTATTTTTCTTCAATTTATTCTCATTTTTTTCCCCTCCCTCCGACCCCTTACCTCTTCCTCACCACACTCATTTTTATTTGAATGTTTAAATGTTTTCCTTCATACTCACCTAGCGCATTGCTAATTGGACTACAGTAAAAGCCTCTATAGTTTAACTGCATACTTCACAGACAAATGAGGATACACAAAATGCACGCAAAATAATAACAGGATCAAACACTCAGGGCACCTTCAGGCCACCTGTCAACAGAAAACGTAAGTACAGTAATTGACATCTGCTCACTGAAACATGTCCACTCTCCAAACCCTTAATACATGAAACATACAGTATGAAACATGGCTAGGCTTACGAGGGTGGGAAGGGTGGTGTCTAATGGTTGGGGTGGGAGGTGTCTGTTGGGTTGGGGGGGCGGGTTTAGAATGCTGGGGTGGGTATAGGGGGTAATATAAGACGGCATTGTGGGTGGGCTTTTCTTATTCCGCAAGAGAATCGGTTTTGCTTCTTTTAGATAATGAATCAGTTATTTTGGTAAAATACTATCAAACTTCTGCATAAATATTATATGAATTATCCGTCATTCATATAACCCTGATCCAATTCATGGTCACGGTGAAATGAATTATTTATGACAAGCATTTAAAATTATGATGAGATATTCTGCAAAATGCAGTGACTGAGGTGTTCTGTGTGTCACGTAAAAGTGTGTCATATGCAAAGAAATGGCTAGAAATGCAGTGGGTGACCACTGTATTATTCTGCAAGACACCTGGCCAGTGAGGACAATGAGGTCTGTTTGCTGTAGTCAAACGTTTGCTCTAGGCAGCAAATGTGAAGAACGAGAATAACGATTTTATTTAACTAATACTTCTTCGGATGGACAGAGTGAATGAATGGGAAGGAGAGAGAGAGAGAGAGCAGCTGGAGTGGAGGATGTGTAAAAGTGTGTGTTGGATACAAGGACGTCTTCACTCACACACATTTCTCACACAATATGAGAAGGGAGAGATGCTAGGTACAGTATATGTACATAGGTAGTAAGGCTGGTAGGGAGCTGTTTTGAATTTTAAAATGTTTGTGATTATTGCTTCATCAGAGAAGTAAATATACAGGAAATATACTGATAGCAGAGGTGGAAATTTCAGATCCAGAAAGTACAAATCCAAACCAAGATTTTGTTTCAACTATCCAGTTGAGTCCTCTGTGACTGTGACTCTTTATACTCAACTGGTTGGTTGAAAGTAAATCATGCTCTGGATTTTTACTTTCTGGACCTGAAATTGCCACCTCTGACTGATAGACATGAAGGACCACTGAAACTTAGGCAGCTAGGTGTGTGTTTGCGTGCCAGTGACTGCAGTGCGAGTGAGGCCCAAAGACAGTGTGTGCTCAGTGTAACCCAGTGACACTGCTTACAACTGCACAGGAGAAGGAGATGGAGAAGCAGAGACTTCTGTACCAGCAATCCCGGCTGCACAACCGTGGAGCAGCTGAGATGGTCCTGCAGATGATCAGCGCCTGCAAAGGTACACCATCTTTTACTGCACCTGCGGGTGACAGAACTCTCAGTAATGACACAAGTGTCCCATATCAGCGGTGTAAGAATGCAACAATGTTTCAAAATTCAAAAATATGATGATTCGCATTGTAAGAGTCTAATAATACACCCTTCCACAGTACTTCGAAATTTAACAATATAATGATATGCATAGTAAGGGCTTAATAATGCACCATGACTATAAATTATTTATTAATGTTAACACAAGAGGGCGCAATAGGCTTAAAAGCGGGGTACTGTATTTTTAATTTTGCAGTCCACAGAATAAGGAAAAAACTGTAAGAAAAAAAGATTCTTTCAAAAATTAATGTACATGCTGGGAAGGAAATAAGAAAACTGTGAGATCGTCATGTTTTCAGTCTTATTTTGTGGAATAAGTGTATTGAATCGTGATCTCTGAATTGTCTATTGAACCGAATCGTGAGTAGATTGTATCGTTACATCCCTATCTGAAATATACACCATTATACCCCTGGGACTAAGGCATCTCTTTGGGGTAAGAACACGCGTCATGACTGCAAATCATCTCCTTTGGGTTATCAGGTGTGACCGGTTCCATGGTGTCCTCCACACTCAAGTTGGGCATTTCCATCCTGAATGGTGGAAACGGTGAGGTGCAGCAGGCAAGTTCTCTGATGTGGTGTGTTATTTGCATCATGCAGTATTGGATCCATTAATCAACTGAATATGAAGGTGACATTGTTCGCACCAATTCAGAGTAATATGGTAGCAGAGTAATTAGGTTGTATTTTTAACGTATGCTCTTTTCCCTGCCTACAGAAAATGCTGGAGTACCTGAAAGATAAGAAAGATGTTGGGTTCTTCCTTAGTCTTCAGGCTCTCATGCAGAGTTGCTGGTTAGTATTAGTGCTTAGGTTCAAGGTAGCAAAATTATGAAAGAGTGTTTTAGACATTTTAGCAACTAACACCAAAATATTAGTTTTACTAAATAAAAAAGCAAATGTTGATGCAATGCCTCACAAAACATTGTCGATACCTTCATGTTTGTTTTGTCTGGCAGTGTCTTGGACCTCAATGCTTTTGAGAGACAGAACAAAGCAGAGGGACTGGGCATGGTGTCAGAGGAGGGCACAAGTGAGTCAGACACCACACCTGCTCTGCTTACAGCACCACATCTCCCAGCATGCTATTTCCTGTTACTGAAAATTACTTGCTTGGTCTTTGGCAGTTAGAAATTAAATTATAATTGTTATGAGATTTGTGTTGCTATTTGAAAGTTTTAAAGGATAATTGGAAGTTTAAATGTTTATGAAGTTTAATAAAATGACTTTGTATAGATTCAAATTATTATTACTATTGTTTAGTGATGGCAAAAATGTCACTTCATGAACCATTTGCTGTATTTTCTGACCCCACTAGATGGTGCTGTCTGTACAAAAAAGGGCTCAAAGTATGCCCCAAAGCAGTATAAGTTCAGTTCATTTTACACTAATCTGACAAATCATAAATAAATTATTACATTTGTTTAAAAAATTATGAAAATCTCTGCTCTGAACAGGATGCTGCTTTTGTTGGTTGTTTACACTTTTAAAAGGTCACCAGAGCCTCATATTAATCCAACAAACCCAATCAGCTATTTGACTCTGATGCACAGAGACGTCAATACGCTCAGTGTAGCGTGTTCAATGTAAAATTGTTATGTTTCTGCATTTTTCGCATTCGGATTTTGTGTCCAGACACATGAAATCTATTCATTATTGCTTGACCTGCTCTTGGTATCTGTCAGGTTTGCACTCTTCCCCATAATGTTCCATAATAACAACGCACGACTCTCAAGGGTCAATAATCAAACAATGAATTATGCATCAAATTACTTATCTCAGTTTAATTGTGTTCAACTCTAACCTATACTTTGACTTTCTAAATACTTCCTAAATTTGAGGAAGGTTGTTTTACTTTTGTCTATCTAGCTGATAATGCTCAGTGTATTTTACCATCACCTTGTAGCAATCAGATGTTATATTTCAGTGATTTGAAATGTTAATTACTTTTTATGTAGGTGGATTGTAATTCCCTCCTGGGACATTCCTGATTTACTGCTGATTTACCTCACCACCCCTTTCTCTCCACGCCACAACTGTTTCCATGCACCCTCCCCAAACCTCCACCTTGTACCTGCCCATCCACCTTCTCCTTCATTTCCTGGTCCTCAGACATGAAGCTTGAACGTGGTAAATAATGCCTCAGTCTGTCTGTCCATCTCCCTTCTTCTCCTTCTCTCTCCCTGTCCCTGTCTCTCTCATTTCAGTCTTATTTTTTATTTTTATCGTTTGCTGTGAAACACGGCAGATTTTCTTTTTTGCACTCAAGAAAATATATATGAAAATATATATATAAAAAAACACTTTTTGGTCTGTTTTTACATATTTTTGTTGCTGATTAGTTCAGTTTAGGAAACAAATATCTTAGTAAACCAAATACAAATAAATATTTACGATCATTGTATGCCGTTAAAGATTTTTTTTTTAAATAAATCTCCTACAATATATTATTGTTTTAATTTCTAGCTATTATAGATGAGGTATACAATGCACTATAACGTATGCAGCATGAATCCGTTTGTAATTATAAAACAGAACTATACGAACTAATTGTAAACACTGATCGAAAAGTTGTTTTTTTTCTTCTTCCACTTCTTGAGTGTCTTTACGACAGATCTACTGTAACTCCAGAGCAAACATGTACATTCCTGTTCTTGGGAGAAGCATCACACCCCAGGGAATGTGCTGTCCTCATAAAAATCCACAAAAATCCTCCGGAGCATTCTGTGCAGAACAGATAATGCTTGCTCATCACCACTGACACGAAGCTGTGTGAATACTCACTGCTTTATACCCTAAACCTCATTCTTATAATACTATTAATGATAATAACAGTCATTGTTAACCCCTTTAATGAACACAATATTATGTGAATGAAGGAGAGATCAGTAGTACAGCGTGTTTGTTGATTTCAGTATTTTTTTTTTTCATGCTGTTGCTCTAATGCTATTGCTGCTATTTCTAATATATGGGAAACCGTTATACAGACACATGGTGAGATAATATCTTCTGAAGCAGAAATGACTGCTTATCTCTGAACACTAGTATCTTTGAGCGTCTTTTCCTGTACGTCGCCCTATCGTGCTGAACATAGCGTTCAGCGCTCCCTGATACTTTGGCTGGACCCACCAAGACGCACTGTGCTCCCTCACCTTCTAGCCACAGTAGACTTAATGGAGATCAGTAGGTCTGTCTCGCATGTTTGTGTGTCAGACTGTGGTCTGGTTGATGGCAGTAAGAGGAGACGCTTCTCTTTTTAAAATCTGGTCTGTGTTCAGTTCTGTGTCATACAGTATGATTGAATATGATCGCGATATATATGTTTCAGCGTTTTGTTTACTATATGTTTTCTGTCAGTTTGTTTTCCTGTGTATGTTAGGTTTGAGTATGTTTAGGAAAGTGTGGCCATTTTGTGTGTGTTGTATATTTATGTGTGTATATGTGTGTGTGTGTGTGTGTGTGTGTGTGTGTGTGTGTGTGTGTGTGTGTGTGTGTGTGTGAATAGTTCTTTTTCCCCTTAACCTCCCGTGGGGCTTATGGAGCTTCTCCACATGCCAACTTGAAGGTCATCTGAGAGGAAGCCATGAAAAAGAGGGAGACCATTAGTTCTCTGCTAAAGGCTTTTCCATTGTAACAATAATGGTGAATATTACCTGGAGATTAGCATTGCTAAGGATACTGGGGTGCTGTGTGACTCAGTGGGGTGCTATGTGACTCAGTGGGGTGCTGTGTGACTCAGTGGGGTGCTGTGTGACTCAGTGGGGTGCTATGTGACTCAGTGGGGTGCTGTGTGACTCAGTGGGGTGCTGTGTGACTCAGTGGGGTGCTGCGTGACTCAGTGGGGTGCTGTGTGACTCAGTGGGGTGCTGTGTGACTCAGTGGGGTGCTGCGTGACTCAGTGGGGTGCTATGTGACTCAGTGGGGTGCTATGTGATTCAGTGGGTTAGGACACCGTGCCTCGCTGTTTGGTCTGAGAGTCATCAGAGTGACGTCATTGCTGGGTCCTTCGACAAGGCCCTTAACCCACAATTTCTCCAGGGACTATCTGACCCTGCTTATTCAATCGTATGTTGATTTGGATATAAGCATCCCATAAATAATGTAATTGTAATTGGTCCCTGTTTGGATTATGCAGTTTCAATCCTCCTGTCTCTCAATAACCACCGGACCTTTGGGTCATGGGAGGGACAGTCATAGTCTCTATTTCTTAAATCATTTCAATATCTCATTTACATATATAGTTTAGATGCTTCAGTTTGCAGTCAGCCCATATAAGCACACTATCAAGTGTCTCTATCACTATCTCTAGGTCTAAGTATTTTTGCCCCCCCCCCCCCCCCCCCCCCCCCCCCCCCCCCCAACTATCCTTTTGCTCTAGGTGAGAAAGTGATGGCGGACGATGAATTTACCTGTGACCTTTTCCGCTTCCTGCAGCTTCTCTGTGAGGGCCACAACAATGGTGAGTGAAGAGATCAAGAGGTCATAGAGACGAATACAAGTCAAGCTAATTTAGGTGACCAATAGGATCAGTAACAGCTAATTTAGGTGACCAATAGGATCAGTAACAGCTAAGTTAGATGACCAATAGGATCAGTAACAGCTAATTTAGGTGACCAATAGGATCAGTAACAGCTAATTTAGGTGACAGGCATTAGTCATACTGAGGAATGATCAAAGCTAACATGCTAACATGATCATAGTTTCTTCAATGCGAGAATTCAGTGATACAACGTGAGGAGGCTGTTGTCACGTTCCTAACAGATTTCCAGAATTATCTGCGGACCCAGACAGGCAGCACCACCACCATCAACATCATTATCTGCACTGTGGACTACTTGCTGAGACTCCAGGTTAGCACCTTGGCTTCCTACATCGCGTAAAAGTGCCTCTCCATGTCAAAACACTGTCTCTTCTCTTTCAATCATCAACTTTTACCTCTATCCTTTCCTCCTTTGAAAGGAATCAATTAGTGACTTCTACTGGTATTACTCTGGGAAAGAGGTGATTGATGAACCGGGAAAGAGGAACTTCTCCAAAGCCATGACTGTAGCCAAGCAGATCTTCAACAGCTTGACAGAATACATCCAGGCATGTCAATTTTCCATTTCCTATAATGTAGCCAGCTTCCTGCTTGGCTCCGGGTTTCTCATGTTGAGACCCACATCTCCCCTCTCCTCGTAGGGGCCGTGCACCAGCAATCAGCAGTCCCTGGCCCACAGCAGGCTGTGGGATGCAGTCGTGGGTTTCCTGCATGTCTTTGCTCACATGATGATGAAGCTGGCACAGGTATGAATGGCTCCTTCCTGCTACTATTAGTTCTGCATGTTCATATAGTAAACTCACATATTATCATTCTAATTTTTGGGTTGAAGATACTGTATGGACCTGCTGCCTAACCAGACATAAATGCACATCAGTATCTATGCACTTCATATTCTGACATATTACAAACACACCCAGCAATATAGCATAACTGCGCTAACAACTTTTACATCACTTCTTTCTTAATCCCTAAAACCTCTTAGAGTAGAACTCAATTTATATCATTTTATATCTTTATCAGACTACTAATTTGACATTTGCTTCTAACAAATATCTGTTGAGGTTTAATTTGTGCTCTGTGATTGTATATTTTCTGTTTCCCCTCTGGGGTTTCACAAAATATTATTGTCATAGTGTCCCATTTAAAATGTCATTGTAAAGTCTGGAGTTATTGTTGAGATTTAAAAAAATTCCATCAGTTGCATGGAGAAAAATATATTTTATTGTATTCACACACTGCTGTGGGAGAATACAATACATTTATAAGTTGTTACATTCAAAGTACAAAGAGGCCCATAAGCAGAGTAAAATCAATGTAGAACTTGGCATGGTGTCTCATGTTCTTAGGCAGATCGTGATGTAGCTAAGGAACATCCCAGTCATGGTGCATTCCAACATGTAGTTGGAATCAAATTCGAAAATTTAAATCTTACACAACAGCTGTTTAGTGACCAGGGAGATAGTAAAGTTGTTAGAAAAACAAATCATTAGCACATACTTTAAGTAGGAACTGATCGATAAGTTGCACTGCAAGCGTTTATAATTTTGAATACTTCTTACATTAATCTATTGATTAATCTATACCAAAAAGCTTTTATGCTATAGCGTCTTTGTCTGTGTATCAGATAATGTAGACAGTTCCATAAATGTGCCAATCACTGCCATTTCTAAGGCCTGAGTTTAACAGGCTTAATTGAAGGACTGCACTTGCGGAAATTACTTTATTGTTGAACTTAACCATTTTAAGCGTAGAAGAAAAAACAATTATTTAATAGTAGAGCCACACTGAGCAATGACACAAGTTTAGAGTTAGTTGTATATGATACTTTTGATGAAACAGCGAATCATCCATGAGTAAAAGACATGGGGTTGTTTAACCAGACAAAAGTCCTTGCCGTGGTTATGCCTTGTAACACTAAATCCCACAAGCTATGCTTGCAATGTAACTTCATTTATTCAACACAAAATTTTTTGAATTTCATAATTTTTCAAATGTGCATCTGCATCTTGCCACATGTCTGGATTTGTTACACCATCCTGCGATGTTGCATGGGAGGAGGGTAAATTGGGCTTTGCGTGCTTCATCACTGGAGCTCCTCTGATGTTGTGCAGTGGTTTGGCAGACTTGTGTGTCAGACCAATGGCCTGGCTCTGCTGTATGTACACAACCTATCACAGAAGGGAACAGCTCGTATCTAATGATACGTGTGTTTGCTTCGGTGAGACATGGCCAATCGACAGCGCAAACTTGGGGGTTTTCCAGACAGTGGGTTTAGCAAGTAATCCTGAATGTGCATCTCAGAACCTTTCCGTTCTAGAAACCGAGATCAAAATGAGAGCGACTCAGGTACTGTAGCCACTTAAACTCTGAACCAACCCTACTGGAAAGCAAGTTCAGTTACCAGAAACTCAGGGTTTAAAGAGTGGGGCAGTGGCTGCATCGTTAGCGGTTGTTAGTTTGAGATTTCATGGCCTTTAGTTAAAAAATCTGTCTCAGCAGAAGTGAGAAGCTGAGAAGTGCAAATTACTGGCAGAGCTTCATGTTGGGAGAGGGCGATTAGACGTTCTTTCCTTCCCAGATGAAAATCATCCCAAACGGCGCACTGCATAATAACCGTCTCCACTCTCTAGATCGTTTGTGACACTGCAAAAATTCAGTGCCTAAGCAAAATTTCCAGGTTGCCTCCACAACTCACAAGTGGACTTGTATATCCCCCTGTAGTATGACAGTCTTCCACTCGGATGACACCTTACCCAAAGCCAGCACCTGGACCACAGTCCCACTTCACTTAGTGTCCCCCAAACACAAACATAGCTGCTTCCATTTTGGAAAAATATTATTCATTTCAATGCACTTATATCATATAATATCTTTATTCATTGTTATCTGAGAAGTAAAGCTTGTCTGAACTGTAATAAAAAATAAGGCACAATCTCCATGTTGTTATCATAGCTATTTTCAAATTAATACATTTCTTATATTAATATCCACATTTATGATACACTTATGTACCTTATAGTAGGTGTCAGAAGTTATTAATATTCTATGAAATGTCTTTCTCATGTTCAATACAGGGTAAAGTACGTATTTTTCATTCATTTATAGACGTGATTGGATGCAGTCTGTTTGTCGTTCGATCCCTGCAAGTGTTTTTCAACCTGGATATGAGGCTGGAATTAGCATTTTACAACCTGCATATGCTACAGCAGTGTCTCTGAACTCGGTCCTCGGGGATGCCAGAGGGTCAACGTTTTTGCTCCCTCCCAACTCCCTCATCAGGGACCTCCAGATGGTCCACATTTCTGCTCCCTTCCAGCTCCCTGCCCTACAGGAAGCTGGGAGGAAGCAAAAACATGAACTTTCTGGGGGGCCCCGAGGACAAACAAAAACTGTGCTAAAATCTCAAAAGGAGCAAAAAAACTGTACCTATAAGGCCATTTGCCACAGTTGCAGAAGACAACTGAAGACACACACATGCTGATGTGACGCTTTATATGTAAAAAACATATTCAAACAAACCATATTAGATAGACCTTCAAAGGCTAAAATCCAGTTAAGTGTTTGTCACAAAACACCAATTTCATGAATCAGGTAAAGGAACTGCTTATTCCAGACTTGCCTCATTAATCAGTTTAACCATTTTAACTTATTCAGTTAGTGAGATAAACAGAACAACTTACCCTATAGTTAACTTTGTGGTATATTTACGACTGATTCTGACTTGACGTGCGTTCTTTTTAAAGAAACTTGGAATTTTTGTTTAACCGTAGTGTTTGTGTCTGTATACTGTATTAATCAAAATTTTGTGGTTATTGTGTCTGACATACGTAACATCTAATATCAAGATCGTTATTTAAATTGAACACCTTTTCCAATGGAGGTGGTCACTGTTTGAGAATTCATTTTTGTATTGTATATAATGTTTTTGAGAAAAGTATTAGTGCATTTTATGTAGTCCTTATGTAGTCCTTTTCAGAATTACAGTTTGGTCACAATAATTGTGTCACCATATAATCACAATCAAATCTTAAGGTATTCAATAATATAGTATGAAGACAATAATATGAATAACAGGAAAAGTCTTATCAATACGATTTGTGCTATTTAAAAATATCAGGAATAAAATTCTCTGAAATCGTAGTTGACGGATAATTTGTGACGGCTGCACCCACCGATCATACACCAGTGTTCTATTGTGTCGGTGAGGATCTAAATGACCGTCTATGGCCAGCGTCATGTCATCCTCCTTACTGAGGCACATGGACAGAAAGCAAACACGAAGCTTACATCTGTGTGTTTCTCAATACAAAAATGAATTTCGAGTGTTAATTAACATTTTGTTCTGATGTGTAACCCCAGATGCACCCCGACCCTGGACCTCGAAACGGAGTAAGATCTTGACTTTCAGCTGCCACCTCAAACTCAGGCTTCTTCCATTTTTCCTTGTGCTTTGTCTTTCTTCCTCCCTTTCTTCCACATATGTCTTTGTGGTATTTCATGTGCTGCACGGGCCTCAGACGTGTCTTTGCTTCTCTGTTTTCCCCCTGTTGGGCTGTTTTTAGCTATTCGGACAATAAAAAAGAGAAGTGAATCAGGATATCCAGAAAAAAAAGCGTTAAAAAAAAGGACTACAATTTTTTTTTTTTGAAATAGGTCAATGCATATAGGGTGTGTCACGATCTTGCTGGCAAAGCAGGCGATCGTGCGGGTAGGTGCGTCAGGCGAGCGAGCAGGAACAGGCAGGCAGGCAAGCGGGATACGGGGTAAACGGGTCTTTAATCGGGAACAGGAACGGGCAAGACGGAACATAGGCAAAGACGCTCACCAACATCAATGACGGACAAGGGAAACCGGGGAGACCAGGACTTAAATACACAGGACTAATCAAACTAGACACAGCTGGGTACAATCGGGGAAGTACACGTGGGTAATCAGGGGGCGTGGCACACACGAGGAGCGGACTAGCCGGGCATGACAGCGTGGTACGTTAAACCCGCAAAATTATTCTGTGTTTGGATCACAGAATAGTGATTCTAGTCATTGCTGTAAATATGATAGTAAAAATGTAAATATTCATGACACTGTTAAACATTTTCCATTGGTTGCTAATTTCAACGAAAATGTAGCCCTGTTTAGCCTGTATCCTGAGCCTTCCGTTGTGTCACTGTTATCCTTGTGAGCTGATGCTTAGAATGTGACGCAGATAAAAAAAATTTCAGCAAGTACACTGTACCCTTTTCTGAAATACAGTCATTATAGAAATACAAATGAATGGAGTAAGCTTTACATTATGGTTCTGCTGTACATTGCATGTGCAACACAAACACGTGAACGAAAGCCAGAGTAGCATCGTAGCAGTAAAGCACATCTGGGATCTCAATATACAGTAGTTCCTTTGTTGTGCGAGTTTTCCTTCTCATCGTCTCCCCTAAATGTTAGCTCCTGTTGACTGGAGAATTAAATTGCGTCCACTGGCCTTTTCAGAATCTCATAGTTTTTCCTCACCGTATTGTTGCGTTTGGCTAATTGGAGACACACGCTTTTGTCGATCAAACTATAAATCCTTTTAATACAAATTCCTTTTATCAGTCTAAGAGTGGGGCTGTTTTATACAATTCTTTGTCAGACATTTTTTTAACAGCTGCACTTTTTTTTTTTATAACAGCTGACAAACAGTCTTGTTCTAATCAACTGCTCTCTGTCTAGAGCTGGAGTAATTTATTGGGAAACCAATGTTCTCAAACCACTGATTGCGACTCACTGTAACTAGCATTTGCTGTACCCAACTCTTAGCCACAATTAGCTTAATGATTTCTGTGTTGGACATCTACTTGTGAATTTGCATTTCCTCCATGCCAGTAAATGTATTCATTCTTTTGTTGTGTGTACCGTACCAAGAATTCCTATACTGAATGGTATACAATGAATATGTGTACCATTACACCCCTAGTAGACAGTGACTATACACGTAATTGTTTTGAACATGCACGTCCGTGTCTTTGAGGTGCATTTTATGCCTCATATTTTTTAACAGGCAGCTGGCATTTAATAGCTCTTTTAATGGGAAATTTCAAAACAATCCAGGAAGAATTCAAGCTTATTTGGTTGTGTTGGGTGTGTGTCTATTTCAGGATTCCAGTCAGATTGGGCTGTTGAAGGAGCTACTTGATCTACAGAAAGACATGGTTGTCATGCTCCTCTCTCTATTGGAGGGTACAGTGCTCATATAATTATGCACAATTTTAACTCCCCATTTTGTGGCCTTATATTCATATATACGTATTTCTCTTTAATCCCCCATCACCCGTGATAGGCAATGTTGTCAATGGTACCATCGCCCGTCAGATGGTGGACATGCTGGTGGAGTCATCCAGCAATGTGGAGATGATTCTCAAGTTTTTTGACATGTTTCTTAAGCTGAAAGACATCGTGGCATCAGATGCATTCCGCGACTACGTGACTGATCCTCGAGGGCTTATCTCCAAGAAGGACTTCCAAAAGGCCATGGATAGCCAGAAGCAATACACCCCCTCAGAGATCCAGTTTCTGCTTTCATGTTCTGAAGCTGACGAGAATGAAATGATAAACTATGAAGAGTTTGCGAGCCGCTTTCAGGAGCCAGCGAAGGATATTGGCTTTAACATCGCCGTGCTGCTCACTAATCTATCTGAGCATGTCCCTCATGACACCAGGCTTCAGAAATTCCTGGAGCAAGCCGAAAGTGTGCTCAACTATTTCCGCCCCTTCCTGGGTCGTATTGAGATCATGGGAGCGAGCAGGAAGATTGAACGTATCTACTTTGAGATCAGCCAGGTTAACCGTACGCAGTGGGAAATGCCGCAGGTGAAGGAGTCCAAGCGACAATTCATCTTCGATGTGGTAAATGAGGGCGGTGAATCGGAGAAGATGGAACTTTTTGTCAACTTCTGCGAGGACACCATCTTTGAAATGAATATTGCCTCCCAAATCTCAGAGCAAATTGAAGAGGATAAAGAAGAGGATGATGAGGATGTCTCTGAAGTCGGAGGAGAAGGTGAAGGTGGCGATGAAGATGCTAATGGGAATGGAAGTCAATCAGAGTCCAGTTCAGCCTTTGTGGACTTTTTAAATAGTACAGTCAACTTCTTCAGCATGTTTACCTTTCGCAACCTGCGTCGGCAGTATCGTCGGATAAGGAAGATGACCCTAAAGGAGATGGTGGTGGGTCTGGCCACCTTCTTCTGGACAATCCTCATGGGTGTGCTGCTGTGCATCTGCAGCATCTGTAAGGGGTTCTTCCTGCTCGTCTGGCAAACTCTGTTTGGAGGTGGCCTGGTAGAGGGTGCTAAAAACATCACTGTGACAGAACTCCTGGCCAGCATGCCAGACCCTACGCAGGATGAGGTGCATGGAGACCTGCCCGGGGAGTCGGGGGCTGGAGAAGAGCTGGAGGCGGGGGGAGCAACCGATCTAATGGATACTGGGGGTGGGGAGGAGGAAGAAGAGGACAGCCAGGATAAGGAAGGGGGGCGAATTCCTGGCCTTGACTCCCCCGGTGGATTGGGGGATATGGGAGACACTGCTCCCGTTGAACCCCCCACTCCAGAGGGAACTCCCTTAGCCAAGAGAAAAATGGTAAGATTGCTTTCCTCTAAAACCAGCATAGCACAGACCAGTAGCACATTATTATTTCATCAAGAGGTTTATTTCATGAAATGTTGCTGTGCATTCTGCAACGATTAAATTACAACGGCTCCTTTCAAAGTCTCAACAGTCAAAAGATATGTTACTCATGATTTTAGGGTTAGAAGCTCAGAATAATAAGAATCAGTCCTTGTCACCGACATGTGACAGAATAAAGAACAACCTTGCTGTTTTATTAATGGCTACATAACTGGCTATATCATCCGTCTTTTGATATGGTGTATATACCGGTATAACCTGTCCATAAAATGATATTGGTGTTTGTTATATCTGTTTACTTTGCTATGTTTCATGTAAGCATCTTTGAATTTTGGAAAAGTGCTATATACAAAATAATTATATGATAATTATATACAAATTATCAAACATTCTAGTCCTATATACAGTGCGTACAGCTCTGAAAAATTAAGAGACCACTCTATATTTATTAATCCTGCTTTACTCCTGGTTCTGCTGGCTGAAGGCTACACTGTGTCAGGTTACTTCCAGGCTCAAAGTTTCTAAGACAGCAGTACACAAAAATAAGGTGAAGCAGGAGACACTGGGAACGACCGAAAACCAGCCAGGTACAGGGCAGAAACAGCTTTCTAGTGCCATAGATGACTGTCAACCTGTCTGGCAGTGTCTCATAAATAACAGGATGACCTCAAGTGACCTTCATAAACAATGGGAAACATTACAGTAAGTGGTGTGAAGTGCACTGCTAGGACAACCCATAACAGGCTCCTAGAAGCAGGATGGAAGATCCAGAAGAAGCCCTTCATCCATGAGAAGCAGGAAAGAGCCAGGATGGATTTTGCAAAAAAAAAAAACTGTATATTTCACTCAGGCACATTCCCATAAATTGTGAAATGAGTGAAGCTGAAAATTTTGCTGAGGTCTCTTAATTTTTTCCATGCCTGTACTGTATATGCCGACAGACAAGGACTCGGATGCCATTAGAATAACTAGCAAATGTGTTTAGAAGACCTTATTTTGGCTGTGATGATTTGGATTCTGCACACCCTAAGTGGTATCTCCCTGTCTGCTGTCATGGTTCCAGCCTTCAGAAGAGCCTGAAGCTGCACCTCCCACCACAGAGGAGCCTCCCCCAGAACCCGAAAAGGGAGAGTGAGTCCCTCTGCCTGGTCATCCCCTATCGTGACTTGCAATTTCTTTAGAAGGTTTTTCCTTGATCGCTGAATATGAAACGTGAATCATTTTCTCTTCTGCTCACAGTGCTGAGAATGGAGAAAAGGCTGAGAAAGAGGCGGAGACTAAAGCCAGCGAGGTTAGCGCTGAGCAACCCAAGGCAAAGAAGCCCGTCAAAGTCAAGAAGGGCAAGTCAGCTAAGGAAGGGGGATTCGAGCTCTGGAATGAGCTTGATGTTCAGAGGAACAAATGTATGGTCAGTATATTAAACCTGATGCTCATGTGAAGCATTCCTGCAATATTTGCGTTATTCAATTCCTGATATAATATTAATGTCACTTCATCAGATGTAGACCAACACTGGACATTACTTCTTTTTTCTTCTCATAGAACTATCTGTCTCGTAACTTCTACAACCTGCGCTACCTGGCTCTCTTCATAGCTTTTGCACTGAATTTCATTCTGCTCTTTTACAAGGTATGGTTTTGGAAGTAGCATTTTGGTGGCTTTGGATTAATTTGTCTGTTTCTGTTGTGTTGCAGAATTCAGTTGAATTGTGTTATAGCTGAATGATTGTATATCTTTTGGATGGGGTTGATCTCAGTGTGTCTGCCTTGTGTTTTGAATGCTGTTTTTCTTACCTGTAGCTCTTGATTCACGATGTATTTTTTCTCTCTCATGGAAATCGTCCTAACTGCAGGTGTCAGACACGCCCCCAGCTCAAGACAACTTTGAAGGTTCTGGTCTCTTTGAGGAGTCGGGAGTATTTGAAGGATCCGGGCAAGAGCACGAAGTGTCGGGTATCGAGGATGGGGGAGGGGAAGAGGGGGGGGATGAAGGCCCCGTCTATTACTTTCTGGAAGAAAGTACGGGGTATATGCAGCCCACCCTCTCCTTTCTTGCTATATTACACACTGTCATCGCTTTTATCTGCATCATCGGCTACAACTGCCTTAAGGTTGGTCTGTCTCGCACTGAGCTGTGATTTCATTTCTTATCTGTCTGTTTTATATCCACGTGCAGTGAAAATGATAAAGATTGTCATTGGGTCACCTAAAAACCACAATTGAATCCAAGTGGCATATTGTATATCGTTGTGTCTCAGATCCCCCTGGTCATCTTCAAGAGAGAGAAGGAGCTGGCCCGCAAGCTCGAATTTGATGGACTGTACATTACTGAGCAACCAGAAGACGACGACATCAAAGGACAGTGGGACAGGCTGGTCCTTAACACTCCGTAAGCCCTTTACATAAAACATTTTGACATGACATGTCCCTCTGCATGTTTCCAGATTTCCATTTCATTTGATATAGTATATTACAGTATACTGGATAATACATAATATTTATAGATGCATCATAACCATATATTTTAGCCTTTACTGTGTAAAAAGTTTTGAAAGTTAAAGTATACTTCTATCAGTATATTTAATTGAGTTGTGTATGATATACACAGTGTGCCTGTGTGAGTGAATGGTGTGTGAGTGTGCCCTGCGATGGGCTGGCCCCCCATCCTGGGTTGTTCCCTGCCTCGTGCTCATTGCTTCCGGGATAGGCTCCGGACCCCCCCGCGACCCAGTAGGATAAGCGGTTTGGAAAATGGATGGATGGATGGATGATATACACAGTGTCAGTTAATTAAAATGAGTTTTGTAATTAATTAATTAATCTATTTATTTATTTATTTATTTTAATTACAGGTCTTTCCCAAGCAACTACTGGGACAAGTTTGTGAAGAGAAAGGTAAACTGGTTTTTGAATGTTGTTTGTCAGTGTTGTAGTACTTGAGTCCAGTCTTAGTCTTTTTCACTGAGTTGGTCTTGTCTCAAGGTTCAGACTTGCTTTCAAAATTAGATGAAACACATGAAACACAGTAGTGAAGTACAATTAATAAATTATAAGTAAAATTTATCTTTTATTCACCCTCATTGTATTAGCCAGTGATGGGCAGGTTTCTGCTAATCTGCTAACCACTACTTGGTGAAGCTAACTTATTAATTCGCAGATTAGTGTTTTCGCTAACTTTGAAGACCGTCAGCAGACCTGTTAGCTTCCTCTAAATTTAGTTCCACTAATTGTAAATGTCCTCAGTGATTCAGATCACGTATCGTATCGTGATTCGTATCGTCATCCATAAATAAAATTTTAGTTTTTATTATTAGCAGGGCTGATATTGATGGTGCATAAGTGTATTTAAAACCGTGGTTTTGAAAATGGACTCGATTTTTTTTCTGGTCTCAGAAAATCTCGGTTTTGACTCAGACTCTGTCCTTCCAAGTCTTGGTCTTGAATCAGACTCAGTATAGGTGGGCTCCTCCCCATCACCATTGTTTGTGTTGTTTGAGATGATACAGGGTTAGCGTTAGGTAACCAGGCTATTGTCGCCCAGGTGCTGGATAAGTACGGCGACATCTACGGCAGAGAGCGAATCGCCGAGCTACTCGGCATGGATCTGGCTTCCCTGGATGTCAGCAGCCAACAGCATGAGAAGAAGCCT
Source organism: Brienomyrus brachyistius (assembly GCF_023856365.1). Taxonomy (NCBI): domain Eukaryota; kingdom Metazoa; phylum Chordata; class Actinopteri; order Osteoglossiformes; family Mormyridae; genus Brienomyrus; species Brienomyrus brachyistius. The sequence goes on from NC_064550.1 coordinate 8,950,998, forward strand.
GAGAAACAAGACAGCTCTGTTTTCAACTGGTAAACGCATACAAGTTCACAATCTAGCTATTCGTCCTCCACCTCCTTATCCAGAACCCGGTGTCTATCCCAAGTAGCACAGATTTCTCACATACACCCTCTATGGACAATTTAGGGAAGCCAGTTTGTGTAACTGTGTGTCTTTGGACTGAGGTAGGAAACCTATACAGCACAAGGAGAACATGTGGACCCCATGTTGTGCTCCCACAGAGCTTCGGGAAGGTTAGGACCTCAGAGATATGACAATGCTGCAAGCTGAGCCTGCATTCCATACTCCATACTACAACCCTGTCTCGAAAAAAGTTGGGATGCTGTGTCAAATGTAAATAAAAACAGAATGACATGATCTACAAGTCAAATAAACCTATATTTAATGCAAAATAGAACAAAGACAGCATATCAAATCTACGGTACCTAATATCATTAAAAGATTGCGAGAATTTGGACAAATATCTGTACGCGAGGCACAAGGCCGAAAAGCGATGTTGGGCAGTTTTGTTCTTTGGGTCCTGCATTAAAACCCAGGCAGATTCTATAGTGGAAATCGCTGCATGGGCTCAGGAACACTAGTGAAAGCCACTGTCTGTGAATGCAGTTCATTGCTAAACCCACAAAATGCAGGATGAAACTCTACCATGCAAAGAAGAAACCATATCTAAACATGATCCAGAAATGGACCCGAACTGTCCACCTCTGACTGTATAAATACTGTACTCCTGTTTTCTCATTTTTAGGGTGACCTCAGTTGATATCAAGTACCAAATATGGAAATTTGGAGTGGTGTTTACAGACCATGTAAGCAAAGTGAAGCGCCATTATTTTGTAATTGGTTGGATGCAACGTTTACATACATTATTGTTTCTACACAGCACTAGATTAGTTTCACATTCACTCTCTTCCTGTTGACCTTTTCAGACTTTCCTCTACCTGGTGTGGTACACAGTGATGTCCGTTCTGGGCCATTACAACAATTTCTTCTTTGCTTGTCACCTGCTGGATATCGCAATGGGTGTGAAGACACTGCGCACCATTCTGTCCTCTGTGACCCACAATGGGAAGCAGGTACACGTCACACAGATTCTGCACTAAGCTCCATTTTAGTGTTTGACTTTCGTGATGTTCTGTAGATTTTGGAATATACAGCATTGTCCAAAGGTCCGAGGGCCGGCAAATTAAATGATGTTTAAATAATCATCATGTTGCTGTACAACTGAGATATTCCGTTTGTCAAAGTGTGTCAGCTTAGTCATTTAAAAATCTCTCTGAAAATCACCCCAGTATTTGCAGTACGCATGCAGTATGCTACAATCAGCAGCATACCATGCTTGGCTAATAAATACATTTTACAAACGGCTGAGGTGCCCCTGAGGAGAGGTTTGGGAACTGAAGTGGTGTTCATCTAGCCATCCAACTAGATATCAGTAACTTTCTGCAGAATAGATGAAATTCTTGTCACTTTTTTATTGTGTGACTGTCCTTTTTATATATTATAATGTTATTTTTTTTAAGCAAATACCCAGATAAATGGCTTTAAACATTTTCTTTGAAGGCCTAAAACTTTAATCTAATGCGGATTCCACTCTCTTTGGACTCATTGTGTAATTAAATTGAATTATACCCATTTTAACCCCTTTTCTGTCCACCTGCCTGCCTTCCCATCAGCTGATGATGACCGTGGGCTTGTTAGCTGTGGTGGTGTACCTGTACACTGTAGTGGCCTTCAACTTCTTCCGTAAATTCTACAACAAGAGTGAGGATGAAGATGAACCGGACATGAAATGCGACGACATGATGACGGTGAGTGAGAGAAAGGACTGTCTGTGCAAGTCGTAACTGTGAGGGTGAACTGACTTCCACATGTATGTGGGAGTGTGTATGAGTGAGTATGAGTTAGTATGGGCTGGCTTTTGTGTTTCCTTCCATCAATCCTACCTCTTCCACATGTATGTGGGAGTGTGTATGAGTGAGTATGAGTTAGTATGGGCTGACTTTTGTGTTTCTTTCCATCAGTGCTACCTCTTCCACATGTATGTGGGAGTGTGTATGAGTTAGTATGAGTTAGTATGGGCTGGCTTTTGTGTTTCCTTCCATCAGTGCTACCTCTTCCACATGTATGTGGGAGTGTGTATGAGTTAGTATGAGTTAGTATGGGCTGGCTTTTGTGTTTCCTTCCATCAGTGCTACCTCTTCCACATGTATGTGGGAGTGTGTATGAGTTAGTATGAGTTAGTATGGGCTGGCTTTTGTGTTTCCTTCCATCAGTGCTACCTCTTCCACATGTATGTGGGAGTGTGTATGAGTGAGTATGAGTTAGTATGGGCTGGCTTTTGTGTTTCCTTCCATCAGTGCTACCTCTTCCACATGTATGTGGGAGTGTGTATGAGTGAGTATGAATTAGTATGGGCTGGTTTTTGTGTTTCTTTCCATCAGTGCTACTTCTTCCACATGTATGTGGGAGTGTGTATGAGTGAGTATGAATTAGTATGGGCTGGTTTTTGTGTTTCTTTCCATCAGTGCTACCTCTTCCACATGTATGTTGGAGTGCGTGCCGGCGGTGGTATCGGAGACGAGATCGAGGATCCTGCGGGGGATGAGTATGAGCTCTATCGCGTGGTCTTTGACATCACTTTTTTCTTCTTCGTTATTGTCATTCTACTGGCCATCATCCAGGGTAAGAATGCACATAAACGCCACTGGACTATGCACAGATATATACATTGGTTTTTGTTTTGCAATAACTGATCAGTGGAATTGATGCGAATGAATTTTCTAGTGTAAACAGTGACGACCCCCCCCCCCCCCCCCCCAGCCTTTCATTATACTAACAAAACTCAACTCTTTGTGTGTGTCCTTCATAGTTAAGTGATTACAGGATTCTCTCTGACATCCTTGGGTAATTTCTATTGTAATTATTAATATATTATAGCAGTTTAGCTATAGCTACAGGCAGTTCTGCTATTACTGTATACTTGTTTCCAAAACACGAATTTGCTCATACGTGTTTGGTAATTAAAAGAAAGGTGTCTACATGAGTGAATCTCCTTTAGTTTACATCCAGATTCATCCCAAACACGGTAATGTTTTTCATAGAACAGTAAATCGGCTAAACTTTTTAGTTAGTGGAGGAACACACCTGATCCTCAGTTAGCCAATGTAGTTCCAGTTCATCCGATTTTCTACAATATGGCTACATCCATTAAAACCCCACATTCAGGAGGAAATCTGGAAATAACCGATTAAGCTGTGACAAAAATCTGCAGGCCTGTCATGTCATAAAACTACTGCATGTTACTCTAATGTTACCATGCACATTACTCTAATGTTACTATGCATATTACTATATTGTTTTTTTGTATTAAGATCTGAAGTTATAGGAAAGAGTTTATGGAGCATGCAGATGAAATTTCAGGTATTAAATGTAAAATAATAGCTTTAACTCACCAAGAAAAGCGTGGTATTACGCAGCACTTCGAACAGTGTAAAATACAGTGTACATGGTATTCCAGAGAGAAAATGAAAGCGATTAAGTTATTTATAGCAAAATGAGTATTTAAAACATCAAGAAAAAAGTTTTTGTTTCATTTAGGGTTCCCAAACTTTTCAACCCACGACCCCCAAAATAGCAGTACCAGAGATTGGTGACCCCCATTTTGGTGACCATGGGGGTCCCTTGATCGAATTATCACAATCTGCCAGTTGCGGTTACGGTTAAAATGGAACAATTTTTTCGGGTTTTTTCAAATGTTATTCTCAGATCCTGAAAAACACCTTCTCTAGGTGTACTTTTATTGTACGGTCGAACCCATTCAAAACTGAAATGTGAAAAAAAATTCTTGTTAGAGGGCTTTAATTACAGTTTTGTTAGTTGGGCGGGCCGATGTACTGTATGGCAAAGGGTCAGATAACCTACCATTTACAGGAAGAGTGAAACTTATATATGCCATATATGGTAAGTAACCAAACTTTGTGAGTAAAACTAGGTATGGGCATTTCAGTATTTCAGATAACATGATTACTTATTTTTTTTGTGTTTAAAGGTTTAATCATTGATGCCTTTGGGGAGTTAAGAGATCAACAGGAGCAAGTCAAGGAGGACATGGAGGTTTAGTGGCTTACTTTACCTTATGATCTACATATGCCGCATGTTATGAGCTATTTTTTGTGTCTAATTTAAAGACATTATTTCTTGAAACAGTATTAATGTCTGCGCTTTTCAAATGTATCCCATTACAGCTGAAGGCACAAGTGTGTGCGTGTCTACAGACCAATTTTGTGTGTTGTGTATTTCGGCAGACAAAGTGCTTTATTTGTGGAATTGGGAGCGATTATTTCGACACCACTCCGCACGGTTTCGAGACGCACACCTTGGAAGAGCACAATCTGGCCAACTACATGTGAGTGACTGAGTAACGATTACAGCGTGAAATACGTGCAGCATTTCTCTTGTGCGAGCATTACATTGGAGTAATGTCCAGATGGCTTTTTTTAAGTCTGTATTGTATATGGGGTCACTGAACAAGAAGGATTCAAACTTCCTACGCTGGGGGTGTGAGGCGACAGGACTTTGATTATGTAATCATATTCATTTAACAATGGCACAATTAGGCACCACTTCTGACTTCTGACATGGTAACATGCCGTTCTTTCTCTTTAAAGGTTCTTTTTGATGTATTTAATAAACAAGGATGAAACGGAGCACACGGGACAGGTTGGTCAGCTTTATCTTTGCTTGACAGCCGTATGTCAGTATCTAGAATTGCTCTAATATGGTACCGCACCTTAATTCCCTTATCGTACTACAGTAACATTCTACTGATGTTGACAAGAAATTCATACTGGATCCTTACCTTTGTCAGCTTTAATTACTGTTCCTGATGCTTTATTCTGTTCATAATTTGGTGGTTAACACTAGTTAAATTTGAGGGCAATTATAATAAAAAAAAAAAATACAAAAAAACGGCTTTAAAGATTGAAATTGAGAAAGAAAACAAGGCATGGTGCAAATTAGTCACTTTAATAATTGGTAATATTCATTATTGCATGGATGTGTAAATCTGCTTACAACATTTTCTAACTTGGAACCAAATTGAAGGCAAAGCCCAACAGCCTAACTGTAAATATTAAAAAAGGCTCTTGCACTGAGCACTTCTCTCGCCATCTATGTCACTCGGATTCAGTTGCTGTATGTCGGCCCTGGCTTCACTCCCTTCAGGAGTCCTACGTCTGGAAGATGTATCAGGAGAGATGCTGGGACTTCTTCCCAGCTGGAGACTGCTTCCGGAAGCAGTACGAGGACCAGCTGGGATAAGGCTGCGCGTCAGACCTTTGCAGGGATTTTATTATTTTTAATGTCAGAATGCTCACTGTGTCTGGACAAGACTGAGGGATTTTGTATGTGTATTCCATGGCCTTCCTTTCTGTGAAACATTTTAGACGCTGACTACTTGAAATGCACAATGAAATAAGTAAATATCCAGACATACAGCACTATATAAGCTGGACATGCAGAAGCGTAATGCTCCCTGAATGTGTGTAGTGCAGTGTCCGAATGAAATTTCAGTGCCTAAAACGTACTTTTAAAAAACCACAATAGCCTGAAATGGGGAAGTCCTTAATTAGTTTTCTTACTAATATTGCTATTTTTAACAGTAATGTTAGTGATATTGCTCTGAATATTAAAAACAGTATGATGTCTGCATTTATTCATTTATATTATACAATTGCAAACCGGGTGTTTTTTGTTTTGCAAATAATTTAATAATCACGTCTGCTTTCGTGTGTCTAAGAAATATCGCTAACACGGTGACTTAAATATCCTGACTTTATTTATGCTGAAATTCGATGCATTATTGTGTATTACCATTGTTTAATATTCAGTGCAGCAAACACAAGCATGCTTTATATTCGTGATTAAGTATCATTTCACAGAACTCCGTTTGCCATTGATTGATTCTCCAGTAGTTTTCTTTTTTCAGCATCAGCATTTCTTGTGTGATTTATGTTCTGAGTGAATGATACGTGACTGAGATGGAGTATATATCATATTAACGTGAATTATGATCATTCTGTAGCTGCAGCTCTGTCCCATGTCCATACAAAACTCAGAACATAGCATTTACTGTTAAAGAAGTTGATATAATTGACTAAATTACAGCTTTCGTGGTTATTATGCTTGTTGTGTCTGTTGAGATTGTTCGTTGTGTACATTTTAGGGGAAAAACATCTTTGTAAAATTGATATTCCTCTAGTTTGCATTTGACATTAATTAAATTTACATTTTGATGATTATTCTACATTTTTATAATGATTATTGTAAAGAAATCTGCTATTTAGGTTTCTGTACAGACATTTCGTCCATGATTTTGATAACTTCATACTAGTATGAGAATCTCCCGTTGGCTGCCGTGTGCCAGGATATATCCCAATATGGCCAGAACAGGAACTATTTCTTGAGCTGTGATTTTGTGTCATCGGACTCAAGCCCATGTTTCAATTCAGAATAAATAAATATTTGACAGTCTATGTCTGTGTAGTGTGGTCTAGAAAAACACAATAAGATTATTTTATACTGGATTGAGCCCAGCTGGTAACAGGAATGCTAATGCTGGTGTTTTCTTTCTGTTCTAGAACCAGAATAGAATGCCTTTTATTGTCATTGTAAAGGAACAACAAAATGACATCTTCGTGTATCTTGTTTTGCGCTTGCAAATAATGGTGAGAGCAAGGCCGGGGGTCTTAGTGTAGACTCAGCCATTTTCCCAGCCCAGCCAGAGCAGTTGTTTGCAGTTAAAGGGCTTTGCTCAAGGGACCAACAATGATGTGATGACTTTGCTGCCTATGGGATTCAAACTGGCGGCCAGTCAGTCACAGGCACGGCGTGTAACCCTGCAGAGGCACACGGTGCCCCACCAGAGGGCGCTCATTATTTTCTCACTCCCAATTTCACTACTTATATACAGACTAGGCATTTTGAGCCCCAAGGAAGTGTATCACATTAGGTCCCAAGCCTATCCAAATATATTCCAATTTTTTAGCGCCCCTGCTAGTCAGGGGCTCTTGGAATCGCCCTAACCCCCCCCCCCCCCCCCCCCTTTACAGTACCCCTGTTTATACAAATTGTGCAGAGATTATTTATGTCAGGTGGATTAACCTTTTTCTAAATCCTTAGCCTGTGAGTGCCAGTGCCGGTCATGGGAGGATTCTTCTGAGCCAAAGAGATTCCATGTGTGGCTGGAGACAAAGAGTGGCACACAGCGATACCATAACGGGGCTGGCTGAGATGCTCCCTTGAACCCTGTCTGAGGAATTGTCAATAGAGAAGTCCATCCATCCATCCATCCATCCATCCATCCATCTTCCAAACCGCTTATCCTACTGGGTCGCGGGAGGTCCGGAGCCTATCCCGGAAGCAATGGGCACGAGGCTGGGAACAACCCAGGATGGGGTGCCAACCCATCACAGGGCACACTCACACACCATGCACTCTCACATGCATTCCTATGGGCAATTTAGCAAGTCCAATTAGCCTCAGCATGTCTTTGGACTGTGGGGGGAAACCGGAGTATCTGGAGAAAACCCCACGACGACATGGGGAGAACATGCAAACTCCACACACATGTAACCCAGGCGGAGACTCAAACCCGGGTCCCAGAGGTGTGAGGCAACAGTACTAACCACTGCACCACCATGCCGCCCCCAATAGAGAATTGTTTGTCTAAAATTAACCAGTAGTCTCTAAGGATAGTTTACTGATTGGCTCAAAAGACAAAATTTACAAAGCAAAAGAAAATGTATGAGAAAAGACAGACAGTCACATCACATAAACACTATATCTGAAGATTCCCCACACTAATGTATTATTAATACATCATCACCATTGTGTGATACGAAAGTCTACATCAGTCACATTAGTATTCGCCATGCTGAATTCAAGAGAAGGCCTGTCTGATCATCTGCCCGCATATCAAGTGATTCTGGGCCAGATCTGCCTGCATCTCCTTAAATCTGGGTACGTGTGATATTCAGGCAGAAGAGTCTGCACCAGAATCTGTTGTTCTGAATGATTACAGTTGGTCTGTATACACTCTGGGGATCCGGCACACATTCGTCTGACCACATACATATGATCGGTCATTTACCAGCTGATGCGCTAGTCTGAGGGACGTTCACATAGCAAGATGAGTCTGAAGCAGCTCCGGGCCAAATGCTGTTCAGAAATCGCCAGAGATTGAGAAACCGGATTTGGCCTGGTGTCTTTTCGCACAACGGACCAATACGGCTCTGAATCCATTGTCTGGATTTAAAATATATAAGGATCATATATGGGTCAAATTTATGTTGAATGTTACCAAGTTTGGTTTGTATTTACGCCAGAATCAAAAGTTTAATTCAGATCTGTTCCAGACAGGGGCAGTGGGTGGTTTTCTGGGCGAAGTCTCTGTGCCTGTGATCTGAAGATTGCTGGTTCAAGTCCCGGCCTCAGCAGAAGGGACAAGGAAGAGATCCGTTCTGATATATGAAGCAGAGAAGTACCATCTAGATAAAGCTGAGCTCATCTATGTCTCATTCAGTCATCTTGGATCATCAGCATAGCTAGGAATTCTGTGACCCCTAACAAAATGTCATCTTTGGCCTCCTGCTTTGTAGGTTTTGTTATCTCTATAAAATACTGGGCCATGTGAATCTGTCGGTGAATCCATGACCCTTCAGCACCCTTGTCTATCTGGGGCTACTAAAGAGACCTTCCCTGAATGCTACAATAGTAGCTATTCCCAGCAGGTAAGAAGGTCACCTTAGTTGTAATTTGTGTCTTGTAAAAGAATAGTATACTTTTGTGTATACGCCACACAACAGGTAAGAAGATGGATATTAACTATAACAGTGGTATGGTGTTCATCAGTGAAGTTGTATGTGAAAAGGGTCTTTGAAAGATCTTCTTAAATTTAAAGTTTGCTGTTGGTGTTCCATTTGTAGTAATGTCCATATTGAACATACTGGCAGAACATAAGTGGGCTCATTAGTTTAACGTAGCTTAAAAATAGCTTCGTAGTTCATGACGTCATTAGATCCATGGCTATGTATTCTGAACACGTGCTTGAAAAGATGAGCTGAGCTGAGCTAGCAGCTAAACCGAGTAACAGTTACGTATCAGATGATCAGATGAGCTGATATTCGATACACAAAAAACACAACAACAAATTTTTTGTCTCTAGATTTATACAAGGATTTATTTAATACATTTATATAATTAAGATTATAAATCCTAATAAATCACATGAGTAAAGTGAATTCGAATAATTATCTTAGTAAAATAAGGGACATGAAACATTACAACGCAATTAACAAAGAGTATTGGCTTTCTGGAAGTACTGTGCATAGCTTTCGAAGCGTATTTGCTTTCTGGAAGTACACTGCATAGCTGTAAAAGAGTATTGGCTTTCTGGAAGTACTCCACATAACTTTCAGTGAGTACTGGCTTTCTGGAAGTACTTTGCATTGCTTTCATGGCTACGCTATGCAAAGTCAAACAGATTCTGTGTATCACCCAGGGTACCCCTGCTATGAGACGGTAACAGTAAAGACTAGTATATCACAGAAACCCTGTGTTCCTCAGAGATTATTATTAAAATGCAGAGTGCACCCTTCACACTACACGCACTTTCTTTGTTGCGCTGAACAAGAAGAAAAACTTCATCTTCAAGTTTCTGGAACAAAAAATATGCATAAATGTAACAACATTTCTGTCACTCCCATCATATTTCATCTACTACTGAGTGGTACCTATATTATAAAAAGGATAAGAACTGAGGCACCATAGATATTTTTCCTTCTCAGGAAACTTAAATAAATGTAAATGGCACTAGCAATGAGAAGGTGGCAAAGCTTGTGGCAGGTAGCATTGGTTTGAGCACATCGCTGTGTTTTGGGTCACCGATAAAGTACAAATTGAAATAACTAATTATTATCCAGACATGAAAAGAGCCTACAAAAATGACTAGAGTATTTTTTTTAATTAAATACCAAGGACCAATCAACAGTCCAGTAAAACAGATCTGACTAGCCGGACCCTGTTTTGTCTACTTCCAACGTCATTTGATTTGACTGCCAACCTACTCGCTTCCTGTTAGCAGTACACAGGCCAAATAATAAGAGGAACGCGCATCAGGTCAAAAACAAAAGTTGAAATTCAGGAAGAATGTATGACATTTGATGATTCTTAAATCACGCCAGTGAAAAACTGAATTCTAGCAATAACACATGGTACAAATAAAACTCCAACATATTCAAAAATGACCATAAACACTGCTTTTAACTGGCCTAATAAATATTTTTTGGAAAAAAAAGAAAACATCAGTGGAGGGATTAGATGTAATGGGACAGCGCTTCTGTCAAACTAGGATTTAAGTATAAAAAAGCAGATAAAATAAAACATAGTACAATTTAATTGCATGAATAATGCATGAATGGCATAGTGCAAAATATGAGTGCTGGACAACGCATTACACAACAGATTACACAGCACACACAACAGTTTTAGAAATTGTGCTTTGTGATAGTGTTGTGTGAAATGTTAATTAAAATGCAAGATTCACCCTAACAGGCTCTTTCCCGTTACCATTTTGTTGTTAATCAGCTTAGAAGCTTTGTTTTGATAAAGCATACATTACAAATCAGTGCATCTTCAGTGGATTCCTGGATTGTTTTGGTGTTCTCCACATCTAACAGTCGATACAATTGCAGAGATTTGGAAATGAACTGGGGCATTTCTCATGTACAAATAAAGTTAGCCTGTGCTGACCTGAAGTTTAGGAATTTCGAAAGCAACATTTAATCGTGCTCCACATGTGGAAAAACTGGAATGAACAAAAGTTAGGTTTGCCTGGAAAATAGTGAAGGCAAAAATGTCGCTTCATAAGTTATTTCAGGTTTTTTATGACTCCATTAGGTGGTGATGTCTGGTCAAAAAAGGGTTCAAAGCATGTCAAGAGCACCATCTAGTGGGTCAAAAAAATACTGAAAATGGTTCACAAGGCGTCATTTTGGCCATCACTATACTGTAAAGTGAGGCCAGACTTAAGCCTATGCTAGGCAGTTATGAAAGGCTTCCTATGTGCCAACAGAGTTATGTAAAAAACTTAGTTGGTGTGATGTCTACATGCTGGATATATACAATTAAGTGCAACAGTTAAGGTTGGGCATTTGGGCCATGTACAGCATCATCATTTAAGACCTGTCAGAAGTAGGCAGTATTACTATATATACATTGTTATTTCCCTTAAATTAAAACAATTAAAATAAAACAAAAACTAGCAAACGGCATTACTAAAAGTTAAGCAAAATCACGTAACTTTTCTTGGGTTGAGTGGTCTTTAAATGCACACAAGCAATCCAGTCTAATTTAAATGATATTTTTCTCAACAGGCTTTGCATTGTTATTGTCATGACGGCCTCCAACCTAACCTCCGTTCAGTCACATGCAGCCTAGTCATGATGCACCTCCAAGTCGTGTCTTGGTGAAATATTTTAAGACCTGGCAGTTTTACTCATCTCTTTGTAAGGTGCTGTGTGTGGCCACCATGCTAAGAGGTCATTCTTTCCCTTCTCATAATCTCTGAGTTTTCTAGCCTTTTATCTCATGTTTTGCCTTGGTAACTTTCTCGGTATTGCACCGGCTGGACCTAATATCCATTGCCTTGCACTGATTTTGGTGTCACAATTTGGATGAGGATTTGGTTTTTCTCCATGGTGGCTTTGCTTGGTCTGTGACATACTGCAGTTATGGACTTAATTTATCCAGTTATGGATAAATGAGTTATTTTAATTTATTATACTAATGCAGTACTTTATCGTTTTGTATCCTACATCTAATCACTCTTTTATTCTTATTGTATCATAACATTTTTTTTTTAAATAGATGCAACTGGCTTTGGAAATTATCAAAGGTGGAACAGCTGGTGTAAACATGCATCAGAATGAGTGCCGATCAGCTGATTTTGGTTTAAAGTGAAAAATAACCTTCACATTGTGTCCTTCAGCTAGATCAGATGGTTAAAAATACAACCTCGGTGGGCTTCTTATCATCAAATGTAACAATATTCAGAATCTGCAGTACTCCTCGTTCCGTCACATCTTCCGCTGTTTCTCTCTCTGATTGTGCATATGCAAAAATATATATTCCAAAATAGACCTATACGTACAATTCAATTTACAATTTCTCTTCTCTCCATTCAGTTCTTGCTACAGATTAGGAGGAAAAGGGTGATCCTGTCGTATTGCTTCTGGTTATAAGCAGTTACTTTAACAGTACTGGAAATATGCCTGGGCAAGACCCAGTCTAAGATGGGTGCCATATCAGCATGGAGGATCTCCAGAGTCCACCACCATCCCCCCCCCCCCCCCCCACACACACACACTTGACAAAATGCGCCCTGTCTTAGGACACAGGTATGTGTCAGGCATCTCATGCTGAACTTCATCTTCAGCGTGGACCAGCAGCGAGTGCCCCTCGACGTCATTGCCTGGAGGCTTTCCGAAGACCGCCCTCCCTGTCCTCTCGTTGCTCTGACAAAGGGGTGGAACAAGACGAGCGCTGCAGCAGTAAGGTGGAGTTGGAGGAGGAGCAATTCAGGTTGAGGCTCTCTGTGGAGTCGGTGAGCAGCTTCTGTGTCTCATGTTGAGGGCAGAGGACGTAGCGGCCAGGCTGGTGCACCTCAACAGTCGTTACAGAGTCCATGCCCTTCAGGGGGAAAGGTAGGGGGGTGAAAAAGGGCTCCCGACCCCCCACGGCCCCCTGCTCAGCCCGGGGCTCATCCATGTTCACATAGAGGATCTCCTCAGGCTCCAGAGTGTCTGGCAGTTCTTCTAGCACCTTCTCCAGCTCACAACGGAGAGTTTCAAAACTTGGCCTGTCTTTGGGGCTCAGCAACCAGCAGGAGAACATCAGGGAGTATCTGAAGTGCAGAAAGTGGCCATTGCAAATTATTTGACAAGGTAACAATTACGTAAGAATACGTTAAGTAAGTAATATATAAGTGCTATGTTCTGCTAAGAAACTTTTTCAAATAACACGCTATAGGTGCTTTTTTTTTCTTACAATAAATTCCATTCTTTCAGTGTTAAATACCCTTCATCTTCAATAATGCATTTTGCCCAAATTATGTAGTGAACTGCTATTTTGTTTACAGACATTAAGTAAATTCAGATAATAACATAGAAAACTAGTTTCCCAGTACATGTCCGAGTCACACACTCACATAACGTCCAGGCAGCCTGGGGGCTGTTTAAGGCGATTTCCCTGTCTTAGGTAGTCGTAAATCTCACTGTTCTCCACTCCTGGGTAAGGTGTCTGCCCCCTAGTGGCAATCTCCCACATTGTGACCCCAAAAGACCACTGAAACGGAACAAAGTAGAGCAATTAGTCAGTATGAGTCCCTCATAAATGTAATACATGCGGACTTAAGAAGCCAACCCTGATGCACTGTAAAAATAAAATAAAGGCACACAGGCCAGGATCTCTGGCATTAAGACTGAAACAGGTTCAGGTTCCAGCAATGAAATACCCATTTTGTCTAATGATATCCAGCCCCAGCAATGGAAGGTATTCAGGAGCAGTTTCACCTCTATGTATAAAACTACTCAATGAAAATGTCAGAACTTAATTGTTTCTTGTCCCTTACTATAGTAGGCTACACTGCTTAAACTGTTGGTTTGATACTTTGTGCATCAAAAACACATTTATTATTCAATGATAATGATTTTTGGGATCAGCCTGCTTTTTATAAGAAGGACAGTCTCCACCCTAACTTACTGGAAGATAAACTAAAAAGTCTGCTTTTAGCCTAGACTAAAATACAGGCGGTCCTTGGGTAGAAGATGTCCAACCTACGACCAACTCGTCCTTACGAACAGACTGCCGTAAAGCCAATTATTTTAAAACACTGGGTTAAACACAATGGTTCCTCATAACAAATGCACGCGCTACTTTGTGACGCTCGGAAAACTGCAATCAGCAGTTCAGCAGCCCGTCAGCTTGCGGTACAATACAGTAACATATGTAGTTACTTTGATTATTACCGTATTATTACTATTATTACGTACCCTTATTATTATTACAGCTTACCTACAAAATCTGGCTTAAAGACAGACTTAGAGAACGGGTCTCATTTGTAACCTGGGGACGACCAGCATTGGTAGGGAGCCTCAATCCCACATACTTGCCGGATAAATGTTCTACAGCTGTAGAGCTCTGTAGGAGAAAGCTCTGCAGTCCAATAAAGCAATTTCAACTCTGTGATAACCTGCCTTTTGAAAGTCAAGCAAATGAGGCGGATTATGTGGAGCTAAGAGATCACACAAATACTCTGGGATTAGGCCATTCAGAGGTTTATAATCTCCCCGTCAAGAACATGCTCCTTGTATCTTAGAATCATCGCTAAACTTAGGAATTTTCTAACCTTTCAAGGATCATAAAAATTCATATATGCATTTATATATAGCATATTAGAGTACTGTAGTTCTCTCAAGGGGCACAAAACACATCTTACAGCAGATTTATGATGCGGCGCAAGAACCATTACTAGGAGTAAATATGACCATATTACATGATTATAATGTCTTTACACTGGCTTCTGGTTAAATCCTGGATATGTGTTAGTGAGTGCCAGTGTTGCATAGATGTATTAAATGCTGAGCAATGTGTAATATACAAATAAAGAAATACACATAAACTGCTGTAGCTCACCACATCACTCTTGGTTGTGTACACCCTGTCCGCAAGGCTTTCAATTGCAATCCACTTGACTGGCATTTTAGAGATTCGGCCTTGTCTGTAGTAATCACCGTTGTAGATCTTCTTAGAGAGCCCAAAGTCTGCCACACATACTGTCATGTTCTCATTTAGCCTGGTAGATTGTGAGGAAGAGGCAAAGGGAGTTACGGCATATCGTACATTGGATGTCATTCTGGTGTTAAGCACAAGGAAACTATTTTGTTTCAGTGCTCATAGGAAGGAAAACCAAACTCACATGCAGTTTCGGGCAGCGAGATCTCTATGAATGAAGCTCTTGCTACTCAAATACTCCATCCCCCTCGCTATATCTGTCATGAACTTGACTAGCATCTGAGAAGGCAGGAACTGAAAGACAAAGAAAGCCAGTTAACACAAGGACACGTTTCACACATTCTCTCCACTAGAGGGGGATATAACACCACTCACGGCAAGAAGAGTTCAAGAGCTGTATATTAAAATGGAGGACATTATATTGTTCTATTTAAAAAAAAAGTCAGCATAATAAGCGTCATATAATCCTTTTTAAAGTCATTATGGATACAACAGAGGGGCAACTTGATGATGTAAGGTAACAGTGAAAACTCACTGCGCCCCCTGTGATCCAGTGAAATATAAAACATATTCCACATTGTGAGCATTCAGCAGAAGCTTCAGTGGCATAATAATTTGATATCAATATTGTGTTGAAAACACTTTAAGTCTTGGCTGAATGCAACATCTTGTGTATACTGGAGTAATACTGAAATTTGTTAAGTTGTCAATTCCTTGACTGGAAATATGAGGCTGCAGTGAGTCATCACACACACAGTCCAGCAGTATGCAAGTGGACTGACCACAGGGCAGTCACCCAAGCGAGAGTACAGCAGGTAGCTGTGCAGGTCTCCATGCTTCATATAAGGCAGGATGACCACTGGTGAAGGATAACCCTCACTCTCCACTGTCTGCAAGCAAACCCCTGTAGAGAAGAAATGGTGGAAAGTGGAGCTGAGTAATTCACACTGGGCTTTTAGGATCTGAGAATTTTGCTGTAAATCATGATGGGATTCTAGAATTGCTTTTAGAATAAGCTTTTGGGACCTGACAATTTCACGATCCAAGAATTCTACAATCTGGGTTTTTAGCATTTTAGTATTTTGCTCTAAACCATGATGGCATTCTAGAATTGGGGCTTTTAGGATCTGAGAATTCGGCTCTAAATCATGAAGGGATTCTAGAATTGTGGCTTTTAGTATGTGGGAATTTAACTTTAAACCCCGAAGGGATTTTACAATCTGGGCACTTCAGATCTGACAATTCTGCTCTAAATCAGGATGGGATTTTAGAATTGGGGCTTTTAGGATCTGAGATTTCTGCTCTAAATTTGTCCTTTATCAACATTGATCAATTGTTGAAATTACTTAGCACAACCTTTCACGCCCCCCTCCATCCCCCCCCCCCCCCCCGCCCCCCATTTGAATAATGTAATCTGAATAATCTTCTCCCTCACCTATGAGCCTCATGACATTCTGGTGGTCAAACTCCTTCATACAAGCTGCTTCCCGCAGGAAGTCCTCCATCTCAGTGCGAGTGCAGATGGCAACTATGGGGTACCATGGAGCAGGGAACGTGTGGTTATGAGAGGCAGCAGCAGATCCAGTGAGGGGCTTAAACACATCATCACAGGCAGCCTGCGGCTACAAATTCAAATGCTATGCACAGCCCCTGTAGCGCTTCATGCCTCAGCAGACTCACTTACTCTTCATGGTTTTGACAGCCACCTTCAGCACAAACTCCTCCTGGGTAAGCAGACCCTCCATCACCGAGCCAAACTCTCCTGCAGAGTGGTGAGTTAGTACACACTCTTATTTCTAGGGAGGACATCAGGAGAACAACTGCGTTTATTGAGTGACAATGGGGTCACTCTTACCTTCACCCAGTGTCTTGCCCAGGGTCAGCTTATGTCGGTCTATCATCACATCTTGTAGCTTCTGCTTAAGCTCATCGCTGATGACCAGGCTGTTCACTATGGAAACAGATGTGTTACATACGCACACATGATACGCACCTTTAACCGACATTTGTCAACATTTTCCTACACAAAGAGCTACATAAAAAGTGTAAGTAGTCACTTAATAGTATAGTCAAACAATAAAATGTATGATTTGTCCGTCATTCAAAGTACGTTTTTAACCAGTAATATTGTGTGATACAGAATATATTGCATGCCTTTTTTGACTTGCATACTGACTACAGAAACCAGATAAACAATTACAGGAAGTCAATCTATTATCTAATGCTTTTCAGCACAAAGGCGACACTATAGCAACCAAGCCAGAGCCCAGATGACATCCATCCAAAAACATTGCTCTAACAAGCTACAGAGGAATCCCTGCACCCCTCTTGACCCCACAGCTAAGGGTATGTTCTCCTCCCAGAGACGTCAGTGCTGTGCTTTCACTGCTCCACAACAGATGATATCACTCATCGGTTAAGATCTGGAAACAATACAGGAAATGTGCTTATGTGTTCTGATCTGGTCCTGATAGCTCTCGCTGGCCGCACTGTGTTGCAGTCCACAAAGTGGCTCTGTTCATGTGCGTAGCATTTTAGACAGAAGCTCTTTGGCAGAAGCTTTTTGCTAAAAAGTGTTTGCAGGCGAATTTTTCTGCTAAATATATCATAAGATATGAGACAAAGGGAAACAGAGGATTTCTCACAGAATCAATAGAAAATGAGCTTAGGAAAAGGACGATCTAAATCAGCTGTTTTTGAAGACACATGCTCAAAGGGACCTACAGTATGATAAATCCTGAAGGAATGACTTACATGTGGCTTCCATTGTACGCCGACCATAGGACCGTCTGGCATGGTACCTCACCACCAAATCTCCACCATCCATCGTCGGCTGAAATGCCTCACTGGAAGATAGGCCAATGCACTGAGTTAATGGGCAGCTCCAGCAGCATCAATGGTGCTTACATGCAGGACTTACAGATGGAGGGCACGGACACATCACGTCATGTCTCCAACGCTCAAGAAACGTCATGGTTTGTGACATCACAATCCAAGTCCTAAAGGGTCCAGTTAACTCTTCCATAACCAGGCGTAATGAAAAGCAAAACTCGACACACACATAAAAACAGCTGACACACATGTGATGTTCCAGGGCTGAAAACCACAGACCTGTTATTTCCATGAAGGAAAACCCCGACAAGTTCTGCCCACAGTTATATTTTGTAAGAACATTCTTCCACATTCATAGGATGGCAGCTTGTCTAAAAGATATATGAAACTCTGAAGATTGCTACACAATCTGGTTTGAAAAAAAACTATAGTAAGCAAAAACAATAATGAACAATAAACAAAAACCACCCGGAAACCTCAGCCTCTGGGACGCACCCGAATCGTGTCTCCTTGCGTCGTAGCTTGACCACATAGGTCGCGATCAGTACCGTCAGGGCAACGGCGGCTGCAGTTGCCATAACTACATACCACCAGTGCCAGGAGAAGGCTGATGGAAGCTCTGCAGTGGAAGAAGGGAAGATGGGGTAAAAAAAAAAAAAACACTGAAAAAAATCAGGGATTATTAAAGATATCATGCAGAACTTGAGGGAAAAAGAAAGAGGCGGTGAAGAGAAGCATTAGGTGTTTCTCAATACCAAGAAAGCCAAGATCGTACTTGTGGTCTTGGCAAGAGCAGTCTTGCTAACTTGCTTCCCGGGAATGCACTTGGGATGCAATGGATGATGGGATTGTTCTTGTTTGGTAACAATGCAACTGATGCATCCTTAATATTTGAGGCAGGGCAAGAACGACGTCCATGAATTTTTACCGTCCTCCATAGTTCTGTTCTTAGTTTCGGAACTGCATACAATGGTATGCGAGAATACGAAAACAAGTATGCATATTGAGAAACACCAGTTGCGTCTAAAGGTATGAAAACATGATGGGCAAGAATGAGGTGGAATTATTTTCTTTGGTAATTAGTTAAATGTAATAATATCCATAGAAAAAAAAACAAAAAAAAAATTTGAAAAGTGGACCACATCTATATATGCATAATATCGTGTCTTCCTTAAATCCATGAGATTATACCTAGGATTAAACAAATTTGTCTCTCTAGGGTGAGAAACCTGAACTGGGATTTATTTATGCATTAACATTCTAGAAGAAGTAGATCAATGAGTATCTAGTATGGTTAAGGTGAGCGCAGCAGGGTTCATGCTGAGTGGGGTTATTTGTGTTACGGGAAGGTCAAGGAAGTGAGCTCATCTGTCCAGATGGTGTATTGGGTGTGTCACTATCACACACTCCCACCCTACATACACAACATTCTCTTCAATATCTCGCTCTTTCTTTGACTGTGCTTACCAACCCCTCCTCCACAACCCCCCACGCCCCGCCTTTGTAAAATTCCTTTTGTCTAGTGGAAACCCATGCAAAAACGCCAGAGAATATGCCTGTGGTGGCACTGGAGACTCTTCCTTGCAGGTAGTATAGAGGTGCATCGAGGATTTATACAGAATTTATATTTCAAAGTATCGTCAGGAATGTTTCGGGGAACTCCTTGTGGGTGATAAGGTGGCGTTTTAGGCATCGCAGTACCCCTCGGCGTGTAGAGCTTTCATTTTTTAGCTTACATATGTGCACCATCACACTGACGTACTGAGGCAGCAGGAAAAGCCTGTTCAGAAACGTACAGCATGAGGTCATTTCCCTTGTTAGAATTACATAAGTGCAGCTGTGTGTGTGTCTGTGTCTCAGGCAGGTTGGACTTACCGCTCTGTTTAAGCTGTCCTGTAAAAATATGACAAAGATGCATCAAATATTGCCAATGCAATACACAGTAAACAGATTTATTTTCAGCTATTCTCTCATTTTCATGCTGCCTTCCATTGACCTTGGAGGTGAGAAATTGTCGCTTGGAATTATGTCACACCTGAGGTAGCCGCATTTCAGTACGACAAATCGGATAGCCATCTAGCAATACCATTCGTGCCAGGTTCATCATTAGTCATTGTTAGCAATACCAGTTGATTGTAATGCATTACATGGTTTTTGCACAATGCAAACACTGTAGCAACATGTTCACAGATCGAGGTGGGACTGTACTGTCTGTATGACCGATTTAGGGAGACAGAAATAAGAGATAAGTGCTAATAGACAGTATTTAACTACAGCTTTCACTTCTGTTGATGAAGAGCACAACTATTTTGAATTCTGAGGCCGGTTTGTAGAGGTTTGTCCAACTTTCCGCGTTGGTAGTTGGACTTCAGGGGGCGTTCCAGTTGAAATTTCCAACTAGGGACTTAGAAATTCAGAGTTCCCAGTTCAAATGGAACGCAGCATTATTTTTACACTCCTGCCTGCCTCCATCCCTCTTCGAACTCCCTACACCATCTGTCCATCGGTTTCCATCCACCTTATTTCAGCACCTCTCTCTGCTCTTCCTACCTCTGCATGTCACTTCCTGTGAATGCTCACCAGCTTTTATGGGGCTGAAGGTGTGGGGGGAGCTCCAAGGCCCAGGCCCCGCCCCCGTATAGGCACACACTCGCACAGACACGTTGGACACGGCCGTTGATAGGTTGACGGACAGTCTGGTGGACAAGCCCACGTCAAGCACAACCTGGGACATAAAAGGCATACAAGGTGTACATGCTTCCTGCCCGTGGTTTTTACGTACGAGGGGGTGCGCTTGTCTGTTCTCTTCCACTCACCTCTCAGAATGATGCACTGAATCCCTACTCATTTTTTGGACAAGCAGCATTTTTAAAGCTTTTCCAATCATTATTTATATTCATATGCTTCATATAAATATGAATTGTGGACCATATGTCAAGAGAATCATGTTAATGCTGAATCAGTCGTTGTCTTTCCAACTGCACAACAACCTTCCAAAACTCACTCAGTCCCCGGGATACGTTTTTCAGAAGATTTCTATGGACTTTAATGAAAGCTTTTCATTGGGTTACAAGAGGACTATGAAAGTTTTGGTTCCCAATCCTGTAACACATGATGAGGAAGCCCGACTTTAGGTCATTGGTGGCCTCATCTCAAAAACAACAAAAAATGGACTGGGAGAGCTTTGGAAATGTGCTCTTCAAGTTTGTTTAAAGACCACAAGGTCCACATCTCCCTGAATTTATACCTGGGACTTACAAGTTAAGCCAAGCAGAATCATATCTCATTACACTAGAGACAAAGGGAGTCCTTGTCAAACTGCTTATGAAAAGAGAGAATGTGTGTGTGTTGTACCTCTGCCATTAACGTGCTGTACTCCAGCCAGTACCCAAGCAAGCGCCCATTGAGCTGGCCTGAAGGCTCTGCCCAGTTCACCGTCATCACCGTGTCGTTGAATACAGCGCTGACATTCACTGGTGCGGCTTCTGGCACTGCATACAAAGTCATAACAGAAGATACACACGTAAACTGATATCACATCACCAATACACTTACATGTATTGTAGGCTTTTCTCATGGAAAGAGTATGGCATGGTACCACAATACCGTAAATAAATTAATAATGCCAATAGGAATCGTTATTGATAATAAACAGAAATATGTAAATAAATAAATACACCAAGTTTCCTTAATTATATAAATATCTTGGCTCCTGTGAAACTCAGAAGTTACCACACATCTATATACTAATCGACTTCATGCTACGTTCCATTGAACGCAGCATGTGGGTTAAACGTTTAGACCCAAATGTGTAATTTTATCATTACTAAATGACCCTGCACTTGAATATCTGTCTTAATTATTTGAGTTCCTGCTTCTCAGTTACTGAATGCTTGTCCTACTTAAATCATATTGTGTCTGTAGAGCGTTGGGGCAATCCAGCTGTTCTAGATCAAAGACTGATGGCTTTATTGATCGACCAGCAATACAGTGTAGTGCTAAGCTCATATCAATGGCTGCCATATCCCCAAAGCACACACAGACAACCAAGCTCGCTGCTAACAGATGACAGAATTTCCGTGGGCTGGAAGGGACCCAGGCGTGGAGAGCCGGGCAAACAGCGTCACATCTCTGAAACACACATGTGTAAAATATCGCTCAGCTGTTGTGAGCTTTTTTCCCTCTCCCTGTTTTCTTTGGTCTTTCCCTCGCAAGGTTTTGCCTGGAGTGCTATTCCCCTCTGGCTCCTCTCTGTATTTCACTTTAAAATCCAGATGACAGTATGCAGGCTGTATGTGAACAAAAGGTTGTGAGTTCCAGAAGGGTCTCCTGTTGTACCACTGGGGAGAAAATCTAAGAAGTCAGAAAATACAGGGAGGTCATAGTGCTGAGGTCAGGCTAAGTCCATGGGTTGGACTCAAACTAAGATGACGAACTGGGCGACTGTCTAAGAGTAGCAGTGGGGAGAGGTTTAGGGGTGTCCAGGAATGCCTAGAATCTTACTTTATAGGAAAAACTGGTTAGCAAGAACATTCAGAAGCCACAGGCTTCCTCTGTGCTCCTGACTGTTGAGGGAACAGAGTGGCTCACACATTCCCTCTCTCACTAATATGCACGACGAGGACCAGCAGGCACTGACAGCCAAAGAACCGGCAGGGCTGGAGCAAAATGAGAAAAACAGCCTGAAAATAGCAGCAGGAATGTGCGTGTGTATGTGTGTGTGTGTGTGGCAGAGACAGAGATGATGACAGAACATCTGTCATAAAAACACTGAGTTTTCTGCAACCGACAGCCTGTCATGTTCTGTTTTTTGCACCCCCCCCCCCCGACTTGCTGTGGCTTAAACCTTTGGTTATTCGCTTTTCTGTCTATGTGATGAATAATCGCCCTGAAACAAATGTACTGCGATCTTTGCTTCTGCTATACAGTGAATCATGTCGTGAATCATACAGAGCACATCTTGTCCTCATTGTGTCCAGTACCCCTCACCCCCCCTCCCCCACCACCCACAGGACTCAGCACCGCCCCCACCCTGCTATTGGCCGTCCCTGCTTTCGGCACTGCCCTGAAAAGGACCCCGTGCGGTTATTAGGAAGCATTTATCTGCTGATCGGTTCCACATGTGGCATTGGATCTGAGCCGATCCCTGCCAATGACAGCATGGGACACGCACAACTGAATTCAGGCAAATAAGTTTGCGGGGGGGGGGGGGGGGGGGTTTAAGTTATTAATATTAAAATCAGGACAGCAAAGGCGGTGTGAATGAAGCAGCTATCTATGACCGCATGTAAGACTCAACATGAACGAAACAATCACTGTCAGTGCAGTCAGATCATCCCCAGCTTAGAGGTTACAGGAGGAGCAGAGGAGCAGAGACAACAGCGCACAGAAAACCCACATCATTTAAAAATGCTCCTGGACCATTGTATAAAGATGCTGTATGCATCTATCTGGTTATTCTTCAGTGATTAATCTGTGGTATCACAGTATTTTGTCTTCCTGAATTCCAATTCTGCTAAATGTTCAATGGACATTCAAAACGGGTGCATGGGTTCGTGTTTTTCTGGGAATGCAGAGTTGATCCTCTGGGACAGAACCGGTCTGAGAATTTAGCAGAAAGGATGTTTTTTTAAGCTGCCCCCCCAATTCGTTCTTGCCCTACCAGCTCGCTCTTGTTCAGCTTCCCTTATCCCACAGCGCTCAGTCATGTTCTCTCTCTCTCTCTCTCTCTCTCTCCCTCCCCCCCCCCCTTCAGGAAATGAAACTGTGGGTCAGCAGGGGCCAGGGAATGGAGGGAAAGAAGTGAGGCAAAAGGGAGAGCATGGAAAGGAAAAAATGAGGTGGCTGAATATGAAGAGAGCTATGTTTAGGGAAAAGGGTATGGAAGTGAGAGAAGGAAACAGAAGTTTGTTTAGAGAATCTAGAAATACATTGTTGGAGTTGTCCTTACATGGTTAATTTCCTGAATGACAGATTCAGATAAGAAAAATATTAAGGGAAGTAATGAGAACATAAAAAGAAACGAGAAGGAACGCTACAGGGACAGCGAGGTCTTTATGTATGAAAGACAGAAGACTGGTAGATTGATCTGGTTATTTAAGGAAAAATAAACTCCCTCGACAGGAAGTTTGTTTGCTAGATTTCTATGCTCTCTCATTTCATTTCGTATGTGAACCTATAGCTGCATGGGTCTGTTCTGGAAGAGTATTGTGGTAATCAGTGGATGTG
This sequence comes from Brienomyrus brachyistius, assembly GCF_023856365.1. NCBI lineage: Eukaryota > Metazoa > Chordata > Actinopteri > Osteoglossiformes > Mormyridae > Brienomyrus > Brienomyrus brachyistius. The sequence goes on from NC_064550.1 coordinate 8,974,926, forward strand.
CTCTCCTTATGTGTGTGTGTTATGTGTGCCCTGGAATGCTCTGTAATCTTATCCAGGGTCGTCCCCATCAGTGTGCCCTGTGCTGCCTGGAACTGGCTCCTGGCCTCCCCCGCATGACCCTGACCAGGATATGCAGTTGGGGGATAGGCGGACCGATCCATTCTTTTCAGACGAATTGCTTCAAAACAACAAGATGCTTTGGCTGCCGCATGCCAGTACTCATCCAAGAACTCTGGGCCGATCCAGCTGTTTTTATAGCAGGGACCGGTCCTGTTCCCAAATCCATTGGTGACACAAGGATGCACTCGGTGCTTGTAAAAGGCGGCCATAACCACAAAATCACAGCACGCACACATTTCCAGATGAAGGAGCGGAGTGCGTGCCGAGGCCGGGGGGGAGCTTGCATGGGAAATTTTAGTCAGCAAGGTGAGAGAGAGACATGAGTGGAGAACAGCATGCCACACCACGCCTCTGCGGCCACGGGGGCCAAGCATAAAGCGGAAAAAGTTGTTCAGCTGATACGAGTGGTTATTTGCTGTTCCAACTCATTTAACTCTCGCTGGTTTTATATTCTCTGGCTCTTCATCTTTCCTACTTTCTCACTAAAACGCTGTTCCTCAGTGTCCCCCCTGTCCATCACCTTGAGCACAGATTCCCCGTGTTATAAATGACTCTGCTTTGGGACTCGGAGACATCACCCATGCCTGGCTTGCCTCTCTCCATCACGGTCTCGGTCAATATGGTCTCCAGCCTTTGTGTTCCCTTCCACGAAACAAAGGGGTTTTTCAATGTTTCAAAAATGGCAAACTGGCGGGAGAGTCCCTCTCCCTTCAACACTCATCTCTGCTCACTGTTTTTTAAGTCTCTCTCTTTTCCTCCCTTTTTTAATGCTCAGTATAATCCCTTTCCAGTTTACTCCCTTTTAACGCTCAGTTTTCTCCAGACTGTTCCAGGTTGCAAAGAGCATGAGTTGGCATAGAGAAGCCCCGCCCTTCATCTCCGTTCAAGCATAATGCAGCAGTGTGGGCCCAGCAGGGTTGGGCCTCGCTCTTTAGACCAGTCTGCCACCTCCTGTTTTTCCCTTAAAACCCAATCTCTTCTTTCCTCCCAGCCTTTTACAGCTCACAGATGCAGAGGACGGATATTAACCACCACGCAAAGGGCATTTGCTCCATTTCCTGGTAAAGCCTTCTTGCTCAAACTCAGACAGAAGCTCCTGCTGGTCTCTAGCTCATGCAAAAGCAATCGCCAGATCTCAAATATTCACTTACGGATGCCTGCATATGACTAGAATGTTATTTGTATCAATGGCTAATCATTTTCCAAGTTGAACAGCTGTAAAGTGTAACAGTCCCACAAAATACGTACATTACACTACAAAGGCACAAACGTAAGGGATCATAAAAGGTCAATCGTAAAAACGCATGTGCTTTTTATACAATAATCTGAATAAACAGAAAGAGCCAGAAACAAATTAATTTAAGCTGAACTGAATAAATATGACTTTATTCCTGTGTCCATGTACAGGAAGAGTGGTCTGAAGATGAATGGATGAATTATACAGGAACAAAGTCAATGGAATACACATGAATTAGACTTAATACTATAACACGCAGTTCTCAGGTCTACTGCTTCAGAAAGAATAAGAAGGTGATGGTGAGTCGTACCTCCCTCACTGGTACACAGCGTGGCCCAGGGGCTCCATGGGGAGATGCCCTGGCTGCTGAGACAGGCCACCCTCACGCTGTAGTTGGTGAAGGGCTTCAAGTTTGGAATCAGGTGCCGGGCAGGTGGCACATTCACGTTCTGGTTGTGCATCTGGTTGTGATGAGTGGGGACCATGTGAAGATCGGATTGGCGTATGGCCTGTAACACAGACACCATGGTTGCTGTTTTCATGAATTATATTCCCTTGTATGTAATTCTGACTGAGTCCACACGCTGCTCCAGATTTTCTTGCTTGACTCCCAGCTATTTCTGTAAACAGTTATGAAATTCCCTTGGCCTGCTCAAATGTGCAGCGTATATGATGTGGTCAACGAAGTATGCTGAATGATGCAATGCTATTGACAAAATTTGGGTTTCCTCATTTTCTGTTCTTGCCGCCCCTTCTTCAAATCACCAAGTTTCACTCTGTACCACAGCAGAAGTGATCCGCTGCAGTTCTGTTTTCTGTGAATATGAATCCCAGGAGCTCAGCAAAAGTGCAGAGCACCGATTTTGAATGACAGACAAACAAGCAACATAAACATGGAGCATCCTCTAGTTCACTACTGTATCACGGCACGGCAGCCAGTGTTGCTGGGCACCCGATACAAAGAGCTGTAGCGTGCCGGCACTGCAGCTGCCAGAGAGACAGAAGGCAGGAGGATACAGGCAAAGGGAGCTGGTCAGAGAAGAGGCAGATTTGAGGGTCTTATTATTGAGGAGGTGCTCGTACAAGACCAGAAGGGCTATTTATAGAATGGAATGTTAACAAGTGCCTGAGCATGGACTCATCGATGACTCAATGGCTAATTGCCCTTGCTGGCAAACAGCTGGTTATCCAGCTTCTCCCTGAGTCACAAAGCAGAAGAATTCCTTCGCCATTTCTCACTTTCCCACTGCCTAATCATTTGCCTATTTTCTCCTTTTCCCGGCTGCTCTGCTTCATTGCTCCTTAGATATCATCAGTAGTTTTGCACATGTACTCCTATTCCTGCAGCATGCCCGCGATTCTAAAAGGCGAAAGTAAAAAGCTAATTCCGTAAACACTACATGCCAACATGGTGTCATTCGCACTCTGGGGAAGTTTCCGTTGCTTTCATTTCTATTTGTTCGCCCGAATAGCTTGGTGGATGATCAAAATTTGTAGCTAAGTGGATTATAAAGGAATAGGGCTTAATGGTCTCTAGGGTGGTAGTGTTGTGGGCTTCAGGCGGCTTGCGGAAGAAGCGGCAGTTATGGTGGTGGATGCGAACTGCAGCAGGGATGTCAGCTAGTTACAGGGACACGAAGTGTAGGAGGTCGTGGTTCGCAGTTTGAACCTGGATGACCTGTCAAAGAATGAGTCGTCTAAGGGAAAAAAAGGGGTTAAGACACGTGTAGAGGGTGTGTGAGTGAAAGAGCTGACAAGCACTTGGATGGAACAAGAAGTACTTCTGACGACAGACAGAGGAAAAGCTGTAAGTCTCATAAAAGGATTCTGGTAGTCTGTGACTGGTCTCTCACACACAAACACACATGTTTATATTCATATCTTTGTGGGGACTGTCCATTCGTTTCTATGAATAAAACCCCAAACTTCCAACCTTACCCCTTACCCAGCCTTAACGTTAACCATAAGTAACCAAAGAAAATACAAGACTTTAGTTTAGTATTTTTGATTGTAGTCACATATTTTCATAAAACTGAGTTTCCCCTTGTGGGGACCGAAAAAATGGTCCTAAAATTCTCAAAACAACAGGCTATCATCACATATGTGATCACTCACAATGTAATATATACATACCCAACACACACACACAGAATGTTTATTGATATAGCAGTTGATAGCTTATTATGCTGAGTTGTCCCACTGTGTGGAACCACACTGAAGCTGAGAACTTACCTGGATGGAGCACACAGTGACAGGGTAATTGCCACCAAAGCCTGGCTGCCAGGAGATATGCAGGCTGCTGTTGGTGACTTCTACAGTCTTCACTTTCTCTGGCTGGGATGGGATAACTGTCCAAAAGCAGAGAGGATGTTTGTAGAGAAAGTCACTGCAATAAGGTCCAGTGAGCCATCACTACGGTTCTGTTCTGTTGTACCTGTGACAGTGCCAGATCCAGAAGTAGCCACACCTTTGTCATTGCGGGCCTCACAAGAGAATGTACTGGTTTTATTGAGGCCTATAAGAAAACAACAAAAACAGACAACCGATGAATAGCATGTAGCACAGCAAGCTATGTGTTAAATGCTAGTTAATTAAATGCTATTCATCAGCTTCACTCTGATGGCTTCAAGCATGAGACCTAGCACAATGGTGGGACTTGTGTTGATCCATGCGTGAAAATCTTATATCCAGTGCAGGACTGTATTGAGCTGCGCTTCCATCTCAGGTAGCAAAAGGGCATGAAGTGTGGGTCACCATGGAAAGGGTGTCAGTCCATTGAAAGCTCTCACTCCAATACACTATGGGCAGTTTAGAGACAGCTATTCATCGAAACTTATTGTCTTCTAGGCTGTAAATGGAAATCAGAGTGCAATAGGAAAACCCCAACATACAATAAAGCAGAACTTACTAAGCTTGGTGAGCAGATGATTCATGTCAGACAGGACACGTTGAGTAGGACAGGACTTGTAAACTACCATTTCAATTAAAATGACCTGGAGTACTTGCTGTGAGCTGATTGGTCAGTCTCCTATAATCATGCATGTGTCACTAATGTTAATATGAAACAGCTGAATGAGACAGTCAGTCAATCGAGGAAACAAATCAGTCAAAACACAAGAAGAGTTGAACTGTTCACCTAAGTTCACTTTGTATAGCTAATCAATAAAAAAATGTACTTTTCAAATGAATGAATGAATTAATCAATTGAGATGGTGCTGAAATGTAAGAAATACATGGAATGGCTGAGGTGCCCCTGAGGAGAGGTTTGGGAACTTAAGCGGAGTTCATCTAGCCGTCCAGCAAGGTATCAGTGACTTTTTGGAGAACATCAGAATTTTTTTTACACGTTTTTATTATGTTATTCTTAATTTGCATATGATCTAATGTTAAATTCAGTATTTTGTTCCAGAAATGTGCACTTACTACCCAGATAAACAGCTTTAAAACATTTCTTTTGACTGCCTAAGACTTTTGCACAGTACTGTATCTGTATGCGTTTCTGTGATTGTGTATAATCCTTCAGCAGGAAGTGAATCACTGAGTAGCACATGAAAGTTCCAATCCGGTTAGTAAACAGCTGAGCTACACACTCCTGCTTCTGCTTTACACGGCTTGCTGCTGGACACACTGACATAAGCCCATAAACACGCTGATAAATAGTCGTTTTAAGTCCTTAGACGCTGTTTGACCAGCATAAAGCTTTCAGATAAATGGCTAGATGGGGGAAAAAGGCAGACCAAAGAACAAATGGACTAGCCTCCATTTGTTAATGTGCATTGTACACTACTCCTCGTGATCTTTCCTGAGCAGTCACCAAGAGATGCTCTCTAAGCGTCTACTTCCACATGGCCACTTTTGTGAGTGTAGAACAATGTATGTCTGACCTGGTACAAAGACGGCGTCATTAAGTAATCAGGCATGCTCCGGTTCAGAGGAGCCAAAGCTTTTGTTTGGTCCTGTGTGCCTGTGTAAGGCGATTGTTGCACACTGCTCTGTATATATCCATTCACGGACTGCTTTGCGACCTTCAAAGCTATTACTGATTCCGGTGCCTCAGCAGTTTGGGTAGCTTCCAATTCATACTGCATGAATGAGTAACACCAATAAAGTGGCAGTGGTCTGTGAGTCAGAGCTGATTCTTCAAACTCCACCCTGCTCCGAGACCGAGTCTCGGAATCACTGGAGCTGCACTTGTAGTAAAAATCCTTCCAGATGCAAGTGTTTTCATAGAGACAGTGTCATATAAAGACAGACATGGACAGTCATAGGGGATGAGCATATCACTACCTGTGATGTTGAGAGTAGAGGGTGACTGAGAGTTTGGATCTTGCAGTCCGGTTAGTGGGATACCGCCCTGCAGCCAGATGACCCAGACGGGTTCTGGAGGACCGTGTGCTTCACAGTAGAGGCTCAGAGAACTGTTGGCTGTTACCACCATATCCCGGGGCTCCACAGAGAAGTGAGGGAGGTCTGGGAAGTCAAGAGAGTTTCCATACATCGTCACAACACGCACACTAATGTATTCAAGCAGGCCATTGACAGGAGAGATTTTTTTTGACCAATAACGAACTGACAACAACGAAAATATGGAAGTCAAGGATTACATAAACAGCCATGCGAGCACTCACCCTCCAGCTGGATGCATCCTGCCTGCGAAACCATCTTCTTCCCTCCTGCCATTACAATACAGCTGTAGCTTCCCATATCTGACAGCTGCAGTGCCTCAATCCTACATGTAGAGAGACGGGCAATAATACTCCAAGGCAATAATAACAGTGAGTAAGAAAACCGACATGCACAAAACATCCTATATCTGAGAACTCCCGTAGCACTTCTATGACCATGACATCAAAAGTGTTTTTCATATGTTATAAACAAAAAGCATACATTTTTAGGCCTTTTGCACATTTGGTATTTTCATATAGCAGTGAAGTTTCAATTAATTTTGGCAGTAGAACTGATTTGAGCCCTGCTCACTGCAAATACGATTCAAACAATGGAATAATAAAAAACTAAAATGTTCAGCCAAGATGGCAAAGAAGGTGGACTTCCCATGTAGTCCAAAGTGAGACGGCAGGCACATCCCAGACCCTGATGTCCGACCCCCCCACCCAGGTACAACTCTTTCTTTCATCCCATGGCGATTTTTCTTTCCTGTGTCACATGATTCTCTTTCCCCTCCCACTTGGAGCAGGTCTTGCACCACAACAGAGATTGGGAAATGGTATAAAGGTATAAAATACATTTGTTACAGTAAGTTTCCTAAGGTTAACCTGGATTGCTTCAGTAAATAATAATGACACTTTGTTGATCTTGTGTGGGGAAAGTCTTTTCTTCCCTGCCCTACTTGCTATCCATGACCCCTTGCTCTCCAAGGTGACACCAAACATGGGGCTGGGGGTTAAGGGCCACAGACATCACTGTTCTGCCAACGCCAAGCGTGAAACAGCGAGCTTCCAATCAAAGGCGCAGAGGCTTAGCCCACTGAGCCAGACACAGAACCCTGGAAGTAGGGCAGTGTGACAGGCCAATGGGGCTAGACAAGGGCTAGACCCACAATCCCGCCACTGATGCAACTCACCGGAGTGTACTGACAGTCTGCCAACTGTCATCACCGATGGAGACCTGAAACTGGTCGGTGTTGGCAAGGTCCAGGGGCTGCCCATCTCTCTGCCACTCAACGTCCACCGGCTCCATGTCTCCACCATACACGTGCAGCACACACTCCATCCGCACCGATCTGCCCAGCGACGAGGTCACATTGCTTGGAGTCCGCACAAACTGCAGCTCTGCAAGAAAGAACATAAGAACATAAAAAATTTACGAACGAGAGGAGGCCATTCGACCCATCCAGCTCGTTTGGGGAGAACTTAACTAATAGCTCAGAGTTGTTAAAATTTTATCTAACTCTGATTTAAAGGAACCCAGGGTTTTAGCTTGTGCTACACTAACAGGAAGACTATTCCATACTCTAACTACATGCTGTGTAAAGAAGTGCTTCCTCAAATTCGTTTTAAAATGTTCTTCTGCTAATTTCCACTTATGGCCACGAGTTCTAGTATTTAAACTAATATTAAAATAGCCATTTGGCTGAACAGCATCCAGACCTGTTAGGATCTTATATACCTGGATCATATCTCCCCTTAGTCTCCTTTGCTCGAGGCTAAACAGATTCAGCTCAGCTAACCTCTCCTTATAAGACATTCCTCTAAGAACAGGAATCAGTCTTGTAGCCCTACGTTGAACCCTTTCAAAGGCAGCAATGCCCTTCTTAAGGTATGGTGACCAAACCAGCACACAATATTCTAGGTGGGGTCTTACCAAGGAATTATATAATCATAGAATCACCTTCCTTGACTTAAACTCCACACACCTAGAGATGTAACCCAACATCCTATTGGCCTTGCTTCCCCACACTGGCAAGAAAAATACTTCTAAGCGGTGTCTAGCAAGCTCTCAATTCCATGGAGTCACAAAAAATTCAGCGAGTTACACCTGGCTGTGTCTTTGTACATGAGGAAGGGATTAGTACAAAAATGGAAAAATGTCAAATTGATTGATAATTAAGAAAAAAATGTTAGCAATCACAGGGGCTGCATGGTGGTACAGTGGTTAGCACTGTTGCCTCACACCTTTGGGACCCAGGTTCAAGTCTCCAGGTTACATGTGGATGGAGCTTCCATGTTCTCCCCATGTCGTCGTGGGGTTTTCTCCGGGTACTCCGGTTTCCCCCCACAGTCCAACATTTGTATTTGTCCAACATGCTGAGGCTAATTGGAGTTGCTAAATTGCTCATAGGTGTGCACGTGTGGGTGAATGGTGTGTGAGTGTGCCCTGTGATGGGCTGGCCTCCCATCCATATTTTATCCAGATCCCCTTCATTTGCTTCAATCCATAATAGTTGCTCGACTATGACCTGAGCTTTAACGGTAAACAAAAGCACTGGACACAATTTTGTCTTTCTGGACATACTCAAAGTTGACTCACAATGAGCCGCTGAAAGTTTTTACCAGCCACAGACCGAACGCTTAGCCATTATTCACTGCCAGCTAACTCCCCCTAGCTTCCCAAACCAGCTCATGTTCCCATAAAGCCAGTCCTAAAGACTTAATTGGCAGCGTATGTAGTTTTGCCAATGCTTTGTAGCTGATTAAAAAAGATCAAATACAATCATCCAGGTGCATGTAAACAACATATAAAATCTAATTAGACATCTGCTGTCCAAGTAACCTTAAATGAACTGCTGACGTAATACACAAGCAAAAACATATATTCTTAATCTATTTTTACAGAAAAGGACACAAGGAAAAAATTTCTTGGATGTTCATCAGTTCAGCAGAATGTGCCCTAGGACATTAAAATCAAAACTGATGAATTTGGAATTCATTTGTTTTAAGCAAGGTGTGCTGTTGAGGGATAGACGAACTCCGCTTGTAATGCTGTCCTTAAATTCACATTCACTGTCACCATTATTGTACCATCTACCCATATATAAGATACATTTTGATTCTAGTTTTGTTTTTCTGTCCCTGTGTTTAACTCAAATCAATATTTATTGGTACAGCAGGGTTCTGTAATGTGCTGAGGACTATTTTTTCTTTCTTTTCAGTACCCGGAAAAATCCAAGATGTCCTTCCTTTCTTTCACTCCCGGTCTCTTTCTTTCTTTTTTCTTTCTTTCACTAACTGAAATGCAGGCTACAATAACAAGACACTAAACAGACAAGAATGTTTGCTATTTGCCCAAACATTAATAAAAATGCCAAAAGAAATGGATATTTAAAGTTTAATGCTTCCCTCACCTCTTGCCAGCTTAATCCCCCTCCCAACCCTGACCCCTCCCTCTGCCCCCAGCCCCTCCTGTTTCACAGTGACCTATCACTTCTCCCTGCAGATTTTTTTTTTTTCATTTTGTGACATTTTTACACACATCCATCCATCCATCCATTTTCCAAACCGCTTATCCTATCGGGTCGCGGGGGGTCCGGAGCCTATCCCGGAAGCAATGGGCACGAGGCAGGGAACAACCCAGGATGGGGGGCCAGCCCATCACAGGGCACACTCACACACCATTCACCCACATGTGCACACCTACGAGCAATTTAGCAACTCCAATTAGCCTCAACATATTTTTGGACTGTGGGGGGAAACCGGAGTACCCGGAGGAAACCCCACGATGACATAGGGAGAACATGCAAACTCCACACACATGTAATCTAGGCAGACACTCGAACCTGGGTCCCAGAGGTGTGAGGCAACAGTGCTAACCACTGCACCACCATGCCGCCCCCGTTAACCGCATAACTATTTATAATAATTATTATAATAATAATGTCTTTTTTATTGCCTTACATTGCGAGGTATATTCATGTGCATCATTTGTCTTTTATATTAAAAGAAATTGGTTTTCATAACCCAAAGATAGTTATAGAAGGCAGTTCAAGTTCAATTGAGAGGGCAGTAGTTCATCTGATGTTTGAAGTATGCACCTTTGTCCAGTGCTCTCACTCTTAAAAGTACTTAAACACCCGGAAATCTTCAAAATAGTGGTGTATAACGACATAAGGTTAAGAAGAGCGCCCTTTACACTGTGCTTGGCTTTATTGCCAGAACAAACTTTTATCGCCACTTCTCATTGAAGGTAAATTTGCATCTCAGTTAAAAAAAAAAGGTGGTGATAGCTGACAGACACCCCCAGATGTTGGTGCCTCCCTTTCACACCGACACCGCCACACTTCTACTGCACCCCCATCCTATCAATGGGCCGCCTCACTCCCAGGTTTCACAAAGTCCCATTCTGGTTTGTGCTTCTGTCCAGAGCTTTGCACATAACACTGACCATCTCCTAACAATCTTACGTCACACACAGTCATGCTGTTCAAAAACAAACAAACAAATAAACAAACAAACAAACAAAACAAAAAAACTTACAATCATGGGGGTAAATTATGGGGGGATTGTAACCCTCCCAATAATCAGAACAGGTCAACACAACCCCCCCCCCCCCCCCCCCCAAATAATCATATTGTCATTGGGCAGGGACCTCAACCCCCTCAATATTCAATCCAAAGTGGTACCCTTGCTCACATTCCAAACGCCCTCAGGTTTGCCACATCATTATTGCCGTCTCCCATCTACATTGTCTAAGACTAGAAACAGTCCAGTACCACGTCTAGCTAAGATGGGCGCCAAAAGGTCCGGAATGGTTCACACAGGTCTGCATTCGACTTTCAGAATTCCACCTGCATGCTGTAGGAAGTGTGCTTACGTTTCCTCTTCCCACGATCATCAACTGGGCATCAGAAAAGTATTGAAAACTTAAAGAGAAGAGCATGTTGTCCATGCGTTTGTTTCCATGAACGGCTCATCTGACAATGTGGGACACTATCATAATGAATACAACGAGTAAACAGACCTAGCCGTCACTTTCAAAAGACATTTTCAATGGACAAGTATTTCATCCCAATTCAAGTTACCCACTTGTTGTGAAAGTTCTTTATTTTTGGAAATTTGTCATTACGTTTCACTTTAGGCGTTTTCGGGGGAAACACAGACGTAACAAAATGCCCCCACTGTGGACCTAATATATTTTGGTATAACTGGTCAGATGGAGCGCTTGCAGACTCCCCCTTTGCTTTTCGTACCAAATAAATCATTAAGTTGTATAGTTTAAAGAAAAATTATTAGTAACAACTCCGACGAACAATTAATTACGTTCCATAACACATGATGAGGAAAAGAAAAGATAAAAGTCAGTAACGGGCAATTAATACAACTTCATTAAAGTTTCCATAGTTTTTTACTTACCAGGCAAAGAATCAGTGCTGCCCATTCGCAACCAAGTTAAGAAGGCAATCAATAGCAGATAAGAGCGCAGTCCGACGCTCATAGTCCTTGTTTGGATCAGACTTGTTTGATTCACTTTTCGGGATGTTTTTAAGGGCGACGGCATTTCTGTCTTAAGGGTTACTCCGTACTATCTCATAGCGCTAGACTCCCCCAGCTTCGTGCGAAAACAGCTTAAGCTGAAGCACAATAAGTGCTGTATTCACCGTTACAAGCCCACTCACTTAAAAAAAATCGAACTGAGTGGCAAATAATATATAACTGCTTTTAAGATGTCTTTCGGGAGAAAAAAAAACTTTGTCAGTTAAATGAAGTTACATCAAACATGTTCCAAGCCCGTCCCACAAAATGCTTATTCTCAAAATTATACAGTAAAATAAAAAAGTGACAAAAAACTTCCGAGTACAGTGTTCAACTTTCTTAAATGTAAGCAACTTATTAAAACAAATTTGTTTTTTTTAAATAAGTTAAAATATTTTTTTAAAGACAAAAATATCGCGTAGTCTGTACATGTCTTTGTTTCGTCAGGAAAAAATGTTTTATTGGGACTGGCTTTGAATTGCTCTAGTCAGTTTTCTCATGTCACTCCAGTTCCATTGCCGATGCTTAGTCCGTATCCCCGTTATGCCGCCTTGCCAGTTTATTATGACGGCTTCTTTACCCTTCACTCGAATTACTTATCCTACCTTTTCCCCATTCGCTCTCCTCCCCTTCTCCCTCCTCTTTCTCTCCCTTCTTTACGCATTTAATATCTGAAAAAAACTTACAACGTGTAGGCTTAATTATTTACCAGTTTTCCAGTAGTACTTAACGATAATTTTTATTGTCAGATGAATCGTTAACTTGTTTTTTTTTTTCGGAAAAAAATATACATCAAATATATGCACTTCTTTTCGGAAGAGATTTTGACAAGTACGTCCTGGAAGAACAGTTAGTGTTGTTTTATATTAATCATATTTCTGATAAACTTACTTTATAGGAAATGACTGGTGGCTCGTGCAGGTAGTGTGAGGTGCACGAGCTAAGCGAGATCATACATGGGGACACGAGGCTGACGAGCCAGTGCGCGTGGGATGCACGCTTTCCATTGTTTACTGCATTTCATGGTGTAATGATGTAGGACCTTATAACTAGGGATGCAGATTTTGTTTCGTGGAACAGATCTGTATGCAATCTGGGCTGCTTTTTTTGTTATGATTTGTTAATGAAGGATGGGTGTTTGGGCAGAGTAATACTGTCTTATTCAGACTTGCCCAGGATATCTCGATAAATAGAATGAGCACGGATAAGTTCCAATGTTGCCGTATTTCAGTACAAGCGCTGCTCTTGGCTGACATGGACACAGGGGCGGGCGAAGCTAAAAAAGACGCCGTTACTGGCAGTACAAGAGAGAGGGCTCCATATGCAATATTTTCTTTGGATCGGGCACTTACTAATCTACTGAGATTTTTTTATATTTCAGACCGTGATCTCGTTAAAGAGAGCTGAATGGCCACCTTCTTACCTGGAAAGAATCCAGGTAAGAAGCAACAGAGCTATGTAACTATCGCATCCCTATACAGTACACGGATGCCAGCATTGATGGTTTTGTATTATATTTCCCGCTATGTGCATTTCCACATCAAACATTGTCAAACCAGATATACGCACCTTTGGCCGCTTGTCTTGGAGTGAAGGAGGTGCACCAGCACAACTGAATACTGTGCTTTCGGTGCGTCCCGCTGCCTGTTCAGATGTTCCAACCACCGGCATACCCCTCCTAGGTGTGGTTAAAATTCTAACGGTTTGCGGGTGGAAAAAAAAATCTGACAGTAAAAAAGCAGTGTATACTTTGGAAATGTGATCGCCTGTGTTGAAGGGCTGTGAATAAGTGGGTAAAACTGCCTCCCTATGGTTGTCAATGGAATTGCAACAGAATAGCTCCATAGTAATATGCATGCCAAAATCAAGTATTTGCGCAATGTATTAAGGGAAGTAAACAAATAATGCCATGTACTGTCTTTATATGTTTGTGATTATGTCTTAGTGTTGCAATTTTTGCATTATATGCAATATTACTCATTTGCCTTTTTATTGCTTAGATTTTTTATTTTTCATCGCTGATATTTTATATTTGTGTATTTCTTTCTTGCTTATTATTTGTATATATATGTGAAATTTTAAGCATAAATGCTGTATTTGAGGTTGACGTTATTGTGATTGATTGCGATTTCCTTGTGCTTGCACAATAACAATAAAGTTCTTGAATCTGGTCTCTCAGCTTCTCCAGTTCAGTATTTCAATGTTTTATAAATGACCTCAGAAGGTCACACAAAAGAATGTGTCAACTTAGAGACAAAACAGAAGCCTATGCTCAGATATGTGTTAGCTTGCTGTTACATTTTTGTATATTCTGGATACTGCTTTCCTTTGGTTAATTGCTATTGATCTGCAAAGCTGTAAAGTCGAAAAGAGGCATCAACGGAATTTACGAGAAAATCCATACATATCATCTAACTGGTTCTTTGAAGTGGGATCTAGCTATTTTCATTAGAAATAATGCATAGCAATGTTCTAAAATCTGCATGCTTTTCCTGTATCTCTTCTGTGGGAAAAATACAATCGTTTCTAATTCATAGAAGGAATGAAAGATCATTAATGGTGTTGAGCAGATGGTCAGAGATAATGTAGAGTACAGAGGATTTAAAAAGGGATCAGACCTTCTATTCTGGCTGTTGTAAAGTGGGAAAGCAGACATCCCCGTGTCCTACTAACTGCAGGTTAGGAAGTCCCAGTTTACTGGCCCAGTTTTTCTTGTCGTGTTCCTGCTAAGGTGCCGTGTCGTAGTGCGTAGTGCTCATGTGAGCAGGCAGGTACGGAAGTGTGAACGTGTGTTTGCCCTGGCCTTTCTGAAAGGCCAATGTGGGAGCATCCGTATGTATGAATCCTAGATGGGACAGTTCTAGGGTCACATTACGCATGTGAGGCACGGTTAATAGACTGCAGGCCTACCATGCAACGGTGTTCTGAAAAATGTATGCTCTACTAATGGTCGTAGAACCGAATGAAAAGTAGCACGACAACAATGACGTTTAACTGCAAAAATCTGCTAGAATCTTGTGATTCGTTTATGGAGTATGGTGCAAAATGTCTCACATAAAATGTTATTTTAGAGGATCCTGGAAGATTTTCATTCACTGTTGCGATTATGATTGTGCTTCTACCCGATTCAGAGCTGATTTGGACGCTGCTTCACTTTTGTTTTGAGGCCAAGATGAGCTGGTGCCCCGGGGATTGAGGTGGGGGGGGGGGGGGGGATCCAGCTGAGCGAGGATTACTGTACTGCACATGTGCACCACTGGAAATCTGCATATCTCCCTCTCTCATACCCACTGTCACAAACACACTAACTGAACCAACAGTTTTTCCTGCAGATCCATCTCCCATTTCCTCATCTCTGATGGAGACTGGCTGCTAGCATGAGCGTTTCTGGGATACACTCTGGTTTTCTCAGAAAGTACGGTAAGGATCTCAATTCTCCCAGGCAAATTTTAATGTCTGTAAGTAGTGGTTGTCTGTTTTTTACTTATCGGGGTGCAATTTATGAATAAGATTACAATAAATTTCAGTTTTATTATATTGGATTTCCGCATTTGTCATCTGATTGCAAAACATTTGTGAAGACAGATTTCATGCAGTTTTGTCCTTGCTAAACGACACTCAACTTTCTCCCTAAAATATTCAAAGGTTGTCATGATCTATACAAACAGCTTTTTTGAGCAGTGGTGTAAAACTGTGGAGTAAAACTTAAAAATCGGAATCACTAATGCGTCGAAAAACACGGGCATCCAGTGTTGCTTTCAACTTTCGTTGTTTTTGCTTAGGCATTCAAGCAATGTTGTTATATGACAAACCACAATATGTTTGTAAAAGGTATTTCCAACCCCTCTGAGAATGTGACTGTTTGCCCTTGAACTGGCCAAAAATGAACCGAGACACACAGACATCCCAAATCGGGGTTTAAACAAGCTTTCTGCGGAAGCTGGATTTGATCAGCTCTCGCAGAGCAACAGAAAAGCCTTTTAAGGACAAGCTCTGACACATTTTCATAGCCCAGGTTATCATGCAAACTCTGTATGGCAGATGAGAAGTTGCTTGTCAATAGGTTTCGCTTGATTCTACCATTAGGACTTGTGCCTCACTTATGGAAATGAAAACCATTGTTGCCAACAGTGACCAGTTTCGATTATCAGGACCTGTTGTTTGGAGTATGGGGACAGAGTGTGCTTTCATCCACAGCTGGTAACCTGCTTACAAGGGTGCCATTTGCCCCTGTTGATTTAGATTACTCTGTGTACCCACCTGCATTAGACTGTCTAGTCCCCAGATCCACTCTGTTTGCTCATTTGCTAATCCCAAATTACAGAGCCACTGCTTATAGTTTAATCTACAGGCAGCCCTGAATGATTTTTCTTTCACCATTATTATAATGACAGTATTAAGATAACACAGTTTTTCAGTCTTATCTATGTCTACTGCCTTATTTGCTGACACTGTTCCTCTCTGTGTCCTCTTGCCTAGGTGGCTTTATGTTCAAACAATGGAAGGAGAGGTACATCGTGCTGACAGCAGAGGGCGACCTGCTGGTGTGTCGTGATGTTGGTTCTCCTCCTGACCAGGTGGTGTCACTGCACAGAGGCTGCGAGGCCATCGTCGAGGGTGGGGAAATCCTAGACTTGCCTCGATTGCCCAACGCCGGCCATAGAGACTGCAGTTTCGCTTTGATTCTACCCCAGAAAAAGGTTCTGCTGCTATTGGCAGACAATCCTAGTGACTGTAGGTGCGTGGCAAGAGGGGGCGAGTTCGCAGGGGGGGGGTTGGGGCATTGCTGGCCAATATGTTAATATTTAGAAGTACTGCTCTTCACTTTAATTTCAGTGTTACCGAAAATGCATTTCTACAAAAGGGAGCATGTATTCTGCACTCACAAAGTGCTTGATGATAACAGCAGAAATGTTGACCTTTTTGCCATCTCTTCACAGCCACTGGCTGAACGTTATGAGGAAGGTGAGAGAGGTGAGCTCGTATTAAACTTACTGCAAGCAAACTGGGTCGTGTTAGAATGACTTTGCCCTAATTGAGAATGCTGAACCTCCCAGGCAGTCATTCCCGTTATTCTCTTGCAGTGTCTCTCATCCCCTCAGTACAACTGCAAACGCCATCGGGGTTCGACCTCTTGCATAACGGATAGAGACCCTTATCTTGACCGTGTCAAGGACAAAGAGCACTTAAACCCATGCAAGGAGCCCTTAGAACCTGGGCAGCGTGATAAAGATGTTCCTAAGAGCAAAGGAGGTGAGACGTCAATGTCACTCAGTGGTAATGTGGAGTTTCTTTTTAGCTTTGGTGACACTGTACTTGTTCGCGGCTGTTTCTCTGAGATTCTGAGTGCAATGCGACGTCCAAGACACTGATGGACTAATCTAATCTAACGATGCTTCCCACAGGTCACGACATATGAACAACCACCAGTACAGAAGCGTTAGATAAAACGGAATTCGTTTAACTCCTACGCAGCCCTAACACTAAACATAAGTAACCAAACTGCATGATCACAGATTTGAATTAAATTGAGGTTATCCAAACAGTGACCCAAAAAATGGCCTCAAAAAGGAAGGAAGTTTCAGGTGTTACTGCACTTTAGGGACATTTTGGTCCCCGAATGTGATCTATGCAACCCTCCCCCCCCCCCCCCCCCCCCACACACACACACACACACACACACACACACATAATCAGACACTACAGGTCAGGGCCATGATACTCGCTGACGGGGGGGATTTGACCGAGTTGCAGTTTACATTGTTGTTGACACAGAACATGAAAAGGGGGGGGCACAGTCGATCCCTCAGGTGAAAGAGGCAGGTGCTTGCTCCCCCCCCAT
The DNA here is from genome assembly GCF_023856365.1 of Brienomyrus brachyistius. NCBI lineage: Eukaryota > Metazoa > Chordata > Actinopteri > Osteoglossiformes > Mormyridae > Brienomyrus > Brienomyrus brachyistius. Next base: position 8,992,051 of record NC_064550.1, read on the forward strand.
GTCCCTACTATAGGCAGTTCAGAGAAGCCACTTTCCCTGATTCTATATTTAGACTACAAGTGAAAACTTGGGTACCCTGAGAGAATCGACGCAAAGCAGGGAACCCTGTGCTTAAACGACTAAGTGATTAACTCAAATGAAAACCTGCATAAAGACCAGACCAGCCCTGAGTCTGGGTACAGAATGGGGCACACTTTCTGTGCTTTCATTGTCGGTCTCCCTGCCACTCATGCAGGCATGCGGTCTTCACGAGCCCAGAGCATGAAGACGGCATCTCCTCAACACTCGGCCAATTGTTTGCGGCATGGCACCAGCAGCGACGTGCGCGGCGTGAGGGCCGTATACCTGCTCATGGGAGGGGCGACTACATCGTCAGTGCTCGGCTACCTGGGGACCTGCTCTCCCTGCATCCATGATGCTAGACCTCCTAACCTGCCCTCCGCGGTGGGCTTTTTTGACCTGGGTACGGGGGGCACCTTCCACAACTGCAGCCAGGCTGGCGAACCAGCACACTATCACAGTTTCAATTTCGAGGGGAACTTGGACTTTGATGCCTTTGATTGTGGGGGATTTGCATTCTAGAAGGACCTACATCAAGGCATTTAAAGCACATAAATAAATACATGAATAAAATCTCTTTATACTCTTTGCAAACATATACAGTAAATTTTACCACATATTTCTTCAAATATTCTAAAAGATAATAATAATAATTTGTTTTTGATATTAAGATGTTGTCAGGGTGCGCAGTGAGCAGGCGAGCGAACGGGCAGGCCAGCTGGCTGGAAGCAGGCAAGGAGGTGAAAATCGGGGAAAACTGGAGATTTATTACGGGGAAGGTTAGGGAAACAGCGAGAAAACATCAAATGACGCTAACTAACATCAATGACGGACAAAAACCAGGGTAAGACACAGGCTGAAATAGACAAGACTGGGTGAAAATAATCAGACACAGCTGGGCAAGATCGGGGAAGCACACGAGGATAATCAGGGGGCGTGGCACCCACGAGGAGTGGACGAGCCGGGCATGACAGATGTCACATATTTTGTTGTTTGTGCTCTACTGAGCTGACAATCAGTATGTCTCCATCAGAACCTGTTTTTTCACATCTTGTGTCCTTCTCCTCTATCGATTTGTCTTACTCATGAACTCCTTTATGCTGAAGTAAATGCACTGATCAGTTATTTATGATGTTAGTTTGTTATTTATAAAAGAGATCTGGGCTATGTAAAGTCTAAGTCCACTAGCAGTTAAGAACAGAGACTGTTCAGGTCATCACCTTTGTTAGAGAACATTTCTTCTGTGATTTCATAGAATAACTCTTAAGTCCAGCTCCTTATCCAGTACACCATCTGCTAGCAATAAGGGAATGCTCATTTTACGTTTTTTGATGTTGTCCAGTATGATAACCAAAAGCTCACAAGAAAGACGAAACGAGAACTGCACAGTTTAAACTCCAGATCAGTTAAATAGCTGTGTGTGTCATGAGGGTTCATATGTTTTTATCTGGATGTTTGTGTTTCAGTTGTGTTTTCTGTCATGTGTTACTTTGCTGTGATCTCATGAGATTATAGCTGCATCCTAGGCACAACTTAACTGTTTTTAGTCTCTCATTCTTAATACAAGCAAACATACACTACCTTTAGTGACAGGTAAGGAGCTCCATGACAGTGAAAGCACCTACTGTGAAGCTGAAAAGACAGTAAAACAGCTAAAACCTGTTATTTGCCCAAGTAATACAAAATAAACTATTAACAAACAATGCTTGTATTACTAGACGTTAAATCATTATACCTATGTCGCTCTTGTTAATTTTTGCCGTCTTATTTAGACTGTGTAAAGACAGCCATTTTTAATTGTTTGAAATAGTATTTTACAGCGGTTTGAATACTAGAATTTAAATAACACGCCCCCTGTCGAATCAACGCTGTGATAAGCTTCCTCGCCCGGAAACGGACTGTCAAATCACGTGATGAAGACCACCAATAAGGAGCGGCTGACGAGGGGTTGCTAAGGAAGTGGCTCCGGTATGTGTCACCGTTTGGCCTTGGTGACGATAAATCACTGTAAATAAGATTATCTGGAACTAATACATCGGGATACAGCTTCTGATTCTCCTGCAACGCGCGGTATGTTTTATTAATTTTCCCGTTTAGATCACAAAATAAACACACGAGGCTTTTTTATTCCTGTGTATTATAGCACATTAGCTAACTTTAACGGTATGACTGATCGTTCATTCTAATCAGTTTAGTCTTTATATTTATCATGCTAGAGACATGAAACATTGCGAGCATGTTTCGAGCAGAACAAGTAAATATCAGAACAAACAGAATAGTGTTTCATGCATTCTTCTGAGTGTGGCGTTATATACTTTGCTAGTCATTGCAGTTTAGCTGTATAATTAGTGCTGGATAATACACACGACTAACCCCGATTTAAGCATTTAAATTAGACTGATAATTGCACCTGACGGAACCCTTTCAGATGACTTTCGCCAACGTATTATTAGACAATCGAAAAGAATTGGGTTATATTGTGAAGGGGAAGAAATTGCTGCGTGAATTTTTATACGCCTTGAAGTATTCAGGTATCCTGTAAACATTAGCCTCAGAATCGCAAAGTACACAATTTGGTTTTGTGCTGTTGGTGCATGTGGTACACAATCAAACATATAATCCAGACAGAAACAAAAAGACACGAATATAATGGAAATAGAAATAGGAATGGAAATATCAAGTTTCAAGTTGTCATATACAGATAACAATGGAACATCATTACCTAAAATGAAATTTCTTGGGTCCAGAGCCACCTTAAGGTTTGCACAGTAAAAGAACATTTAGCAGTGAAATAACATTTAGGTTTTCAATCAAGCAGAATAAGGTCAAGTAATAAAATGGTAGAAGTAGTAAATAGTAAATTAATAAGGTGCATAGTAGACAGCGTTTAGCATTTGAGGTACTTACAGAAAGATTTAGTATATGTATTTACCAGTGGTGGCCAATCTTATCCTCAAAGGGCCGGTCTGTATGGTCAACTGTTCAAGCGCAGGTAGCAATCTAATTAGGGAGCTGCAGTGAAAACCCGCACACCGAATGGCCCTTTCTTGGTAAAATCGGCCACCCCTGATTGAGACATTCCTTCATTTATGCAAAATGGTAAGTGACTGGTTTGTGCTTAAAGTGATTGTAGAAGGGCCAGAGTTCAGGGGAGCAGTTCAGAGGCCAAATAAACATGTAGACATAAAAAATAATTTCACCTTATTAGCATCGATGCCTAAACCCTGTCACTGTTTCTTCCACAGGATGGCTGAGCTCCACATAATTGGACAGATCGTAGGTGCCAGTGGTTTCCCTCACAGCAGCCTGTTCTGCAAATGGGGAATTCACGCAGGTGCTGTGTCTGTGTCTGTGTCTGCCTCTGGCTTTGTGTATACAGGTGCGAGCGTTTCTGACAGCTGCCTGCTCTTTCAGGAGGAGCTTGGAGGCTACTTTCAGGTCTGAGGGAGGGCCAAACCCAGGTAGACTCTCCCCAGACTTCGGACATGGCCTTTTGGAGTCACCCGATTGACCTGCACTACGCCACCAAGGGGCTGCAAGGTGAAAGAGCCTTAGTGAAAAGCTAGATACTTAATAAATACTAATAATCAGAAAATACATTTAGTGTGAAAAAGTGTAACCCCCCTTCTAACAGTAGGAAATAGCTGATCAGTTTTTATGAAAATTAAATGGCTCGTATAGTATAGCAGAGCAAACCCTACAATAAAAATGTTCCTGCCATGGAACAGATATTTCTGAGAATCCAAGCGTATGGATAAACGATCCATACAAGAACAAGAATAGCAGTAAATTCTGACAAGAATAATAGTGAATGAATACATGGTTACATAGCACATGTAAAAGTAGGCAGTTATACATTCCTGTTAATTGCCTGAAATATGAAATAAAAATGGATTTTCATATTGATGTCCTTACATTCCGCTGTTTTTTTTCTGCCCCCTGAAGGCTGGCCCAAACTGCACCTGCAGGTCTGGCACCAGGACCTGTTCGGTCGCTGCGAGCTCTCCGGCTACGGCTACTGCCATGTGCCTTCCAGCCCTGGGCACCACCGGCTGCGCTGCGCCACCTGGAGGCCCCTCGGCTCCTGGCAGGAGCAGCTGGCGCAAAGCTTCGTGGGCGGGGGGCCCCAGCTGCGGTTCCCGGACGTCATCTACAGTGGGGCTGACCGCTACCGGCTCCATACGGCGGCGGGGGGCACGGTGGAGCTGGAGCTCGCCGTTATACTGCGGAACTTTGACAAATATGGCGTGGAGAGCTGAACACAGAGGAAGACGGCGCGGGATGTGGCAGGAATGGTAACTCCTGGGTGGGAGCAGGGTAGTACAACAGACTGGCAAATGGATGGGGCTGTCACTGCCTTTCGAGCACATCTGCTTTGATTGATCTCTGGTTTCTTGAGGTCATTCAAATTTTTTGTCACTTAGATATACAGACAGTCCAAGAGTGAAATGCTCCCCAAGAATATTGTGCTGTTTTAACACAAGGGGGCAGCATGTACTCTCTCTTTAAAAAAAAAAAAAAAAATGTTTCTACCTATCATAAAAACTCTGAAATGGAATCCTCAGTGTATTATTTAATATTGATAGTCTTTTTTACAGTGTTGTTTTGTATTTTCATACATGTATGTGATTGAATTTGGCCTTGTGTTTCACTTCTGTGTTTTTAAACTTTATTAAACACTTTTTACATCGATCCGTGTGCCTGTGGTTTTATTACTTTATCATTTTATTTAGCGTATACCTCTTTATGTTTGAGAGGTTATTAAATGTAATTGAAAACCATTTATTGCACATATATGGTCTTCATCTCCTTAAGACCTAAGTGGAAACATACCTGAGACACATATGTTTTTAGTCTGGTAATTTATAGAAAGCATTTCATTTTATAAACATGGACACAAGAAGTTTCTTCAGTTTTGGAAATGCTTCTTTTTCTCTGTGTATGTTACATGGGTTGTGAGGTGGAGGGTCTATTTATTTATTTTCTTTGCCCAATCATTCAGTCAGTATTAAATGTGTCAGTTTCTTTATCAAAGAATGAATGTTGTGATCACACGGTATCCAGCGGTCATTATCAAGTCAGTCCTTTTGCAAGGTTTTTACTAGAGTTAAGTGTGTGAGCCACTCCGCAGCCCACTGAGTGCAGCAGCCTGAGAGCGAACAGCAGTGCCCCTTCAAACTGCAGATGTTTGGAAACTTTCTGAGCTTTGTTTCCTGGGCGGAGAGCTTTTCACTGCGTTAAGGAACGAGCGAGAAAAAGGGCGGTAAAGAAGGAGGGGATATGCTGCAGCGTGGGGGGGGGGAGGGGGGGTGTATGTTATACAGCAGAGAGCTCGCACAAATCATTTTGTCACTAGCAAGCTCTGACTAGTAGGGAGTGCTAAGAGGTCGCTGTTAAGGTACAGGAGTGCTGGCACTCTGGGACGACTGCGCTCCGACACTGAATGAAAGAGTGCAATAGTGAGAAGACTGCAAAGTCAGACCAGGCAGAGACTTGACAAGAGTCAAAACCATTCCGGCAGTTTCAGACCGCTTAATGTTTCGTGGACATCTCTTTTAAAAGATGGACTTGAAGGCATCTGGACTCCCTTTTGTTCTTTAAACATCACCTTAAGCTGGGTGCCTTTCTATTCTAGATCACCTGTGCTGTTTTCGTTTTCATTCCAGTTTTGTACGGCTCAAGGCATGTCAAAGACGACGGTTGTAAGTCTATCGAGGATTGTGGCTGTGATGATTTAAGAGTATTCGTCACTTTTCAGCTTAATGTTCTGCCTTTGAGAAGCAGTGCTCCAGAGGTCTGGGAATCCCACATGCTTATCTTGGAACCCTGTTCTTGGACAGTGCGTTAACATCATAAATCATTTTTGCAAATATAGGCACTATCTAGTATGGGATGTGTTTTGTAACGATAGTTCATCTTTCTTAGTTTTGTTTATCGTACATTTTAAACTGATTTTCCGTCCTGGGAGTGGTGTCTTTGTGTGCATATGGTCAAAAATCTCTACCATCTGATTATCTGATCATCTGATTATTTTAGGTTAAATATACTGTGATATTTACTGAGAGAGGACATGCAGATATCACCAAGTGTTGTTTAATTTTTTTTTTTATCTTTCCAATGAAAGTAAAAAGTTCCGGGTACAAGAGATTTTAAGATAAATGTAATAACATTTTTAAAACATAGATGTCCTGAAATGTAGATAAGGAACAACAAGATCTTGAGAGACGTATACTTTGCTGGGTAGGGGGTAATAGTCAATCCCAGCGGGGAGTGTGGTGAGTCATTCTGTCAGATTGCGCCTCTGTGAGATCCGTAATTTTGTAAATGGGCTTTCCTGGAAGGAGGCAGCAAGTGTGGTAAGTTTTGCAGGACTGAGCTGCACATTTTCTGCTCACTGGGGGGAAGATGACTGTGAGGCTGCTTTGAACTTTTTGGGGGGTTGTAGAGGGGGTAGTAGGCAGGAAAAAGCAGTGTGTCCTACCCCTTGTCCAGTCTGAAAAGTATGAGCACGCGGAGGATTTCAGAGGGATCTTGTTTCCTTTAACTTTGTTATGCGGCCCCACGCTGTACTCCAGAGACGCCCTCTGGAGAGCGCTGTGTGAGTCAAATCGGTGAGGCATCGTGCCAGTGAGACAGTGACTCAGTGACCAGCAAGGGATTCCGTGGCCGGTGATTAGCGAGCGAGCCGCTGGTCCGTGACCGGGCCCCGCTCCTCCAGACTTTGCGTGCAGTCCCGCAGTTTGCCGCCAGCAGAGGTCACGGTCAGCACCTCGTGGCTGGTAATAGAGGAAATAGCGGAGGTCAAAGAGCCGCCGGTACAAGCTGAGAGCTGCCACAGCTGCGGGGTGGGGGGAGGGGAGGGGGGGGGATTTATAAGTGCCAGTGTGTTTCTACGCTAAGATCAGCTGTCATTATCTCACCCTCCCGAGTGCGGAGCGTTCCTCAGTTCAGAGGGCACATTTGCCGTAGAACAGTCACCATGAAAGCCAGCTGCTGGATGCTAGCACTGCTGTGGTTGGTAGGCAGTGTGTACCAGAGCTACGCCATCTCCACCTGCAAGACCCTAGACATGAACCATGTGAGGAAGAAACGCATAGAGGCCATTCGGGGACAGATCCTCAGCAAGCTGCGGATGGCCAGGGAACCAGAGCAGCCTGAGGGGGAGCACCAGGCGATCCCCGACGATGTCATGTCCACCTACAACAGTACGGTGGCATACAGCGATGAGCTTGCTCACCAAACCCTGGAGTCACCCTCTGGGGACACAGAAGATGAGTACTTCGGCAAGGAGGTGCACATGTTCAACTGTGAGTAGAAGGAATTACGCATTTAGACATATCAAGCTTTCATACCTGCCTTTTCCAAGCTACCTCTCTTAATGTTTTTCAAGCCTGATTTTCCATGCTAACTGTGCCTTATATTATTGGGGCCCCAGAGATCTGTTACCTGAAATTCGACCTCAGTTTGACGTACCTCTTAGAAAACCTTTTCAGATTCTTGGTGAAAAATATTTCTGGTAAAATGACAAAGCACTTCTTAAATATTGCATTCATTTGCCCCCTTAATATGAAGGGTAGAGTGAACTAATCTGACTGATGAATGGTTTCCTGTTCCTAGTCTTTGAACATATTAGCAGCCAAAGTATTTAAACTATACTGAGTTTAATGGCCATTTTTGTGTTTTGTTGTACAGTACATTTGGTGTTACTTGAGGGGACACAGATACTCAGTTACTACTGAAGTACAAATCAAATACAGTCGCTACTTAAGCTGAAATATGTGTCACAATATATTAACGATGAATAAATATGAGATCAGTATTTAATTTGTGTTATTCATAACTTGTTCCTTCAGTAGTTCACTTAGATTTACATGATTAACAAATATAATAAATATAGTACTTGCTTAAGATAAAATATGTCTGACAATTCCTTGATTTGTGGTTAATTAATACATAAATAATAGCAAAATGCCACATTATTTGTTTCCCCTCAAGTAAAATGTTACTAACATTTAAAAAGGTCTAGTTTACTATTAAATGCTATATGTAATATTTAATAGCTTCTTAAACATCACAACTTTATGTATAATTTAATAATAAATGTTATGAATAATTAAATAATAATCGATGTTTAAACATTAATTAATCATGTGGAAAACACAGTTTAAGGAGGAAGGTTACATGGAGGCCTGTCAGCCCCCTGGGAAATCTCCTTTGTATCTTACTTACAATCGCATAAATGCAACTTTGTGAACGTCAGGAAGACAAAAATAGCCGCTGATTTCACTGGGGTTTTATAGGAAATCCCCATTGCTGCCTTTATTTATGGCAGTAAATCTCACAAGTGGTTGGATTATTATTATTTATAATAATAATAATGATAATGATTACGACTGTTTTAGGTTAACCTCTGTGTTAGCTTTAGAGGTGTGTATATTATATGGTGCACGGGTAAATTGTCGGTATCTAAGGTGTAGTTATTGAGTCATTGTTTCTGGTGCGGGTCTGCTCCAGTGCATTAATCCGCACTTCTCAGTATGCGCCTTTTATCTGCTCCAGTGCATTAATCCATATATCTCAGTATGCACCTTTTATCTGCTCCGCTGCTTGTGACGCTGCCCCTGTTATTTTGTCTATTTCATTAGGAAGAGCAGTGTTTAAGGTGTGTGGCACCGGGGGGGGCAGTAAATCAGAAGGCCAATGGTGTCCGGAGGTGTAAACACCATAACAGTGCTCACCCACCTTTCCCAGGTTCTCTCTCACACACACACACACACACACACACAAACAAACACAAGGGACTTTTTGACCAGATGGCCTGGGCTGCTTATCTGGATGGCAGAGTACTGTGCTGCTATGTGACTCACCTCTCTAACAAATATCATTAACATAAACAGTAAATGCCGGCTACTACCTCGAAAACTAACATCTTAATACCTGTCTGTGCCACCATTGATTTCCCGCTCTTTTATCGAAATTTAACAGCTCTAATTAAATTGCTGTGGTGGGAAACACGGAGGCCTTTGAAGTTCTGTGTTTTTCCTTGGTATTATGTACTTGACACTGAGTAGTATTGTATAGTAGAAATGTATAATGGATTGGACTCACTGTAAAAATCTTTCAGTGCTCAGTAGAAAAAGCATTGATCACAGAGCTAAGTTGCTTCAGCAGAATATATATATATAATATTTTAGTATTATGCTTAGAATCCCAGCTGCATAGCTGAGTGAAGTGCATGAATTGTGTTCTGTTTAATCCACTGAGGGTGATGGCGTCTGCCAACCATCAATGATGATGGTAATAATGTAAGAACTCATAAACGTAGATCCTGAGCATCCTGAGCGAAGCCTCTGAGAAGGGGATTTCTGAAACCAGACCAGCTCCTTCCTTCAGCCCTTCACTCGCAAACATTTCTTTTAAGAATTAAACCACAGAGCTTTTATGCTGATTTAGCAGTGGCAGAGTAAAATGTGGCCGACCGTCACAGACGCAGCCAAAGCCACTGAGGAGCCGCACTCAGATAAAATGCAAAAATGAAGCAGTTAAGGTCGTGTGTGTGTCTGCATAAACAGTCAGTCCTACAGTTCTTTTCCAACCACAGTTTAACAGTCCGTATACGCAAAATATTTAAGAGACTGAAGCATTCAATGATCTTTGTTGCTACATTGTTGGCACGACAGTTGTTAGCTTGTACATTTTTATTGCTTATAGCGTCGTTTTATGTTGAATTTCATAACAGATGGATCCTTGCCATGCTGCTTGTTTGTTTTTCAAGCAATGCCTCGTATGATCAAAGAACTTTCTATAAGTAAAATGCAAAACAGAATACAGTAAAGCAACGGATGGAAATGTTAAAGGAGGAATGACAAGGAGGGGTCTCATGGGGTGATGTTCGGAGGTGCTGGGGCAGATGGCGGCTGGTTGGTGTGGGAGGCAGGTATTAAAGCCTACAGGAATTCTGTTACTCCCTGCTGTAATTACAGAGGCGCTCGACTACCTGTCATAACAGCTGTCCTGATCTTACCTCCGCAGGGCCCTTCATTTAACTCACAAATCACCCATGCGCTAGGAAACAGGGAGCCACAGTGCTCTCCCAAATCCATGCGCCTCCGTGTTGTTTAACTTGCCGCCCTTACATTAATATGAAATGTATCGTTTCCTCATTTTCGGCACATTCATCACGGCCGTTCTTTACCTCGGCGTGCTCTGGTGTCGTGTTCCTCGGTGAATTTCATTAACGCATGCTTCCCAAGATCTTGTCCTGGCTTGCCGTCCAATGCGGCGTTATATACGTTTGTGTAACGTACACATGCATTACATAGAATTTAGTCACAGTGTGAAAGGGATACATGTGAGCAGTATGTCCAGGTTCAAATTCTTACCTTATAAACTGGCACAAAAGCACACAGGGAAAAAAATAAATGAACGGGTGTCACAATTTTGGGATCATGCTGTTAAACTTGGGTTGTACCCGGTGTTGGTTTACAAAACTGAATCTATTTAACATAAAAAAGAAACATTCAAATTATACGCCCTCCCATTTCAACTAAGTTTCCATTTGATCAGTAATTCTCTCCTTGTAATTTATTCCTGACAAAGTGAATAACTGTAAATAAACTGGGTCTCCCGTATGTAAGACAGGGATGTCAGGTTAAGTCTGAAAGCGAGTCAGTCTAAATGGCCTCGGCCAGGGGCGCTGTAAAGGGGGGGTAAACGATGACGATTCTCGGGGCCCATGACTGAGAGGGGGCCCAGAGAAGCCCCCAATAAATGTGTTGGGGGCCCTGTCAAGATTCTTTTCATGGGGCCCAAAATCCTTAGCAGCGCCCCTGGCCTCGGCACAATGGAGCATGATACGGATGACCTAGGAGCCTCATTTGATCCACCCCCCTGTCAGGATGGCACTGCTGCTAGTCCAGGGGTACTTTTGCTGTACACATGCAGACACAGAATCCAACACACTAGAACACGACCAGAGGAAGATCCAAATCCCGCAACAAATTCTGCATCTCCCAACCCCAGTGATTCACTTCCAGCCATGACCGTCAGCCAGTGACCACCGTTCTCTGGCTTCCTCTTAGCTCGCCATGTCGGACCCTCAGAACGTACCTTTCTTTTTTACCTTTTACTTTGTTCCCACCGTGCTCCGTTAATTAAACACTAGAGACGTAAAGTTTCTGAAACTGAGACCGAAACTGTGATACAAATGTTCGCGATCTAGTGTCACAGTTCTGGAAGGTGGTATCGCGATATCTACCCGCAACTCTAACCCGCTGGGTTCTCGATTACATTACTAATGTTACGAAACTCATTTTACATTTCACGATTAACACTGTAATACATATAAATCACAAAATTATTATTCTGTTTAAAGTTATGGCATGCTGTATATTTTGTAAACATACATTACACTTATTTATTGTCTTACAACTGTATGTGTCACGTGACTATTCTGGTCCAATCATGATTGAGCAATCACACTTGTGGTAAAATCTAGGCTAGTTTCATTAGCTGAAGGTAAATAATAACAATGAGATTGCAGAGTGCATTCAGGTCAGGTCATTTCTTTTACCCAGTACAGTATAAAATCTAAAAAAATATTTTTGTATACTTAGTTATTTTACGTGAAGTTATGTTAATCTAACATATTCTTTAGTGTTCTTCCATTTAATGTTCCACATTGTTGGTGATTAAAAAAATCCAGAATTTTTTCCTATTTTTCTTTTATTTCACCCTCTCCCCCAAATGTGAGGCTTGAACCAAACTATAAAACACCACTTTTTCAAATTAAGTATCTCACCTGTTGTTACCGAATAAGGTGGTTTATATAGCTTTTCATTCTCTTGTTTCAGTGTTCAAGCCATTATTTTCTTTTCTGAATTTTCCTAAAGTGTGGCCACGGGACGCATAATTTAAATATGAAAGAAAGTGGCCAAACGTTACGAATTTGCCTACTGTGTGTCGTGAGCAACACCAGCATGCTTGGCAGCTTCGTCTGCCAGCTGTGCGCCTGAGTTCATTGTGATGGATGCACCTGGAGGATAGATGTGTGTGTTTAGGTCGGCCTTATTATGATAGGTGCAGCTGGCGAATTGATGTGTGTGTTTATGTGCCGGTTGTTCTTTGGCCAGGTGTCGCTGGACTTTCCATTCAAGTCAACACACCCCCAAAAGCGCAAAGTTCACTATTCAGTCATGCGCAGTGACCCAGACGTCCGTACCTCCTTGGCTGTTCCCGCAGGTGTGAGCAGTACTAGGAATCAGACGATGTTCAACATGAGTGCCATCCGGACCAGCGTGGGCAGCCAGCAGCTGGTGTCCTTAGCCGAGCTTCGGATCCTCATCAAAAAGCCCACGATGAGGGCGGACAAGAAGCAGAGGCTGGAGCTGTACGCAGGCCTCGGAAGCGACGCGCACTACATCAACCACCACTTCATCTCAAACACCATGAACGACCGATGGATTTCCTTCGATGTCACGAAGACCCTGACATCATGGATGCTCAGGCCAGGTTAGTCACGGACAGCCTCCAGCTAAAGGCTCTGATCGCAACTTCTAATTTATAATATGGTAAAAATTACAAAAGAAAGAACTATTATATATACTGACTCCCTGAGTAATTATCAAACCCATGACATGGAACTGAGCTGTGTGCACGACCCCACATATTACCCTCTTAATTACTTGCACTTTCAATATAACAAAGATCGCAATTTGCGCAACGTACCCTTAACGTAGGTTAAACCTATTGCACTTACTGCACATTAGCATTCTTTACACCTTCCGGAGAATTTTGCCTTCTGTGGTAGAGATGTCATGAAGAATTACTTACTACTCATTTCTCACTTTGTTAATTCATTCCAATCAGTCCTTTGAGGCAATCAGTTTACTCTGATTAGTGACTACATCAAAACTATTCTTCTCTGATTACTGACCACCAAATCGCCATCTCTGCCCTCTAGTCACACCTGGGTAGCCTTCAGTGTCTGATGTGTCCCACTCAGGATATCCGCTTTCAGCAAGGCTGAAAAAACAATCCTGTCTTGATACAGCGACGACTCTTCTTGCTTGAGACAAACATGTCTCAATATAAAGGGCTGTGCTTCAGTCATTCCTGGACAATGTGATTAGCTACCCGTTGAAGGTCTTTAACGTGGTTTTATAATTCCTATACAGACTCTGTTGTAGCACTGACCTGGTAGCCATCACTGTCTATATCCTGTGCCTGTTCATTAGTCTTATTACCCACGAATAAGAAACTGCTAGTGCTAGGAAACGGAGTGTAAAGGAGTGCAAGCTGCAGACAATTAGGACACAATGTCTTCTAGTGTTGGGAGCATAAGCCATTTTTTACGCTTTTGTTGCTTTTTCCCGGAACCTCGAATCGGATCAATTTGTGGTTTTTCCGCTTTCCGTGGAGGGACCATTCGCGTACGGCAGTAGCTTTGACCTGTAAAAGCAGGTTTGGCCTGTAATAATTCCCACAGTGGGGATGCCTTTTCATTCTACATCACACCTGAAATTTCCACTAGCCTGCGGTTTGAAGATCCGAAAAATGTGCACGATATTGTGGCTTCGCAGACCAAAATCGTGTATGCTGACGAAAAGGCAGGGGGAGGGGCTTTCACCGACCATAATGCAGTTATATGTATCTATTCCCCTAGGTTAAAAGAAACAACTTCATATGAAATTGCAACAAGATCTCACAGCATGAGGATTACGTAAACGTGGGGCCGTCAGTATGACAGCTGTCACAAAAAAAAAAACAATGAGTTAGGACAGTGTGGTAAGAAAAAGAGAATGTTATTTGAGGCTGATTGTAGACTGTAATTACAGACTGTAATTCACACTTTGTAGCCTCAGGAGATTTGCATAACGTGCCCTTAAGGTTTACCTAACTGTATTCCTGTGTTCTCCTCACAAGAATCATTTACCATGGTTATATTTTTCTTAACGATAATTTATTCAGAAGATCCTGTGCAAGACACATTAGAATTTGATTACCAGTGTTTGAAATTACATTTTGTGTAGTCAATTTATGTTCCCCCAGTTATTTAGGAATATTCTTTAAACTCTGACGATTATTTAATTCAGGGTGAAAATCAATTTGATTAGCTTTTTCTTTCTACCATTTGCAGTAGCTATTGATTGTCTCTCGCAACACTGGTCATAATTCTGTTGTAAATATGGTCATTACCATCAAAATATTGTACTGGATCTATATTAATGCTCACATGTACATTTTACAGACTTCGAATAAGCGGACATAGGCAACCCTTTACCTAAGGGGGCACAAATAATGTAGTTAATGTTTTTTACTTTCTTGGCATTAACTGTTAATACTGTTACTTAATCTATTAATTAACCAATAACTAAGTATTAGTTACATGCTGATCCCATGTTCATCAGTAATCATTCTAATCAATCATGATAGTTCGTGTATTTCATGCAGGAACTATATTTGTACATGATTCGTACTTGAGTAGTAACTGTGAAACTAAGTTATTTGTGGCCTCTCAAGTAAAGTGTTACCCAGATCTCTTTCTGTAATCATGCCCTTCATGACCGTAACATTATGCTTTGGTATGGTAACTAACACCCCCTCTTTAAGATCTATTCCTTCGGACTCACAGTCTTAATGATGAAATTGAAATGGGGGAGAAGTTACCACAGGAAGAGGGAGACAGTTCTCTCCTTGATAAGGTTATGTTTTCCATCTGTCTCTTTTTCTTCTTTCATCTGGAGCTTCCAGAGCACAGGGACTGAATGAATCTTTCTGCTGCTTTTCTTTAAAAAACCTGCTGACAAAACCAATTTTAACTTTGAAAATTTATTATGAGATACTACGAGTTTGAAAAAATATATAAATTTACTGACAGGAAGAACACATGGCAGAGGTATCGGGACACCAGCCTGTTCAGCATCTCTCTCTGAATCAAAGGATATTAATATGAAGCCGACTAACCCTCAGTGGCTATAATAGCCTGTGCTCTTCTGGGACGGCTTTCCATTAGAAGCTGGTGGGATTTACTGCCATTCAGGTTAGGTATTGATGCTGGGTGATCAGGTCCCTCTCTGTGAGCTTGTGTGGCCCCCCCACCTCGCAGCTGAACTTGCTCCTAGATGTTTCCATGTCACAATCACTTCAGTCGCTGTTGATCAGGGCAGCTCTAGCAGGACAGAAATGTGGAGATCCGATTTGCTGGAAAGGTGTCCAGTGGCATCCAATGACGGTCCTCGGCTGACTAACCTCTTCAGTATGATCACCCAATCTGCTGCCACTGTCTGATGCTGCAGATTGTATGGCTGCGTGCTTAATTATACACCTGTATGTCAGCAATGGCTGTGGTTTATGGGGCCAGTTCCTGTAATTACTATGGGTGTCCTAATACTTTTACCTATATAAAGTGCATGTGTATGTATCATTTATGGTTAAGACAAATCTGATCCTTTTAAGGGAGGTTCAGTACTTCTTCAAGGCACTGTGTCAGTCTAACCTCTTATCCAAATCTTGACCATATGGAGTCCATACAGCTGGGATACACTCAGGACAGGATGCCGTCACAGGCCACAAGACTGGGCTACACCAGGGACACACATGCACACACATTTTCACATAATATTCAGCCATTTTCTTCATTCAGCCAATGTGGTTAAATCAGTTTCTTTTTAATTTGTGGGGCCATTTTTCAGATCCGAACAATATATAAAAATCTGTGAATGTAACCAAAAAACTAAAAATGCCAAAAGTATTTTCTTTGGTTACTTATGGTTAAGGTTAGGGCTGGGTGGGGGTTAAGGTTGTCATTGTTGGCGATAGCGTCTTTAACATAGAAATGAATGGATAGTCCCCACAAAGATTTGGATAAAAATGTGTGTGTGTGTGTGTGTGTGTGTGAGTCTCTGCATGTAGGGTCATCTCATCCAAACTGTAAACTACCACGTGTGTAAGGAAAATACATGTATGGTCATAAATCTTAAACTTTTTTTTTTAATGACTGTTTATGTGTAACTACACTAGGCAGCAGATTGCAGTCTGCGTTATCTCACAGTCATATAGCAGACAGCTCCTTTCCAGCTATTAACTATGAGAATGCTGCTCAGCATGCAGGCTGTAAGTCTCATGACTGCTCTCACAGTGAGGGTCACACTTCCTGGACATCGTCCGTATGATATCCAGCTATCACTATGTGAGATCAGTGGCAGTTCCGGCATACTTGGTGCTCAGGGGAAAATCTGAGCCAACAGCAGACGATTAAAAGTTGTTGGCCAGTGGGTGGTGGTGAGGGTGGGGGGTTCACATATAATAATGACATTTTATTCATCCCTGTGGGGAAGTTCTCTTTTCGCCTACCCCGTCTTGCTCTCCATAACATACAGACACACATGTAGTTGAGAGCAAGCGTGACAGTAAAGGGCAGCTACTCTAGACAAAGCTTATTTGTCAAGGGTTAATGCCAAGAAAGTAAAAAATATTTAGGGTGCAGTTTTCAATAAGGTAAACTGAGTGAGGGAATAAACTTTCAGGTTTTGTAAACAACAGAACTCAGTACTCCAAGGGATGACAATATTGTCTGTGAAGACAGAGACCTGGAAATAGATACTCACAGATGGGGGACACTGTGACCCCACACCTCACACAAATCACTGAACACAAAAACACAAATATGCACAGTGAAATCCGGAAAGCTTTTTGTGTTCTTCATTGAGAATTTTGGAGAAAATGAGCCATCATTTCAGAAAATGTACCTAAACAATTTTTTAAAATAATGACCGGATTTTCTGTACAGAGGTTTAATCAATTTACATATTTCATCATTTTATAAAAGAGACATGTGCACGGAACAAACATGACCCATTTTGTAAGCAGTGCGGCATGTAAGGCTATAAGGCAAACAGTAGCACCAAGTTCAGCTGAACTCCCTGTTGGTGACCTTTGACCTTTGACATTTTACCTATGTGAGCAACCTGACATTCGTACATTATTACTTTATCCATTTATCGTCATCCAGCTTCTTCTGGTGATAATAATGGTGTTTTTACTGTTACTGTCCTTTGCTAAATTGATATTTCCTGATTAATCTATGCATTCTATTTTTCATAATCTTGTTTGCACCATATATTATTTTTTGCACTTTGTATTGAGGTTTGTATGAGTTACCATACCATGAGTTTTTATTTCTGCACTTTATGTTCCTTTGCAGCTGCGTCCCTGCAAATTGAATCGCACAGTTTAGTATTGTATCCCTTTTGTACAGCTCAGAGTTTTATGATGCAGCTTAAAATCTGCATCCTAACAAAATGTACGGCTATAATCTCCACATTGCGTAGCTTCCCAGCAAGAGTTAACTTTGGAAGGATAATTTGACAGTAACCATGAAAAATCCTCAGTTCCAGAGGGGTGTCATAATTTGTATTTCACTCCATTGAAGCTGATTCTCCCCCTTTGATGATAACTGTAGTGAAATCTTTTGTTTTCCTCTGTCGTGCAGAACAGGAACAGGGATTCCAGTTGCAGCTGTACGGTGCCTGCGAGGGAAACACAGAGTTTCATTTTAAAATCTCAGGTACTACATCTCCAGTTATTCACTCACACATTAAGCAAAGACAAATTAGTGAGGAGCTGTCTATAGCCCAGGGGCACTGCTAGAGATTTTGGGCCCCATGAAAGCACATCCTATTGGGCCCACAACCCAGACTAATCCAATTATGGTCCAAATCATCCCAACACCCCTCTTTATGGTGCCCGTTACTTCAGACCTCAGCTTTGAGAAAATTGGGGGACCCCTTTTATGGTGATACTGATGTGGCCAGACAAGTCTTATGGTTTTGTGTTCGTCTTCTAATGAATGTCCATTTGTTTGTGAGTAGGGATGGGAATGGAAGACTACAGAGGAGACAGCGGAGATCTTGCTAAATTTATGCAGAAGCCCCACCTCCTCATTATGTCACTTCCTGCTGACCGACAAAGCCACATAAACACTCGGAAGAAGCGGGACGTTGACACAGATGAATTCTGCACAGAGTGAGTTTCTTGTGTTTCGCTTCCTCAGGCTCACGGTCGATTCTTCTCCTCCCATCCAGTGTTACATTTTTGCTTTATCATTCAGACTGCATTCCCCCCGTTAATTAAAACACTGTCCGTCTTCTTCAGCTCTTATGCTATGAGAGTGATGAATTTAGCATATGCGTGGCATTTAGCATTAGTATGTCAAAGGTTTTGTGCAATTGTTAAACAGGTTTTACTTTCCATTCTAGTCTGTCCTCATAAATAGGTGTGTATAGGTATTTTAGAGCCATTGTCACATTATATCTATGTGCATGTGTGTGGCAGGAAAAAAGAGAACTGCTGTGTGCGGAGACTGTACATTGACTTCCGGAAAGATCTCGGATGGAAATGGATCCACGAGCCAAGTGGTTACTATGCAAATTACTGCATGGGCACATGCACATACTTTTGGAATACGGAAAACAAGTATTCTCAGGTAACAATACTACACACTTCTGCATATCCAGTACACATTAACTGCATATACGTCATTTTAATTCCTAGCAATAAATGTCCAGATTAAGGTCTGAATGTATTTTAGTGAAGTGTTTGAATCTGATGGACTTGCAAGACTTTAGTGAAAAGCTCTAGTGGTGCATTGTGGGAGTTTCAGGCGTAGTCGCAATGCTGGGTTATTACCACACGTTAATCATTCCAGTGATGTTCCCAGCTGCATTTTTAAGTTTGACATGAGCCAATTCTAATTCAGAACTAGGAACAATGAATTTAACACATTAAACGCACTGCTTTTATACATACCTTTTCCGTCAGTTGTTTTGGTTCCAAAACCACGGAACATAGAAAGTGAAAGAGCACTCTCCTAAATCTTGTGGAGGAATAAAAAGAGATAGAGAGCTCTGCCTATAGATCTGAGAAAGCAGTTTTGTTTGCAATTAAGGACTGAGGTTAGAAGGAAGCTGTCCAATTGTAGTTTTGTATATTGACATGAGGCTGGGGTGTGAGCTGGATGGGGCATCAGGACATCAGAGGGCGCATGCACAATCAGCCCGTTTCCGGGTCAGAACCATGGCCTTAATACTGGAGGTGCTGATCCTTGTCCCAACCACCTCACACTCAGCTGCAAACCGTCCCAGTGCACGCTGCAGGTCACAGCCCCATGAGGCCAACAGGACCACATCATCAGCAAATAACAAAGACGTAATCGTGACATCACCGAACATCATCGGACCCTCTCCACCCCTTGGCTATGCCTGGAAATTCTGTCTATAAAAGTCATGAACAGAATCAGTGACACAGGGCAGCACTGACGGAGTCCAACACCCACTGGGAACCAGTCTGATTTACTGCTGGCGATGGGAACCAAACCCTCGCTCTGTATGTACAGGGCCCTGATGGCCAGTAACAACGGACCCCATACTCCTGATGCACCTCCTACAAAACCCCCCAAGAGACAAGATCGAACGCCTTTTCCAAGTCCACTGAACACATGTAGACTGCCTGAGCAAACTCCCCTGAACCCTGCAGCGTCCTTGGAAGGGTAAAGAGCTGGTCTAGTGTTCCATGTCACATCCAGAAACGTATATAAATAACTGTTTGCAGATTTTATAATACAACTAGATGTTGAGGTGTTTAAAAGAGAGGGAACATTCAACTCAAGGCCCAGCTTAGGGTTAGAATGTGCCATCTCTAAAATGACTGGTATTGCAATATCTGGGGGAAACAGGTCTCACAAGTTTAAGATGGAGTGACGTATGGTGCCATTCAGCATTGCCTGGTACCTCTTTAGTAAAGCCCAATAACAAATTTCATGGAATCAGCAGCCACAGAAGAACACTGCAGAATAAGCTGCAAACATTGATTTTAATTAGCAGAGAGCAGCATGATCAATATAACAATGAACGGCCGTCAGTATTGAACTCCTTGGGTAAGATTAGAAAGATGGTAGTGCAGTGCTGCTTAAAATGCATCTTTTGCAGTTTTGGTTTTAAAAAGCTGTTTGAATTGCTTGTCTCAGCATCTGCATGGTGGGAGTGCACTAGCAATCTTCCAGGCATTAAGATACAGTAAGATAAGATACGATAAGATAAGATAAGATACAACAAGATACGATAAGATAAGATAAGATAAGATACGACAAGATACGATAAGATAAGATAAGACAAGACAAGACAAGATACGATAAGATAAGATAAGGTAAGATAAGATGATCTTTATTGTCATTGTCACTTCACGACGAAATTGAGAAAGTGCAGGCGACTCAGTGTGAGGCATGAGTAATAAAAGAATATATTAAAAAATATACAAATTGCACTGATTATACAAATTGAATTTACTATACATATTGCACTGAATATATAAATTGCACTTATGAATATAAAAATTAACAGTTCTGTTTAGAGTTTAAGGCCATGATAAAAACAGTTCTTTTGGTGGTTTGCCGTGAGTTTCATTTTTATGTCTCACCAGGGATGAGTTATACCATCTCTTGTTGCTGATGTTTCTTGATACAAAAATTTGAATGGTGGCACCAAAAAAAAAACAGAACAAAAATATTCAGCTTCCCAGACTTTAATGCATCGTCTAATTGCCAACATCAAATCTCTCTGATCATATACTGTACATTATACAATCCACTGACAGAAAACAGCTTTGAGAATTTGTACATTTCCTTTCGTCTTTAACACGATGTGGCAGTGCATGTAGAGACGAGAGGCTTTCATAAACGCATCTGTTTCCAGGATTTTGATCTAATTTATTTCTACCCTGTAGAAATATTAACCAGATTTTCTGTTTCTGACAATATTTCTGCAGGGATTCCTGCCATCTAAAGATTTCCCTCTTAGCAGGGCTTTTGTTGCATTCCTGCTTTGAATGAACTCAAATGAGTTGCATGAAAACCAGAAGTCTACCCTACTTTTAACTCGTTAATGAATATTATCTTGGTAACGTGCTCAGCCAGCCATCAGCTCCTTCTTAACTTTCATGTACAGCTTGGTAGATTCTTGATCTGTACCCATATCTGGAAGGCAGTGAGTTCAAATCCCATGACTAACCTCACATGCTCCAGAGATGCCTGCTGACTGTGCTTTCTGTCCATCATTTGTATGTCCCTTTGGACAAAAGTCTCTGATAATAAAATGAATGTAACGTTAGCCAGTACTGCGTCAGTGTGAGCCTGGGAGCTATCACAGGCTCCACACAGAATTACAAAAAGTGGAAATTTTGTAGGTGCCAGTTCAACTAACAATAAGCTTTTGGACTGCAAGAGGAAACTCAGTGAAGCGCCATGTGAATAGGGAGAGAACAAGCCACGCCCACACACACAGCTAAGGCGGGATTTGAACCCTGGAGTTATCAGGCAACAGTGCTACCCAGATGTAAAATATTCCAGAACAAATTCAGCCTCTGGTATGACGGAAACTCCTGCCAAATGACACATGCAAATTGTGCAATGAAATGCTTATTCATTTTGTAAGTTTTTCTTAGTAATAGTTATAGTTTACTTTGTCATCCCAAAGGCTGATGAACAATTACTGCCAAGACTATGACCAACTCAGCACTAACATCATAATCATGACTGAATATTTATTTCTCTTCATCAGTTTTCTTTTAAAACTGGCTCACAATGAGTTTATTAATCAAAGACATTTGTTTTTCCAGCTGTCACCCGTAATTACAAACTCTGATATGATGTAACAGTTAAACAAATCAAGAAACAAAACAAACATTTCAAACATAAAGCATTTAAAGTAATGTGAAATACGTCTATTGTCATCAGACTCTAAAACTTTCCTGCAGGACTCAGTGTAAGACATAGTAAGAATGTCTGCATTTGTGTCATTAATCCAAGAGAAGATCATTTCCATCTTGGAAATTATGCTACATGCATTTTTATGTAGCAATTTAAATTCCTGGAGAATATCGAGGACATATGAGGACATGAAAAACTCTCTGCTTCCATCTGAAAGCAAAGGACCGGACTTGATTTTAATAATAAGATTGCTGTGTATAATGTACTGTGATATATTAAAAAGCTGGTCCTTTCGGTTTGGTGGTGAACAACTATTTGTTTAAGAATTGAAAGTTAAGATGGGAAACGCAGAGCCTCCTCTATATGGGCAGCAGCGTGTGGCTCTGTGGGCTAAGCCTGTAATCAGAAGGTCGCAGGTTCAAACCCAGCCTCAGACTGCGGGTCCTTGAGCAAGGCCCTTAACCCCCAGCTCCCTGGGCGCCGCTACAGGTGGCAGCCCTTTGCAGACAACTTCCTCTATGAAAAAAAAAAAGAGGAAGTTGTGGGAGGCATAAAGACAATTTCCCTATGGAGATCAATAAGGTATCGATTAGTATTATTATTATTATAACTCTCAGAAATCATAAAACACAATTTTGCTGCTACTTAAATGTGGTGCCTCTCAGCCGAGGCAGTGGTGCATGGAGGGGCGATTTTGAAGCGTTATCACATACTGTAGCAGCTGCCTGCTGGCTCCTTTGTTTTGCTGAATCTCACAGCTGTAGATTTCTGGGACTTCCAGCCTTTTGTTTAAGTGATATTTCGTAGGATTCCCCTGTTTCAGCTCCACCCCACTGCATCGCCCACAGTCTGTGGACACTCTGTTTTCTGTTTAAACACACAGTAACAAAGAGGAAAGAGTAAACAGTCGTTGGAGGTAAACTGTTCTCAGTCATCCTCCCTCTGTCTCACGCTTTCCGTTGTCTGCTTTCTCTCAGTCCTTTTGCAGATATGGGTTTTGTCATAATTATTATATTAACGGCGATAACAGTTGAAGACTGAGCTCTAGCCCATTGATGTTGACACTATTCATTCTTTATGATGGGAACTATTTATCTTTCAGTGAGACAAAATTCACCTTTTAACGAACACATTAATGAAGACATTCAGCTTTCAAGAAAACTACATAATGGAATAATTGACGGTAACAATTAAAATTGCCTAAATATGTTAAATATGACCACTGACTTTGTCTGTCTTTCTTACAGATACAAAGTTTATACAGACATCATAACCCAGGCGCCTCTGCCCAGCCCTGCTGTGTACCAAATATTCTAGAACCTTTACCCATCATTTATTACGTCGGAAGACAGTACAGGGTCTGTATCCAGTACTATCACTGTCATAGTGTATCATTTTGCCTGCAAAATAACAATCAGTGTGTCAGTAATGGACTACGAGTGCAGAGGCCTTTAAAATCATCCAATTTTTCCTTTACTCTGAACATCAGATAAGCTCATAAAATGCATGTAATGACTCCCACATGAAGAGGAATTTTTAAGTGTTACGTGAGACATTAGGTGAAAAACTATGTGTAATCACACAACCTGTGAACGTTAAATTTATGAGCTACAGTTTTTTGGTAAAAAGACTCGCTGTCTCATATTCCTCTTTTGATCTCAGGGAACTTAACTTACAATTTACGTAATTGAAGAGTGACATATTTTTCTGACTATCCATTTGGTAATTTCAGCAGTGGTTTATCTAGTGAAGGCAGTAAAACTCTGTTAATAAAATAGCAATATTGTGTAACAGCAAAATAATTACATTATAACAAAAGGAAATTCTCTTCCTAAATTTGCTAGAAACTGGACTCAATAATATGTATTTGGAAGCTCATATAAACTCCGGATGGGTTTTAAAACATGTAATGCTATAAATTTAATCTAAGTGTGTTACACTGTTACATTTTCCCATACTGAAGTAAAACACTAACTCCTATTTCCTGATACAAATACTTCCTATTAGAGGTTGTTCCTAATTGTCATAGCAGCATTACTGGAAATGTATCATGGAATATACAGATATACACTGTTCAAGATTGACACATTCATTTTTTCCCATCCCAGGTGGAGCAGCTATCCAATATGATAGTGAAGACATGCAAATGTAGCTAAAAATGTCCTCCAGCTCCCACTTCATCAGCTGCTGCACTATATGGGCAAAAGTACTGCGACACCCATAGTAATTACAGGAACTGGCACCATAAGCCACAGCCATTGCTGACATACATATGTATAATTAAGCACACAGCCATGCAATTTCCAGCATCAAACAAAGGCAGCAGATTGGGTGATCATACAGAAGAGGTTAATCAGCTGAGGACCGTCATTGGACGCCACTGGACACCTTTCCAGCAAATCGGATCTCCACATTTCTGTCCTGCTAGAGCTGCCCTGGTCAACAGCGACTGAAGTGATTGTGACATGGAAACATCTAGGAGCAAGTTCAGCTGCGAGGTGGGGGGGCCACACAAGCTCACAGAGAGGGACCTGATCACCCAACATCAATACCCAACCTGAATGGCAGCAAATCCCACCAGAAAATATTCCAGCCTCTAATGGAAAGCCGTCCCAGAAGAGCACAGGCTATTATAGCCACTGAGGGTTAGTCGGCTTCATATTAATACCCTTCGATTCAGAGAGAGATGCTGGACAGGCTGGTGTCCACATACTTTTGGCCATTTAGTGTATCTTCCTCACATATGGATGTTGACATTTGGGGAAAAGGATCATAAAAGACAAAAAACAGTGAGAGACTGAGCGAACAGAAGGAGCCTTAAAGGAAACTATGATTTTCCTCAAACACAAACAAACAACATTTTCAGGATCTCATAGTGACCCTTAATTTTTAAATATTATACACTTTCATAATGTTTGTGGTTTTTGTTGATTTTTATTAATTTATTTTTAGTAGATTTGACTGTGTTGTATGTTGTATTGTGTTTTTGGGGCAATTATTTTACAACAAAGCCTTTTCGGAGGGAATATCTACTATACAAAAGTAGTAAATGAGGTTGAGGAAATTACATTGCTGGAATTGTATGCATTTTCCAATGCTGAATTTGTTAACGCATCAGGTCAAAGATACACTGGGCAAGGCCAATCAGGACACTGCTTGACTGAATAACACTGGACGGGATTGGGCTAAAATTCAGTGACGTTTCCACCTGTGCCTTTTTCGCAGTTGTACTTTCAACACTAGCTTCTTCACACAGCAATGTCAGTGTTTGTGTAAGTTGTGTCTTGACACAAAAGGTGAGGCGTAGGGGAAATATTGAGTGTATTCTGCCAAAGCAGAGGCTAATCTCTCATTATCAAAGATCTTCATTAAATCCAGCCCATATAGTCACTAGGACTGTCTAAACACAGCCAGTACATTTTAGATCCTCTTTCCACGTCCTACACCAAACCCAACCCTTGTATTGATTTGGCTGTATTTTAATACAGAGTGAATGATTGTTGTGTATTAATACGGCTGCTTAGATGTTTTCGTTATCTCCTGCAGTATTACTAACTGCTTTTCATTTTACTTACTACTTTACCTACATATACTGAAGCATTGAAACACCGTTGACAGGAACACAAGAGCAGAGATCCTTCTGAAACGTGAGCTGGCAGCCTTTTCATCGCAGATCCACGTGTTTTAGTGCCACATTACCTGCATAATAAGGGTCCATTCAAGACACCGCCGTGTGATATTAAAGCTACAGAATGTAAACCAGTCAACATCAATCCCTTGGTACCTTGTTGTCTAGGACATGCATTTTTGAACAGCACTGCTGGGCCACAGAGATCATGATACCCCCATACTGGTTATAGGTGGGGGGGCTGGTCACCCTTAACCCAACCACAACATTGTCTCTTCCTACTGGAGGGTAGCTGCTCCGGATTAGACCATGGAGGTTCAGCCTTAGCGCTAACGTGCAGCCCTCCCCACCAGTTAATGCTCACTAATCTCTCTGCTCACTCTTTTGCTTCTCTGTTCACCTCTTTTCTTAGTCTTCATATTTACAGTAGTAGGTTCATATGACAGTAGAACAGCTGATTGATTGCATTTTATTGATTTTTTTGGTATCTGTATTACTCTCTTTTTTTTAAAGAAATGTTGCATCGATGTCCATTTTATATCACACTCCTGTCATGAGTTACATACAGTGTAGCTCTGCAGAAGTACATTTTTTTGATCTTCTGTTTTAATGTAAACAAAAACTTTTATGTGCATGGCGGAACACTGTGTGCTCTTATATAGGCATTTCAGAACCAGCACGTGGAGCTACCATTGCATTGGCTACCAAATCTCATTCCTTTCCTGCTAAGTGAGAAGGTCTAACCGGTAAACAAACCTCAGCTAGCAGACAATATTTCAATAAAGCTTTTACTTCAAATTTGGTGTTCCCATTTCTTCTCTGTCCATTTTCTGTATCTGCTTGCCCCATTCATGATGACGTGGGGTCTGCAGCCTATCCCAAAAGCTATGGGTGTAAGGGGAGGGGATAATCCAGGGTGGGGGTCCCAACCCATCACAGGGCACACTCACACACCAGTCACTCACTCACACACCAGTCACTCACACACACACCAGTCACTCACACAGGCACACCTATGGATAATTTAGCATGTTTTTGGACTTTGGGGTGAAGTGAACTGGAGTACCAAGAGAAAGCTTCACAGAACACATGTACTGAGCCGTGAACCCTGCCCCCAGAGGTGTGCAGTAGTAATGCATATTCCTTATTTAGTACTTCTGTCCAAAGCAGCACACATTTTCTTGAGAAAGCGGGGTCAACCAGTCCCTGGATGCTAAGGGTCTTGCAAAAGAGCCAAGCAGTGAAATCACTCTGCTGACAATGGGATTTAAACAGATGACCTTCTGATCAACACAAGACAGCACATATTTCACCCAGTGAGCCACACACCTAGTTTTATGACTGTTATTCCTATTTGTAGAATTGAATGGCAATGCTCCCCCTAGTGTTTGGTTTGTTCAGAAAAGCACTTTTGGGGGGCGCACTGGTCGAGGGGCCTCCCATTATTCTGCTGGGGCACTATGGACAGGTATGGATTTTCTTTGCCGGGACTTTGTATTGCAATAGGTTCTTTATTTCACAAACACATCAATTCAAAGCTACTTACCTTCTGCTTTATTGTATAATTCACCAAAGTATATAGCTGAATTTACACACAAGGGAAATTCTCTGTAAGATTCTTATAAGTTTCTACGGCACAAGGGGTGGAATCTGACAGGAACAGGCTGTTCCCTTGTGCCACTACATGTTTCGTTCTTCGTAGGGCACAGCAGCAAACGAATAGGGAGATTAAAGGCAGTCTTCCCCGGCTACGTGGCGGACGCAAACAGGGCACGCCTCAACTCGTCTCGCACGTCTTATTAGCAACGGCACTTGTGTGGAAAATTAAACATGTTGTCACCTATGTGCACTCGAGAATTCACGACCCGCTGGATGTACGGTCGAGTAAACTCATCTCAAAGACGCAGACACACATGCTGAAACAAAGAACACACACAAACAAAGACATGCAAGCTACCAGAAAGACACATTCAGTGCCATTGCTATTGGCATAAGGCATGAAGTATAAGCAGCTATCGCTAAAAATTGCTAACCGTCATAGATGTCACGGCATAGCAGGACACCACACACATTACACTGTGGTATAAGGCGGTCTGGTAATTACACCAATTATATCAGTTGCCTCTCGATCATGAAAAACCTCGCAGATAGCAAATCCTCTCCTGGTTGTTGGCATTGCCCTGTGGTTCATTATGAGCAATCACTCCCTTAAACCTTCATAGGAATTTGGAGAAGAAACAATCATTGCATTCGCATGAAAACCAAATACCTCACAAAGCACTTAAGGTGTAAATTAGGCACTAACTGGAATTTATTCAAAAACGTGTCGGACTTTGTCCCTGAAAGAATGGAATTTTCTGCTGCTGCTTTTCGACTGTTTACGCACGTTATTTCCTTAACACAAAGACCACACTGTGCACTTCATTTTGTTGTCTGTTTTATAGCAATCATTTTTTTTGTCACTTGGCTCAAATGTGTTTTCATTGTGATTGGTCACTGCTGAGGATGATAACAGTCTGGAGTTTGGTTCAATTATAAAGGAAACCTGGACCTTATGTTTATGCTGCTGTACTTTGTTGAGTGGGATACTTTTTTTATAATAATAAACGTTTAGCTTTTAGTCTGCTTATTTTTCAGTATGAAATGAGCAGTGCGACGACAGGCTGAATTATTGTATACTTCCGCCATTCCCATTTTAGTGGGCGTCTTAGTTCAGCTGCTCTGTTTCATATACGAACACAATGTGCTGCTTGTTGTCCTTTGGCAAACGTACTGGGACCTTGTGAAACATGACGTGAAAAACATTGTTACAACAATAAGAGGCCGAAATGACTAATCATTGAGCAGCCTCTCTTGTAGGGCACTTTCCACATGTTTTATGTTTTATCTCTAATGAGAAAACAAAATGTGCCTCAGCTAAACGCCAAATAAATATTTAGGGGTGCTAAAATAGGAGCCTTGGTCTTACAATAAAACATTTAGTGCTCCGTCTTTGTATTTCACTCAGCACATGGTTTTCCTGGGGGCCATGTTTTTAGACTGGAGCAAAACAGTGCTGAATCTGTTAGGGACGCGCAGCACATAGCTGCATTTTTAAAACATTGCATTGCTCAAAGACGGGTAAGGGGACACCAAGCATTTTCATATGCGTTTGATCTGAAACATCTTTGGCAAGTAGCAAACGTGACCCTCCAAAGTAACAAGAATGCTTCTTCTCTTAAGTTCAGGGTACTGCTTAACACTAGTGCATTGGGTCTGTTGGTAGCAGATTTTTAAAGACACTGATTTCATAGCATGGATTTTAAAATCGTTCTCAATTAAAAAATATTCATACAAAGAACGATGATTATATATTAACATGGTGCAAGTGCATTTTGTTGCATACTCCATAGGGTGGTGGGTGGCTTAGTGGCTTATGACGTTGTATCCATAAGTGGAAGGCTGCTCGTTCAAATCCCAGAGTTAATAGAGTGATTTCACCATTGGGACAGACTATTAACCTAGGATTGCCTGAAGTCACTCTTTTTTTTTTTAAGAAAAAACAATGAAATTTTAGATCAGAGTGTCTGTTAAGCAAATAAAGCATGTGAGGCAATCAATTACAATTACTGTACTTGTCTTCAATTTCAAGGATTTGGACTGAGCCTTGCAATGTTGTGATAAGTGACACCTCATAATATAAACTAAGCCCAAAGGCCAGCAATGCATTCTGTAGTGCCGCGGTGTCAATACAATTAAAGGATTTGACTCATCGCTGTTCATTAATCAGGGCTATTGGTTTATACTCACACACTAGATGCTGGCTCAACACTCTTTAATTCATGTAATTAATTTCGTAATTCATCTGGGGCATTCATCCAAGACACCATATCCATACACTTTTTCACGGCTACCGTAAAAGATATCATGAGACAGCAGAGCTCGGTAATAATGACACAGGGCGTATTTAAAAGATCACTTTAGATGCTGCTGACAGATATAGTTCCATGCAGGACCATTTGTTCCTTTTATCTCTTTTTTTAAATCTATTTCAGTTCTTTTCATCTGTCCACCTGCCCCACACCTACCCCCCCATGTCTTCTCCCACCCTTCTGTCACACCTGTAAATGAAAAGATGACTATCACAGCTCTCAGCAGACCATTCTTTCTTCAGCATGCATATTCGGCTCTTTGAAAAGGCTCCTTCACCCGATGCTTTGCTTCTATCAAGCTAGGGGAGGGGCAGAGATAGTAACATGTGGAAGGTGAGCCATGGGAGCCCCCATCGGTGGGTCTATAGGCTGTGTGTGGGTCAGTACAGGTCTGGGAAAGAAAGCAGGCTGAAAATGTACAGCAGGTCTTACCTCAAAACATGGTTTTATAATAGAATGAGAGCACAGTGAAAGATTAGCATGTCTTCCCATGAAAATACTTAGGAACTACATTTACATTTATTACAGTTAGCGGATGCTTTTGCGCAAACAGCACATTAACACATACAACTGTCAGCTGAGCATAAGTGTAGCTAGGCTGAGCTTCCAGTGAAAATGCAGTTACAGGTGTAAGCAGGACTAGAGCAGGAGCGACACACCTTTCAAACATAGCAAGAAGTCGACAAACCCAAATACATATGTGCACATGTGTGGCTGTAAAAATGTGTGACAGTAACTAGGCTGAGCAGATAATCCATGTCAGACAGGACACATGCAGCTGGGACAGGATTTGTAAACTGCCATTTCAATTAAAAGGACCCGGATTTCACTTAAGCACAGAGTTCTTGCTGTGAGCTGATTGGTCAGTCTCCAACAATCATGCATGTGTCACTAATGTTAATGTGAAACAGCTGGATGAGTCTTTCAATCAAGGAAACAAACCAGTCAAAGCAGCAAGAAGAGCTGAACGATTTAGTCAGGCACAGGAGACTTTCAGTTTTAAAGCAGTTTGTAAAAGATGAAGTACAAAGTAACCTCCCTGACATGGATTTTCTGGTCGCCAAACACGCAATACACATCATCTCCAGCTCAGCTCCAGCTTGAAGAACCAAGACTTACAGATTACATGTCCATTAACAACCCAGGTATTTCCCTGCCACTTATACATGTCTGTTGTGTTATAATTTAATCAGTACATTTCACATCTTTTAAGTCTAACCTGTCAATGAACAGTCACCTGCCATCTCCTAACCTGATATACTCCTATGTTAAATTATCGTTAAATCATGTTGTTCCATGTTTATGTGTGTCCCACTGTAGTAACAACCCAGCCTAGCAGCCTCTACTGCTTCAAGCTCACCCAGTAACTCAATACTTTAAATTTCATCATAAATAATAGCAGTAATCCCTTTAAATTTGCCAACACCTGAGTAAATGCTTATCAGATGCTGTGATGCTTTGCTAGA
Organism: Brienomyrus brachyistius; assembly: GCF_023856365.1. Taxonomy (NCBI): domain Eukaryota; kingdom Metazoa; phylum Chordata; class Actinopteri; order Osteoglossiformes; family Mormyridae; genus Brienomyrus; species Brienomyrus brachyistius. The sequence goes on from NC_064550.1 coordinate 9,022,876, forward strand.
TTTTTCTTCTTGCGCAATGATATTCTTCAGATGTTCTATAGATGCTTGTAATCCCCAAATCTTCCTTCAGAACCACCTAGATTTATTTCATCACCCACTAGCATGCCTCCTCTCAGCCTTCAGCGCTGAAATCTTATGCTGTAGATTAAATTCTTACCTTCCCTTGTGTGACTTTGAGAAGGTTCCTGTTTCAGGACATTTGGAGTCTGTTGGTGTAAAATATTGGCATGACAGAAAAGGATCTGTGTGCGTATTTGGGACATTTAGGACGTGTAGCCAGAACATGTCCCTGTAAATGTTTCTTTTCATTACTCCTATCACAAGCGTGGGGGGGTGGGTGCAGTGAGGTCACTGTGGCCCCCATCGCCCTTTCTCGTCGCTATTTTTTTTATGAATTCCCTGAAGAAAAGCACATTCCTGCTTTTTTCTTGCCATACTCTCTGCTTTTGACGCACACCGCTTTGAACTTTGCGGGTCCGTGTCTGGTTCTCTATTTTAAATTTATTTACAGTTTATCCCTGGAAAATAGACATCGTGGGCCCCCATACCAGCTGCAATGTCTCTGAGCTTTGAAAGTGCTAAAATCTCACTGTTATCGACTTTTATATGATCTTGTTTGGGTAGAGTTATTTACATTTTACCCTGACCTGGAGTCATGTTGTCAGGGAAACAGGCATGCGCTTCTTGTGTGTGGTCTGCCAGTGCTCCAATACTGCTTACATTCGTACCTGGGCATTTATTGGACACTTAGCTGTCCTTAGGCTTAGCTGAGTCTTTGACAGCGGTATGCTTATAACATCCTATTTGCTTCACATGGGCATTGCGTTGGAAAAAAGTGTTTGCTAAATTATTGTAAAAATGTAAATGTGTGCATGGAGGTTTGCTACATACAGCAGGGTGGAGTACCTACTATATTTCGACAGTGGTATGGTGTGTGTGTATAGGCGTGAAACTGCTCTGTGTGCGTCCAAGATTGGTACTTGAAGATAGAGTCAAGAATGCTGTGGATTCTGGGATTTAGCAACGAATGACTACCGTGAAGTGGAAGGCTGTGAGTCAGCACTAAACCAAAGGTAGTTGTGCAGAACAAGGGAGTGGGATTTAACTGAAAGCAAAGCAAGTTACGCGGCGGTGTGGTGAACAGAGGGTGTTAATGATCGAAACAGGCTGAATCACTGCAAAAGTGATTCAATGACACTTACTAACATGAAGGGGTTAGGGGTTGGGGGGGTAGCAGGCAGAGTTGTAAGGTAGGGTGTCATCTTTCTGCATCCCCTCCCCCCGACCACACACATACCCAGTAAAACAAACGGGGGAATAAAACCCAGACCTCAATGCATGGGGCTAATTCAGACCAGCCATTTGGAGCAAAGATGACTTAATCCAAGATGTAGCCCTATTAGACCTGACTGCCGCGGACAGGACTCCTATAGAACAGGCTATAGCCTCTGGTTACGAACATCTGCTACAGAGTGTCAGGTTCAGCAGAGATGGGCACGATATCATTGACAGAATTTTTATTTTTTTTTTAAATCACTTTTTAACCAGCAAAGTGTTCTAATATTGTATCTGTTAAGAGCTGCTTGCGTTTGCTAAATGTTAACAGGGAAGAGAACAGGGGACGCCGACAAGCCAAAACATTCTGACCACCCCCACGTGAAGCGAATAATGTTAAGTATCTCGTAAAAACGGTGCATGTCAAGGTCTGGGATGTATTAGACGGTAAGCTGACTTTCGGTACTTGTGGCTGACATGTAGAATGCAGAAGAAATCGGCAGGGGTGAGGATCTGAATGACTTTGACAAGGGACAAATCTCTATAGCCAGGCAATTGGGTCAGAGCATCTCCGAAATGGCAAGGCAGAGTACGTGTGTGTTTATCGTCGAAAGTGGCTACAATGGCCACATGAGTGTCGGAACTGGACCATAGACGCTGGCCTGATGAAGCCCCTTTTTAGTTGCATTGTGTGGATGCCCAGGTACATCAAGCATCTGTGGGATGCAAAGGACCAACAAGTCCAATCTGTGGCTACAGTACGTAGCACAGTATCCCCATAGCACCAGTAAATGATATAATCAATTTTGTCATACGAGGAAAGGTTACTTGAGCTAAATCTGTTCAGTCTCAAGCAGAGGAGACTGAGGGGGGACATGATCCAGGTATATAAGATTCTAACAGGTTTGGATGCTGTTCAACCAAATAGTTACTTCAGCATTAGTTCAAATACACGAACTCGTGGCCATAGGTGGAAATTAGCGGGAGAACATTTCAAACTGGATTTAAGGAAGCACTTCTTTACACAGCGCGTAGTCAGAGTATGGAATAGCCTTCCTGATAACGTAGTGCAAGCTGAATCCTTGGGTTCCTTTAAATCAGAGATAGATAAGATTTTAACAACTCTGAGCTATTAGTTAAGTTCTCCCCAAGCGAGCTTGATGGGCCGAATGGCCTCCTCTCGTTTGTATAGTTCTTATGTTCTTATCATTTTAATACTCCTTGGTTGGCTTTGAGCATTTAAAGCAGAGCAGGTTCATTTTTGTAGGGTCTCTAACATTTCAAAAATAGAAAAAAACTCAAAAAAAATAAAAACCTGAAACACTTATATGAATGTAAGATCATGATCTGGGATAAATGGGATCCAGGCTTAGGGAACAGGGTGATAAAATAAATAAAACTAGTGTTTAATATAAGGCGGCAGGAAGGCAAATCAGCAGAGTACACAGGAAGAGGAAGAGCTTCACAGCAACATCCTGCCCCTCTCATGTATTGTTTTGCGTTCTTTTAAATCCTCTCAGTGCGTTTCATGTTTGTGTGTCCTTTACTTAGCAAAACGTGCTGCCCATCCGTTCTCTTGTGTGAATTTGACGTAACATGCTCAGCATGCTTTCAAATGCACAAACAACACTGCATGATGACAGCAAGAAAACGTTGCATCGGAAAGTTGCACCGTAGCAGAGGGATTGGCATCTTTCTGATCACCTGACGTGCTTTCTTTCATTTCTTTCTTCTGTTTCTGTATTATTCTGTCTTAATGATGCTGCAACGTACCACACCACGCCCATGTAAAGCACCTTGGGGCAACTCTGTTGTGAAAGGCGCTATATAAAAATAACTTGAATTTTGGAGGATAGTAAGTGGCAGGTGGCACACGCAGTGTTGTGGATAAGGGATGATAAATTTGGGAATGTGGTGTTTTTTGAGGCTGGGGTGCACGTGACAGAATGCCAGGGAAATACTCTCACGCTCATACACTGTGGGAAACAAAAATATACCAATTAACCTAAAAGCCTGGTGTCTGACTGTAGGTGGAAATAAGAGTACTCAGAAGGAATCGGGTGTACTAAGGAGAAGATGCAAATCCCACACCCACAGAGCAAAGGTGGGATTCAGTTTCTCAACCTTGAACTATTTATGTGATTTATTTATATAATTATAGTTATCAGGGTTGGGGTCATTCCAGAATGCATTCATCAATTCCAGTCCAATTCAGTAAATGGAACTGGAGCTGGAATTTAAATCTCCCTGAAATTCAAATTCTGCGCTAAAAGACACTTTCCAGAGCCACTGCTACAACAAAGCCGAAAACACTGTAAAGGACCCTTCCCATCCGCTACACGGACTCTTTTCCCTCCTACCGTCCGGAAAAGTATCGAAGCTTCCGCCTCTACCAGGCTGTGCAACAGCTTCGTACCACAAGCCATCAGACCTCTGAACACACACTAATATCTGTACTGTCTCTCTTTAAATACCCCCAAACTGCATATACAAAAACTACCTCTAAATTGTAACTGCACTTTACTTACTTACTAAGTTTACATCTCTGCCCTTTTTATTTATCATCTCTGCACTACTTACTTATTATCTCTGCACTATTTATTTACTTCCTGTTTGCACCTTGCACGCCCTGTTACTATAATGTTAAGTGTACTATATATTGCACCGGGGCCATGGAGAAACGTTGTTTCATCCCTCTTTGTACATGTATGAAGCTACTGATGACTATAAAGTTACCTTGAACCTTGAATTAATGAATGCATTCCAGAATGGCCGCAACCCTGATAGTTAAGTACTTATGTGTATAATTTGAACTGAAGAAGTGACACAGTACATGCTTTTCCTTTAGTCGATCATGGAATCACTGAACAACCTTGAAAAGCAAATCATAAGTACTGTAATATCATAAGTACTGTAATATCATAAGTACTGTAATATCATAAGTACTGTAATCACTGACATAACGGTGTCGATATTCACGTGACTGATAGGAGATGACAGAATGCTATTTTATACTTTTACTACAGAGTTTTTCCTGATGCCATTCAGGGTATATCATATGTCACAGATCAATGCCAAGGTTTCTATAAGGTCAAGCGAATGGTCTATTGTTGATCATGGTCATTTTATTGAATACTTCCCTTATTTTGAGGTTCACCTGTTATGGCCAAGCTAGCTACAAAGCCGCAAGTTAGAACCTTATAAGTGCAAGATATTTCAGTGGCAATTGAATTTTCTAAAAGGGGATAACTAGTGTCCCAGAGAAAGCCACAGTGGCTTGGCCTTAGCTAACGTCCTTCACGTACGCTCAAAGGCTGAGCGGCAAAGCCAAATGAAGTGCCTGACGGCATGACCTCACTGCAACTTTGGGGCCCAGTGGTAAAATTTCCACTATTTTCCTCTCTTTAAACTTTACCATCCACTTATTTTTATTTAATTGAGTTTCATCTTTTTAAAGTCCTTCTTTGTGGGCCCCTGCAGCCAGATCCTACTCCCGTAGTCTTGAAGAGAAATTTATGAGGTTTACACTGTCTGATGCGGTCACGGTGCATGCTGTAATCGTTGTGTGCTATGTGCAAGTCCAGACTTGTAAGAGCAAATGTTTTTTTCCCTGTTTGGATATTTAGGAATGCGTAAAGTCCTAACCTCACCTTTATTATTGCTAGGTGATCAGTCCAGTAATTACAGTGAAGACAGAGGCTGGTAGGAACAGAGTAGTTGGTGTTAATTATCCTGTAGTACTATTTGAAGAGAAAATGAGCCAGATCCCTTACAGTTAGCTGCATTTCAAGTGCAATGTGCTCAGTTAATGAGTATTAAAGTATAATGAAATATAGTGTGGATTTACTAATAGTTCCGGGATGCAGATATTTCAAAAATTATTACAAATTATTAAATCCTTACATACTGCTGCTCTGCCAAGGATAAATATAGAAAATAGACAAAACTATTATCAAGTTTATCGGAGTGCATTTTGGGGTTTTCCCTGAAAGTGTCCCGCTGGGTGCCCAAAAGCAGGCATATACAGAACCTAATTAAAAGTCTGCCTCTATACTGAAAACTCTATCTCTGTGAATTTACTTACAAACTTACCAGCACCTTATTTTGAGTGTGTGTATATATATTCTGAGATTCTATTTTATGCCTCAGAATCTATTTAATTGCAAATATACTGTGCATCTGCTTGGCGTGTTCCAAGCTAAATCTCATTGTACTTACAATGGCAAAAAAACATCTATCTATCTGGTTATACATACAATTCAATTCTTATAATTATATATACAAGAACAGAGCAATTGAACTATACAAAGCAGAATTTATTTTTTTGAGGACAAAAAAATCCCTGCTGACTAATTATTACTGGTGAATCTTATAGACAGCTGCACACACACTGTATGAATAATATGTTAGCAGAGAAAAACATTCTGAACGGGTTACATGTATTGGAACACACTTACCTCCAAAGCTTTTTTTTTTACTCTTTTTACTCTTTATTCATTCATTTTATTCTGGTTTCCATGCAGCTAATAATTTATTTCTCCATAATATATATTAGGAATTTTTATAAAAGTCAGTTTTTTTTTTTCTTTACTAAATACCTACTTGTAGACAATCAATGTTACGCATTCTATGGATATTCCGTTTATCACAGCATTTTACTGACATGTCGGAGCGAACGGACATAAATATTGGTAACATTCTCCATGCTCACAGGATTTACAGCTAATTTGCCGGAGGTTTTGCCAAACAGAAAGACAGTGGAGGGGACTCTACATTCCCTGTTTGATACAGTCTCACTGTACAGGCAGTTTCTTCAAAATGTTGCTTGTGATACGACAAACAAAACAAAACCAAACTAAACAAAATAGCAGGAAACGGGAAAATTGTCCCGCCACTGTATATTTGTCTCGTTCCCTTCAACTCTACGTGAATTTACTTCTGCACTATGAAGTACATCGTAACTGCATTTTCGTATGCTGAATCCTTTTAAGAACTTGACGAGAGTTCACTCTGAGCTGAAGCAGGCCAGATGCAGATGTGTAACTGTGAGGCCTGCGCAGGGGCTAGGCCTTGGGGAATGTATACCACGATTCACAGCTCATAAAGAACAATGTGTAGAGCCCGCTGTGTAAACAGGCTGCACACCACAATGAGATGTCGCTACCATTTTATTAGCGCTAAAACAACAGCCACACACAGTGATGAAAGGCCATGTACTGGGTGAATAATTTTTTTTTTCTTTGCCCTAGAATGACTTTTGAAGAGGAGGTGTTTTTTTTTTTATTGCCTCTGTTTTAAACCACTGTGGGCTGACTGCAAACATCATGCCACTGGGCTGAGAAAGCTGTGGGGCTGCGGAGGCAGTGATTTCTGAGGCGTGCATGAACATCTGCAAAGGGTATGAGTGGTGATTGGGAGGTGTCCCGGGACGGGGATATTGGGTATTCGTGTGTGTGGGAGTCCGGAATGTGCTGCGGCGACGCAGCCATAACCTCAAGTTGCAAGGCTGACATCACAGAGAAGGGCGGAGCCGGGCGTGAGGCACGAAGGAGGAGTACCCCACCTTCCATTTGCATCTAAACATAAGCCAGCATCTTGATATCAAGTCGACGCTTTCTACTCTTCCCTGGCCATGCCTTCTTCCAGGCCCTTCTTCACCGTGACCCACCCCTATCTCATCTCCCAACAAAGATATGCCTCATTTTCTTTAATCTCATTCATTTCCTGTTTTGCCTTTGTATTTGATCCCTTCTTCCTCTGCCCTACATGCAGAAAAACATTCGTCCGGTACGCGAAGGAATGTTAGTTGGGGGCTGGCAGGGTGTTGTCCGTTTTTACAAAAAAAAAATAAATCACTTTGTTGTTTATTCCGGTTTAGCTCATCCAAGGCTCACCTAAGACAAAGACAAAACGCGTGACATCGCTCACAGGTAACACGTCAGGAGCACTTTGTGCTCATTTCTGGGATTTTTGTTTTTCTTTTAAGTTAGTTAGCTGACTTCGCACATTAGAAGTGATTTATTTTGCCATTATCTCCAGTGGTGGAGTGGTACATATATTTTTAATAAGGATTCACGGTGGCGGTAGGGGTCAAATACCACGATAAAAGTTGCGGAGTAGATTGACGATGGTAAAATTTGTCTAGTGGGGGGAACAATCGCATGGTCCAGATTAAACTATATTAAGTTTGGTAGTTGAGTGGATTGATTTTCTATTATGTGAGTGAAATTATGCAAATCAAGGATCGGTAAGGGAGGTCAACAGTATTTTGGGTTTTATATACATATACATACAAAGGCCAAAGGCGAAGAAGGGAACATAGACTGGCCTTCGCGACTCCTGACCTAGCCTCCATTTCCACTGTACGGTTATGCTGAATCCACAAAACTGCAGCCAGCAAAGCAACCCACCCATCAATCTCACATTCCTCTTTTCAGTTACTTATGAAGAAGATCCCTATCAAGTCTCACCAGAAGGAAGCAATTCACTGTTCTGGGAGATGTCAGTTCTCGCCTGTACCCTCTTTGCAATCAACATTAAACTGCATGTTAGAGGTCTTAGTTGAATGAGGCTAAAAGACAAAATAACAGTAAATTATGGAGAATAGTGATGGCAAAAACAACACCTCATGAACCATATGCGGTACTACCTGAGCCCACTAGATGGTGCTGTCTGTTCAAAAAAAGGGCTCAAAGCATGCCCCAAAGCAAACCAAAAGCACTACCTAGTGGGGGTCAAAAAATATCGTAAATGGTTCATGAGGTGTCATTTTGGCGATCGCTACTGCAGAACTGTTCTGCCAAGGCTCATATCTTTATATCTAGCCCATGAAAATCACCAGTAAGAGCAGAAAAAAATGCATCCTTGCTGTACCCACACCTTAACCTGAAGGTCGTGCCAAGGATGCAGACATAAATCTTAGCACATTGATGTAAAGACCAAATAGAGGGAAGTACTGGCCTTGGTATCCCGTATTCCTGTGGCACCTCCCACAGTATGTGACGGGACATGCAGGCTGCTGAAGCATTTTCCCAAAAATCTCCCCACAGAAGTGCATGGCAGAAGAGTCAGCTGCTTCATCGTTTTATGGCCTGCCCAGGATACACATTGCTGTCCCTGACACCCTTCTATCTCCCTCACAAAGTCAAATTTGATTCTCACCAGAAAGCTAATGTTCCACATTGATATGAGGCATCCGAATGGTCGCGATGGCCAAATGAAGCTCCGTGAAGTATTTTCTGAACATTTTGGACAGTTTTATGTTTCCAACTTTGTGGGAACTGTTTGGAAAAGTCCCTTATCTGTTCCAGCATGACTGTGCCCCAGTGCACAAAGCAAGGTCCATACAGACATGGTTGGGTGAGTTTGACGTGGAGGAACTTGACTGGCCCACACAGAGCCCTGACCTCAACTCTATCAAACACCTTTGGCATAAACTAGAACAGAGATTGCGAGTCCGGCCTTCATGTCCAACATCAGTGCCTCCAAAATCCTGCGGAAAGCCTCCCCAGGAGAGTGGCAGCTGTTATAGCTGCAGAGGGGGGACCAGCTACATATTGCTGGATTTTGAATGGGTCATCATAAAAGTTCCTGTGGGTGTAACAGCCTGGTGTCCCAATACTTTTGTCCAAATAGTGTATCTTAACATCCAGCTGATCAATCAGCCTGGAGCAATACCCCCCTCCCCCTGCTTGGCGAATTCTGGCAACAGCGCTCCCGCCCCCACCCTAATCGGTAAGGCTGCGGGCAGCCTACACTCTGATTAGCATATTATTGACGTTCCATCATTTTAAATTGCCTCTTGTTTCTCTTCTGGCTCCAAAAGGGGGCCCCCTACTCAAGTCAGCCTAGGGTCCCCAGAGAAGTGAGTCCGCCCCTAGTTTCAGTAAAAGCAGCTGTAATGCTTTCAGATGGTGGTTAACCATCCAGATGTTGCCATTAAACACAAATCCCACCAAGTCCTTCATAAACACCCAACCCCAAAGAAGGTTTCAATCACCACACAATGCTGATTCGTTCTCCAGCAGCTGTAACTTAGGGTCCTGCCTCGGATGTAAACGGATAAATGCTTCTAGCCGTAGGGCAAAATATCCACCGAGAGGAGAAAAAAAGGATCAAACCGCCAAGGATACGGAAATTAAAATGCTCCAGCTCTGAGTGCATGTCACGTAACACAGGGAGTAAAAAGGGAGAGTGAGATTCCATGTATGAACTAAATAAAAAGTGCGGAACGATAATGATGAGTGGATACCGCAAACCTGGGGAAGGGGAGAAAATGTGGGAAGGAAGAAAGGATAAAACAAAGTGGGTGGAGGAGTTAAGAGGGAGGAAAAAGCCAGACCCATGGTCTTGGGAAAAGAAACAGCTACATGACTTTATCTTTCATGTTCTTTGAAGTGGTCATTACTGCAAAATAAACACAGGTTTCTAATAACCAGCCACATCAGACCCCAATACCTCCAGGCCGGAGGGAGAAGGAGGTAGCCTCACAGTGGATATGTTTATGAGATGACTTTATGTCTGTGCTATTTCAGTTATTAAAAACAATGACCAATTACCAAACAGTTCAACATGGGGGGTAGGGCTTATAGAGGCAGATATAATGGCGTTGGTAGCCAAATTCCACATTTGTTTATACCACACATGGACAAACATCTCACTTTCTTCCCCTTGGGGCAGGAAACGAAATCTTGTCCGGTGCTGATTCATGATATGTGACACGCACATTTATATATACACACACATCACAAGAAAGTACAAATAACCGTAATGGTGATTCCATAAAGACAGCTCATTCTGTGGCAGCCGCTTTGCGGTTGGCAAGTGTCTTTGATTATGTTGCGGTCCACAGCAGTCCATAAATGAACGATTTCCTTGTACCCTTGGCCTCTTAATGTGTTTCTTCAGTGACACCGTGATGCATATTTCCTACGTATCTGACTTTTTTTTTTGCCTCGGCTGTGACTCTCATCGGCGTCTCTTGAACTCCTCTTGTTTTAACTTTCCCAGGACCTCTAGCCGAAGTGTTTGAGGGGAGCGATCTGTGCGCCTCCCACAATGCCGGTTATATTTCGTCTGTATTCTCTGCCTTCATACACCCACGTGTCTTTATTCCTTTTTCCACCCTAGGTTTCCCATCTTCTTCCACATTTCCATTTTTATGACCCTTGAGCTCATTCCTCTGCAAACCGACACCACGTGGGGTGAGTTATGTGTCCGACAGAAGAAAATTTACTGAGTGAAAGTTAGGGCGCACGGTGAGCCGCTGTGGTTCTACGTGTACGGAGCGAGTCACACTTCTCCGGATTGTTGTACTGCGGGGATACACGTTAGTCAGGAGACTCCAGACAAGATGCATGATCTCTGTGTCAAGGGATGTCTCTTCGTCTGCATCATCATGTCTGATCTCCACCTACTTCTCCCATCCTCTGTGTCCATCTATGGCCATCTGAGGCAGCCTGGCAAGCCGGTCTCGGCAATTGAGTTGGGAGAGTTTGCATTTGTTTCCCATGAGACCCCAGTCAATTAATTTAATGTTAGTTGGCAAAATAATGACATGATTCCTAAATGCCCCACAAATGGCAGGTTTTTAAATGGATTTAGCCAGACACAGGATTTAGCCAGTACTCACAGATATTACAGTCCAATGAAATGAAATAATTAGAATGGTGTTGATGGAAATATAGGGGAATAAGGGATGTGAATATCTCATAGTGAAGGAGATAAGGGATGTGAATATCTCATAGTGAAGGAGATAAGGGATGTGAATATCTCATAGTGAAGTGGATAAAGGATGTTCATATCTACCACTGATAGGGGGATGAGGAATGTGAATATTTCCCATCGATAATGGGATAAGGGATGTGAACATCTACCACTGGGCATCAATTTATAAAGACCCCTGAAACCTGCTCTGCTCTCGTACATTTACTTCCCAGAAGTGAACACGAGTCCAGCTGACAGGAACCACACCACCACATCAAACAGAAGAGGAAAATAAACGAGATGATGGTCTTAGGAGAGGGGGGACCTAAATGACTATTTCACACGAATTGCCCTAACCACAATCAACAATTAACAACTTCTAAAACTCGTTTACATCCTTTAAAGGTGCTTTATATAATACCCATTATCAATACCCACTATCAATATCAATATCCACTATTTCAGCATAAAAAGCTATAAACAAAACTTGTATTTCAATGTTAAAGTTCTTAGCATTTTCATTTGGTTATTAGTGAGTGGCTCTGTGGGCAACACTATTGCTTCATATCTCTGGGTTTGAGGAGTTGAATCCCTAGCTAATTCCCCCTATAGATATCTTTGCTATTATATTACAGATCTGACATCCAAGGTGGGCTGACCTCCTCCACCGTGTAGCCTTCATGCTCGCAAACCTCTGCAGGAAGTAATTACAGCGAATAATCAGCATCTCACTCAGGAATCCTCTGTGCCTGTGATCGGAAGGTTGCTGGTCTGAGCCCAGCCTCTGCAAAATAGTCGCATGTCTGTGGACCCTTGAACGAGGCCCTTGACCCCCAGCTCCACGGGCGCTGCTGTAGACAGCTGTCCTTTACTGCCAAGCTTGCTGTGTCACCTACATGTTTGTCATGGAGAGCAAGGTGGGGTGGACATAAAGAGAATTTCTCAACAGGGTTCAATTAAGTGTCATTACTATCTGTAGCTTACCCCCGCCCTCACCACCACCCACTGCCCAACAACTTTTACCGTCTGCTGTTGGCTCAGATTTTCCCCTGGGCACCAAGTATGCCGGAACTGCCACTGATCTCACCCAGTGATAGCAGGATATCATACGGACGATGTCCAGGAAGTGTGACGCTCGCTGTGAGAGTAGTCATGAGACTTACAGCCTGCATGCTGAGCAGCGTTCTCATAGTTAATAGCTGGAAAGGAGCTGTCTGCTATATGACTGTGAAATAACGCAGACTGCAATCTACTGCCTAGTGTAGTTACACATAAACAGTCATTAAAAAGCAGCATAAGATTTATGACCATACATGTATTTTCCTTGTGCACGTGGTAGTTTACAGTTTGGATGAGATGCCCCTACATACACACACACATTTGTAATCATATATTTTCCTAACCCTAATCCCAGCAATGACAACCTTAACCCACACCCAGCCCTAACCCTAACCCTAACCAAACAAAATACAAAAATGCCAAAATACTTTTAGCATTTTTGGTGTTTTGATTGCAGTCGCAGATTTTTATAAAATTGAGATTTCCCTCACGGGGGCCGAAAAAAATGGTCCCCACAATGTCAAAATAACAGGTTTTTGTCACAATGTGGGAGTCTCTCATATATACATGCACACACCACCCTCTGTGAGCAATCTAGAGACAGTGGCAGAAAATCAGAACTCCTGGACATGAGAAGATCATGCAAATTCCAAACTAAAACTCTGGATGCTGCCAACTGAAGAACTGCGCCACTGCAATTAGCTAACGCGCTAACAATATGTAATGACAATGAACAATTAGCTCAATTATTTTTTAGAATCTACAAGAACAGGCAATAGCTGTTTTATGTTTTAATGTTTCTTTTTCTATTGGGACAGGAACGAAAACTAAACAGCCTAAATACAAGTTTTAAAAGTACTATTAAAATAACAAATAATTGTGCATTAAATGGAGCTTTTAAAAAGTGCTGAAGCTTAAGAAAAAGCTTCTGTAACGAAAACTTCAATGTGACTCGGCAAATGTGATCAGAGCTGCTCTTCATTCTGAAAGTCTTAAATAATCCCAAATCCTCATTAAACTCTTGGATCTTGGGCGCCCCCTGGAGGCGGATATATAGTGCAACAAATGTTTACTATAAATGTATGTTAAGGCTATGGGAAACGATATTGTCTAGTTATGTTAAAGTGATGATCTGACTTAAAATAGAATCTATTGACATATTATTTTGACCTAGACTTAATACAGGAAGAGTTTCATTAGAGAACATTTTAGTAGACATTTCTACCAAAAGCAATACAGCTAGTTGACATCACAACGTTAACAGTTACCTCAACGAACACAATGAATATATGTCTGCTGGGGTATCATTCCAGAAAGTTTAATTTGTATTTGAACTGCCTTCCAATACCCAGTATTGTCTTTACACTGTGTCACAGTATTTTATTATATAATAAATAATGAATAACAAAAAATAAACCACTTTGGTCAGATACTACAAGTGGATTCCTCAGATTCTTTTAAAAAGGTCAGCATTATGGAGGTCAAATAAGGCACAACATTTGAGATTAAGCTTATGTAAATGCGTATATTAACAAAGTATTGACATAGAATCTGTGCTTTGAAGAAGGAGAGCGGGATGGAAACCAGACCTGGGGTGTGCACTCACAGTGCTACTCACAGTGCTACTCACAGTGCCCAGCCTTACATCTTTGCTCTATCTGTACTATTTACATAGTACTATTGATAAAAAAAAAAAACTCAATAAGATTCGAGTGAGAACAAACTTCAGATACAAAACTGCTAACTCATTACAGGTACTGTGCAATATGATATAGCAGTACAAAGTTCAACTGAGGGGCGGCATGGTGGTGCAGTGGTTAGCACTGTTGCCTCGCACCTCTGGGACCCGGGTTCAAGTCTCCACCTGGGTCACATGTGTGTGGAGTTTGCATGTTCTCCCCATGTCGTCGTGGGGTTTTCTCCAGGTACTCCGGTTTCCCCCCACAGTCCAAAAACATGCTGAAGCTAATTGGAGTTGCTTAATTGCCTGTAGGTGTGCATGTGTGAGTGAATGGTGTGTGAGTGTGCCCTGCGATGGGCTGGCCCCTCATCCTGGGTTGTTCCCTGCCTCGTGCCCATTGCTTCCGGGATAGGCTCCGGACCCCCCGCGACCCAGTAGGATAAGCAGTTTGGAAAATGGATGGATGGATGGAAGTTCAACTGACTATTATTATGGAAAACAGATTTATATAATAAAGAACTAAAATGTGGATATAATTATAAATACACAATTATGCAATACCGGCCCTTTTGAAATAAATGGTGCAAATGCAAAAATAAAACACATAGGCAGTAATTTGCATAAATACAATGCAAAGTTGCAGAAAGCCTGTCCTGGGATATACCTTGGATTCCAGCCCATCATCACGGACATGAATATAAAGCATAATTTGAAGACGCCGAGCCATCTACACTGCTTGTCTTTAAAATTGTTAGAGGGAATGAAGAGAGACACAGGAATAACATGCAAACTCGGACACACAGGGCTGAGGCAGAAAGTGTTAGACATGAGGCCACAATTCTACCCAAAGGACAAAGGAAGACAGTACATTCAGGATGCAATGTCAGTACAACAAATATGTCCCTCACTCACACAATTTTGAGACACCAATCCAACTGAACAATACATCTACGTACTGGTGGAGGACACTGGAATTCCACGGATGAAACCCACGTGAACGTGCGAGCATCACAATCAAAGTGATAACATGCAAATTGCACACACATAGAACAAAGCCCCACGATGACTGAGGTATGAGGCCACAACTACTCAAGAAGGATTTGAAGAGAGATTGTACATCCATGCTTCCAGCAGGTAGTTCCTATCAGAACATAGTCATCTGGCTTCACTCAGACCCCAGAGTTTGTGTCGAGTTCCTCTGACTTTGCCAATCAGGAGGCAGCCAGAGTCCAACCGATAGCCTGTAGCAGAAAGAGTCAAATACTCATTGCCACAGACATAGAACACTGATCTTCTCTGAAAATGATGTTGTCCGTGTAACAAGTTTTTCTCCATTACATCATGACAAATGGACTAACATACTCATACCAGACATTCGGTGTTCTTGATTGGCTGGGAGCTGACAGGAAGAAAAAAATGTGGAATGTCTGGGGGGTCCCCGAGGACCAGGTTGGGAAACACTGGTCTAAGGGAAAAACTGCTTGACAATGAAGCTCCACTGCAGCCTCCCCAGAAACAGTATATTAACTTTATCTAAAGCTTCAGATTCTTCTGCCTCAATTTCTTGCACCTGAAATGCAGGTAGATTATTTAAAAGCCAGGTAATCGGCGATAGGAATCAAGGAATACAGCCTCCTGTATGCTTGAAGCTACAATTCCCTGAAAGGAGTTCAACCAATCACAGTGATTATACACGCACAGCCACACATAAACAACACAAAAGGATAAAGTAATGAACATCGCCAATCACGATGCCTTGGAAAACCATAACAGAAAGAAAAGTTTCCCTGTAAACAAACATATTGTAAACAGCCTTTCCTCCTTTGAGAGATCACAAATCTCTTTACTGGGTTGAGATTCTTCTATTTTTAATGACCAACACATTCACCTTCAAGGTGACAGTCAGGAAAAAGACCAAAAGAACCCATCATGAAACTTGGAGTACATTAAGAGACATATTTTGTCTCTTCCCAGATGACCAGCTCTTCAGAATTTCTCACCAAGCTGTTCTATGGGACACGTGGAAGAGCAAACACATTGGACCCCAGAAAGCTTTCATATATTGATCTTGTCTCGCCCAACATTCAGCCCCTATAGTACAGAAGGTTTATAAGGCCACATTTAAGTTGTTGGCTCCACCTTTGTATTTGAGGTGATTCTCCAACTTTATATGGAAATCATGCTTTTCATCGGAGTAGCAAAACAGCCAGACCAAAGAAAACAAAAATGCTGATAACCACTAAAATATTTAATTTCATCAGTAAGCACTTTGGTTTGATAAACCATTTAGAGAGACTCATGTAGCCAAATAAAACCCCCATTCATTTCCCATCCTTTGGGTTGCCTAGGGCCGTCCTCACCACTCCTCTATAGGCCAAGACACACGTGTCCGTAGAATGCTTTAGATAAGGGGTTTCAACCTTTCTATAGATCCCTGAATGAAAATGACCCAGAGCTATGAACCGCCTTATGAACCCACTAATGCATGATCACACCAGCAACTAAGAACAAAGCATCATGGGAAGGGGGGAGGGGGCATCACAGAAGTCATAGGCCCCTGGTTGCAAAACCCTGTTACAGATTACACAGGTTAGATTAGATTACTCACACAAAATACACATTTGTAAAGAGGATTTATTTCTTCTGTAGGATTACATGACGATCACAACCCTTAAACACTGGCAAGTAATTTAAAAATAGTCTATGACCAGTAAAACATTAATGACAGGTCATCTACTGGGCCCAGAACAATTAGTCAGATTAGTGTAAGTGGGTCTGTGCTAATAATAATCATCATATCACAGGCCAATCGCAGCCTCTGGGCCCCTACCATTCCTGAACCACCTTCTCACTGACTAGCTGTCCATGTGGCTCGGTGGCTCCCAGAGGCAAGAGGGCCAAGTAAGTGGGCGTCTGAGCTCCTTCCTCCGGGCTTTTGGTGGCCTTGGGGCCAGCCATGTCTGTCCTCACCCAGCCGGGGCAGCAGGCATTGAGCAGAATGCCATCAGATGGCCGGGTGCGGGTCAGAACTCGGGCCTGAATCCTGGACAGCACGGTCACCCCAACCTGCAGGAGACCAATCAATTAACCAAGTGAGAAACAGTCTAACCAATTAGAGAATCTGTCTTTATCAAGCACTGGCAATGCAACAGCTGGCTCCATGGTGGGGACACAGTCCAAGGCCACAAACTATGTCATTAACCATGTCAAAATGTATTTGGGAATTCCTTACTCAGTCTACTAAAATGTAGTTACTTCATGCACATAGATTGTGATGCACAAAATACTATAAAGTGTGATTTACAGATGTTAGATTTTCAGCCTTCTTATTGATAGCATCATATATTTAATTAGTTTAAAACAGTCCAACTAGAAATATTGAGATTAACATTACCCTCAATATCAACTAATTATAATAGTTAGAAAATGGTAGAATATGACCGCAATTAATACAACATGCTATTTAGCTGTATGGAGCCTTTGAAATTCCATTGTTTCCTGGCAATGAGCGTCAGACACTTTTACTCTAACAAAAATACAAGCGGACATTTTATCATGACGTCAGCTTGCCGTTTTTACAATCGATCTTGCTTAGTGGTCGTGGCCGTCTCCTTGTAACCCCACAGGCAGGGCTGTGACAGTCAGGACCGCACGGGTGATACCTTGGTGGTGCCATATGCGGTGCTAGGCCACCCCTGGGTCAGGTGGTCCCCTTTCTGGGCGGCTCTCACAAAATCCCGCATTAGAGAACACAGCTCTTCTTCCGAGAGCTCAGGGTCACGGAACCTTCAGCGTAAAACAGACAGAACAGGGGTGGTACGATCCACATAAACTTCCGATTAAAATAGACGGAACAAATGGTCTGAAGAATTCTACTAACATTCATCCAATCCTTCCAAATTATCTTTTTTTCTGGCAGACAACCCCCCCCCCCTTTACATAATATCTAGCAAAAACAGCAATCGTTAAATACACCAGAAGCAATATTATAGAAGGGGGGAAGCAAAAAATAATCGTATTTACCACTTTCTGAGTAATCGCTGGTTCAAATATTTGGATCCCACAAATCCAAAAGATAAACAATTAAAAGTAACTATTTACAAAACCACACCACCCCCCTATCTTAATTGAATAACCGGATAAAACGAAAACATACAAACACAGAACCATATCAGATAGTCGAGTTTTAGACCCATGCTCTAAACTTCAGTTAGCCGTTACGGTGCTTATTGTGGAGGATCTTACTTAGCCTGCAGTTCTGGGCAGCACTGCCCCAGGGCCCTCTGGCTGACAAAGCTGGAGACGTTCACCACCCTGGCATGAGGCCGCAGCAGCGGCAGCAGTGCATTGCTGGCCCACAGGGTGCCCCAGAAGTTTGTGCGCATGGTCACCTCCGCTTGTTCCCCGAAGGGTTCCGCTGCATCGTCTGCAACAAAACGAATCTATTGCTGTTACACTGTAACTTAATCTTAAAAACGTGCAGAAATCAGTTATAACTGTAATTACGCCGTTAAGATTTGGACAATTTATTTTAACGATAAGCGATAACAATTGATGTGTGGCTCTGCGGTGGCATTTTTATCTAACATTGTAGATCTTGTTTATTCTAACTTCCACTGAAAAAGAAAATAGTGCCAATGCCAAATACTATATAGCCGTTGTACTTAGAATTCTTTCCGAAAGTAATGGAGCATACTTAACTTTTAAAAGCGATTCCTGCGTTATTAACAAGCACGTCGATGCCGCCGTAATTCGTCCGTAAAAAGTCGGCCAGTCGCTTGGCACTCTCTTGATCGCAAATATCAAGCTTATGAAAGATCGCAACGCAGCCCTCTTCTTTCAGTTTCCCTACCGCTTCTCGTCCACTCTCCTCGTTTCTTGCAGTAAGGAGGACGTCCCCTGCAAAACCAGCCTTGCAAAGTTCCTTCACGATCGCAAATCCAATGCCTTTGTTGGCGCCAGTTACCACCGCCACTTTCTTTGTCATCGTTTAGGCTCAAAATGTCCTTATGATTGGATTCTAATTAGAAGGAAAAACTAAGGTGCCTGGAGCAGGATGAGAACAACGAAACCACTTCCCCTTAACTTACACACCGTATAAAATGTGTTAAGTCACGGTGACCCGCGTTAAATACATTTTTTCCCCACCTGTCTGCAGGCGTGGTCAGTGACGCTGCAATGTAAACATACATTGTTATGCCGAAACGTTAACTTTTTTTTTTTACGTACAAACGTGTTCCGGACTGTGCAGAAGTCTTAGATAGTCAAAAGAAATGTTTAAAACTTTTTGTTTGGGTAGTAAATGTACACTTGCTCTGGACAAAAAACAAAATTTAACATGAAATCATATGCAAATTAAGAATAACAAGATTAAAGCTAGTAAAAGTTTCTTTCGTTCGTCTGAAAGTTACTGATATATTGCTGGACGGCTAGATGAACACCGTTTCCCAAACTTCTCCTCAGGGGCAGCTCAGCCATTCCATGTATTTGTTACATTTCACCACCAGCCAGCTCATTTAAAAGTAATTTTTATTGATTAGCCATACAAAGTGTGTGAGTGGTCAAGTAAAAAAATACAGAGGTATATTGCATGGTTGCTGTAAATACTGGGGTAATTTTAGCAGATTTTGAAATGGCTAAGCTGACACACTTTGACAGACATAACAGCGCAGTTTTACACCAACATAAAGACCATTCAAACCATTTTCTTTGGCTGCCTAAGACTTTTGCACAGTACTGTATATTGTTGTTTCAACATGGCCATGCGATGCTGGCATCCTTTTGCACATCTCTGCACACATCTCACTACATCAGCACTGATATCACTGTGAGGTCAACTCAATTGTTCCTTTTGGAGAAACACCTCAGTCAGCCATCAAAGCATAATCAGCTAATGCAATAAAAACCTGTATCACCTGTGCAAACACAAACAACTAAAATTATTCACTCGATTCCCTATATATACTTTAGTGAATAGATGTGAGACAAAAAGCCGGGGGAACTAAACGGAACAAGAAAGAGTGCAGAGGGGAAGAGGTAGTGAAATATGCAGTCGATGAGGGAGCAGCAGAAACAGCACGTGAGATATAAGTGATTTTAGTGGATTTTAGTGTCATCAACTATGTCAATGACCATGCGAGAAGCTGGGCAGCCAGTTTGAGTCTGCATGCTGTAATTAGAATTACGAGAACATTTCACAATGAAAGCAGGTGAATCTCACAGCATAATTGTGTAGTAATGGCTTTTCTATGTCTAGAAGACACAGTGACTATTTTCACCATGCAGACTTCATCAAATAATGAGAGAAACCGTCTCTTCAGTGAAAAACAAGAAATGTCATAAATCCATAGGCTTCAATATGTAGCAGGTCCCCCCTCCGCAGCTATAAGAGCCGCCACTCTTCTGGAAAGGCTTTCCACAAGATTTTGGAGGGTGTCTGTGGGAATTTTTGCCCATTCACCCAGAAAAGCATTTATGAAGTCAGGCACTGAAGCTGGATGTGAAGACCTGGCTCGCGGTGTTCATTCTAGTTCATTCCAAAGGTGTTTGATGGTGTTGACGTCAGAGCTGTGTGTGGGCCAGTCAAGTTCTTCCACACCAAACTCACCTAACCATGTCTTTATGGACCTTACTTCGTGCACTGGGGCACAGTCATGCTGGAACAGAAAAGGTCCTTCCCCAAACTGTTCCCACAAAGTTGGAAGCATTGAATTGTCCAAAATGACTTGGTATGCTCCCCAGTGCATTTAATGAATATTGAACACCGCCAAAGAATTTAAAAATTGTATACGAGGTATATAGGATTAAGACTGCATGATATACACAATGTACGCAACACACAATATACAACATGATATAATACAGAAACAATATAATATATTGCACATTATATAAAAGAATACCATGGAGCTATTATTGCGTTGTGATTTATTACTGCATATAACATTTCTGATTAGTAAGATATATTGTTTTTGGAAAAAAGCTCTTTAAGTTATAAGCAGAGGTCACATTTTTGGTTCTGTAGTGTTTTCCAGAGGGAAGTGTTTGGAACAGCTAGTAGACAACATGAAAGGGATTCAACAATGATCTTCTCAGCTTGCTTCCTCATTCTGGATGCATACACTTCCTGGATTGAGGGGATGTTGCAGCCAATGATCTTCTTTGCAGACTGGATGATGGTCTGTGACTTGTCTTTAGATTGGGCCATTGCATCATAAACGCAGATGAGAGAGACTGTGAGGATGGACTCGACTACTGCAATGTAGAACAGAACCAGTACAGGTTTGGGAAGACTGAATTTCTTAAGCTGCTGCAGCAAGAACATTCTGTCCTTTTTTCATAATACTTGAAAGATGTCCATCCCATTTAAAATTTGAGGTGAGAACAGTGCCAAGAAACTTGAATGAGTTAAAGTCAACTGTTGAGCCATCTAATAACATTCGGCTCCTTGTGTTGTTTTAGTCCCACCCCCAAAGAGACAGTATAGTCCCTCAAACCATACTACCTACTGTATGCTGTCATATGGGGTAACATTTTCACCATCATGGATCATCCAGCAAAGATTTGATTCCCACCATTTAATGATCTTCCTTCCAGCACACACCCTATTCCTCATTGTAATTTGCTGTAATACACAGGCATACCACAGTAACTTTTTTTGTTCTGCAAAACAGTATTCCCATGACATTATAATTAATATATTATTCTTTTGTCCCTCTACCAGTTGTATCCTTTATTTTCTTCATAGATATTTTTTTCTTTTTTGGCAGCACAGTATATAATTAATGCCTACTGTTTTTGCTGTGTGCGTGAGATTCTTACCGTTGTATGTAGGTTTTTTTCAGGGTTGAGCGAGTTCATCCCTGCGTTCAGTGTTTTTGGGACTGGTTTTTGGGCTTTGCTTGTATAGTTTCAGCTTTTTGTGTAGTATTATGTGAAGTGTGTGTTTGAGCAAATGACAAAAACGATAAAAAAAAAAAAAAGTTTTCTAACCACTGTTTAATTCGTGAGAGCAAGTACAGCCAACACCCAACGCTTGTATTGTCAATAGACGTTCAGGAGATCCACCCCTCCGCGTTGCAGTAAAATCCATAAAAAGCAATGAACACATAAAAACCATCAATAAAAGCGTGCGCATTAGGAACCAATGAAAACGACTCAATAAGCGAAGAGATGTTTCATTAGCTATGCCCAAAACCTCTCGGGCGCCCTAATCATAGCGTGTCAATGTTTTGCTAAGGCGTCGATTTACGGCAGTATTTGAGAGTAAAGTGACGCGACAAGGCACACTTTGCGACCGCACCTCATTGGCAATGGCGGGCACAACGAAAAGCGGCAGTGCGAAGATGGCGGCGAACGAGCGAAGTGCCGAGGACCTCAAGGAGAAAGCGAATAAATACTTCAAAGGTAAAGCAAACTAGGAACTAGTTCTTTATTGAGTTTTTATTTGTTGTGAGAATATGTGGCTAAAATTTAAACCTATTGTAATTCAATGTCATTGGTGATACCTGATATGTTGGTAAGTGACTCAACCACGAAGCCGGCAACGTTAGCTACACACTACAGTGAGAAGGCATGTATGATAAAAGCCCTGGGGGTGAATTGCTTTTAGCTAGGCATTGAAATTTAAGCACTTGAAAACAGTTACAGATACAGAAATTAGTGAAAATAGTCTATATACGTAGTTAGGGGGCTTTTGGAGAATTCTAAAACAGGAAAGTGCATATAGGTTAAAAACAACAGCTATAGATATTCTGATTGTTGCGGTTAGCTTTCTGGCTAGGTTACCACCTGTCAACTGAGTTGGCCGAATACACGCACATGTGGTAACTGGCTGTCTTTCCTTTTGATTGTGAAATGACTTAACACTAAAAGTGTGATTTATATTTTGGCAGAGTAGCTACCTGTCTGGACAATTAGGTTATGAAATGTTTCGTTAGTTAAATGGTTTATGTGGTATTTACTAAAGTCAGTCTTTGTGCCCTCGCCAATAGTTAAGGGCGTTTTCAAGTTTGCGGCATAACCATTATACCGATTCAAAGTAAGGTGAAACGTACATAGTAATTAAATACAAACTGTGTCGTGGTTCCCACACACAGTGACAATGGTTATATGCGGCGAAGTGTCTCATAGTTTAGATATTGAACAAAACACGCGTTCGTCACCAATGAGTCTTAACTGTTCGTACTTGAAGTTAGCTCCAGTTTACGCGGTATCGGTTGCCATTTATCACTCTTTTTTGAATAAGGGAGGAACACGTGGAATGATTTTAAACTTGAATTTAATAGTTGGAAGTTTTGGAGAACATCCGTATGAGAAATGAGTCTGCACGATGCACTTCCACTCCTAAGTACAGCTGCGCGTGGATCAGCCGTCCTCGCGGAGAACTCTGGCACCTTGCTGCGCGCCTTCCGCTGACGTCACGGCCCCTTCGCCGGGTTCACGCGGCACTGTGACATCTGCGCTCATTTATTTATTCCCATTCATTTGTTTCCGCTCTCCGTACTTCCCCTTAAAGGGCGATGAGCGGCAGGACACCTGCTGGGCACCGCAGTGCTCCGTTGCTATTGCCGGTTCGATTTTTAAGAATATCCCAATCTAATGTTTCTACTGTAATCTTAAAGCCTTTTCTTTTGAAAATTTGGTGTTTATCATTTGCTTGGTTCTCGACGGTCACCTTTTTCTCCTTACGAATGAGGAAGTTAGTCGGATCATTTTACTCATTATTCAGTTTTATATTTATTATGTTTAGGTTCAGCTGCATAGGAGAGAGTTTGAATTTGGGGGGCATCTTGATAATTTAAATAGACAAAGGTCCAAATTAATATTGAGGGGCACACGCCCCTGTTGAAGTTCAATGCTTTTCCTCAAGGCTATGATAGCAAAATTGTCTGCTGTGCTAGTTATTTCCTTTTACATTTACAACATGTAGAAATATATATATATATATATATATATATATATATATATATATATATATATATATATATATATATACTTTGCACAACTTTCAAGATATGTAAAATACAATGTTTTCAAGGAACACAATCGGTTATAACCAATGTATTACTAAAACAAAGCTAATGCAAGATGGATCTTTGTGTGTGAGCTGCCTGAATGAGTGATGTGAGTTACCCACTCATTTTGCCCATAGCATTACCAGAAGGAATTGAAAGCAGTGGTCCTCTCCATCAAATTAAGCTGCCTGACAGATTCGATCTGAAAAAATAGCTCAACTCGTGTCATACTGCCCAGAGCTATTTGTTTTTAAAATAAGGTTTCATGCACGGTGTTTGTAAAGTTTTTGGGTTTAGTAGTATTTTACTTTATCACATTAAAAATGAAACACACTTTTTATGGTCTGAACTGATATGAGACCTATCACCACAAAATGAGTCTTATGGGTGTATTTCTACCAGTGCGACTTAAGACTCATTTCGTGGTGATAGGTCACATATATCCATCCACACTGAATTGAATTTGATTGGGAACTTTCATATACAGCTGTACTGAATGGATGAATGGCTTTCTGTACATAATTATTCCTGGTATTATTTCATGGACCTGCTGGCTAGGACTACAGGCAGCCCCCAGGTAAAAAATGTCTGACTAACGGACAACTCGTACTTACGAATGGACTGCCGTAAAGCATATAATAAACATTTCATTTAAATACAATGGTTCCTAATGATGAGTGCACACACTACATTTTGATGCTCATGGAAAAAATGACCACGCTTTAGCAGATTTTTGGTTCAAAGTACAATACCATTTGTAGCTTTAAAAACAGTACTTTCACTGTATGACCATCACTATTATTATGTACTGTATTTTTCCAACTTGCCTACAAATTAGACTTAAAGACAGACTTGAAGAACGGATCTTGTTCGTAACCTGGGGACTGCCTGTATTCCATAACGGTCATTATTAGACATGTTTAGCTGCCACTGAACAAGCAAAGGTGCTTTTTCATGTAGCTTACAGGTAGTATATGAGTAAGCACGTCGCAATATTTATTCCATCATAAAAATAGTTAATTCTATTTTTGAGCATTTTTAGTCTTGCTAATATCAGCAACTTAGTTAGAAAAGGGAATAGTTGCATATACAGCCGATTTGAATACCTCATACCTGGCCAGTTTGGTTCTTTGTATTGCTAATGATTCCTATGTCTTTAATGTATCTCCTTGCCTACATGGGATTAAGTCAGCCTCCCAAGGGACAAGGGATGTTCAGTCCTGTCTCTTCTCTTAATCATTAAAAAGCATAATCGATTTGACATTTGAGGTTACGTTGTCAGATGATACTGTAGTTGCAGCTTGTTTCACCGTCATCCCCCGGCCTGCCTTTGAGATCGACGTCTTGGTGCGCATCTATAATGTCCGGATTTTTTTGCTGAGTATTTAAGACCCGGAGGTTGAAGACCTTTTGGACTTACAACGTTATCTTCTAACTGCCAGTTGTGTTTCTGTGTTTCAGAGAAGGACTATGATAACGCTATCAAGTATTACACAGAGGCTCTAGAACTGAATCCGGACAATGCGATCTACTACAGTAACCGCAGCTTGGCGTACCTGCGCACGGAGTGCTATGGGTATGCACTGGCAGATGCTACGCGTGCCCTGGAAATCGATAAAAATTACATCAAAGGCTACTACCGACGTGCCACCTCCAACATGGCACTGGGCAAATTCAAGGCTGCGCTCAAGGACTATGAGACGGTCAGTGTGCTGATCCTTCCTCTTAACCAGGAACTGAACAAAGGGTGGGATTGATTTTGCTGACAGTTGTGAGGAAATCCTTGGTAAACAATAAATGTTATCCTAATTCTGTAATTCCTGTGCATTTTCAGTCATTTTGTAATTACATTATATCCTGTTAAATGAACCTATTTAATGACTTCGCACTTTTTACATTTTTAGCATTTTTCACCTTGAGTTGCTTAGTGGATGTGTGTTTTTTTTAAACCACTTGGCAGGGCACACAATTAGCAGTGTGATAGTAGTCCAGTCCAGTATTCACTCCCTCTACATCATCCAGTCAGTCACTATGTAACATGTTATGTGTTCTATAAAAGGGTTCATATGTAGATAATGTCTTTTAAATCCCCTCATGGGACGTTCACTATGGGACAGTACAAATTGCAGTTAATACAGTCGTCCCCCCATTACCAGAATTATCCTCAGTATTTAGTGCTAATATGACTTTGACAGCCTCTGAGAAAAAATTAGCTGTGCAAGGAGTCGCCTTTGTCGTGTGTGTGTGTGTGTGTGTGTGTGTGTGTGTGTGTGCTGCTTTGGCTTCAGTATAGTAGTATGCTGTTGTCTTATTAAGGAAACTGCATGCATGCATATGTAAACCAGTGTGTGTGTGTGTGTGTGTGTAAACATGCTTGTATAAATTAGTCTTAGGGTACTATTGATTTGTCTTTATCAAGCTGAGGAACAACTAGATCGACTGCAGTCATTGGTGTTTTTTCTTCCTAACAGCAGGGGATAGAATTGCCTACTAAATGTACGGTACTTTCCAGAAATCTTAAGGGGACCTACAGTGCAGGATCCCTGTGAGAGATTTAACACTAAATTGACTGTTATTCTGAACCAATGTCTTGTTTTGTGAATGTCTCATTAACGAATTCAGGTAGTACGGGTGCGGCCCAATGACAAGGACGCCAAGATGAAATACCAGGAATGTAATAAGATAGTGAAGCAGAAAGCCTTTGAGAGAGCCATCGCTAGTGACGAACTCAAGAAATCAGTGGTTGACTCCTTGGACATTGAGAATATGAGTGAGTATTGCCTGCAGAGTTTAAACACCAATAGTCTGTAGGATGCATTTTTAATCTCTATAATTAGAAAAGATCTTATATTTTAAGATATTTGACGGTTTAATAGGCCTATTAAAAATAATTTTGGAATGTTTTCCCTATAGATCGATATTTTGCCGCTTGAGATGATTCATGTTTTCTCCCTGCAGTGATTGAAGATGACTACACAGGTCCGAAACTTGAAGACGGAAAGGTGACTGTACAGTTCATGAATGATTTAATGGAGTGGTTTAAGGATCAGAAGAAACTCCACAGGAAGTGTGCCTATCAGGTAGGGTTTGGAAAAACAGGCCATTTCGACCCTGCTGCTTTGACAAATTGCCATTTCAGTGGCTTGTTGTGATGTTTGTTTGTTTGACTTTTCTTGGGTGTTTCTTTCCTATTTTAGATTTTGGTTCAGGTCAAAGACATTTTATCCAAACTCCCAAGTCTTGTAGAAATAACGTTAAAAGAGGTAAGAAACTTCAAATTTGTTTTAAATGTGTGCAGTAATTGTCACTGTATCTATAAATTGCCTTCATTTGCTACTTTGAGTCATTTTTACTTGTCAGACTTAATCTTTTAAATCTTTGCCTTTCTCTAACCAACAGTCAGAGAAGATCACTATATGTGGTGACACGCATGGCCAGTACTATGACCTCCTTAACATATTTGAGCTGAATGGATTACCCTCCCCGACAAACCCCTATGTATCCTTCGGCTTTTTGTTATATGATTTCTTAAGGTCAGGTTGTAAAAACTGCTATTATTCAAGGAATGGGGCGGATTATACAAATGCTGGAAATTTCTGGTTTCTGTAGTCTTCTTTCTTAGTTGTACAATAATTATGACCGTAAGGAGTGAGTTTATTTTGCGGTGATGTACTTGTAGTGAGTGTGAGAGAGCGCTCCTATTGGCTGAGGTTTTCCTTTGACCGACGGCTTGCAGCTGTTCAATGGTGATTTTGTTGACCGTGGCTCCTTTTCTGTGGAGGTGATTCTCACGCTTTTTGGCTTCAAGCTGCTCTATCCAGACTACTTCCACCTGCTGAGGGGTGAGTCTAGCTCTTCCTGCCGTCATCTTGGGTTTATAAAATGGACAATTGCTTTCCTCACCTGAAGGAAATATTCATACGCGAGTCGTGTTACCGAAATCAGTCAAAATACTGATGGTCTTTGCAGGTAACCATGAAACGGACAACATGAACCAAATGTACGGCTTTGAGGGGGAGGTCAAAGCCAAGTACACGGCGCAGATGTTCCAGCTGTTTAGCGAGGTCTTCCAGTGGCTGCCCCTAGCACAGTGCATCAACAGTAGAGTTTTGGTAAGGACGGATCTGCCGTGACTGTAGGAAAAAGGCAGCCCTCTTTGTGTATGTTGAGCGGATGAGAGACGCCTGCTTTGCCCGTCGTCAGGTAATGCATGGGGGTCTCTTCAGCGAGGACGGCGTGACGCTAGATGACATCCGCAAAATTGAGAGGAACCGACAGCCACCAGATTCTGGTAGGTTCTTCAGTCCATTCTCAAATTACACACATTACTGACTGACTGCGTATAAGTAGCAGTGACCTTTTCACTGATATATCAAACAAACAGGAATTTTATGCTACGATGTGACATTTACTATCAGTTTTGCCAAAGTCATTTTATCAAGTTTTAACTGGCTGGCAGCCTTAAAGGGCCAGTCTCATGACACCAATACAAGCTGATGTATACCCCTTACAGGCCTACCACCACACTCTCCTCCTCTTTTCCTTTATATAGCAAATAATTCAGTCAACCATTATACCTGAATGCCTCCCAGTCTTTTGAACAACACAAAATAAACTGGAAATGTGGTCTCATTTGTAGTTAGAATCGATAATGCGCATGTTCATGTAGTGTAACTTTCACGCACGTCTGTGTGTCAAAAACTACATAAAAATGTTTTTTTCTGGTACATGCTAATACATGCCCGACAAGATGATTGATTGCATTAGCTGTATCAAATTAACGTTTCTAATGCATCTATTTATATATGCTGTAATAACATTAATAATTAAATGCCAGGGCTCTTCAAATCTGGCCCGTGATTCTAAATCCAGGCCATATTTTCAGTTCTCCTAGGTAGTTTATTAATTACTGATTCTGATTGGCCAGAGGCTTCACACCTTGCTCACAGGTAAAGGGAGGCTGGCAAATCAGTGGGACTCTGTCCTTGAGGATCGTGATTTGAATAACCTGCCCTGTTCTGTTCCCATTTCAGGCCCCATGTGCGATCTGCTGTGGTCAGACCCCCAGCCACAAGTAAGTTTCCGTAAAGAAGCTCCTTTAGTCTGCCAACAGTAGAAATGCCCCGTCCAAGGGTGATTCCCAGAGTGAACATGTAACGCTTATCACATTATTGCTGTATTTATGTAACACTCGTTATTACCTTCATTTGTACCTCTCAAATCTGTCTGACCCCCCCCCCCCCCAATCACTCCAGAATGACACTATATAAGGACTGTTTTACCTCGCACTAAAGCAGGGGCGTCACGGCACTGTCCGCGATCCTGCATCTTGTTGCTTCTAGCGCCATTGTACCAGGCGGCCACGCAGTTTGATACCGGGCCTCGTGGCGACGGGTCACAATTTTCGAGTGTTGCACGGCACCCTTATGCACCGTCCAAGGCTGGCCTCTATGATAAAAAAAATTGCATCGTAGTTGTTGCGCTCACTGTCTCGTTGACGCGTCCTCATGAAGTAAAAGCCAGCCGTAAGCCTGTTACCTGGCCTTTCCTCCCTCAGAATGGGCGGTCGATCAGCAAGAGGGGAGTGAGCTGCCAGTTTGGGCCAGACGTGACGGAGCGATTCCTCACCGAGAACAAACTGCAGTACATCGTTCGCAGTCACGAGGTCAAGGCCGAGGGCTATGAGGTCACCCACTCAGGGAAGTGCATCACTGTCTTCTCGGCACCCAACTACTGGTACGTCATGGATGTTCGGTGTCTGTCTCTTTAAAACCAATGGCCTTAATGCATTTGCAGCATTACAGTTACAGTGTTGCGTCTCTCTCCTCCAGTGACCAGATGGGTAACAAAGGAGCCTATATCCACCTCAGGGGGTCCGACCTTAAGCCAGAATTTCACCAATTCACTGCTGTGGTCAGTATCTTCCTAGTTACCATAATGAACTCCAGGAGATGCCTTCTTATTGTTCTCGTCTGTGGTTTTTCTGCTTCAAAAATGTTGATGTTATGTGTCTTATTTCGAGGTGGCACAGTGGGTGGGCTCACACCACCTGAAAAAAGAAAAAAAAAATCCCACCTCCATTTTGAATGTGTGAAATATGCATGCTTTCCCTGTGTTGTGCAGGTCTCCTGTAGGTATTGGTTTCCTCTAGCAATGCAAAGGCTAATTGGCGTCACAAAATTGCCTGCAGTGTGTGATTGTGGGTGTGTCCCCTGGCCCTGTGCCCTGTGTTGCCTGGGATGAGGTCTAGGCAGTGCCAGTTGCAGGGTGTTCCTTATTCCCAATGTCAACATCCCTTCCCGCCCCATGTCACTCAAAATACGCTTTACCTTTCACACAATCAAGTAGGGCCATTTTTGACGTTCTATCTTTGGTACTGGGCTATCGTGCCCAATAAATATCCATAAAACACCCTTTGTGTTGAAACTTCTCTGTGTATCTACTACAGCTTCATCCACAATGAAGACTCTCAAAGTTAAACTGAATCTATTTCTTCTTTAATAAAAGTATTTTGATCGTGATTCTCATATACTACACACCTAGTCTGCGGCTGTATTTTGAAAGATGAAAGCTCTCATTAATTAAGTTTTAATGAAAGCTAGGCCATGGGATGTTTTCCCCAAAAAAACTTAGTTTCTTTCTTTGGTAAGCATTTTTAAATTTTGCAGAAAATTCAATTTTGTTGCAAAGCTTTGCAACATCTCAGACTCTCACTCGTTTGTTAGCTTACTTTGTCAGAGAATGTAAAATAAATTGCAGGAATAATGCATTTATGCAGTGTTGCGTTAAACAGCATGTGTATGCTCTGTCTTCCCCTGCAGCCTCATCCGAATGTCAAGCCCATGGCGTACGCAAACTCCTTGATGCAGTTGGGAATGATGTAAAGAGCCTGTCTGTGTGTGTGTGCGTGCGTGCGCAGGTGTGGCATCTTTACCATTTCGTTTTGTTTTTTTGTTTATCTGTCTTTTTTTTTTTCGTATACAGCTCTTATTGCCACTAACCTTACCTCCTCTCAAAAAACTCTTCTCAAACTCCATGTACGCACACGAGGGAGGTTAGGGTATTTCTCTACTGGTCCAGTCAAAAACATGTGCTTCGATGTTAACGGTTTAGTACAACTACGCAACACATCTCTGGCCAATTCATGCTATGACATAAATTTGTAATTATTAGATTTTTTTTTTTTTTAATTTAAATCACATAACTAGTACATGATTACTTCAGTGTTGGGATTCAAGCACTAGTTGGCGCCAAAGACCAGTACTGGAACAGCTTTCAAGTATTTGACATAACGTGATTATCCACCTTAGAGGAAATCTTTCGGGTGATGCTGAGTGTGTCTGCGTCAGAATGTGACAATATCATGGTCCTGTCACTTTGCCAAGTACCGTCTTTTTAAAGTTGATGCATCCCGCCGCCCCCACAATTACTTTTAATTTGTGGGATGAATATTTTAAGTACAGTACTGTCATTTAAAACCAAATATAGGTTATTCACTTCGGGGGGGGTAGTCTAACCGAGAGAATTGTCACAGGTTCTATTTTAATAGTTCTGTGTGTTCTTCTTCCATATTTATTCTGAGGCTTTCTGACAAGCTTGTCTTGGCAAAGTAAATGCGCTACTTACCGTTCTCTCCCAGTACCAGGTCCTGGTAATGGGGGGGACGCTGAAGCCACTTTGCTGAGAAACACACAGGCAATACTTTCAGTCCCTTCGTGTGTCGTGAAGCTCCCTTTATGAAAGACGTGTTACGGACATGTAAAGCCATCGTCCTGTTTCTGAAGCGCACAGCAACATTGTCCTGGGCTTTTTAGATAATGTTATACAAATGTGTATGTGTGTGTATATATGCTGTATATCATTTCAGATTCCAGTGTACATGTTTGAAGAAGCAGGAGGAGAAAATAAAATGGTCGTCAGTAATTTTAAACAATGAAACATCTGTTTGTTAAATGAGTGGCTGTATAGCCTGCCCCCCATGAAATGAATTTGTACTGCACATGCCCCCCCCCCCCCCTTATAAAAAAGCTTACTGGTATTATCTTGTTGTGTTTTAATCCTGCTACTTAGTGCTGTAACTTATAAAGTGACTTTATAATGTGTGATTTTGGGCAAAGAAAGACAATGATCACACGAGAGTAATCAACGCAGCTTATGTCCATGGAAGTCACAGTAACACTGAAACTGAAGCCGGAAATGTTAATAAACATCTTTGGAAAACTACGGAAGTGAGTTAAATAAAACATAAACATAAAGCCCACCCTAGAATTTATTCCAAAGGGCACAAACAGAAATTAATTTTTGGTTAGATTCCCACATTAAGTTGTTTTCTGTGGTACACTAACCATTAACATTCAATGTAGTTAAATCTGGTTGTTATTCATCATTGATTTGGTTTTCACACCAAGAAGAGCCCAAAAATAATACAAAATTAAATGCCACCCATTCTTTTACAATAAATTTTCATGCACTCTGCACCTCACTTTGTGGTCTGCCACTTCATGGCTGAGTTTTTTTTACTAAATGTTTCCACTTTGCAATAATACCATGTACAGTTCACCGCAGAACACCTAGCAACAGGAAGAAATTTCATAAATTGACTTACTGCAAAGGTGGTATCCTGTGACAGTACCGCGTTTAAAAATCATTGAGCTCTTCAGAATGACCCATTCTTGTACAAATATTAGTAAACCTGACTGCATGGTTAGGTGCTCGATTTTATTTACCTTTGGGTCTGAAAGAAACACTGGAATTCAATGATTCAGAGGTTCAGGATATTTTTGTCCGTATAATGTATGTTGGGTTAACGTATGTATATAATACATTTACTACTTTGCCTGCTGTAATATATCAACTTTCACACGTCAACATCAAAAGCTGCAAGCCTACATATATTTTAATTTGTCAACTATAAATACAATATAAATGTCTCACTTTTAGGACATCATTCAAAGTAGTTTTCCCCGTATGAGGTGGTGTCTACTCCAAGTCACATCTATTTGCGGGCATACCACACCCCGCAAAGTGACAGCACCTCCAGGCCACCAGTGACTGACGCGCAACGTCGCGGAAATCGGACCGCACAGAATTAAAACCGATGCGACCCGGGAGCGTTATACGTCCCGTCTGCCCACCCAACTAATCACCGCCCGGTCAACAACTGTTAACCGCACGTAGTCCAATACTAAAACTTACAGTGATGAAATGCACGAATTAAGGAACCTTATCTATTTAAAGTCAGGGTTGCCAGCTCTCACGCATCTGGTGTGACACTCATGCAAGAAGTCTTACGGCAAATGTATATTATTCCATTATAAACCTAAAATTTACTACATCAAAAGCTCTGTGGTAGTTTGCAAGCCCTACAAACTATTTAAAAGGTAATAAACTGTTAATTACATACAAATCAATGCGTGTGCCTGTGTGTGCAGGTTTGGTCATATTGATAATCTCACGCAGGCCAGTTGACAAGCTGACAACCATGTGAAGTTAAACTTAAATGAATGTAATAATAAATAAAGCGGAGGTGTACAACAAAATCACTTGAATTGGTATTTTTTTGTCCGCTGATTTTTCCTTTCAGGAGATTTAGGGGAACGTAGAAATAAGATGACGGTGCTCATGAGGATGATGGCGTCAATTAAGGGGGTTACATAAGCAAACTGGCATGTGTTCTGTGTCAAGATTCGGTCCAGTCTGAGTTAAAGAAAGAAAAACAGACGGTGCTTTTAATCAGGGGTATTTAAACTCACAATCGAGTTGCATAGTGAAGCTGATTTAATAAATATGAGCGAATATGAGAAGAATTTTAGCCGTCCGACGCCGAAAGCCTTTCTGAGGGAGTTTTGTTCCGATGGAGAAGGAAAGAAAGATTCCTTTCGATCGCGAGTTAAGAAATTGCTGCATGGAAAATTATCCCAATCGGTGAATCTCCGGAGGAAAAGTCAACGAAGTAATCCGTGCCGCAATCCCCAGAACGAGGTGAGAAAATTATATTGTCTGATGCCCTAAAATCCGCGAATCAGGTGAAGTGCACGTAAGATGGTATACAAAAATTACCACAAGAGCTCCTTTAATCTTAATTTACGACAACGTATTTACTTCGTAACGTCCGGTACATTGTCTCCAGGGGACTAGAACTGCAGGTTTTTACGCCTAAATTTGGAAAGTGTTCATCCAGCGATCACTTTTGTGTTGGACTTCCCTAGCAGGTATCAGGGTGCTAGGATATAATTTTAATGATCCCTCTCTGGTTGCAGGTGGTTTTAGAGACGGTGCATGGCATCACGACTTTCAGCGATAGTGGCCTGGCCTGTGACCCCCACGCCGGAGTGGTGGCCTATCCCGCCGGGTAATCTGCCGCCTGTCTGATGCGGATTCTGCCGTCTGGAACGTGGCCATGACCATTCCTGCTATGAGCACAGCAACATCTCCCTGTCTGATAGCTGACACCAGGAGAAATCCAGTGTTGGAAAGTAACTAATTACCTGTAACTGCGTTGCGTATTGGAATTCCAAAATGAATGTAATTTAAATCCGTTAGTTACTGAGAATAAACTAGTAATGGCCAACTAAAGCCTCATGAACCATTTGCTGTATTTGTCTGACACCACTAGATGGTGCTCTTGGCTTGCTTTAGGGCATGCTGTGTGCCCTATTTTCTACAGGCAGCATCATCTAATGGTGTCAGAAAAGACAGCAAGTGGTTCATGAAACTTCATTCAGCAGAAAAAAATGGGTAATTGAGTTAGTTACCAAATGTTGGTGATTACAAAGGGGTTATAATTGATTATATATTCTTTTCAGTGAAAAGGTTATGTAGAATATAACATTCATTTTATTTGCTTTGCATCTTTTCAGCGATCCTGTTTGGGAAATTTCAGACACATGGGTCAGCAAAGCTGTTGAGACCTTTCAGCCTTATTTCCCAGTTTAACAGTTATTACAAAAGTAATCATATGCATGGGTGTAACCCCCCAATAATCATCAAAACCAACCAATACAACCCTGTAGACCCCCTTAATTGGGTGGAGACCTCAACCTCCCCAATGCCCAACCCAAAGTGATGCCTTTGTTCAAATGTAATAAATGACATAACTGTTAAGTAATCTGTAACACATTCCATTTCAAATGTAACCTGACCCAATCATTACTCCTCAGTGTATCCACACTTCATGCAGTTCGTTGTCGTCACCTTGTATATTGTACACAGGTGTGTAGTTGTCATCCTGCATCCCAAAGAGAGAACACAGAGTCACATAGTGAACTCTTCCAGGTGAGCTTTTGCTTTATTTTAATTTCCAACATACTGAAATAGACATCAGCCAGTCTTATGGGTGTTCTATACCGTTGTATTATCGTCAGTGTGGTGATCAATGTATGGGCGTCAAGCTGAGTTTCACTGGGGCGTTTGTACATGAATGACTTTTAAAATTATATGAAGTTTTCTGAATTGCTACACTTGACCTGCTGTCACATTGTTTTCTTTTGTTTAATTTCAGGAAAGCTTTCACTGCCTTGGCCTTCTCACGAGATGGGAAATACTTGGTTACTGGTGAAGTAAGTATTGGGAAGCATATGGGCATTTCAGAGGAGTCCCTCTTTGTGTAAGGTTAAGTTGCGTAATTGGTACTACGACAGAAACCAGCTCCCTCATCATCCATCTACATGTTCAACCCGTTGTCTATTCTGCTTAGCCAAAAAACATGTGGTGATGCATGCGCTGATAAGAGGAACTGGCATTTAATAGTTGACACAAGGTGTCCAGGTGGTCATTATTTTAGAATGAAAATATCGTAGGTTTAAGCATAAATATAAAGTAGACATTGTGCAGTAGTGTCATTGGTTTCGAAAGTACGATTTATCAACAGACTTGTTGGTTTTGTATCTTTGTCATTTGTAAGGTTATCCTTCTGCCAATGCATTTTCATAGCTTTTCCTAGGGTTCCCCCCCCCCGATTATTTTCCCAGCTTTCTCATCCTTGTCTTTCATGTTATGGTCCCCCTTCAAACAGCATGGTCACAAGCCCTGCGTGCGAGTATGGGACGTGTCCAAGGGGATGGAGCTGGCAGAGGTGCAGTGCCATCAGTATGGAGTTGCCTGTGTGGCATTCGATAGCAGCGGGGACTATGTTGTGTCAGTGGGCTGCCAGCAGGACATGGCTGTCAGCGTATGGGAATGGAGGGTGAGAATGAACGAGATCAAGTCTAGAGTAGCTATCAGTGGCGTTAACGGTATTTATGTGAACAGTTGCATACGGTATGCAAACAGTTCTTTTCCTTTGAAATCATACATTTTGTATATTATATATTATAATATAATATGCACTTTATCTGCTTACCCCCTAGTGATGGCTAAATGAAGCTTCATGAACCATTTGCAATGTCTTCTGACCCCACTAGATGGGGCTGTCTATTCAAAAAAAGGGTTCAAAATATGCCCCAAAGCAAACCAAGAATGCCATCTAGTGTGGTCAACAAAATACAGCAAGTGGTTCATGAGGTTTCATTTGGCCATTACTACTACCCTACCCCTTCATGTTAGAAGGAAAGTGTTTGCCTGACAGCTATAAATTCCAGATACTTGGATATTTAAATTGCGTCGGGTCTTCGATTTTACCTTTCTGCAATACAGAAGGGAGTTGTAATAGCCTCGAACAAGGTGTCCGGCAAAGTGCTGACTATGTCATTCTCGGAGGACAGCAGCTATTTTGTCACAGCGGGAAACCGAATGATTAAGTTCTGGTATCTGGACATCTCCAGAAATCGACAGGTGAGAGAGACCGATCTCGAAGAAGCAGAAGATCTTCATACTTATTGTAGTAGTAATTGACTATTTGACAAGGTTTTTAAAATGTGTATTTTTTTATTTTTTACCCTCTTCCTTTAGGTGAACAGCACGGTGCCTCTGACTGGCCGGTCAGCTTTGCTGGGGGAACAGTGGAATAGTACCTTTTGTGGTTTAGCGTGTGGGCGGGGCCACATGGCCGGAAGCACTTACTGTGTCACCATCCAAGGTCTGCTCTGCCGGTTTAATAGCAGGAGGTTGCTGGAAGCCTGGGTTGATCTGAAGGTCAGACCTGAAGATATTCGCCTAACATTCTTTTAATATTAGCTACAGACTGTCCCTGACTGCTTGGTGCTTAAAAGAATGAACTAGCCCCATCCTCGTTCCCTTCCTTTGCAGACGGCCCCAGCACACTGTTTGTCCGTCAGCGAAGATTATGTCTTCTGTGGCTGTGCCGATGCTACTGTACGAGTATTTAAGCCCTCAGACCTTTGTTACATTACCACCTTGCCCCATCCTCAGAATCCCTGCATGGACATTACGAACGCTGCTGAAGCAGGGTGGGTACAGCTACTGTTGTGTAACTTAGTTACTTTACTTTTAAGTTACACATGCATGGATGGTGTTTGGATCTGCAGATTAGTAATCTCTGCCTTTGTGGTGAATGTTGTTGGTTTCAGTCGCATAGCTAGCAGAATAATTTCACTGATGGGCCCTTGAGAAAGGCCCTTAAACCCAGTTGCTACTCCAGAAGTGCTGGAAAAATGGATTATTAATTTTCGCTCTGACCGGCCACAGGACACCTAGGTGTGATATGTGAAGACCTGTACTGGTGCTTGTACGAATTGCAAATAAACCTAAATTATTATTTATCTCTTTCAAAAGTGAAATTTTGGGAAACGTTCTTCTGATGGTAAATTTTATCTTAGTTTTTTTTACTTCACCTTTCAGAGACCTCCTTGCTGATGATCAGGTGGCAGGTCATCCTGATACTCTTGCCCTGGCCTTTGATCCTCTGGCAAGATATCTGACGTGTGTGTACAGTAACCACAGCGTGTATGTGTGGGACGTTCGTGACATCAGAAATGTGGAGGTGGTCTACTCCGCCCACTCCCATAGTAACGGTGTCTGGAGTGTAGAGGTGCATGTAATTTTATACTTGCAGAGTAACATTTGATAATGACTAATCCTCCCCTAACATATGGCTTCTAAAGCTTCTTGTATTCAGCTATTAAAGTTTTGTTGAACAATTGGAAATTTTTATGCTTTTTGTTAGTCTTGAGTAGCTACGCAAGTTAGAATGATTCTAGTCCTCTACTTTTTATAGGGTTGAAGTTGTTTTGGTGAATAAATGTGTTTTTTTTTTTTGTTTTTTTTGGGGGGTTTGAGTTACAAATGACCATGTCTGATGGCATCCTAGATGTACCCTGATATGGAGGAGCAGGCTGAACCATGTCTGACCGTGGGATCCTTCATCACCTGCTCCTCTGACGGCACTATCCGCCTCTGGCCTGGAGACCCCAGTAATTGCTGTAGTGGAAACACTGGCTGGAATGTATGTGTTGCATTGATTTGCTGGTTTGGGTTGCCGACACTGCCTGCCTCACTTGCACGCCGCATGCCACTGCAGGACCCCAGGCAGGTAGTGTGGCTGAAGAAGGATACGGAGCAGCAATGGATTATGGGTGAACCCAGAGAGGCCAGGAGCTCTCATGTGAAACCAGGGATTAGAGTGATGAGTGTCAGCCCAGATGGTCTGCATCTGGCTGCTGGAGACTGGAGTGGCTCCCTACGGTGAGAAGCGCACTTTTTATTAAGATGTGTGAAGTAAGCATTAGAGAGACATTTCTAAAGTAGTGACATCCTTCAAATGGTCCGTTTCGCTGGCAGAGTATGACGGGTGACGTCATACTTGGCCTCGGAGATCCATAAGCATTTAAAAACTCATTTCTGTTGAATCGTCTCGTACCCTCTAGAATACACTGTTAATAGTCTCTTTAGAAACGTGAAAGGTTTATGTGGAGGAATGTTTACATGAGGACTAGACTATGAGGAAGAGAGCGAATGTTTTCCCTTCTGCCTCCAGTGTCTTCTGCTTGCAGTTCCTACACGAGTTGTTGCACATAAAGGCTCATGACTCTGAAGTTCTGTGTCTGGAGTTTTCTCCCGCTCTCATGGGTCAGTTTGAAGCGGCTTCCCTGTCTATAAACGTATTCCTGCTTGCCTAGTACCATCTCCACTACACTTTGCAATCCAACTTTTCGTTGTACATGACTGTTTTGCTGGGAGCTGTTATTTTTTTAAATACTGCTTGACGAATCTCCTTCTACTGTAGGTTAACTAAAATTCTGATTTTCTGCGTATTTTGTGATTTCAAGAACCAGATGCCCATTTGATGTTGTGCAAGGGCAGTTTAGGAAAGCATAGTAACATATCACAGGCGGATAACGATTTCAAGCGGAGTACTTGTGACTGATTAGCTTTGTGGATTGTATGAAAGAAGCATTAATATTTTATGTCTCTAATCCTGCAGGCCTGGATCTGTTGGCTTCAGCAGGCCGCGATGGCTGCATTCACATTTTCAACAGGGAGAAGGGTTATAGTCATGAGCAGACGGTGTGCGGCCACTCTGCCTCCATTATCGCCATTAAGTTCACAGGTCAGTGGGGCTGCTTACTCCGTGTGTGTGTGTGTGTGTGTGTGTGTGTTTGTGGATTAGATTTATGTTACATTGGACCAAATGTCCCCCACAATGTAATAAAAACCTGTCTCATTGATATTATGGGGCCCATTCTTCAAGTCAAGATCTGTGAATGCAATCAAAAAAGTAAAAAAGCTAAGAGTATTGTATTTTTTTTGGTTACTCGTGGTTAGGGCTCGGTACGGGTTAAGGTTGCCAAGTATGTTTTCCACATAGAAATGAATGGAGAGTCCCCACAAAGATAAATTACCACATGGGAACTCCCATCCATCCATCCATTTTCCAAACCGCTTATCCTAGTGGGTCGCGGGGGGTCCGGAGCCCATCACAGGGCACACTCGCACACCATTTACTCACACATGCACTCCTATGGGCAATTGGAGTAGCTCCAATTAACCTCAGAATGTCATTGGACTGTGGGGGAGAAACCGGAGTACCCTGAGGAAACCCCACGACGACATGGGGAGAACATGCAAACTCCACATACATGTAACCCAGGTGGAGACTAGAACCTGGGTCCCAGAGGTGTGAGGCAACAGTGCTAACCACTGCACCACCATGGTGCCCACATGGAAACTCAATTTTATTTAAAGATTTGTTTTTTTTTTTGTTAATATTTTTCTTTTGAAATCTAGTTTTAATTTTCAGTGTTGTGTGTGTTTACTGATACATACGGTACTGTGCTTAAGTCTCAGCCCGTCAAAGCAAACGTGTTAAGCTGTTTTCTGGGTATTAAGTATATATTTGCTTGGGACAAAACACAATTTAACATTAGAACATGTATAAATTAAGAGTAGCGTGTAGTTCTCTTTTAGAGAAGAAATTCTTATTGAAATCTTGCTGGACGGCTAGCTGAACACTTCTTCAATTCCCAAAACTATCCTCAGGGACACCCCAGCCATTCCACGCATCTGTTAAATTTCACCCTCAGTTCAATTAATGTAGTTATTTTAATGTATGGCTTTTTAAAATCATACATGCAATGAGGTATTGCTGAGCCATATGCGGTGTGCTTTTGGTGGAATCATTTTCATCTCTTATTTCAGCTTACTGAAACCTTTTTTGTTAATGATGACCCTTGTCTGCATGTCCCATCGTGTGTGTTTTGCAGGTGCTTTTCCTAACGCCGGCTTGCTGAGCTGTGAAGGCGACGGAAATGTTTATCTATACACAGCTGAAAAGGCAGGTGTCTGTCTACACGTGGGAACGAGGTGACATGTAATGAACTGACTGCTGGGAATTTTTGATAACTATACTTTTAAAATAAGTGGCTTGTCTTAGTATTCTATTATGTTGTAATATGAAAATGGATCAGGAAATGCTTACTAGTAGAGAGAGAGAGAGAGAGAGAGATTCATTTAGAAAATGACTTTCTCTTGGGGAAAGAACATTGTTTGGTATGGCCAGGCATGCTAGCGGACATTAATGATTGTGTTCCAAGCTGTGAGGTGTAAGATTTTTTTAAATTTTATTTTTTCCTGTCATAATAATCCACATTAGATTATAGTAATCTGCCTGTTAACCCTTTGAAGGGGCAGCTCTCTTGCTCGAGTCGCATAGCGACGAAAACTACGGTGAACGATATGAGCCTGGATGCTGCGTCGCGTCACTCTGTCGTCGCCTGTCAGGATCAGAATATCAGGTTGTGTTCCCTGGCCCGTTACCACGGTTATCTTAATGCCAGCGTAAGAGGTCTGAGTGCCATAGTTTGTTGTTCCTGAAACAGGGTTTACAGCCTGAAGAGTGGAAAGATGACGAAGAATATCAAAAGCCCTCTGAGTGACGTCACCTTTCTTAAAGTAAGCGAACTGCAAGAACTGCCCATATTTGGTCAAAAGCTAAGCCTCAACTCCACGAAACTAGTTGGTGCTGTGAACGGCAAAAATGAATGTGCGAGCGTTATTCATGATGATGTACTTTTTATCATCCATCCCATAATATTTATTACACTCATTAATAAATAAGTGAAAGGGCTTTTTTTTCCTACTGTGATGTTCTCTGTATTTGACTTGTTTCAGACCTTGTCTCACTTTAATTTGGCCCATGATTTGGTCCCCTTCTGCATTTGTGTGTGTGCAGATGCAGACAGATGTTTCTGGTAC
Organism: Brienomyrus brachyistius; assembly: GCF_023856365.1. Lineage (NCBI taxonomy): Eukaryota > Metazoa > Chordata > Actinopteri > Osteoglossiformes > Mormyridae > Brienomyrus > Brienomyrus brachyistius. The sequence goes on from NC_064550.1 coordinate 9,064,201, forward strand.
TTTCCTCGCTACCAGCTGCTCAAACGGTACCATCTGCATCTTCGACTACTCATCCGGTGACTGTGTGGAGACTCTCTTTGGACATTCAGGTATGCGTTAGCCGGCCCGCGTTGCTCCTGTAATGTTGTAGCTGAATCCTTCTGTGCTATTCCTGGTGTATCCACAGATTCCGTGACAGGAATGAGATTCAGCCATGACTGCCGGTACCTTATTACTGTATCTGGAGACAGGCAAGTTCGCTTGGTGCTGCTTTGGGTCTCTGAGTGGTGTATAATGGAGTAATTGCCTAGAACGTCCTAATATGTACAAATTTTTGCTCTGCTACCCATTTATCCAATTCAGGGTGACCAGGGAAATTAAGCTACACAAACTATAACGTAAACTAGTTTTAAGCTATAGAGGTAAATCAATTATATTGATATACTGCAGCCAAACTTTCTATCTCGTGAAAGTAAACCCTGAGAACCAAAAGGGGTGATTGTTACATAGTGATTAACAACATCCCTCTGCGGAATAAGGGATTGTGTCTGTATCCTGGAATCCGTGAGTGATATCAGTTTCATTTTAATGACCTGTTTGTCAGGAAATTGCATTTCAAGACGGTATTCTCTCACATGCACATTCCTGCACTCACAGCTGTGTGTTTGTCTGGAGGCTTGCTTCCAAAATGACAAAGGCCATGAGGAAGAACCTGGCTGATATCAGACGGAGAACTTTGTCTTGTAGCTCCTCCGGAACCACCATCAGCCAGCTCCCTGCCAGGTTCAGCTTGACCCTTGTTACTTTATTCCACTTAAGCCTAATGTGATTTGTAGTTCTAGCCGCATAATGGAATGTGATGGCTGCACGTAATTCATACAACGGCCCTAGAAAGCAGACTTGTGAAGATGTACGCGGACCGCTGACTCCATCTAAAGTGATTAAGAGGCCGAACCAGGAGGAGCACTGTGAGAACATCCTCACCTACTCCGCTCACGATGAAGGTAAGCATGAGGACAAATAAAACCACCAGAATTATAGGAGTGATTGTTTTCCTTCCATTTTTCAACCTCTTGTTCCTTGCAGGGGTTTAGGATAATTTTATTCTTTAACTGGGTTGGATTAAGTTTTAGTTTGTAAGCTGATAAGAAGCAAATTAGTATTTCAGTCTTGGTAATATCTCCAGAATATCTTTCTCCAGTTAACCAGCTTTAACATGTATTAACATTTTAACCATTGTCTTGGTGATAGACTTGCATTGCTGTAATCTGCTTGGTTCGATTTTTGTTTGTTCAAAGGTTTTATGTGATTTAAAAAAAAAAATGTACTACAGTGACCATGTTCTGCAAACCTCCATACAAATCAAGAACACACCCTGCTTATTCTCCACATGGAACCCCCCCCCACCCCCCATCAGTGACCCTGACCCCTCTGCAGAAAAATGGTGGGCCCATGTTGGCCAGGACACTGGTAGGTCATTCACAAACTCAGAACGAACATGGTAAACCTCACTTTTTTTCTGCTGTTGTTCATGTCTTTAAAGGTAATCTTATCGATAACTTGCCCCCGCCCTTATTGAAAGTCTCCCCAGGCCCTATGTTCTGTCGCCAACCCTGGCAAAGAGCAGATGGGGGGCTCATACCAGCCGCGTGCCCGGTGGGCTGAAAATTCCAATCCGGAGGCCGTTCTCCTGGCCCTGGAGACTCAGAGCTTACGGAGCCCCCTCACTCCCAGCCCGGGGGGGAAGGATGCAGCCAGCGAGGGTGACCCCTTCAGGCACCATAAGCAGCCCCTTTATGAAGGGGAGCTGGAAGATTATCTACGTCTGGCCTGTCCAGATAAGCAGGTAAAGCAACTTGGGCTGCTGGCTCATTATTGGAAGATCACATACAGTACTGGTGAGAATCAGATTCCTGTAACTCGCTTTTATTAAAGCTATTGTAAATTTTTTGCTAATCACTTTTAGGCAGATGTTCATATATTAGTGAAAGCTATTGACGTACATAGTGTAGTAGGGCTACTTTCCATTACATCACTTACTGTGAGTACAAAAAAAATACATTTATTGTTTCTGGTTGGGCCACTGGATTATCAATTACTGTAGAAGAGGAGAATCTGCTTTTTGCACTTTTTTTCCATGGTTCACTTTTTCTTCCTCACTTTCTCTCTCTTTTCTGTGTCACAGATGACAAAGGCTGGGTCAGAGCAAAGCCTCCCCGGGACGGACCTCCTTTTGCTGCCATGTGATCTGGAGACCTGGTCATTGCAGACTGTCCCACCTGAGATGAGTGACCACAGTTTTCGTCCTACTAATGGCTCATTTTTGCAAAGTGAAGAGGAGTAAGCAAAAGACCAAAATTTATTTATTCTCTTATGGTTCCTAGGCAGTCATGATCTGGTTCTTATGTTCTCATTGTGCTAATATGAACTTGAAGGAGCAGAGTTCTGTCTGGACCCAGTGCTTCGGTGTTCCTGTAATACATCAGCCCAGGACGCCTCAAACCAATTCATGTTAACTGTGAAGAGGTCCATGTGGTTTACTTTTCTGACGACAGAGCTTGACTTTAGGAGTCTGCATGACGTCCCACTGCTTCACTGGAAGGAGAGCGGAGTTGACCTCAGTCTCAGCAGTGTCTGTGGTTCTGGTATAGCTGAGAACCAGGCCTCCGACCTGGACCGGGCCTTTGTTGGTGAGACGGCACTGCCTCACGTTTTTGTGATGCTGCAAATAAGATATCTTCAAGTACTTAAGTGACAAGTGTGTGTGTGTGTGTGTGTGTGTGTATATATGTGTGTTATATTATATATATATATATATAGTGGTTAGCACTGTTGCCTCACACCTCTGGGACCCGGGTTCGAGTCTCTGCCTGGGTCACATGTGTGTGGAGTTTGCATGTTCTCCCCATGTCATCGTGGGGTTTCCTCCGGGTACTCCGGTTTCCCCCCCACAGTCCAAAAACATGCCGTGGCTGATTGGACTTGCTAAATTGCCCGTAGGTGTGCATGTGTGAGTGAATGGTGTGTGAGTGTGCCCTGCGATGGGCTGCCCCCCCATCCTGGGTTGTTCCCTGCCTCATCCCCTTTGACCCCCCGCGACCCAGTAGGATAAGCGGTTTGGAAAATGGATGGATGGATTTTACTTGACTTTACTTGACATGGTAGAAAATAATTAGGAATAACTGTTACTACAAATCATGAACAAATAGTTGCCGCCCCCATTATGATTCATTAATGATGATTTACAGAATTAACAGATATAGTGGCTGCTTCAGATAAAACAAGCATTATGATTCATCCATCCGTTTTCCAAACCGCTTATCCTACTGGGTCACGGGGGGTATGGAGCCTATCCCGGAAGCAATGGGCACGAGACAGGGAACAACCCAGGATGGGGGGCCAGCCCATCGCAGGGCACACTCACACACCAGTCACTCACACATGCACACCTATGGGCAATTTAGCAAGTCCAATCAGCCTCAGCATGTTTTTGGACTGTGGGGGGAAACCGGAGTACCCGGAGGAAACCCCATAACGACATGGGGAGAACATACAAACTGCACACGCATGGAGCCATTGTGGAGACTCGAACCCGAGTCCCAGAGGTGTGAGGCAGCAGTGCTAACCACTGCACCACCATGCCGCCCCCATTATGATTCATTAATGATGATTGTACATGAGATCAGTATGTAACCTAAGACTTAATTTGTGGTTAATGCATAAGTGATAGTATTGTACTCTGTGCCCCAGCAAGAATCGTTACCAAAATTTTGAAACTGTGCTACAGTTAGTGGTTCCAAAAGGTTTTCCTTTTCTCTACAGGTTCCTCAAGCTTCATGTGTTCCTTCAAGGAGGAGCTGAGAAGTATCTCTCAGGGAGTTCCTAGTGTGGTAACATGCAGGCCTGTCAATGGGAAGGCATTATGAAAACTACAAACTATCTCTCTTCCTCATCTCGGTAGGCTTCTTATAGTCCCCGAATGACCATCTCAGAGGTGTTGCCCTCTGCAGGTCCCTTTGACCCAAACCTGCCAGAAAGGCAGTGGCCGTCAAAGATGCACAGTCCCCATGGCTCTCCCAGTTCCCCCGCAGTTCCCATGTCAGTCACCCCTAGTTGGTGTAAAGACTCCAGTAGGTCAGTTTTTCACACATCAGGTCTTATTTCCTTAGTTTGTTTGACGTCCTTGCATAGTAGACATCTGAGGCCGCCTCTTCTAAGATGTGGTGTTTCCCAGGACCTGTTTATGCAGATGGATTATTTGTCAGCTTTAGTGCCCGTGTTTTTGGTGGCGATTTTTATCGAATGCCACCGCCAATTTCTCACCCATCTCAAGACTAATCATGCACAATTTCTGCTTTCTCAGATGGGAGACAGCCTCTCGTCATGCTGATTCTAACAGCATGTCAGCCAACTGCACCAACACTAAGGTATAGCACATCACACAAATTTTAAATTACGAAAGCCACAGGCGCTGAAGATGACATTAAACTACACAAATGTTCTCGTCTTAAATTATTGCATTGAACGGCATGTATGGTTAGATGGGGGGTCAGCAAGTTTTTTTTAAAGGCTTTATCCTCTGCTTTCTGTCATCTTAGCAGATTTCAGAGAACATCCTCCAACAATTCAGATCTGTAAAACCTGGACGCAAATATACTGGTATGTGAATTCAAAATTGGCATGGATAATTAAACGGAAGAAATCATGCAGACTCGTGTTTCTGCTCAGAATATGGATTCAAACCACCAAACTTTGGAAGTCTGAGGCAACTCATTATCGCAGTACAGTACTACTCTCTGTGAACACCTTCCCAGTCTTGGCTTTCTCTGACACCATCTTTATTTCTAACATCAGGAGTTGGTGGTCAACACAAAGGTCTAGCCAGCCCAGTTTCCTGTATCTGCCATGTTGCAAGTTAGCAGCTGCTTGTTGGCTGTAATTTAATTTGTAAAACTCTTGTCTTCTGCATCTGGTTGTGTAGTATTGACTGGTTTTCTCTGGTTTTTAAGGCATCAAAGATAAACCTAAGGACCACCTGATGTCTCCAGGCCAAAGACGATCTCCACCAGGGTCCAGTGATGACATTTCCAGATCTGCCCAATGGTATTCCATGGGTCCCGGCACTAGTCCCCACGCCAAAGTTCTACACAACAGTTCTGAGTATGAGCTTGTCAGGCCCCAAGTGAAAAAACCTGATAAACTGATCAGTCAAAGAGCAAGATCCACCCCTATTCTAAATGCATCAAAAGAGCACAAGGAGTGTCTGCCTGTTTCAACGCCACGCAAGCCTCCAGCTTCCACTGACAAAATTACGCCTCTGTGTCGTCACGTGTCAAGGGCAGGATCTCGCCCTTCCAGTCCTGTGTGCAGAGTGCCTTCTCCCCTAGGCAGCCTGACCCGCAAGAGAGTCACTGTGACCCAACGATCCGGCTTCGCTCTGCCTGGGGACGAGAGCGGCAGTGAGGCGCAGCAGGATGGAGCGAGGCATGAATGCAGCACAAAGAGTTCCTCCATATCTCATAGCCCAAAGGTCCAGCCTGGAGGGACTTGGAGCTGTGGTGCAAATGCCTCGTGCCTGGGGGCTAGCATGCTTCTGTCTGATCCCTCTTCAGCACACCTGGAAAGAGAGGGAACAGTAGAGGTGAAATCAAACCTGCATTCATACTCCCATACCTCTTCCCCTGGAGATGCTATGCCTACTTTGGCTCTGCCAAAGGAGAGCACTATATCCAGCTCAGGTATCATGCTAAATATGACACCTTTTTTTGATTTGACTTTTTTGCTGTCATTCACAGAAGAATCATGAATTCATAATGTCTTTGAAATGGGTGTGAGAAATTTGTCCTAAAATCCTTTTAGGTTGTTCCATCTGTCTTCTGGTTTTGTTTGTTGGTGGGCCTGGAGCCCATCGGAGGCAGCATAGCGCACAAGGCTGGGGAACACCCTGGATGGGGTTCCAGTGTCATCCAGTTCATCCTAAAGACGGCTCTTTAGCAGAAAGCCTAATAAATGCCTTTCTAGTCACACTCACTACAACTATAATTCAAAAATGCTTAGAAAATCTCTTCCCTTCCGAAGCTTTAGTGTCATGGCCTTAGATGATTCTGGGAAATGGAGGAATTACTATTTGGGATTAATACAGACCAAATCTCTTCTTCCTGCTAACTTGTATAAATATACATAATACTTTTTTTTCCTCCATGTAAAATGAACAAATTCACATCAGTGTGTTCGCTCAGTTGCATGGGTGTCTATTTAATGCTCATGACTAATTCCATCCAAGAATCATTTGTAGGAAGGAGAAACTTACAGCCAATGTTGTATCTCCAGTTGTCAGGAATGAGCCAAGTGGACTGAACACCTGTAAACAGATAGTGAGAGATCTGAAGCACTCTGTGACGGCAGCTGTTGGCTTGTATAGGAAGGTAAGTTGAAAATGCAGGCTTGAATGAAATTCATGTCATGGGACACTGATCAGATCACCTGAATCTCCTTTGCTCTTCTGTCCAGTGCTTGAGCCAAGGCAGCCCTGCGCAGTGCTCACAAATGAGATTACTCCTGGACGACGTCTTCTCAGAAGTCAGGAGTGACTTAAGCTGTGCTTTTAATTCTGAGTCTAGTCAAGATCAAGGCAGGGTGACTACTCCCCGGAACACGGAAGCTGTCGCCCTGCAACTGCAAAGCGACGGGATCGTGGCCCTGTTGGAGAGGTATTCCGAGATCCTGGTCCGGATTACAGCCAGAAAAGCAAATTCTGTTTGAAGGCGCTCAACAAACTCTTATTTTACCGTTTTGAGCTTGAAACCTTCCTTATGGAAGCCTTTTCCTCTAAATAATGTAAAACTTTCAGACCTATTAAGTATTTATGTGCATTTAAGAGAAATGTTTTTAATCTGTTACAAAAATAAACTATTTAAACACTTTTAAAAGGCTATTTGAATGCAAAACTAAATGGCTTTTCCCAAGAGAAATGAAGCTGTAAATGATACGATAATGATTAAAATGAAGCCCTTTTTTAGGGTAGCAGGTTTTTAATTTTGGTGCTTATTACAAAAAACATCAGGAAGTGTTGCATGCCTAGTTTCCCTTTGCCCCGTTTTCTTGGGGTGGACTAGTTTTCCCTGTAACTTGTGCTGGATAAACAATATGGATTGCTGGTCATGTCATTCTCTGTACTTTTTTCTTCCTTTTTCAGAACTTTTTGTTTTCCATTTCATAGCCACCCAAAGACATCCCTCTCTGATCAGATCCTTTTTCTGGTTTCATTATAGGCGGATATGGGACTTGTGTAAAAATCACAAGTCGATTTTTGGAATGATTATTGGCTGTGGGAGCCTTTGTGGCCGGTTCACATTCATAGGTTGTCTTGGTTTTCTGTCGGCCTGATTCTTGCCGTCGTATTACAGGTGCAATTTCTTAAGTATTTCAATTTTGTCATAGTGCAGTAAGCAGTGATGAACTGAATTTCCATACATGGTTTCTTCATAGTTTTTGTCTTAGGCAGAAGCAGCAGTACTAATATTTACTCTGCGTTGTGCCTGTTGGTCATGAAAATATACTTGCACTTGAGCCATAGTACAAGTGTTTGCCCAGGCTTGATGTCAGTTTTCAGAGACTCCTTAACGCCTATTCATTTAAATGAGCTCTGCCTCACAACCTTTTTAACGTTTATTACACGATAAAATATCACAAACCATCAAAAACTCTCGGTAATCATTTTTGAAATTTTATGTGGAACTTGCTATGCCATCCTATATAGCAATCCATCCATCCATTTCCAGTAACTGCTTATCCTCTTCCAGGTTGGGGAGGGCGGGGGAGGGGAACCTAACCCAGAAGCTACAGGCATAAGGCAGGGAACGACCCAGGATGGGACACCACCCAATCACAGGGCGCACTCACACCATTCACTCACAGGGTGACCTACGGGCAACCTTGTAACTCCAGTTAACCTAAGCATGTGGTTGGACTGCGGAGGGGAGAACTGCAGTACCCAGAGAGAACCTCACGATGACATGGGGAGAACATGCAAATTCAAAGGAGCCTTGAACCCAGCTCCCAGAAGTGTGAGACAACAGCGCTAACTACTACGCTACCGTGCCACCCCCCTGCAACCGGGGCAAAGCTACGTAAATGGGAGAGAATCTCCCACAGAGCAAGGGACAGTCCGCTGCAGCCGCAGGCTCGCTCCCGCCGGTCCGCTGCAGCCGCAGGCTCGCTCCCGCCAAACTGCTTTTGGAAAAATGAAGCTTCCTTGCTAAAGAAGGCAAATGAGTGGATAATTAATGAAGTATATTAAATCAAATTACAATTCCTATTGGCTTGTTTCAAATTGCCTTGGTTACGGAGAGTTGTTCAGCTTTGGTTTAACCAGCTGGTGTCAGTGTAGCACAGTGCATGACAGCTTCGATTTGAATTTTTCTTCTTTTTGGTCTCATCGCATTTAAAATGTACTTGTCCTATCAGATTGGTCGAATACCCTTTTCTGTCTTTCAGTTTCTTAAATTTTAAATTGCTGGTTTAATTCAGAATTTTGGCTATGCAGGGTTGCCGTTTGCTTGTGCTCCTGATATAACGGTCTCCTCCCGCACTCCAAAGACATGCAGTTAGGCGTTTTGACGTCTCTGAATGCCCTCTGGTGCACAAATGTACCTACCATGCAATGGACTGGCATTTAGGGCAAAAGGGTTAAATATTTCAGTTAAACTCCACGCTTCCGTTAATGGAATGGTAAGCATACACTACATACTAAGCATACAGTAGTTACCATACACTACATACTAAGCATACAGTAGTTACCATACACTACATACTAAGCATACAGTAGTTACCCATGTTCTCACCCTGGCTGGCAGTAAATTATCTACACTTCATAATGTTCGAACTCCCTTGTTATATACGATATTCGCTGGCAGGGTGATTGGTTGTAAATCAGTTGTGGTGGATTAATAGTTTCAGAGTATAATGTGCTTAGACATGTAAGCACAAGTTAAAACTTAAAAAGGGCCCGCTCAATAATTAGCATTTTGGCCTAACAAAGACAGTCTGTTTCACAGATGATGATGATGTCGGGAGAGAGACAAACTTTCAGTGTGGTTTATAGAAAACGTGTGTTGCATACTGATTCTGTTTCATACATGGCAAGCTAAGTGCTCCGTTTAGCTCAGGGCTTCCTTTGTAGTGCTGCCGAAGCAGAGATGATTCACCCCGGGGCAAGGCCTGTGGCAGTTCCAGGTGATGCTGTTCGGGCTTTGGACTGTCGCCATCTCAAGCAGCTTATGGAGCGGGTGCCTGTCCATGTGCTTCACAGCTGTTGTGTGGTCTGCCTAGACAATCCCTGGTGCACGTTCCTGATAGCCATGCCTATGCTGATCTCCATGAGCACGGATGGAGACGGAAACCCGCAACATGGGCTCTGAAGCAGTGTCCCCCCAATTAGGGGGAAGGGGATGAATGGGTCATTGCTTATGTTGTTCCTTCTTTAACAGGGCTGAATGCATTTAATGTCGCCTTCACCGTCGAGCCCTTGAACAAGACCCTTAATCCCAGCTGCTCCAAGAAGTGGCGCACCATGCTGTCTCATCTTCACTTATGTCACATTGGACAAAAGTATCCATTAAATAAATATACAGGTATCTGCAGATAAGCAGAGCATTCCTGTGAAACCTGTTCTAAGCCGAAATGGCATAAAGCAAAGAAAATACTATCCTGGTAAAAAGAAAATCACCATAAATTTTATACGGGAAACAATTTTGGCACCCCCAAAGAATAAACTACCAAATCATACTGAAAAACACACCAAACGAAAAGTGACACTAACGAATGGTAAGCGCAGGAGTGATGTGATGAATACGCAGCCTAAAGAAATTATGTATCGGTGTCGTTTCGCTTGGCAGAATCGATACAGAGATGTCGCTTAATGATGGAGATACATTCTGAGAAGCATGTCCTTAAGCGATTTTGCCGTCATGAGCGCCACAGTGTACTTGCATAAACCAAGACTGTTAGCGTACTACACACCTAGGTTGTATGGTATAGCTTAAATCAGTGTTTCCCAACCTTTTTTGAATTGTGTACCCCCTGAGAGATTTTCTCATACCACAAGTACCCCCTTTGTCAAATGTGTTGATGATTCAATAGTTTATGTCTTTTTTTGCTCTTTTCATTGATAAAAGCTGGGTTTGTTATTCATTAAGCAACACATCCCAGATAGATTTTCTTTCTATACCAGGGCACAGCTAATGGAATGGCTGATAATATTTACCCATCATCAGGGAAATTAAATATAAAAAATTTTTCCACGTACCCCCTGTAATGTGCTCGCGTACCACTAGGGGTACGCGTACCCCCGGTTGGGAATCACTGGCTTAAATAACGATAGAATTACACTATAGTAAATGCATAAACCAGTAACGTTGTTATCTGTATGTGCTGTACATAATTGTATGTGCTATACTTCTAAATGACTGGTGAAGCAGTAGGTTTGTTTACGCCAGCATTATCGTAAACGTGAACAATGCCTTATGCTATGACGTTATGATGCCGTCGACGTTACCAGGCAGTAGGAATTTCCACCACCATGGTGTAAGCGATCTCTTCTTGACCGAAATGTCATTGTGCAGCACAGGATTAACACTAAATGATGCTTTTGCTTTTCTCCTTCTTTCGTAAAAGCGAAAATCCTCTTAGGGTTTCTTTCAGTTAGTGAAAGGCAGGTGCTAATGTAGGTTTATAAAAAACGTTCAAAAAAAGCGAAGTGGCGTAAGGCGAACGTTCCTAAAGTGGGGAATATCTGTAACGCAAACGTGGAGCACCTTCAGGCTTCACTGTACAGTCCTCGGATGGGCGTCTGCATGCTACCCTGGGCACATTGTCCTGAGGGCCCTGTTCAGGAGAGCCCGATTGGTGCGATATCACTAGCCTGTCCTGCACTGCCCTCAGGGACTGGAAGGAGTCCTGAGGAGCAGAGGTCCCCATGTGGCCGGATGGTTTCACGCCTTCACTTGTTATACATGAAGCTAACAACATATTGCTACACACTCTTATGAGACTTAGGGAAATTGTGTTGTGAAGGGTGTTATATAAAAATGAACATTCACAGCTGTGGGATCAGTTCACAGCCTTTGATTTGCACAAACTACCACAGTTGCCAAGGGTTTTCTCTGAATATTTCATTTTCTTCCCATTGTGTAAAGACTTGTTGCTTAGCTGGTTTGGAGTCTTTGAGTCCGTTGTGAGTGAGTCAGCCCCGTGATGAATTTGCATGCTCGGCCTGAGTCCCCAGCCCCTGTTCTTACTGGGTTAGACTCAGGGTTGCTGTAACCCTGCACTTGATAAATGGTCTTCAATCATTCAATAGGAAAGCAATTGATGAGGTTTGTTTCTTTTGCATGTGATTTGGGGTTTTGTGTGTGTTTCTATGTATTTCAAAAAATCTCTATTTCAAAGCTTGTATCCCTTGAGTCTAGTTTTTGGCATAAACTCCATCATTTTTCAAAAGTAACACCAAGCTGCTGTCCCGCAAGGTCATGTGCTCTGTCTTCTGTTGCCTAGCAACATTTGGCCCACATAATTGATTTGCCACTTTTCTCACTAATGCTGTTTTTGCCACATTTGTAGCATGTAGGAGCATAACATTTCCCACACTCACACTTTCCCGTGTAATTCAATTTAAATTCATATCTGTGAGCCTGATTTATTTTATTGATCTTGTGCAGCAATCCTAGGATATTCATTTCAGAAGAAAAGGTGTTCTGTTACTGCTAAGAGGGACCCGTTTGACTCTGGGAATAAATGTACGCTAATATTTCTGTACCTGCTAGGACAGTAAGGTGCATACAGGAAGCTCTACTCTGGGTCAAGGTTACGACATTGACTGTCTGCTCTAACTATTAGCAATGTCGCTCCAGAGTCCCTGTACTCGTTCAGGATCAGCCGCACCAGGTCCTTCACATTTATTTTTTTATGACTGGGACATTAGTTGTGGTTTATTTTATAAAATATTTCATAGAAGTTGGGAGGCATCGTTTTCCTCCTTGTTTAAAAAAATGCAGTGGGAAACATTTGAGCGGATAACCGGCTTTAAAAAGTCATTCCAGCTGAGTGCACAAAATTCCCAGAGCAGAAACTATTCCGAATTTACCAGCACGGTGTTTTCAGCGAAGTCACCTTCCATGAAGATATTTGGAAAACTTTGACAAGCTAAAACAATGTGGCTCGTTCAGTCTTACATTTCCTGCATGACTCTCTGATTGCTTGGTTTTTATATTAATCTTTTGGTTTAAAAGAAATTATTTTAAAATGTATGTACTCGTTGTGTATAATATAAAAATTCAATATATTATGTGGATAAATATAAGTGGTTTCAAAATAGTTATTTAAATTATGTAATTGTGTAATACTATGCTGTTCCATGTTTTGTTCATAGAAGCATATGGTCTACTCAAAGTGAGTTATCTGATCCAGATGGTCGTGAAAACCATTCATAAAATACTTTAAATTGTTTAGCTTTAATCTAAGTGTTTTTGCAGTCATGTTGATCATGTCTTCCAACTTAAAATGTTTTGGTGGCTTTGAGTCGGAAAAACATTGAAGGAACTTCTCTAATACGTTACCATGGAGACTGATCCCTGATGACTGATAATCCTTTGCATAATCATGAAAGCAAAAAAGCATACTTCTGTGGCAAAGGTCAACTGAATAATTACAGTTCTGTTTGAAATGGTAAATTCAGCAACACTCATGCTCCTTATAAACTAATTTCTTGCATCAGTCCTCTCACTCTGGGTGAAAATGTCAAGGTCTTTGCGATGCTGGAGATTCTTGCTCAGTATGGTTAATGCCATGTAAGCCTTTAAAAAAAAAACTGGCTGGGCTGTTTCCATGACAACTAGGCAACCATCATGCTTTGGGAATTTGAGTCAACATTAACCAAGAAGAGCCTACAGTATATCTCGAGAGTTGATATAGAGCTAGAATTCTTGTTGGCTTTCTATTTGTGTTGAGAAGGTTAATTTAATATGACGTATTCTCGTCTTCGTAAAACATGGCCATCTGGTCACCATGTATCGTCTCATTTATTATGCTTACTGGAGATTCACTAATTTATTTGAAATATATTTTGGCTTCAGGTTGTTAATGATTATTTAAAAAAAAACTGTAAAACTGAGCAGTTTTGGTCAGTTATCTGGGTTTAATTCTGCATCTTAAGCTCTTTTCATAGATCATAATGACATGGGTATGATATGTCTGCTGAGTGACATTCCTGATTTTACTTAAAGCAGACCCAGTTTTGGAGGGGGGGGGGTCCAGTAGCCTTAAATTCATAGCTGACCCTAGAGGCCCAGTCTTCATGTTGACAAGCTTATTTCTACAGGAAAGAACTCAGTCTTCACGTATTGTACCTGCTATGACTTAGGAAAAATCACTGATAAAAAAGATTATGAAACAAAATTTGAAAACCAAAGATATCAGAGAGGTTTCAGATGTTTCATGTGATATACACACATTATATTCAAATTGAATTGATCCTGACGTCTGACATTATATCAATGTGTTTTGCTATATAGTGTTTTTGTGATGCATATAATATGAACATTTTACAATGTGGCAGTATAGCAATGAACAATTTGAAGTGATCGCCACAGATATTAACATCATTTTATTATACAGTAAGCACTGCACCAGTCATCAGCACAGAAATTTTCCCTTTGTGAATAATTATCATCTCTCCAAGTGGAAAATACACAAGCGTGCAGATTGTTGTGACTTCTTTAGGGATGGTGTATGTCGGATTGGCCCAATGTTTGCAAGTCTTCTGATAATTGTGCAGATAGCACCTCAACCTGGAAAATTTATTTATATTTTTAGCTTTTAACTGGTATAAACTGATCCGATTTCTGACGTAAGGGAGACAATGTAGCAAAGCGACTGAGGGATCCTGTGATGGATGGAGCTTCATACAGTGCTACCATAAGACGTCACCAGCAAGGCTGTCCCCAACAGTAACCAGACCACTATCGAATAAAAACCCCAGAAGATTCTTTGGGTCTGCTTCATGTAGCATTATTTAGTATTTCTCAGATCTACGACTTCAGGTCTGCCAAGGAACAGCACGCAACGGATTTGAGGTGTGGCTCTTCCAGTCTGTAGTTTGAGACGGAACAATGTCATAAATCAAAACCCAGTTTCTGGGATTCATCATGTAACAGCATCTCGTACATAATGAGAAAAGGGAAAATATGCACAATTACGTTTAATCCTCACTAATGGATATTAACTTTCCTCAAACAGTCCTGCAGGATGAATGCAGTTTTAGCTTCTTCCCACTTTAAACATGCTTAATGCATAGTTTCACCAGTCTTACTAGTAATGTAGCCTTGCAGTTTTTGGCATTTTAATTGAACTCATTAATAAACAAGTACTGTATAATGTAATTTAAAATGCCTGTAGAAGAAGCTGTCTGATACTGTACATGTGATGGTTTTGTGGGTAAAACTATATGATCATTTTTATATAGTACACATAGTAAAGTGTTAAGTGCAAATGTAAAGCACAGGTATTGTAATTCTGATTTGTGTGACACTGTGATGTTAGATTTAATAAAATACATTTTTGTTTCTTGCATTTAACGACGCCAGAATTTTATTTGTGTATTTAAATAATAATACTTTTGAATTGCATTTTCTGCAAATTAAAATCCAGGTAAGATGTATGTTTCCATTGGCTTAGTTATTTGGTTTGGATTCGGAAGCTGGATCCAATAACCCTCCGAGCTCCTCAATGCTTCTAACACTTACAATGACGTGGAGACTTCTGGGTAGCAGATACTGTAGACAGCGTGTGGTGCAGCTTAACATTTTTACATTTATATAAGGGGCAGACATAAGGTCATCTACTTGTCTAGAATTGCACTTTTTTTTGTAGGATGTATAGATATATGATGTTGAGTTTGTTCTTACTGTCTCATGTGTCCGAGCTCATTTTCTCAGGCTCCTGGTTACTGTAGCAGAAGCAAAGCAGTTTTCCCCAGAATGAAACGGTCATTCGCTGCTGTGAAAGCCGTTGTTTTATAAGTGTAGGTGGAAACAATTGACCTCATTAACCAGCGTCACAGCACAATGAGCAGTTGGAGCACACCCCGGGACGGAGGACGGCGGACCTCGTTTAAAGTGCAAAGATGCTGATATCAGCTTAGATGTTTAAGATCATCCTGAGGAGAAAGACCTCTGTGTGGTTCCTGTGTGTATTTTTACCCTCCATGTTATTGATATGCCTGACTGCAACTCAACATACTGACGTCTTTTAACGCCATGAAAAGGGGCATTAACATATCTAAGGGGCCGAAGTCCATTTATTCCACAGTGCCCCTCCAGGCAGAAAAAGCTTATAGTTGTATGATTTCCAATTCTGCACATATTAAAATTGTGTACTATGTCTTTTTTTCCCTCAACTGAGAGACTGAGAGAGTGTTTTTGGACGACTTAAAAGAAGGGGAGGGTGATCTAACGTGTAGGTAAGGAAGCCAGGAATTGGGAGATCACATGAAGCCATTACTTATGATAGCATTGCAATGCCACGGCAACAATCATTGCGGAAATACAACAGTCAATTAAATGTATCATTTCCTGTTACAGTTTTTTAATTTTCTCTTTGGAGATTAAAAGTTTTTCTTTATTGTAGTGCTTCCCCTGGGTAAATAATGTTTGTCTTTCTGTTTTCTAACTGCCTGTCCTGGTAAGAGTTGCAGGATAAGGTTGACTCTTCATTTCAAAACATGTTTCAGAAAATCCACTAGATTCTCGGGTTTTGAAAATGCAAATATTTGAATATTATATTCTCAAATTATTTTAACCATTTCTGCTATCAAGGAAAAGGTTTTGTAAATTTATTTGTTATAGAAAATAACGTTGCTCGGCATTCCAGTCTCTATTGCTCAGGCCTTGTTTGGGCATTTTAATTTTCTTACTAAATAAAAGTAAAATAAGGAATCGTCTGAGCATTTCCGTATTGACAATGGTGTCGATTCTTTAAAACATTTTGCATAATACATTCAGCCTGGGTAGAATCGATCCAGTTCAGAATTAAAGGAGTTTTTATAGGATGTGTGGCTTTGTGTCTGCCGTCACTTAAGGAAAGTGATTATGAACTATCTAATGCCCATGAGAGATTAAAACATCACGCCATGCATCACATGCTCCTATGTAAATGAAGGAATTATACTTGTATTATGCTGATGCCTAGCATTTCAGACATATTGGATTGTTTCCATAAAACGACTGGCTACTCCTCCCACGATGAATAATTAATGTCCCCTTTGCCATTTTGAGAAATGTGGTCAAATAAAACATTATTGGACCATTTTATTGGCAATGCATTTCAGATATTTATTTTGGCATGCCAGTTAGTGGAAGACGGAGCAGTTTATACAATTACAAATGTGAATCTTTTCTCAATACGCTACAGAAATGTAGTTGTTGATTTTGCTAGTTTTGTCCACAGCTTTGTAAGCAGGCTGAATGAATTCCTCGTTCACAAAACCAGCAGATTGATTTTAGGTAGTGAAACATAATTAATAATAACCTATAATGCAATAGGAAAGCGTAGTGGACAAGACGACAGGTAAGTGAAAAGCGTAATTTTAATAAGATTTTGGACATAATTTTATAACACTTTACCTGAGGCGGCACAAATAATGTAGTATTATGCTATTACTTATGTATTAAGTAACCACAAACTAAGTCTTAATTCTGTAATATTTGTGAGCTAATGGAGGAACTATTACGCAACTACTGAAGGAAGAAGTAATGAACAATACATGAGATACTGATCTCATGTTTGTTCATCATTAATGAATCCTGATGCATCTTATCTCAAGTAGCCACTATATTTGTTCATGATTTTTACTTCAGTAGTAACTCAGTTACTAAGTATTTGTGCCCCCTCAGGTAAAGTCTTGGCCATAATTCGACCACAGATGCTGATGAATAGGCAATTTTTTTCCCCTCGCAACTTAGTTGTAATGTAGTATTAGACTATGCTCAAGAGAGTTCAAAAGCTTCCGTATCTGCCAGAGCAGGTATAAGCGCACTACGGCACGCTCATGCACGTGCGGATCGGGAGAGAGAGAGAGAGAGAAGTGAAACTGTGCAGAGCCATGAGATTTTAAGATTCCTATTAAGAGTGATCTCTAAGATTTCTCACCCGCACTGAGGGTTTTAAATCTCCTGGTCTGGATTTACAATACAATTCATCAATCCTACAACAGGCACATTGAAAGCGGGGGTGGGGGAGGGGGCGATCTGAGAATGAGTGTGAGAATCACCTGTCCCATTGAGTGTGTGTTTCTGTCCGGGCGTGGGTGCCCGCAGCGCGCGCGTCTGCTCGAAGCGCCATTAGGCATGCCGTTTAATTTGATTCAACAGGAAGGAAGAGGGTCAGAATGCACAAGAGCAGGCAGATGTGCCAGAGCAGCTACTGCGCTCAGTGCACTTCCTCAGCCTGTGCGGCTGCATGACGAAGATCTCCCTCCCACGCATCTCTGTGCATTAGCGCTCCAGTTCCCCGTGGCACGGAAGCCTGGGCTCAGCGGCGCGCCGATCCTCACGATGGGTGACAAAGGCACAAGGTAAGCTGGCGGATTTTCCCTTGCTGCGAAACGGACGCGGTCGTTTCCTTCAGGTACTAATGTTACTCTGAAGCCAGTGTTGATTGTGGATGCTGTATTGTAGCAGATGGTAATGCGGTCTTTCTGCGGTAATTCGTTTTTTTGCCAAGGTGTGAAATTTCTGCAAGAGCTTTAGTTTTAGGGAACCTGCTGCTTTTTTGTGCTGTTACTTGGGCAGAACAATTCCTGTATGTCAGCCACAGCGGTCGCACACTCCCCAGCACAAAAGCACTCTGCCTCCACAAAGGTGCGGCCCATTACGCTGAATTACAGGCATGTCAATATTTATTAGTGTCTAGATTTGCTGCTTAAGGGCAGTGTGGGTCATATAACTGCCAAGCATCATCCCTGGCTTCTTGTTTTTCATGCTTAGTAGCAGGAAAGTTAACGAAAAAATTTAAATGGTCTTGCTTCTGCCATTTGTAAAGTACCGAGATCACGTTCCCCTAAATGTAAGTGATGAGCTGTATTGCTAATAAATGACAGGAGGACAAAAATGAACAGTGGGATTGCCTGGGACACAGGGAATGCTTCTTATGGATATTCCAGGTTCTAGCACCTTCTCACGCCTCATGCCCTGTGTTTCCAAGGATGGGGACTAAGCTCGTCGTAATTAGGTAAAGATAAAATACACAAACACTTACGAAAGATGGAAGGACACATTCTATGTTGTGTCCCGATAATCATACGCGTTCAGATATCAGTAAGGTGTATTTCTCAGTGTTCCTGTTGGAGGAGCATTTTAAATTTTGCCAAGGAAGTGAGAATTGAAAAATTCTTGGAAACCTACTGGGACGGCCTCCTCTCTGGGGAGACCATTATAATTAGTTTGCTTTGACTATCTAGAGATACACACAGTCACAAACACAGTGAGTTAATTTGTATGTTGTCAGTTTCATTTAAATAGAAATGTACATTATTAATGGTGCGGGGGGGGCAGTCCTTCCCACGACAAATGATCCAGTCTAGCTGTGATCTAAAAAGATTGTCATCATTTGGGGACATTTCATGCACCACCCAAACTGCCACCGTTACAATTTTGGTTCCTTGGTGCAATCAGATATCCCCAAAGTGGGCCTGAATCTGAATTAGCCTCAGTTTTTATAAATGTCAAAAAGCATAGAGAAATGTTCAATATTTACATTTTACTACAGAACATATATACTGTAACAAGCTACATGACGTCCCTCCGACTGCAGAAAAATGGGCTTTTGAAAACTTCTGTAAACATTGGATTTTTTATTTTAATATGACTAATTGTAATATTTGAAAATAGCATTAGGACATTGCAGTGGTCGGCATAGTTAGCTGGCCTTAGCCCAATGTAGCATCCTTGGGATTATTTAAATAGCCTACTTTGGGAGTGTGTCAAAAAAAATCTAAAAAAAAAAAAAAGATTAGTACTTGCAGTGCAGAATTACCAGGGAAAGGAAAAGAAATATGGTGTAGATTGTTCTAATGAGAATCTTTACTTCCATGTCATAGAATCTTCACATTCCTTGATTACTGTCATATATTTAAGTTACACTCATTACTGCCATTCAGAGCTGAACCCTAAAGGATGATGATAATAAATAATAAGTGATTACACATGGTACTGTACTGTAGTTGAGCCCACGAACCGCTGAAGCCGCGCAATGTTTTCACGAGCATCACATCACATGGTAGTGGGTGCGTTCGTTATTACTAACCATTGTATTTAACTAAAATTTTCAATATAATAGGCATTCATAGCTATGAGTTGTCCCTAAGTCGGATGTTCTTAATCCAGGGACTGTGTGTAGCATTGACAAGTAAACATAATGACAGACTTTCTGTTCATTTGACATGTGACTGCAGTTTTTAAGAGAACCCCATTCATGAGGTCCCGTGAGCTAGAGGCTAATTAGCCTTCCTGAGTGACTCTGCTCTGGGACTGTGCTCTCCCCGCACAGCACTGCAGCGCCCTTGTAAGACACATTCAATGAGAGCTGTTATTTAATTTCCCGCCGAGATTAGAGACCAGTGCTGTTTGACTCTTATGAGTGTAACATAACTCCTGTGAGTGTAACGTAACTCTTATGAGTGTAACATGTGATGGCAGAAAGAAATGAAGATAAACCAGGCAGCGTTTTCAAGCTACGCAACAGAAACTAAAATGAAAAAATCTGTTATGTAAGGCAAAAGAATTTATCTGACAGTAATGAGTATTTTACGTGATCTAAATCTTTGAGTAGGTGTTTGTGCTTTTGTGAAATAGTCCCATTTTTCTGCGTTTATCTCACTTGTATTTTCTTAACAGTGTGCAGAATGCTTTATACAACAGTGCCCTTTGTTTAGGATATAAACATTGTTCTACACCTCTATTGGTTGATTCAGATGCCGTTTCATATGACATCTGTGCAATACCCATTGCAGTTCTTGGTAGCTTATTGAAGTTATTAAACTGTAATTGCAGATTTTTCTGTGAAGGATGCAGATGAAAGAGATCTTCAGAATTAGGTATCATCTTGCTGTCATATTATGAAGCATGGTGGTACTATTTGTAGGACTCATTTTTGTATGCCACAAATATTCAGAAGACTTCAAGAGTGTAACATAGTATATAAAGTGAGTATTTTACTTTCAAAACAAAATATATTATTCACATGTAAAGAAAGAGCGTGTCTATTTTCAGAAGCAGACTCCAGATATTGGCAGACATGATGGGCACTACTAGAGCCAAAATATGTCTAGCAATGATGTTTTCAAAATTTGAGAAGTGGACTCTTTTTTCAGCCTCAAATGAGACCATGATCCTTACGTATATTCATGCTCAACGTGATTAACATCAATCTGATACTTTGAGGTGAATAATGAAATTTTAGATGATTTAATGTGCCTCAAGTCTGTTATTATTAGAAGAGTGTTTTGGGAATAGCGTCGACTTAAATTTCTTATAGAGCGAGGGTGTTATTAGCATATATAAGCAATTAATTACTGGACCTTTGCCCAGTCTTGGAAAAACTGGACAAAGAGCATCAGCTTGTTGAAATTTTCAAGCCTAATAAAAAGGTTTGTTTTTTATATATAAAAAAACATTTTCAAGCTGCTGTATATGTCGTTTGGGTTCAGAGGTGGGATCAATGATTAGTGAAGGCTCGTTAAATACATAGTACCATGAAATGTATGGATAAGGCAGGTTGTGGGGATTGATACGGAGGATTCATCGGCACCGCAAGATGCTGACGTGGAGCATCATGAGATTTTAATGTCTTCTACTCCAGTAATGTGAGTAGAAGCTGGAGGGAACTGGACCAGCTGACTGTAATTTTGGAGTTGAGGGAGGTAATGAAAGTTGTGATGGAGGCGGATAAGAAGAGAGTGGAAAAGCATGAGCAGGGATGGAGAGAGATGGAACTGTTACACAGATTCGAAATGGCAACTATGGCACCCAGGAGGATTAAGAGCGAGTGCTGACTATCATCAGCTACCTCAGCAGGAGCGAGAAGCTTTTCAGCTGCTAGTAAGAGCAGCAGTGGTGTGACAATCCACCAGAGATGTGAGGTTTTTGCCACCAGAAACATAGCAGGACCTGCGTGACTACAAGCAGTTGGCGCCATCACTAACTAGTGACTCTGGATCTTCAGCTACTACAGCTGGCAATGTTCAGAAGAACTACAGAGAGTTGTTGGTGGCCATCAGAGCAACGGGCAGTGTGTGGAACGGGTTAGCTGAAAGTGATGACGCTTACACAGCGATGGATACAAATCGCATACATGACATGTCAATGTCTCAAGCAAGCAATTTTGGAAAACCACAAAACAAATTAAGCTAACTTGGATGGCTAGGAGAAGGTACAGGCCTGCCAAAGGAAATGCCCCAGGAGCTGAATGTCTGACTGAGTGCACAGGTGAAGATGCAGATTTCACTGGAGGAAAAAAACAGTGCTTGCAGTCACTGGCACTTGAGTACTAATGTTGGCAGCCGCTTCTCGCTTAGTGGGCGTTGTGCTGAGTCTGACAGACGTGCCAGAGTGGATTTATGAGTCCAATCTTGCTGGAGTTTTTCCCTCGGGGTGACACACACAGGCTCACAGGTACCAGCAACCTTACAGTTAAAACCTGGGCAGTCCTCTAGTGCAGTGTTTCTCAACCCGGGCCTCGGGGTCCCCCAGACGGTCCACGTTTTTTGCTTGCTCCCAGCTCTTTGCCAGACAGTCCATATTTTTGCTCCCCAGTAGGGTGGTTGGAGGGAGCAAAAATGTGGACCTGAGGACCGGATTGGGAAACACGGCTCTAGTGTAGCTGAGTTGCTATCTTTCATCATGCCGGGGGCATCTCTGACTTAATCCTTCAAATTTGTGTCATGTCCTGTAAGATGGCCCGAATTACTCAGCATGTCTGTACTTCAATGTTGGTTGACACTAGCAACATGTAAACATTGATTCAGTCTAAACTAATTGAGGGCATTAATATAAGGGGGTCAGGTCTTGCGTTCAGGGTAATGTAAAAATATCTCAGACAGGTTAACTGCTGAAGCGACAGTAACCAGTCAAGAGTATGGATTTCTTGTGCATGTTGATAGTACTGATCCCCCATAGGGTCTCATTCTGGGTTAAGTTTTTACTTTGTTACAGTTACTACTTCTGCTAGGTCAGAGATTTTTCATTGTTCACAATTGGCAAAAGAAGGATTCAGAGACTGACTGTGTTCATAACGCAGAGCTTCCTACTGCAAACCCTGAGATGGATGAATGTTATAAGGGGAAAGTTAACAAATCATGCAGAGAGCAGAATGTTGTGGAGCCCAGCAAAAATTTGAGGACTATTTATCAGGGTGAAAGTTTACTGCAGCACATGTCAAAGTTAATGAACAGTAATGAATGCAATAATGTTGTTTTACATGACATATCATTAACATAACTAAAGTATAAACATAGAACAAATAAGAGAACCACACACAATCGCTTTGTGTGAAACACCATACACAATTGCTTTGCCAAAATTTTGTTTTGTTTATTTTTATTGCCTCTTTTATGACATTCCACAATTCACTCAGCATTCATACAATATTTTATGGTCGGAGATCAATCTGCATGTACATGCATTCATAGAACATTCATAAGCAGCATGTAAGTATACCATAACATCCTAACATATCTAAGCAGTTTAAATAAACATGAATAACAAATATTATATGTTAACAAACATTATAATCATAATATTTGTCATTTATGCATATTTAAGCTGTTAAGGTACATTAGGATGTTACATTGATATCACTTTATGTTAACTGCACCTTCATAATGCATTCATAGAATATTCATAATCAACACGTAAGTATACCTTAACATCCTAATGTACCTTACCATGTTTAATATGCATAAATAACAAATGTTATGATTTTAATGTTTGTTAACATATAACATTTGATATTGATGTTTATTAATGCTGCTTAAATATGTTAGGATGTTACGGTATACTTACGTGCTGATTATGAATGTTCTACGAATGCATTATGAAGGTGCAGTTAATGTAAAGTGATACCAATGTTTTTAATATAAATTAACTCTCAGTAGAATCTCACCTAAGGTGACAGAACACCCATAGCTGGCCCTGGGTGAATAAAAAGTGATTATTAAGTTAAATGTATTCATGTGTCTAATAGCCCAGATGTCCTCATTTGCGTTTCTGGTTAAATGAAGTGATAAAGGAAATGATGTATTCCAGTCAGACCCAGTACAATATCAAAATCACGTCCAACAATGATCGCAGATAACAGGCATGTTAACTTAAAAATCCATTCGTTCACTTTCTGTACCATTGGTCTTACTCAGGGTTGCTGGGGTACGGAGCCTAGGCAGGGAACAACCCAGGGTGGGGGGCCAGCCTATCGCAGGGCACATTCACACACCATCCACACACACATGTGCTCCTATGGGTAATTTAGCAAGTCCAATTAGCCTCAGCATGTTTTTGGACTGTGGGGGGAAACCGGAGTACCCGGAGGAAACCCCACGACGACATGGGGAGGACATGCAAACTCCACACACATGTAACCCAGGCAGAGACTCGAACCCAGGTCCCAGAGGTGTGAGGCAACAGTGCTAACCACTGCACCACCATGCCACCCCTATCCTAATACATAAACATCATAAATAAAATTTAGGGTGATCACGATTATGTTAATCCTGATTTATTATAAAAACTGGCACTGAGGAGTCTTCCTTCTGTCA
The DNA here is from genome assembly GCF_023856365.1 of Brienomyrus brachyistius. NCBI lineage: Eukaryota > Metazoa > Chordata > Actinopteri > Osteoglossiformes > Mormyridae > Brienomyrus > Brienomyrus brachyistius. The sequence goes on from NC_064550.1 coordinate 9,088,040, forward strand.
TAGCCAATCTTCCTCTGCCTCTCCTCCCCATACATAGCACTGGCCCCCCCCACTAGCCACCCCAATGAGAAAGTTACTACAGGTGCCACTACTAAGGACGATGAAGCAAATATCTGATGAATCTGCTCCTCTCTTAATTCTTTGTGTGCATTAAATGGATCTTGTCTAATAGCTTGTCTAATCTCAGGTCTGTTGTTTGTTTGAAATACTTTTAGCATCCGCCTGATTCATGTGGGTCAGTAACACCCTTCACATTGGCTCAGTAGCTGACTACTTATGAATCACTGGGTGTGCTGAGTAGAGATTAGCTCAGACCAGAGGCACGTTTGTGAAAGAGCAATACCATAAGCTAAAATAGGTCCACAAGGCAATTTCACCTGTCCTCAGTATGCTCATATTACATGCCCTGCCCTCTCTCCAAACGAAGGACTTAGAGCAAACAGATTTTTAAGCTTATATACTTCTGCCTGGTGTATTTCATCTTTCATAAAACACATCATCGCTGTTATAAAAGGCATGAAGGATGACTGAAAATTGACTCACTTCATTGTTGTGCGAATGTTAATTATTAATCTGCAGTTCTGATATTGCAGAAACCCTTAAAGAAGCAGAGCACTGTAAGAGCTCAGCAGCCTCTCTTAATTTACAGACGCCCTGCAGATCATAGTCATTCAAGAGCCTTACGCAGCCCCCCCCCCCCCCCCCCACCCCCAGCAGAAACTTAATTTAATAAAACCTCGGATTCACCTTCCAGGAAGCACAGACTTCTCGGGCTTCTCATTGTCGTAATTCTTCCAATTTCGCAATTGCATTGATATGTCTTTTTGTCTAATTCCCGGCGGTTTGTTATTGCTTGGAATGTTCGGAATCAGAAGAATCTAACTGTGTTTTGTGAATTGTTGCTCTTGGAATAAAGTATGTTGTCTTCTTTTTTCAGTTATCTAGAGTTAGCATTTTGGCGCTTGGAAATGGCCTGATCTATTTCTATTAAAAATCATACAGGTTTCCTTGACAGAATCTGAAAAAAAAAACAAGTGTCAAAAAATCAAAAGTACTTCAGTGTACACAAATTTACTTGTAAAGTTTTGACTGTAATGTGTGTATGAATGAAAAAGGACTTGAATTAAGTGGTATGTAGTATAGTTTAAGACCATTGCTCTGCGCATTTGTTACACTTATACTCATATTTATTTGTCTTTCATAAGGTTTATTGTGTAACATTTGAATAATTATATTTAAAACATATACATCTGTTGTTCAAACTCTTTTTGGGACAAATCATCAATTGAAGGCTAAAATGGTTATTGATACTATGGTCTAAATCCAGACTTAATGTACAGAGAAATCTGTATGTCAGTGTCACAGGAGGTTCGTAACAACAGTTTTATTTCGACTTGTTTTACATCATCAGAGAAAAGTAGAACAAGACAAAACAGAACAGTAAATAGGGGAACACCATTTTTGGGGGGGTGGGTGGGGGGGTAGTTGCAGTTTCTGTCACCCCTCATTTGAAAAAATGCACACAACATAAATGGAGAAAGGCAGGACAGGTGTGGGTAATTTTGGTTTGGAGTGAGATGTAGGGGCATGTCTAGAGATTTTGGGCCCCCGACTCAGACCAATCCAATTATGTTACAAATTATTTAGGGCCCCTCTCACTCAGGGTCCTTGGAATTGCTCAAACTTTACCCTCCTTTGCAGCCCCCCCGCCCCCCCTCCACTAAACAGCGTAATCACCAAACACTGACAGAAAGGATAACCAGAGCAGTCCTTGACCCAAAATGGGTGAAACCTAAAACCCTGTGGTTTCACATTAAGTCCATAACCACTGTCCTACTTTGGTTATAGGTTATAGCAGTGTTTCACATTCCAGTCCTCCGGGACCCCAGACAGTCCACGTTTTTTTGCATCCTTGCTTCCTAGCAAAAATGTGGACTGTCGGGCAGAGAGCTGGAAGAGTGCAAAGACGTGGACCGTCTCTGGGTCCCCGAGGACTAGGTTGCGAAACACTTGCCTAGACCTTGGTCATTTACTGATATGCCAGTCTCTGAGTCCTCAGTTCTGGTTGTACTGGGTGCTGTTGACTGTGAGCTATAGATGGTATGGAGGAAGCTGTAGATCCACGCAGGCTCCGGAAAGCAGCTCACAAGAATACAGGATGTTAAGCTAAACTGGCAACCACACCAATTCAAAAAAAATGAGGTAATCGGGAATTGGATACTGCATAGGGATATGTTACCAAACCCAGGACTGAGCTGGGTAAGTTTAAATAATCGACAGAAAGACTGCAGGTGTAAATGATTATTGAGTGTAACCATCTGGAGGTAGACGTAGCTATGAGGGACAATGCCTGAGACAGGAAAATCCGGAAGCCAAATTCATACCAGATGGGGCAGAAATATCCAATTTAAGGTATATTAGAACAGTACCTTTTATGTATGAGTGTTTTATTGTGGGTGTGCTGGTTTTGTCTCTGAAAAAAGGTGAGCTACAGAAAGGAAGTATTTGTCCTCTCACACATTCAAGCATGCCGCAGGACAGGTGACTATTTTTACAAAAGAGGACAACTTGACCTACGTTGTTACATATTCATAGTATAGATGCAGGTTTAAAATATCCTTTTCATGCTTTGACGAAATGGGCATGTTTGCCTAAGCAATGAGAAACACTGACTTTAATTGCACACCTGACACCTACTCATCATTTTCACAGTTTCCGGAAAATTTTAAAGCTTTGTAAAAATCATGGTTTAGCTGTTAATTTTTAGCTTTTTTTCTTATGTTTTTATGTGAGTACATGTAGCAAGATTCTGAGAAGTGCTTAGCAATATCTAAATTTGTGTGTCTGTCAGTTTTTTGTGGTAAACACCAATTAATGTGTATGAGGAAAAATGTAGCAATATGTAGGTGAAAATTGCTGTTCATTTTGGGCCCGGTTATTTTCCTGGAACACCCAAACTTGCCAGTAATGTTCCGAGTTTATTATGGTGCAACAGGAAACACCTGTCATTTTTATTTCATTAATATACCAAAAGCATGATGTAAGTAAAGCAAGTAAAAGAACAACAGAGGATGATTTATTTGTATAAGAGGATTTTGTTTTTGTTATAATGAGGATCCCTGCAGTAGCTCACAAATAATCAAACATGACAGAGCAGAAAAGGCAATAGCTTACGATAGCTATATCTAAAATGTTACAATCCGCACAACATAATGGGGAACACATCAAAGCTCAAAAGTGGACAAATCGTTGGCGCGTGTCTCGCTGGCGCATCTGTGACCAGGACAGCAGGTCTTTGTGGTGTATCGAGAGCCACAGTATCCAGGGTAATGTCGGCATACCACCACGAAGGACAAACCACATACAAGTGCAGTAACTGTGGATGCAAGAGGAAGCTGTCTGACAGGGATGTCTGGATATTAACCCGGATTGTATCCAAAAAGCATAAAACCACAGCCGCTCAACTCACTGCAGAATTGACTCTCCTGTTTCCACTGAAACTGCTCCACAGGGTCAATGTTCATGGTCGGGCTGCTAAAGCCAAACCTTTGGTCACTTGTGCTAATGCCAAACGTCGGTTTCAATGGGGTCAATCAGATCTGAATATTATTCAGCCACTTTTGGGTGTTTGGGAGGAGCGAGTCAGGAAATGTTTTCCTCCACGAGGAGTCTCACTGGTGACAAAACAGCTTGAAATAAAATGTTTCAACTTGTAGGAAAAGAGTCAGATCGCAGCTGATGTGATGACATCATATTTACTAATATTTAATGTAATATAGATGAAGTATATTAAGGAAGTCATGTTCTTTAGATCATTTTGCAGATGCTAATTTGTCTTGCTAATTTTATTGCCCACAGCGACACACGCTCACACATACTGTATTAGTGCCCTGATTTCATTTTCTGCCAGGAGGCTCAGTAATACTCTGAAGTTCGACTGATGCCCTATCACAGTGCATAATTTTTTTTGATGCGGAATTAAGCTACGTGCTCCAGTAATATTAATGCATGACCACCTGCCTCTCATTAGCTTTATTAATGCACCAAACTGTCTTGCTACCTGCTGGATATGACAGCAGAACTATGATTCACCTTGCTGAGCCATGAATAGTCATGATCAAACTCTTGAAGGAACAAATGACTACACATGAATAGGTATTTTTAATTAACATTTCTACTGACTGAACATTGATGGAACAGAAAATGAGAACAGGTGTGCCTGCTGAAACTTGGATGCAAACTTTGTTTATTGTATTATAATCCAGTGTGTTTGGAATGATTATTCAACATTTAACTTTCTGACAGATGTGCGCCCGAAGTACGTGGCCTCCCCTGTTGTCACACCACGTCGAAATAATAAAAATCAAATATGCACAATTTTATTTTCTAAGCAGAACCAAAGAATAGACTTGGTTTAGCACGGGCAACCCCCAAAATATAACTGGTTCTGCTGACGGCACTGCTAGGCTGGAACAAAATAGTGTTCTTTACCTAAGCAGATGCGTGTCTATTAATAATCGCGACTCCGTATCTGCGTTGTATATCACCGGCGGAGCTGCATGTCCGTTATAGCGAGCAAAACTACAGCTAAAAGCAGCCCTGGGGACCAAACCGTTTATCCGTTATAAGCGAAATTCCGCTATATCCGATGCTTTTTCTGCATGTTCTTAAAGGCGCACGGCCGTGACCAGCGGACCTCGTCCGCTATAGACGATATCCACTATAACGCGATTTTACTGTACTCTTTTAATAGCACATTTACAATTCAGCAGCACAAGAAACCTACTCATTAGAGTCTTGATTTTTTTTCAGTCTAATTGTAGGCAGTGTTGAGGAGAATTTCCAGTAATTAATGTTTAACTTACTATGTAGGCAATAATGCTACACACAGGCAAAGATTCCAGATTAAGACAACAACTAATTTTATACGATTTGTCTTCATACCTTCATACCTCTCTGCAATAAAATGAACTAATAAAATCGGAGCATAGCGCTGATGGGAATTCAGTAAATATGGAAAAATGGAAAATTAGAATTTTTTAGGTAATAGAAAGTCCTCTATTATGCATAATGCACAGTCCTGGTGCGCTGTTTTACTCAAAGGACACTGAATATCAATTAACATACACCTGCAATAAAATATTCCATGTTTTTGCATGTATGCACATTAAAATAAACTATTTTCAATGCTTTGAATCGCCTTACAATTTGCAGCAGTTTGTATAGCTATTTTCTGACAGTTCTAAAATTAATTAGGGCCAACAAAGTCAGAAGGAATTGCTGAATACACCTAGTGTGCTACACCTAGAAGTGCTGAATACACCTAGTGAGGCGAGGCGTGCTGGACAAGCACCAGCCATGAACATATGATATAATATACTGTATAATCCTTTTGTAGAATACTTGTGAACTGAGTCATGAGACACGGGGGCATTAGTATTGAGTAATGCTATTTAGTCATCAGGGTGGAGCTTCCATGACACAAATAGGAACAGTATATGAAGGATCTGGATTTACAGCTGAGGAGCTTGTACAGAGCTGCCGGGGGCATACCCGTTGCGTAAAAGGAGTTTGCGTGCCTTGGTATTGGCGCCAACGAAAATCCAGGTTACAGAAGGTGGAAGAAAAGCAGAGCAGCCCAATTTCTGCAGAAATATAATATCATAGTGAATGAGGGACAGGTGGAAGTAATGGAGTAAAATGGGTCACATGGCTTCCTCCCGAGATGGTGACGCCACACTCCCCCTTTCTTTAGATCGATAATAGAAATGCGTCTGTATAAGAAACCTACAGTACTGTGCAAAAGTCTTAGGCACTCAAAAGAAATGTTTAACGCTATTTTTCTGGGTAGTAAGTGCATATTTTCTTATAACAAAAAAAATATAATTTGACATAAGAACATATGAAGATTACGAGTAACACAATAAAAACTAGTAAAAATGTCTTCTGTTCTCCAAAAAGTTACTGATATCTACTTGGATAGCTAGATGAACACTACTTCAGTTCCCAAACTTCTCCTCAGTGGCACCCGAACCATTCCATATATTTGTTGAATTTCACTACTAGCTCGCTTAATTAATTAACTTAATTAGTTTAAAAAGTGAACGAGATATTGAATATATGAGGTTTGCTAGTGGTCAGGTCGAAAAATACACGGGTGTGTTGTATGGTTGCTATAAATAACAGGGTAATATTAGCAGAGGTATTGAAATGGCTAAGCTGACACACTTTGCCAGGCGTAACAGCACAGTTTTACACCAACATGACAGTTATTTAAACATTTTTTTTTGGCTGCCTAAGACTTTTGCACAATACTGTATATATGTACACTACCAGTCAAAAGTCACATCACAGGTTTTTTACCACTTTGCCATTTACTCTTGTTAACCACTGGAAAGTTGAGTGAACTATAAATGAAAATATAAGTCAAATAAACTAAGTTTCCATTATAAGATGGAAAGAGTATGTAACAGTGCATGTCTGACATCCTATTCACTGGTTCTGTGGTAATGGCATAGTCAAATTCTAGGCTGTCCTTTAACTTTAGATGCGCTAGTTAACTGTTTCCTTCTATGAAACATAGCAGTACGTAATGTCGCTGGCAGACTGAATGCATCGAATTTTCTCTGTTTGCCTTTTAACTGCTAGAGGAGGTTACTACGATGAATCAAAGATATGACGTTTTCTTGCTAATAAAGGTACTCAAATGGTGAAACATACTGTAAACTTATTTGTTAGCAAAGAATATTGTGTGTAGTAAATGTTAAGTGTGTAACACGCAAATGCGGATAATCTCAGTGTGCGCAAATCTTCTGACTGGTCTTGATTATATAGTTCTAATGTTTATAGCTGTGCTCTGCTACATGTGACTGTTTATTTCCATTCTTTAATTTCCTATCATACTGCTCTTTAGTTACTCAATTTCTGTATTTTTCATTATCTTCAAGTTTCTTTGCTTTTGTGTAACACGAGGAGTCGGTGATGTAATGATATTCTTAACACAAATTCAAAAAAGACAGTCTGAATGTTGTGCTGTCAAAATAGTGCCTGGATTCCCCTTACAAAATACCACAAATATTTTTAAATGTTCACTGAAGGTGAAGATCTTTCACTTTCGTCGAGTAAGAAAAGTTTCCAAGCATACCTGAAATGTCAGCGTCTCTAAACTTTCGTTTGCAGATACGTTTGTCATTGGGCCGCAGAGAACAGCAACATTTTCATAATTTGTTCTACTTTTTTCAGAGTATTCAAGAAAGCAAGCCCAAATGGCAAAGTAAGTTCAGCTGAAATATTTCACATTTTATAGCCACACTTACAGTATCAGCAATGTATTCTACAATCCTTGTTGCATGTAATGTGAGGGATCTGGATATAATGTATTAAACACTTAAATAAGGTTGATTGCCCAACCTGTTACATTTTTTTGCATTGTAACACAAGTCTCTTTGAGAATATTACAGTTAAATCAAAAATCGTCATTTTATACAATCTACATTCCTTTAGTATGTCAGCCTTGTATTGGATTACAGAAGATGGGTGGATGAATGCAGGGCAGTTTAATTCTGAATTTTAAATTTGTTTTCACTAAAGAACTGCAGTGGCTGAGATCTCTCTGTACTTGCATAGCTAACCAATAGTTTTTGCTGAAATAATGGTGTTATAAACAGTGTCTTTTTTCCAGCTCACTGTGTATCTGGGAAAGAGGGACTTTGTTGACCACGTAGACCTTGTGGAGCCTGTTGGTAAGGCAACGTTAGCTAATCTCGGTTCATACAGTATGTAAGTTAGAGCAGGCATGCTATTCATTCATTTAGCAATAATTCTTCCATAATGAAATACTGCTTTTTATTTTAGCATTTCTCTGTCTGTTTTTGTTTATTTGAATCAAATGAAGTATATTGATATTTATAAATGTCCACTACCTTTAAGCACATGTGTATGTTTTTAAAAATAATTGATTATAATACAGTTAAATTGTAATACAATCTGTAATATTTGTTACAAATTACATCAATGGCTGTATCTTACAATGGATAATGTTGTACAGATTTTAAAATACATAAACAAAATACATAATTTAAATTTTAGAGTACTTTTTGGTAACTCAGAGGGAGATGAGAATATTCATTAATAGACTGATCTTGTAAGGCTTTTGGGAATCTGTTTTGGGAATTATGTCCATAGTAGAATTTCCTGTGAACTATAAAGATTATTTGATCCACTCCTCATCAATGAACATCACAAATGTATCTTCTGCAGTGTCTAGTATTTATGTAACACAGTAATTCAATTGCCTTACAGACGGTGTGGTTTTGATTGATACCGAATACCTAAAGGAAAGAAAAGGTAATGACCACAGTAAATTGTTGACATCATAAATACTTATTTTATCTTCTGAATACTCCCCAAGCCTCAGCTGGAGAGTTTAAGCTTTAATATATAGACCTGGCACTTGACCTCCTAATTTAAACATTAATGCCAAACAAAAATTAATCTAGCAAATCATTAAATATTTAACCTGCAGACAAATGGAATTCAGATAGCATTTAATACTGCAAGAGAAAGGTCACATAATTATGGTATAATCAAAGAGATGATTCAAAGTATCTAATTTTATTTAATCGATTGTGTGGGCAATTATAGAATGACTGGGAAAGCCACATTTACTCATAGAAAAGATCTCAGATATACTATTTTGTAGTGTCTTGATTGCTGTGTTTTATTTTGATGGTGATTTAAAGCTCAACTCATTATAAAAGTACTGTTATTCCCTTACTAAATCCCCGTTGTTTACTTTCCAATTACTTCAATATAAAAACAATTTTTTTTTGTTATTTTAGCAACAGTCCACATTTTATTCCCTCCCTGCTCCAAACACCAGGTATTCGGTGTTTTTTAGGGAGTGAGCAAAAGTGTGGACTGTCTGAGGTTCTCTGAGGACTGGGTTGGGAAGCACTGATGTAGATTATTCCAAAGGTGAAGCAACATGTTGTGTAATAATGCCACATTATGTAATAACAGGCCAAAATGTTAAAAGTTAAAAGTCACAAAATGCCATGTTATTACATAATGTGTTATGCTATTAACTTAACAAAATGTAACACATTTTCATCACATAATGCAGTGTTATTATATAATGCATTGTCTCACACACAATAACAACACATTGTGTAATAACACCACATTATGTAATAAGTCACCAAAGTTTAAAAAATTTCATTAGATAGATTTAGGAAAATTTAGGTAATTTTTTAGGGGTGTGTTTCCCGAGACTTTTGTGATGCTAAATAGTTAGTTATCTCATACTTAAGATCATTCATTGATTAATGAGTGTTTCTCAAAACCCTTGGCAACTAAAGGAGTTTGTAACCTTGTTCATAAATTATCCGACCCACTCGTTATTTTCTGTGTTGTTCTTTGTTTGAACTTTTGCCTGCTATTCAGTCACTCGCAAAAACACACAGATGCTTTTTTTTGAACAATGTAATAATAATGAGGTTCTTGTTGATGATGATGATAGCCGTAATAATAATAGTTTCATTTTAAAATATAAAATTATAATGTAGGTTAGAAGTTTGTTACATTTTGTCTAGTTATTACATAATGCAGTATTAATACATGTTTTGTTACCCAGTGTGTAACATTGTGTGATGAAAATTTGTTACATTTTGTCAAGTTATTACATAATACTGTACTATTACATAATGTGTTGTTGCCAAAGGATTCCTAAACTTTATTGCAGCTATATATCTGTCCTGACATGCAGTCATTATTCTTGCATCATTTATCCTCAGTTTTTGTGACTCTGACATGTGCCTTTCGCTATGGCCGAGAAGACTTAGATGTTTTGGGATTTACATTTCGAAAAGACCTGTTTGCTGACAACATCCAAGCCTTTCCACCAGTGCCCGAACAAAAGAAAACGTTAACTCGTCTCCAGGAGCGCTTGATTAAAAAGCTTGGAGAGAATGCTTACCCCTTCACCTTCGAGGTAAAATTGTACATATGGATGTTATTTTTTTGTTTATTGTAACATTGTTTCTAAACTATAGAAACTGGAATATGTGAAATCCCCAAGAATCAGACCACATAAAAAAAAAAAAATCACGTAGCCTAGACATCTTAGCCAAACGGTAAACAAGCTCTCGTCCCACTCTGTGTGCTGCGTTAGTTTCGACCACATGATTCGCCGTTTGAAGGAGCAGCCTGTTTGCATTAACAAGCAGGTGAACCTAATGAGGGGGCGGCATAGTGGTGCAGTGGTTAGCACTGTTGCCTCACACCTCTGGGACCCGGGTTCGAGTCTCCGCCTGGGTCACATGTGTGTGGAGTTTGCATGTTCTCCCCATGTCGTCGTGGGGTTTTCTCCGGGTACTCCGGTTTCCCCCCACAGTCCAAAAACATGCTGAGGCTAATTGGACTTGCTAAATTGCCCGTAGGTGTGCATGTGTGAGTGAATGGTGTGTGAGTGTGCCCTGCGATGGGCTGGCCCCCCTTCCTGGGTTGTTCCCTGCCTCATGCCCATTGCTTCCGGGATAGGCTCCAGACCCCCCGCGACCCAGTAGGATAAGCGGTTTGGAAAATGGATGGATGGACAGAGTGTACACCTTTTCATTTACTATGTGACTTATTTGGGTGCTGAAGTTGTGGGTAACTTTATTTGGCTCTGTCTAACTGTCTTCCAGATTCCTACAAATCTGCCTTGCTCTGTCACCCTTCAGCCTGGACAGGAGGACACCGGCAAGGTGACCGGAATAACATTACAAACGATATACATAAAATATATTTGTTAACAGGTCCCAATATAAATTCTCGAATGTCTTGTTTGTATTAATAGAATGATTGTTTCTTTTTATTGGATGCTACAAATATAGAGTTCATGGATTAATTTTAGTTATCTCTGTCACTTATGATTGACAGACTGTTATCCTGGGTGACATATATGCTGTACTTTATTCTGTTTGAAGGCCTGTGGCGTTGACTTTGAAGTGAAAGCTTTTTGTGCTGAGAATTTGGATGAGAGAATACACAAAAGGTCAGCAACAACGACATGCTGTGACTTGTGACTTAGTAAGTCTTGAACATTTCTGTTTGAACAAATTAAAAAATCAGCTGATGATCACCTATGTCATAGCAACCTCCAGAATTGAGGTCATTAAACAGAGGTAAACTATATGGGGAAATCAACTGGTTTATTATAAATATTCATCTTCCAACCACTTATGCTGATGAGAGTCATGGAAGTGTATAAATATACAACCAATGTGTGTGAAAAGACGCAAGAAAAGTGTTTTATTAAATTTAAAAATCTAATGTTTTGTCAAACATATTACCCATTTCTTTTGTGCTGAGATCAGCAATTTTTGATCACTATATATATTCAGTGCATTTTATTTTTCACAAAATGCGCAGACAGAACTGTAATTTCTCATAGACTCAGCACACAAAAAACGCAGAGATGTAGATGTTAGGGAGGAGCATAAAAGATCCGCGACTGTCATCGATTCTCACCTTGCCGACTCCCTAATGGCCGTGTGACGCAGGAATTCTGTACGACTCGTCATAAGAAAGGTCCAATATGCCCCGGAAAAGCCTGGTCCCCAGCCCATGGCAGAGACGACGCGACAGTTTCTCATGTCGGACAAGCCGCTGCACCTGGAGGCCTCGCTGGACAAAGAGGTGAAGCACTTTTCCACTGCATTTTCACATTTGATCATTTTGAACATCTGGAACAGAATCAGCAGGAAATTCCATTGTCAGTCACTGGTCCAGACAATCTGGTTAGAGATCTTCCAGCTCCTTCCTATGATACTGTTTCATTTTCACTTCTACTGGCATCTGTGAGAACTAACCTAGAATTACAATTAAATTTGCTATAATGTATCCTATAGAATCAGAATAATCACAGTGAAAAATACCACACCCACATTCTACTGTTATAATGGGCAAATGTGCTTCTTTCCAGATTTACTATCATGGAGAACCAATTAATGTCAATGTCCATGTCACCAACAACACCAACAAGACTGTAAAGAAGATGAAAATCTCAGGTGACTGTAAGATTTTTGATCAGGAAATATGAATGTGTCCTGGGATCACTTTAATCTCACCAGTTCTGCGTGTGTGTTCATGCAGTGCGCCAGTATGCAGATATTTGCTTGTTCAACACTGCACAGTACAAATGCCCAGTAGCAACAGAGGAATCAGAGTAAGTCTGAAAGGCACTTTCAAGACACTGCAATTGACTACTGCAGTTTGTCAGGTTTTCATTCCATTTTGAGTATTACTATCATTTTTTTTTCCCAGTGACATAGTTGCTCCCAGTGCAACATTTTGCAAAGTATACACGCTTACCCCGTTCCTCGCCAACAATCGGGAAAAGAGGGGTTTGGCCTTGGATGGGAAACTTAAACACGAAGACACAAATTTAGCCTCCAGTACACTGTGAGTACCCGTACCCTACCCCCTCCTGAGAGCAACGCTCTCTGTCTCTTATTATGAAACATCATCCAGACTTCATGCTTATTTTGAACTTTTTGTTATTGGTCTCCTACAGACTAAGAGATGGAGCTAATAAAGAGATCCTGGGCATTATAGTGTCGTACAAAGTGAAAGTGAAACTGGTGGTGTCTCGCGGAGGGTATGCATTTAAAAATGTTATATTATACTATTACAAAATCATTAAAAGACTGTTCTAAGCTGTTAATAGCATAGGAGCACCTTATATCATATTGCATACAAATGAAAACGAACATTAATGGTAAAATCCACTCATACATACTCTATCAGTGTGTTAATGGCAAAATGTGTAATTCTGAATGAGAGAACTACTTTTTTGATATTTAATAAACTTTAATCTAACCATTTTCAACTATATTTAACAATTTTTAGGCTTCTGGGGGATCTTGCTTCGAGGTAATCCTTCTTTATGAATAATGGTCATTGTAATTGTTGTCCAGTAATAATAAATAATAGTAATGTATATTAATACTGAATACTTTGTAGAGTACAAAAGAGTATATTCTGTTTATTTTCTAAACTATTAACTGTTCCTTCCCAGCACTGAAACATAAAAATGTATACATTTCTATTGTCCTTTAGTTTAAATTCTTAAAAATGGGCAAAGCCAATCTTGGGGATTAGCTTGCTACGAAGATCAGTAGATATGATAGTTGAAAGGTTAAGATTTTCTCGTAATTTTTCTTGCATTCTTAATTTTATCGATATAACTTTGCTTTATTTTCAGTGATGTGGCAGTTGAACTTCCTTTCACATTAATGCACCCAAAACCAACTGAGGAATCTTTCTACAAAGATGGTATGCACTTTTTCGGTGTTATTACTGGTGAATTCTGTCTACATAGAATATCAATCACATGATATGTTAAATTTCGCAACAAACTACTGTAAAGGCACCTGTTTGTGTATGCTTTTGATATGTATGGTTTTATAGTGGCACTTATAAACATTTGCAGCCAATAAAATGTCTGTCAGGTAGATGAATCTCTTTTTTGTCCTGCTTCATGTACTTCAACATGGTGACAATCATTGCCGTTATTTCTGTCTCAGTTGCAGAAAATGAAGCACCGCTAGACACAAACCTGATAGAATTTGAAACAAAGTAAGCCGATAGCTTAAGCCTTGCTGTTGTGCATTCTACACTGCATGATCATTAATACTGTGATGTTAAAACCCTACTTCATATCCACTTCCTTCTAAAAACAAGCAAATGTACATATTAGTGTACATATTTATGCAGCTCATAAAACATCTTGGTTTATTTTTGCATATCGTTATGTCTTTTTTTTCTGCCCTGCTATACTATTGTTTTGGTTTGATTTATTTATTTTATTGACATTCTGTTAATTAAGCTTTGTAGTAATGTTTCAGTAATTTCACATATTCTATGAAATGTGCATGCAAAAAAAAGTTGAAAGCATAATGTGCGAATCTTTTCCTAGTGATGACGACATCATCTTTGAAGACTTTGCACGTCAAAGGCTCAAAGAAGCGAAGGATGACAAGGACGATGACGAGGGGGGGGCCAATTTGCCCAGGCCGCAGGACAGATAATCGTATGAGTGCTGTGTGCTGTACTGTGATGCTGTTTCACACCAACTGCTGTTTCCTGTGTCCTGCAGGAAAGCAAAAGCCATGGAGACCCTTAGCAGGTTCACGGTGGTGCCATTGTTTTGTTTGGTTCATGTTTTCATGTTTAATCCACACAGAAATGTGGAAACGTAGGAAAGCAGGCTTTCAGTAAAGTAGAAAAGCCAGGCTTTAAAACTATGGAGATGCCCAATAAGCAGAAATTAAAAATGGGGTAGGACATTCCATTTGGTACAGCATGCAGTTGTGGAATTTACAAACGTACAATATACAATAAGATTTTGTTATATCATTTTGTAACTTTTTCAGATGAAGCTGAGAGGCAAAATCCTGCCAAATTACATTTATTCGTAAAACTAAATGAATGTTATCAAGTAAAAGAAATCAACACGCATTTTAGATTCGAGGGTTCTGTTACGTTGCCAGTTTCTCAGATGTTTACATTTTTAAGTTTTAAATGTATAGATTTTTTTCTCTGTTCTGCATTCCTATGGTCATCAAAACACTTATTAATTCTGAAAAAAATCAAACAAATGCACATACAATCTCTCTTTTTTATTCCATTTTAATACAGGTGAGGTAAACAATCTCAGGAAAGAATATGCAGTGTTTTATTTACAAATAAATAGGACTCCTGTACTGCAAACATATAAGGGCATGTGTAAGTATATCTGAATATCAATTTCAGTATCATTGACTATAGGTGTTTCATAAGCAATGAAATATGAATCTTAATAGTATGTGCAATGCCGATAAGTTACCATTTAAATGCAAGAGTGGCCTTGTTTTTACATCTATAATCAGATAAAGTCTTTCAGTGAAAATGTTTTTTGTTACGGGTGCAGTTTATTTTATTAATTTCATAACAAGTATTGTGTTAATGGAAAGCATTGAAATTTGCTGGTAAGGAAGGGCACTTTTCAAGGGACTTTTCACAGTTTACGATACTGATACTGTTTAGCTGTGAAACGACAAGTTATCCCGTTCTGGTTACGCCTCAATAGCATTTTTAATTTGTTTATTTATTAAAGGTAAAAAAACATGACATGAAAATATATCCTTTCCAAAGCTACTGTTTTAGCAACATAAAATTGTAGCATTAGCATCTTTTTGATTTTAAACGAAACAAATTAAAATAGCTTATTAGATTCTTATAGTGCTCAGCAGTCAAAGTAAGCTGCTTCCTGCAGCTCTAATCTGGGATCAGTTTCTACTGTAATACATGCTTTTATTTTACAAAGGTTGTTAAATAATATTTATTTGATTTTTTTAGAAGAAATGCACGTTAAATTTGTGAACTGACAAAGGTGAAGCAGAAGATGATGAATCAATGAACAGGCTGTGTAATACATAATAAAGTATATAGCTACGGTAATTAACGCAAGAAGGTCAATTAGAAATAACGCTTAAGGAGTATAAGGTAGAATAATCTAGAGACACTCATGTACACTGCTATAATATAGTCATAATTCTACAGTCCTCTACCCTCCACAAAATGCTATAAAATGCCAAACAATGGAAATAAATCTCTATGGAAAAATAGGGTCCAAAATATATTCCTTAGTAAATTAAAGATTATGAGATGCAAGGATTAGGCAAGCCGGTGGTGTCAGATATTATATAAAAAAAAAACTGATTGCATGACACAACAATGTAAATGTTCTATATTAAGTTTTGTTTTCTTCAGGAAATTAAACGATAATCTTGACAACCACAGGAACAAAACGTGTTTCGAAAGGGTAGATAAAGTTTGTAATAATTTTTGCGGCAGGACACTATCACTGTGTACATTAAGTACATTTCCACATTCCTCTGCAATTATAATATTTGTCCCACATAGCTGCGTCTAACTTTTGAAGTTACATGGCTCCCTGTTGTTTTTCAAGTAGAGTTATTAAAAATATTTTTGTATTTTTCTTATTTATATATATTGAATCTATGAATAGTTTTGTGCAGCAAGGAAAACGACAGCAGGCAACCTTTAATAACCTACAATATTGCATATTGCAATCTTTTATATTAATTTAAAGGTTTTTAAAACTTCTCTTATTATTATCTGAGATTTTAGATTTATAGATCAAAATGACTTCATTAAAACTCTCATGAAGATCAACGTTCCCTTTATTTATTTACCAGTCAGAAAGTATTAGTAATTATGTGCAAACTGTTTTGCAATAGAGTGCAAATCTTCACAATGTTTACAAAACATAGCAGCATTTTTCAAATGAAAACACTTAATATCGGCATTTATTACTGGACATAAGGGATAATTTACATCTTATGGTAAATTAAGAATTTAGGGAAAATGCTAGGCAAAACAATGGAATTTTTAAATATATATATATTGTTATGCTTGTGGTCTGCATCCATTTACTCAGCAAAATAAAAATCTCTGAAAATGATATATCTCTTCTTTAATTCCACACCCACTGCCTGTACAGTACTATGTTTAAGGTCTTGCTTTATTTGTCCTTATTATTCTTGGGTTCTGTATGCTGTAGTAAGGTCAATAAAATATAGTTTATAGTATTTGCTTTCTCTTTACAGTTTTGTTCATCCATCCATCCATCCATTTTCCATTTTACCCTACTGGGTTGTGGGGGGTCCGGAGCCTATCCCGGAAGCAATGGGCAGGGAACAACCCAGGATGGGGGGCCAGCCCATCGCAGGGCACACTCACACACCAGACACTCACACATGCACACCTACGGGCAATTTTAGCAAGTCCAATCAGCCTCAGCATGTTTTTGGACTGTGGGGGGAAACCGGAGTACCCGGAGGAAACCCCACGATGACATGGGGAGAATATGCAAACTTCACACACACGTGACTCAGGCGGAGACTCGAACCGGGGTCCCAGAGGTGTGAGGCAACAGTGCTAACCACTGCACCACCATGCCGCCCCCAGTTTGGTTCAATAGTCATAAAATCTTAACATTCCAAATTGAAGCAATGTTCTTTTGTCATGGGGGCTAATGTTTTGAGCATATTCGTACTTTACATATATACTTTATTCAGGTTCATACAAACGACACAATGAATTAATACATGTGAGATACTACTGACATGCAGGGCTGTCATCTGCCTGCCCTGTTCTTCCTGGAATAGACTCCAACTCTCCTATACCGGATACATGAATGGATATGAGAATACGCTGTTAAAGATACATTCACACATTAACAGTAGGAAAAACACGTTACAACGTATTTCAAATAAAAAGTAAGTGAAAAGTTTTACTTTAGGAAAGCATCTAGAAAGTCAAAGAATGTGAAGTTATCCCATGAAAGAGTATTGATCAAACGTCGTGATTGTTCCTGCAATGCACACTGATTTGCTGACGCAATAGGAGGTAAGAATTGGGGGATTTATGGAGGTTCGTTGGGGGCATTGAGGCGAATCAGCTGTTGAGATACGGGTAGCGTTACATTTCAAGTACGACACATCACCTGTGGTCTGAAAAATGACAGCCTGTGAAATTATATAATCAATTTACTCTAGTTTTATCTATGAAAAGTGAGCCCAGTTCCCCAGGTGAAACAGTAAAATAATCACAGATTTAGATATCAATTGGGATGTGTAATTGCTTCCCTCATTTCCCTTAGCAATAGCTTGTCTAGGACTATCTTCTATTGGCCATGTGCACCAGTGTACTGGAATGCTTACTCAATCGGGAATACCTAGTTCAGGCAATTATCTGGAGCCATTTTTACTGTGCAGTTATAATCTCATTAGTGTGGGCAGAGGAAGAGCTTTGTGTTCTCTGTCGAGATTACAGATCGTAATCATGACTCATTTGTCTCTACTTTTCAGCAGGGCATCTTACCTAGCACAGCCAGTACTGCATATCAGTTCGTCAAACATTAAAGCATGCATGCGAGTTAAGCATGATGCAAATCACTTGGTGTTCCCATCCGTTAAAAGTATATGCTCTACCACAATCTTATGACCATCTTTTTCCCGTTATTGGACAGAATAAGCTATTTTTGTGGTATATACAGGGCTGGCCCAACCCTTTTCAAGGCCCGTAGCAAAATTCGATTAACCCAGTTGCCATTTGTCTTCTTCCGTCCCTTTGTGATAGGCTGATCTGATGGGGTCACCCTCGTAAGCAGCCTCTTAGTTCCATTATGCCTTGGGCTGGTCCTGAATATATGTAGAGGTGGGCAGGGTTCCACTAATCTGCTAACTGCAAATTAGCAAAGCTAACATTTTTGGTAGTGGATTAGCATTACCGCTAACTTTGGAAACCTTCGCCAGACATATTTGTTCCTGTTTGTTGTGAGTGTGTCTGCGACTGTCTATTTGGTGCACTGTTGGCTGACGCCATGGAAACACAAGCCATGATTAGTCGGTAACTTCTTGGATTTAAGGTAGTCTGGGCTAAATGTAAATGAAAGAAAATAAACTCCGTTTAAACTAGTGTATCCTGCACTACATGGAGAACAAGGGGCAGTATCATGGATAATTTGTTGGATTTAAGGTACACTAGTTTAAATGGACTTTATCTTCGTTAACGTTAATCCAGACTACCTTAAATCCGACAGGTTATTCAGGCTAAGCAAGAAATCCTACTTTGTGATACAGGCCTCCGGTTGTATTTTCCCAGTTCTGACTGCTATAGACCAATAAAAAACGGAGACTCTCCTTCCTAGTTCCAGGTAAACGGCGCCATGTTTGTAGTCCCCAAGCGGTTCCACTGAGGGCAAAATGTCAGCATGGGCCCATGCTGAACAGGGTTATGAAAGAGCCTGGATTAACTGTGGACAGTATAGGGCACAAGGCTGGGATACACATAAATGGGATGCCAATCCTTCACATACATACACACAGTCTTTAACAGGCAATATAGTGATATCAATTAATGTAAATGAACCATTGGAGAAAATACATGCAACACAGGGAAAACACAACAGAACTGACACTGATGTATGAGGAAACAATGCATTGCAGTGAACCACCCAAAATTACAGAGGTCTCTTCTTCTTTCTAATACACTGTCTGGATACTCCTCCATTATGAAGCACTGCATCATGGGATATCAAAATAACTGCTTTATACCGAAGCTAATGATTCTCCTTTGAGCACTTGCAGGCCATTAAAATAATGTTTTCTGTGGCCAGAGGCTATTTACTGGATTTTGTTCAACTATGCTGACATCAGTAGATGCAATCACTGAGACAGATATCTGTTTCAGCTCTAAACGAAGGCTTTTTGAACAGCTTCTAATAAGTAAGTCCAGTGAATGCTCTGCCTTCGGCATTGTTTTGCATTTAGTACAGAAAATGAAAAATATAATAATGTATTGTTGCTGCCCAATGAAAACCATGTATGTCCACTTTTTGAAGATTGTGAATTTTTACTATAGATGGAATATGCGCAATCCAGTCCAATAAGAACAATGGGTAACATTTCAAAGCCATGTTTTTAGTAATTTTAAACACATTCATAACAAATAAACATGCATTCATGCCTCAGGATTCCCCCAGAGGGGCTTCATGAAGTGGCCGGGGAGAGGGAAGTCTGGGTTTCCCTGCTTAGACTGCTTAGACCTGACCCGGATAAGCGGTAGAGGATGGATGGATGGATGGATGGAGAGGGGTGTATATGATGTGTGTTTATCAGATGTGTAATGGATACCAGGTTACGCTGCAAAATTCATATTCACAGTGAGCAAACTGGGTAGGCGTGAAGAGAATTTCCCACTGGCAGGTGAGTGTAGCATTTAGCAGTCGAGTCATTTAATTCTGTTGAAGCCTCCGCAGATGTACACCTATGAAAATCAGTGTACATGTGAAAAGTCTTATGCTACATATGATTGCTGATGGAGATTGCTGATGATTGCTGATGCATATCGAATCCTAGGGAGGCATGGTGGTGCAGTAGTTAACGCTGCTGCCTTCCTCTGCTGCCCCCTGGAGGATGGGCTCCCCCTTTGGGTCTGGTTAGGGTTAGGGCTTCCTCTGCTGCCCCCTGGAGGATGGACTCCCCCTTTGGGTCTGGTTAGGGTTAGGGCTTCCTCTGCTGCCCCCTGGAGGATGGGCTCCCCCTTTGTCTCTGGTTAGGGTTAGGGCTTCCTCTGCTGCCCCCTGGAGGATGGGCTCCCCCTTTGGTTCTGGTTAGGGTTAGGGCTTCCTCTGCTGCCCCCTGGAGGATGGACTCCCCCTTTGGGTCTGGTTAGGGTTAGGGCTTCCTCTGCTGCCCCCTGGAGGATGGGCTCCCCCTTTGTCTCTGGTTAGGGTTAGGGCTTCCTCTGCTGCCCCCTGGAGGATGGGCTCCCCCTTTGGGTCTGGTTAGGGTTAGGGCTTCCTCTGCTGCCCCCTGGAGGATGGGCTCCCCCTTTGAGTCTGGTTCCTCCCAAGGTTTTTTCCTTCTAGGGAGTTTTTCCTCGCCACTCTCACCTCTGGCTTGCTCACTGGGGGGCATTGGGCAGGAATACAGTAAAGCACTTTGAGACAACGTAATGTTGTGAAATATTAATAATACAAATACAAATACAATACAAATAAAACTGAATTGAACTGATTTGTTAGGGTGCACATGGTCATCAAGGCTGCCCATGGCATAGATGAATCCATTGAATTTTATGTATCGGAGCAGGAGGATGTGGTGTTTGATGGCACCCATCACCGTAATGAACACACGCCTGCCAGTCGGAATTCCCCGTGACAGCATTTAACACATGACGACCCATGAGAAATGACACCTATGGGCACTGTAAGAGGAATGTGCAAATGGGTGTTGTGAAGTGCTAGATCCGTCACCAAGACACATATTCATCATCACTATTCATTTATTACTCAACAATATTGCTAGAAATCACCTGTACCCTGAACTGAAACATTAATGTTACTTCAACAAATTCAGCTGGTACATCAGGAAGAAGGAAAAACGTGAACCTAACTATGTATGTGTGAAAGTAATACACAGTCTTGTGACTTAAGTTACATTTAGTTAATTAATTAATTAATTAATTTTATAATGACTAACAAGAAATAATAGTTACTAATAATATGGAAGTACACAGAAATAATCTGAATAGGGGAGTCGACATTTCTTTAAAAACTACACGAAATCTATTCTGCAGGTTCTTTTTTCTGAAGCTAGAGTATAGCAGGGGGAAGGTTACAGAAAACTGTCACCGTTGAACCATTGTTGGCTGATTAAAGAATAATAAATCACACATTGTGTCAAATAAGAACACAAGGAGTCTGGGGTAATGCATTGTGCTGACAGTAATGTATTCCAGCAATACAGTACTCAGCTGAATATACTGATAACAGAACCACAGTATTCCCCTAAGAGCGCTACAAAGGAATATAGTTGAAGACAACATAATTTTCACAAACACAAGTAAGCACAATAACAATCGAATGTGTATTTTTTGATGCAACTACTATGCAGATATATAGACTCTCAACATTGCTATTGCTTCTGCCACACACCTACTTTCAGAGAACTAGATCTGGATTTTGACACTAGACAAATTCTCCACTAATATGCTTATACAAACAAATGCTGATGATGCTCTGTTGGGTCAATGTACAATGGCTGAAGCTGTAGGACACTTTTGTCCCACCAGATGGAAGGAGGTGGGTAGACTTGAGCTCACCTTGTTTGGGACAATGTGAGTTTCCACTTGGCTGGTATAGCGTCCCTGTCTGGTCATCATAATTTTCCATTCCTTAGCTCTACTGAAGTGTTCTTCCTAGAGTTATAGTAGGAGGAATATGACAAGCAGACAACAGTGTGTGAAGACGTCTCTTCTGAGTCATACCAGGGATGGATTTGCCAAGCGAACAGTGGACCAAAATATTGTCTGTGAACTAGACAGGATGAGACATACTCAATCGATTTGTTTATTTTTCAGCTGAAATCATTTTACTGTAGTTTCACATTACATCCTGCAGATCAGAAGAGTAGATTATAGAGTAGATTACAGTAATATAGTTTCTGCAAGACAACTATAAGCTCATTTCTGAATGTACAGATAATGGATGGAACAGTCAGGAGGCTTAAATATGGCTGGAACCAATGGCCACCTTCCTGGATGGTTAAATCATGGGGATGGTTATGTATGGTCTTGCTCACCTTCTCATTCTTATTTTTACTGATCCCATACTAGATAAGTGGGTATGTTATGGGATATGAATGGATGGGCTGTTTAAAAATCCAACTGGACCCCCCACGGTACCAAAATCTGGGTTCCTTGAAAGATTCTTTAATCCAAATCTGAATAATCTGAATCTCATTACAAAACAATTTCGTCAGAAAGTAGGAGGCGTTTAAAAACAAATTTAAGGGAACCTCATTTTATTTTCACTTTCAGACATATTCTATATTGTTTTGTGTATGCCAGAGAGATTTAAAACAAGCACATTAAACCAGTGTATGACAATGGTTTAATTACTCTCATAAAATCCACAGAATTAAAACACAGGGCAGTTTTAGAATTGTTAATTAAGTGCTATGGTAAGACTTAAAACAATATTAAAAGGTTACCAGAGCACACGTTGCTATATTATATGAAACAACACTACCCCCAATTGTCAAGTTGAAGCACTGCAGATCCACATTCTCAGTTTCATGTGGTTCATAGATTCACTTCTGTGGTTCATAGATTCACTTCAGTGTTTCTGAAGATGTCCTAGAATGGAGCAGTCAAAGTGAACTTCAACCTCATCAAAAATCCTTAACGTTATTTAAAAACTGCAATCTGTTCGTGGGGTTACATAAGCTTTCTTACTTTTTCTTTCTTTCTTTTATTCATTCGACCATTCTGTCTCCACCATGGTGACCAATATGCAATTTACAACAATGAAGTTGATTTTATTGAAATTACTATGAGTGACTATCTCACCCTCTCACGTGTTATGATGCATAAGGGCAAAAAGTGTTTTGAAATGAAAATCCATTTATAATGTGTGTGTTTCTTTTTTTAAACAATTCACATATTTTTCTCTGCCATAGACATTGGTGACACTAAGAAAAATTACCACTTGGGTCCAAACCAAATCAAGCAGATTAACTATGTCCTGTGTATGGCTTAGGGTTCAGATGCGATTTCTGCGATTGGAAGGTCGCTAGTTCAAATCCTCCGTTCAGCAGAGTGATTTCTATGGTGGCCCATACCTGTCAATGCACTGCAAATTCTGAACATACTAAACAACAAAACAAAAGACTCCACAAATCTCCTAATAACACAATGGAAGTGAGCCGTTGCTGGCGTTTCTGGGGGACAATGAAATGAGATGGACCATTTAAACAGGGTGGTATATCAAATGTTTATAGCATATCAATATATTTTCAAAACGAGATGTAGGATGACACAAAACCGTTTATACCAATATATATTTATATTGTGTGTTCAAATTAGGACATTATCAAAAATTTTTAATAGAGAACAATAATATTGCTTCCTGGTTGTAAGCAACACGGCAGCTTCAGTTATGACTTTGCACAGATTCAAAGAATTCGCAGTTAAAATCAGACCATTCAGATAGTGTTCCGTGGGGGATTTGGAAAGGAATCATCGTTATTTTGTTGTTCTGATTTAAAACTAAACATTTAGCAAACTTAACAGAAAATCCCATGTATGGCTAATCTGCCTAAAAATACTGAGATGCAGTTTTCTGTCCGGGTTGCTCAGCCCTATGGACCAGACAGAGACGATATGGGATATGCAGTTTCCCAAGTCACACAGTGAGTGCGAGCTGTGTATTTGTCTTAGCTAACAATGACTGTGTTTACATCTGGGATGGGTTGGCGCCCCGTTCAGGGTTGTTCCCTGTCTTCCTATGGGATAGGTGCCAGACTCCCTGCTACCTTAAATAGGACGAATGGGTATAGAAATTGGATGGATAGATGGATGAATTATGTTTACATGCAATAAAAAGAGATGTTTTCAAGCGTTCTTAATGACCTGATTACAGAGGCAGTCATATAAGCGCAATAATCAGGTTACTGGAGAGCAGGGGAAGAGCCAACTATATTACTACCCCTGACCTAGCAAGGGATATTGGCAAGTCCCACTGGAACAGAGAATACACACTGGCAGCTTAATGTGTACTGTATGTTATTGCATGCAGTGTTATGCAATAGAAATTCAACCACACATTGAAGAGGGGTTTGGTTGTTTGTTTTAATTATTTACATGATGTTAAAAAAGTTTTACTTGCAATAGCACCCAATAATGTTTTGAAGTAAAGCACTGAAAATGTATAAATAAAGACTAGGTGAAGCTAAATGTCTACTTTAGTCTTATTACTGTAGGTCTGTTTTTCAAGGCAGTTGATGTCTTCACTCTCTTGCTTTGCACTCATTGTGGAAACAACCTTCTGACACATACCCTTTTGAATAAAGTTCTTATTTTTGGTAGCCTTAAACCATATATTATAGGAGTAAAGACTGGGGAAATCATTAGAAAGTACACTGATATAATCACCCGAATTAAGGATGGAATGTAAGACAAGTCAAATCTGCTTTGAACAATTTCAAAGAAACAAGCAACAGAAAAGTTTAGCAATGAGGCTAAATGAGGAGTGCAGGTCTTCAGGGCTTTCGCCCGGCTGCCTTTTGATTTTAAACATACAATAAATATTTTAGCGTAAGAGTAAAAAATAAAGAAAAAGGGAACGACAATACTTAAAAACAAATTAACCAGACCATAAACATTAATAGTAGTTGTATTTATACATGAAAGCTTGACTAACGAATAGTTGTCACAGTAAACTTTATTAATGGTATTTCCACATAAAGGTAGCGTCATAGTGAAAATAACGGTAGTAGCTACTTTTAGGATGGGGTACATCCAGATAACAAAAATAAAGGCAACCACTTTTGCCGGCGTCATGATCAGGTTGTACTGTAAAGGCTGAATGATGGCCACATACCTGTCATAAGACATTACAGCTAGATTCAAAAGTTCTGCAGTTCCGTAGGAGTGGAGGCAGAAAACTTGCAGAATGCAGTGCGTTTTGGAGATCACGTGGGTTTTTGATAGCATGTTCAGTAACAGTACTGGGTACAGGCCAGTGCTTCCATATAATTCATTTATGCACAGATTGCACAGGAACACGTACATGGGTTCATGCAAACTTCTCTCTGCACAAATCAGTGATATTAGCAGTGAGTTTGCCAAAATGATTGACGAGTACATAATGAAAATGACGAAGAAGCAAAAATATCTGATCAATCCGATGTCTTCATATGCGGTCAGGAGGAATGACGTGACACTGGATGAGTTCATGGCCTGCCGATCTAATTCCATTCACCTCTGAGCAAACAAAAGGATACATTTACTTGAGATTTACAATTGTTTGAAACAATTTTATATTTGAAAAGTATGCATAAGGTAAAGTGTGTACAGTATTAATACCACAGAATGCCATTTAAAAAATAAATAATAATAATAATAATACATATAAAGTGGGATAGAAAAATGTATATTTATTGCACTAAAACATAACTCCTCATCTTCCAGTATTGCTAGAGAACATACATGAATTATATTTTAATTTTTAAAATGATGCATTAATGGATACATTTCAAGAGCTCACATTCTGCAGTTATTTAAATTTATATAAGCAAAATAGCAATTTTGAAACTGAAGATTACAGATGAGTATCTCAATACTTTTAATTAGTACATTAATTAGAACATAATCAAAACAACTTACAACTAGTGACATAAAGGGTGGTTTCTTATCCTATACATGTGACATACAGTATTCTTGAAATGTATGCACAATACAGACAGATAAAAAAATAAATATAAATGCCTTATTAGGTAGCAAAATCGTAATCGAGTCTTAGGCTACTAAGGTATATTTTCTTCATAAAACCCATACAGAGTAATATAATTATTACTATACTTACTTAATCTGTTAAGTCTTTTCGGGTTATCTGACAATAGCATAATTTGTAAAATGGGTTTGTAATTTTCAGGCAGGCCATAATGTTTTGGGGAATTCGATCCCGATTTCTAAAGTCACCTATGAAATCTGTCAAAAAGTGACATACAGCAAACCTGTTCTGTACTGGGGAAATATATATATATATATATATATATATATATATATATATATTATCATGCCTGATACTTCATATAATACATAATAGCTTTGGACTGAGGCTAAAATCTACAAAATCTAAAACACTACCAAACGAAAAATACTGATGTTGATTAATTAATTATTTAAATATAATTTGATTCATATTAAGTAGGCTTGTCTGGTACTAAAAATGTGTAACTGTTTATTAAAACGCAATGTTAATTTTGCAGCCACTGGTGTAAGGTATCGTTCCTTATAAAATATATCCTTACCTGGTGTGTTCTCTATTCGTGCCTCCCTCTTCCACAGCAACAGAAATAACAAGAAGTTCGCTGAATTAAAAAAGAAGATACAATCTTTCTCATATTTTAAAAATGAAAAACAAAAAATAGATAGATTTTTAAAACCACCCACAAGAAAAGTGTCTTAACAAAAAATAAAATATGTTGTATAGATGTATGTACTATTTATAAAATGAAAAAAATTTAAAGTTCAACAAATCTGATCAAAATGCTACTGTAGCTCATGTCATGCATGTGACTTGGTCTCAATAATGGTGATCCGTACAGTGATCAGTGCCGCATTTTATACTATCTGAACAAGGCCTAAAACTGCCGTTAACAAATTATTTGTTACCAGGGTTCTACCAAGGGAAATAGTTTGCCACAGGTGATATTACAATGAGTTCAAACGTCAGCAGATGTGTCTCAGTGGTATTATTTATCCTACGGAGAGGATGACCCACCAATCAAGAAAGAAAAAGATGTCAACATGCATTTTCTGGCTATATGGTGGATAAAAATTAAAAATAGATATTGCTTTGAATAAAACAATTATAAAACAACTGAACATTTTTATGATACAATACAAAATAATATTAATTCTTTTATATCAAAAGGAAGTTGTGTTACTGATCCCATGAAACTTGAAAACTGTCAAATTTCAACTTAATGTCAAAATGACTGTGGATAATAGTGTGACAGGTGTGGAGCATTTTAATAAAGGGGACAATCCCGCTTTACAATGGAAGTTCTGACTTTAAGGACAGCTCACTGCCAGCGTTACACAGAATGGAAACCAGCAATTTACATTGTGGTGGAAACACATGGACTTCACAGTATAACATTACATGGTTACAGCACTTACTGTCCAGTTTTGCTTCGTAAATATACCGACACACACATGGCTAGCCCTGCTGTGCATAAACGCGGAGGTCTGCAGTGAATGCACTGGGCATCTCACTTATCCGTCTCCACAGACCGGTCAGCTTCCCCTCTCATTGCCTCTTCCAAAAGCCGCCTGCTGAGGCGCGGACCCAGTGCTGAGCGCAGTGGCATCTTGCTGCTCCTTGGGGGACAGGCTAAGGCGGACATCCTCTTCCAGTGCCAGTGGTCCGCTGCCCCAGCCGCCGTGCCACCCCGTGGGGTACACCCGGAAAGTTAGGGGTCCGGCAGCTCATTCCCGCCATAGAGTGGCAACTGTAGGGTGGTCTTTTCTGGAGGAGGCCGGATTTTTCCCTTGCAAATACAAGGTGACGAGGAACAAATGTCACTTTGAATGTCTCTGGACAGGGTGGTGGAAACATGCAGCCATCAGACAGGAAGCCACGTTCGGTTCCTGCAATGCTACCCAACTTAATGCCAGTCGACAAGCCCCCCTCACCCTGAAAACAAAAAAATGAGCTATTGTATGCTCAGATATGATGCTGATTTTGGGTATATAAGTGTATGCATTTGGATATATAAGTGCATGCATTTGGTTATATAAGTGTGTGCACTTGGGTATATAAGTGTAGGCATTTGGATATATAAGTGCATGCATTTGGTTATATAAGTGCAGGCATTTGGATATTTATGTGTATGTATTTGAGTATATAAGTGTGTGCATTTGGTTATATAAGTGCAGGCATTTGGATATTTATGTGTATGTATTTGAGTATATAAGTGTGTGCATTTGGGTATATATGTGTATGCATTTGGGTATATATGCATATGCATTTCACTCCTTGTTTATAATTCTCTTCCAAACTGTATTTCTCCCACATATGTTATTCAATAGCAGGCAAGCCGCAGTGTCATCATTTACACAATGGTGCAATTTTCACTCAAAATACTGACCATAGCGGTAATACTACTGGCTGGTCAGTAGGTGGCATCATAGGCCACACAATGGTAGGGAAAGGCAGTTTATCTTCCTGCTTATTATCATTTTATTGTCATTACAACAGTTCACAAGACCAGGTTCACAGAGACAGATTTGCCAACTAAGTAAAGGGTGTGTGTGTGTGTGTGTGTGTAGAAAGTACTGTCTTAGGCAGTGCAAAGAAATGTTTATAGCTGTTTATCTGGGTAGAAAGTGTACTTTGGTTTAGAACAAAAACCACAATTTAACATTAGATCAAGTGCAAATTAAGAGTAACACAATAAAAACTAATAATAATTTCTTCTGTTTTCTAAAAAGTTACTGGTATCTAGTTGGATGGCTAGATGAACACCGCTTCAGTTCCCAAACTTCTCCTCAGGGGCACCTCAGCCGTTCCATGATTTTGTTAAATTTCACCAACTGCTCAATTAAATAATTAAATATACTGGTTTAAAAAGTCAGCGAGAGGGGGCGGCATGGTGGTGCAGTGGTTAGCACTGTCGCCTCACACGTCTAGGACCTGGGTTTGAGTCTCTGCCAAGGTTACATATGTGTGGAGTTTACATGTTCTCCCCATGTCGTCGTGGGGTTTCCTCCGGGTACTCCGGTTTCCCCCCACAGTCCAAAAAAACATGCTGAGGCTAATTGGACTTGCTAAATTGGATGGATGGGTGGAAGTCAGTGAGAGATTGACATGCTTCAGTACTTCCAAGTAATAGATCATTGGCCTCTTGATCCTGCCCATGAAGGAGCCAGTCCGTTCACCATGTCCCCCCCCCAGCCTTTAGTCCCGCCAGTGGAAAGTGCATGAGTGCCAACCCTATGCCACGTCTCCAGCCATTGAAGCAGCATGTGGCGATACTCCTGCCCACTGCGTAGCCAGGGAAGTACATGATGCTATATATGTAGCAGGGAGTTTGGGTTTGGATAAATAACTGAAAAACATTTGGTGGAAGTGAAATGTTAAAACTTACTCCATGGGGGATTAACTGCAGCATCTGCTAGAAAAGTCTGTTACAACATAATTAATTCAATATTCTATCAATATATTACAAATAGATGCTGTTTATTGGTCTATCCATCTTAACCAATATGTCGCAATCCGGTCCTCGGGGACCCACAGCCAGTCCACGTTTTCGCTCCCTCCCACCTTCCAGCAAGAACGGTCTGTAGGTCACCTAGGGTTGAGAAACAATGATCTAAACACCAGCACCTGAGTCGCACCACACTGTCTGGGAGTCAAAAGTCTAACAGGGAAAAAAAGTCAAGCCTGAAAAAAATTAGATGAGCATACTTTATTGATCCCTGGATGGAAATTCTCTTTTTGCTTTCACCATCTGGTTCTGAGTAGCAAAACAAGCTTGGTAGTGAAGGGCAGCCACCCATAGTGGCGCTCAGGGAGCTGGGGATTAGGGGCCTTGCTCCAGGACCTACGGACACGACCCCTGCTGAGGCCAGCCTCAAACGGCCACAGAAGCTGAGCCAACGCTGCCCCCAAAGTCTCATGTAAATATCTATTTGTCTTGTGCCTTTTACAGTGTTACATTATGCACTGCTCTGTTGCAAAAGTCTTACAGTAATAGATAAATATTTATATCTTTTAATTTATTAACCAGTTATACAAGTACACTGGAGTTGTTTAGTGTCTGTATACTTTATATGTCTCTCCTGTCAGACAAACACAGGAGAAAAGAAAGCTTGAGGTGAAAGTGCAGGGGCAGTTATTTAATTACGCGCTTTTTTGGGGTTAAGGGTTTTGCTCAGGGCCAAACGGTAACATCGCTCTGCTAACCATATGATTTGAAACGGTCTCAGTCAGATTACAGGCACCGGAGTCTTATCCCACATGCCCACACTCTTGCACAGATTCATTAAATTAACTATCCACGGTATAATATTTTGATTCAGCATTTCATGCATTGGCTGAAGTGTTTCATTTAGAGACAGGATTTTAAAAAATTATGAAACCAGATTAAAATAGACAAGAGCCAGGTCGTCCCTGTCACTAATGAATCCTTCTTGAATATTCTGCGTTCCGGTACTGGTCCCAGTGTCCAATAACAAACAGTAGGTAGGACGCATGTCACTTTCAACACATTTTGCAAAGTGCTTCCAGGACCCCCCCATGACCCTGAAAAGTATAAGTGTTTACAGAAAATGGATGGATGGGTGGATGGATGGATGGATGGCAATTATAATAGTTTACAACACAATATTTATTTACTTAGCAGTTTCATTTAATAAATCAAAGCGATCATTTTTCTAGAGAGCTATGTTTATTACACAGAGTATTATACAGATTTAGAATTTTGCATTCAAGTATAACATGTTCAGCAAATAAACTGGAAAACAGCAGTTCTACAAGGCCTATAAACACCATGAACCAACATCAGCACTTTAGCATACGGCTTGACTGAGCTCCCGGTAACTGGATTTTAACTGTTCTGCGATACATACTGGCAATTAAACGTTTCCAGATAGCAACATAATAGAAAACTCACACTGCACATTCTATTTTTTAACCACTGGTGACAGCCTACTTTTGCCTCTGAACAGGCAGATGATTTGGATTCTTATGGTCCGGATGCTCACTCCATAAATAACAGGGTTTAACAGCGGAGGGAAAATCAAAAAGTACAGCGACAGGAAGGTATAAGCTTCGTAAGGCATGTGACTCATGTTAAACCTGCTCTGAATCACTTCAAAAAGGCAGCCAACGCAATAATTGATGACTGCCAATAAGTGCGGTCCACAGGTACGAAGGGCTTTGCCCTGAGATTCTGCACCTGAATGCATACAGATTATGAGTATCTGAGTGTAGGAGAAGAGGATAGTTATAACCTGGGGTAATATAAAGACGCCAATTGTTAAAAGACCAATAACATTGTTAACCGTTATATCATTGCAGGAGAGTTTCAGCACAAAAAAATTGGCACAGTATACTTTAAATATGACTCTACTGCAGAATGTGAGTCGTACAGTTAGTACGAAATACAAGCCGAATGTAACAAAGGGATAACACCAAGAAAATGCAAGGAGAGAACGCAGTCTTCTAGCAGACATGATACTGTGATATTGTAATGGGTAACAAATGGCGATGTACCGGTCGTAACTCATTACAGCCAAAATAGTAAATTCAGTTATGGAAAAGGTATGTAAACAAAACACCTGTGCTAAGCAACCAGCGACTGATACCTCGTGAGATTGCGATGACAAATGTTTGAGGAGAAAAGGGAACAGGCTTGTGCTACCATACAGTCCGTTACACATCAGGTTACATATGTGTAAATGCATAGGTTCATGCAGCAGTTTTACAGTGTAAATGACTCCAATAAGAACTGAATTGCTGACAAGGATGCAGATGTACAAAATAAAGAAAACAGAGAAATACAACTGTGCCAACGTTTCCATTTCAGAATAGCCAGTCAGTATGAAAGATGTCACTGCCGATGTGTTTCCCATCTCCTTGGTTACATGAGACTGTAACAAAAAGATCGGTGTAAGCCGGAGCAAAGGCAGCCCTACTGAAGACACAGTGTATCAGCGGAATTTATGGAGCTATTACATCTGTGTCAGTATTCGTTATACATCAAGTACAGTGGTACCTCAGAACTTGAACGTAATCCGTTCTGGATTTGGGTTCGAATCCTAAAAAGTTCCAGTTTTGATAGAATTTTCTCCATAAGAAATAATGGAAAACCAATTAATTGGTTCCCGGTCCCAAAAAATTTAACCTAAATATATATTTTTTTAACGTTTAAACACAGAATGAACAGGATAAAACAAGAAAAGCAGATATTAAATATATCTAAGCACATTTACCAAAGTAATTTGTAAAGTAAGAAAATAAATGTATCCACACAATGTCCATCCATCCATTTTCCAAACCGCTGGGTTGCAGGGGGTCTTTGAAAATGTATATTTTCCGGAGCCTATCCCGGAAGCAATGGGCACAAGGCAGGGAACAACCCAGGATGGGGGGCCAGCCCATCACAGGGCACACTCACACACCATTCACACACACAGGCATACCTACGGGCAATTTAGTAACTCCAATCACCCTCAGCATGTTTTTGGACTGTGGGGGGAAACCGGAGTACCCGGAGGAAACCCCACGACGACATGGGGAGAACATGCAAACTCCACACACATGTGACCCTGGTGGAGACCCAGGTCTCAGAGGTGTGAGGCAACAGTGCTAACTACTGCACCACCATGCCGCCCCATACAGTGCTAACCACTGCACCACCATGCCGCCCCGCCACACAATGTGCAAAGAGAAAAAAAAACCAACGACACATTTTTCATAAACCCAGACACAGCGCCAACACTAGACTATGACATAACTTATTGCGTAAGTTTATTTTTACTATTACTCTATATTCGTTTGTTCGGAAATCGCAAACTTTTAGGTTGTAACATTTGTACAATTATTGCGTAACTTTTTGGTGAGCAATAGCTACCAAAATGATATAAAGTACAGTGTATTACCTGAAATTTTCAATAAAAAAAGCAACCAAATCACCAACAAGCGATGCTATGACAGCGAATGCAAGGCTGAGACTGAAGTGTTAGCCTTTGTTTCCGCTGAGAAATTAATTTCCCCACGCAACAGTTATCTTAGGTCGGCGTTCACGGTTCTACTTCTGAGATTCAGATCGAGTTCTTTTTTTTTTTCGAACTGCTTGGTTCGACTATTGAGAAATTCGAGTTCTAATGAGTTTGAATACTGAGGTACCACTGTACTGTATATGAAACGAGGCGCTTGAAAATGATAGAAAATAATACATGATAGATATTACATAATATATTTTTTATATATATATATATATATATATATATATATATATATATACACACACACACACACACACACAGCTCTGGAAAAATTAAGAGACCACCCTACATTTTCAAATCCTGGTTTAATCCTGGTTCTGCTGACTGAAGGCCACACTGTGCAACAGGCTGCTCGCAGGCTCAATGTATACAAGGCGAAGCAGGAGGCAGAGAGCAGAGGTAACTTTCTAATGCCAGAGATAACCGCTAACTTATCCGCTGGTGCTTCATGAATCTGAGGATGATATCAAGTGACCTTCAAAAAGAACAGGAAGCATTAAGTGCAGGTGTGAAGTGCACTGCTAAAACAGTTCGTATCAGGCTCCTAGAAGCAGAACTGAAGTTCCATAAAGCGAGGAAGAAGCCCTTCATCAATGAGAACCAGGGAAGAGCCAGGCTGCAGAAAAATATATATTTCACACAGGTGCACACCTATAAATTGAGAAATGAGTAAAAGTAAAAATTTTGCTTTGTCTTCTATTTTTTTTCCAGAGCTGTATATATAAAACAAAAATTATAAATATATACTAAAATATTCCATAATACTGTTCACTGAAATCAAAGATGATCTTCAGTACCATAATCATAATCAGCAATGAGTAAAAATAATCTATGACCTATACATTAAAAAAAATCGGTACCATACATTCTCACCATATTTTACAAGTACTATAGTAGGATTAAGCCATTTACCATCTTTTTCTACAGCCTTTATGTTGCCTATAATACAGTCGGTGCTGACCAGCGAAAATGAAGCGGTTGCACACTCTCCGAACCTTTTATTTAGAACAGAAATTCCCAACGTGACCTTTACCCATCCCATGTGACCTTTACCCATCTGATGCAGACGTTCCTGAATAACCTGCAGTATGATGAAACCTCCACTAATCTGAATTTCTAAGATGGGGGCTCTTATTCTTTATACAGTAAGGCAACAATTTATCCAATGCTTAACACAGTTTAACCAATTTAACTAATCAATTTAGTCTATTTAAAAGCTTTTCTGTCAAAAAGTTTTTATTAAGTAAAGTTTTGAATTCGATTTTATATTTCCTTATAATATAAATGACATATCAAAGCCATTATTAATCTAACCTAATCATAATATAATCTTGGCTGTAATTGGCATTGATTGCTGTGGTGGTGTTGACACCACAATAATTATTAAATATAAATGAATAAGTTCAAAAATATTAGAAATTGAGAATAGGGATACAAGCTTTAAAAAAACTAATTCTCTTGGGGTTGTATTTGTCTCGTATCCATCCCTGAGTCCAAAGGTATGAGCGTTGTCCTTGAAGACAGCTGTAACCTATCTGCCAGCATGGATGGAACACTCCGTCTAACAGCGCATTAAGAAAGGAAACACTCCGTCTTGCAGGGCCTTGAGAGATGGAACAATCCAGCCAGCAGGGCCTTGAGAGATGGAACACTCCGGCCAGCAGGACCTTGAGAGATGGAACAATCCAGCCAGCAGGACCTTGAGAGATGGAACAATCCAGCCAGCAGGACCTTGAGAGATGGAACAATCCAGCCAGCAGGACCTTGAGAGATGGAACACTCCATCTAGCAGGGCCTTGAGAGATGGAACACTCCGGCCAGCAGGGCCTTGAGAGATGGAACAATCCAGCCAGCAGGACCTTGAGAGATGGAACACTCTGTCTAGCAGGGCCTTGAGAGATGGAACACTCCGGCCAGCAGGACCTTGAGAGATGGAACACTCCGGCCAGCAGGGCCTTGAGAGATGGAACACTCCGTCTAGCAGGACCTTGAGAGATGGAACACTCCATCTAGCAGGGCCATGAGAGATTGAACACTCGGCCCCTGCAGGGCCTTGAGAGATGGAACACTCCGTCTAGCAGCACCTTGATACCATTATCATTTAATTTGTTCACCAAAGTGAATTTGTATAAAAAAAAAATTATAGAAAACTGTAATGGCCTTGATTAATATTTGTTGGTGTCTTTTGGCCTAGACGTTGTCCCTGTTGCGTTCCAGGCCTTTGTTAATAATAAAAGACATTGCGTATTAAGATGATTTTTTTTCCAGTCTAAGGAGCAGTATATCATCATGACTGAAAGGTCTTAGGTATTCTCTGCCCATTCACTGTATGCCCATTCACTGTATGCCCATTCACTGTATACCCATTAACTGTATACCCATTCACTGTATGCCCATTCACTGTATACCCATTCACTGTATGCCCATTCACTGTATACTCATTAACTGTATACCCATTCACTGTATGCCCATTCACTGTATACCCATTAACTGTATACCCATTCACTGTATACCCATTAACTGTATACCCATTCACTGTATGCCCATTCACTGTATACCCATTAACTGTATACCCATTCACTGTATGCCCATTCACTGTATGCCCATTGCTGGCAAAATCTACCTACCGTGAAACCTGAATGTTTTCAACCCAAGTGGGACGCTGAAGGTGACATATTGTAACTGGCCTCAGAATTTCTACTTTCTTTCCCATCTTGCTGTCCATGAGACACATGTAGGGGAGAGCAGGCTTGAGGTCATAGGGAGGGGTGGCCACCATGTGGCACGCAGGGAGCTGGGAGTTAAGGGCTCTGCTCAAGGGCCCACAGACATGCCACTGTTCTGCCACATCCGGGACTCAAACCAATTACCTTCCTTCACAGGTCCTGAGGCTTAAAGCCAACTTATACTTTTGCATAGAATCTAAGGTGTCAGAGACGGCATGGCTGCGTAGCCGGTGTTGTATTCTGCTGCACACCTCCCCAGAAATGTAACCACAGGTGTCAGGCCGCACAGCAACCTTCAGCGTAGATTCTACGCAGGATGAATTAGCTTCTGTCTCACTCGCTGAGCCACACACCACCTGCAGTCCCTCTTTCATCAGACTTGGATCATCAGATGTTTCTAAGGTGAGGTCATTATATTTTCTGGCACTCTCTGAGAGGTCCTGTCCTGCGGTGGCCGTGCAGCGTCCCCCTAGGGAACCATTTGTTTGTTCCGTCTCGGTCAAATTGCTTTCCAGGGGAGGTAGAGATGCAACGGACTAATGACCTCTAATAAACATGTTTATGAGCTCAGCCTCTCTTTTCTTCACCCTTGGGTGCATCACCGGGGATTGCGGGGCTCACCAGTGTTCGACGCAATGAATGAGTCTTTTTTCTTTGTTTTCATTACACAGCCTGTCAGTTATGAAATTATCATTTTTTTACTCTTTATTTAAATTTTTGATGAGATTGCCATGAGATTGCCATGTATAGCAAAAGTGATTTTCTTTCTAAAGTTTAATGTATTGTGTTGAATGTAACTGGTTTCATGTGGAGGGTGGTTCCCATAGCAACACTGAAACAGCTGACCATCTGTTGCAATAATGACATCACCCAGTCAGTTAGGGCCTATCCCTGTTAAAATTTGTACTCAGATGTTTTTCTGTAAAATCACCAGTTCTTTAAATGATAAATTATACCTCAAGTCTTCTAATCATCCTGGCCATTTATTCAGGTAAATGCATTGTTCATTTATGATGTTATTGCTTTATTCCCTGAGTTACACATTCTGGCCATAACACATCGCATTACAGTCCATAGGTCTCATTTTCAAAATGTTCATGCAATCCAGTAAGTCATGGTTGCAAATCTGGTACTCCCTACCATCTTTTGTGAACATGGGCCAGTGTGTTAGATTAGATTAGATTACATTACATTACATTACATTACATTACATTGAAAATCCTTCATTAGTCCCAAAAGTGGGAAATTTGCATGATCACGGCAGAAAGTGGACAGTACAAGATAAGAGCAGCAAAATATCATAAAAACTGTTCAAACAGTACAGTATAAAAAGTATACAATACAAACAATCTGGGAACATAAATATGGATGAGTGTATTGAAAAATATAAATGTATATATATATGTATATGTAAACTATGTATATATTGTATGCATGTATATTATGTACAGAGTGGATATATAAATATAATATCCATATAATATAATATATTATATATATATGGACAGGCACACAATGGAGTGACAGGCATTGAGAAGAACTACAGTAATATTGCACATAGAAACTACCCTGATGTACCGAATGTGTGTGTTTGTTAGTCAGTGTGTGTGTGGTCAGCTGCAAGGACTTTATTGTAGTCTGACAGCGGTTTGTTTGGGTTGTTAATTTAAGAAGAAAAATGGGGCTTGTCAGTGATTAAAATCACATGATACAGTATAACAGTAATTGGGGGATAGGAATAAAATTCTATAGCCTACGATTAGTAACAAAGTGTGATTTGCAGATGGCTGGAATCATCATCATGCATTTGCAGTCACCTACATGCTTAGTTTGTCTCTATTCTCAAAATACAAAAAAAGAACTCGGCAAATTCACAACGACCTTCATGTGAAAATGTAATTTCCGGCTTTGTGTACCCTGTTGTATTTGATTGAACCTTTTTCTTGGGACACTGGGAGCTCCGTGGATAAGCTATCTGTGCTCGTGTCCAGATGTTTGTGGGTTCCAGTGCTGTCATTATGTGACCCACGGAGAAGGTCCTTCATCTCAGCTCTTCCAGGAGTGCTGGGTGCAGGATGACCCCGTCCTGTGACCCCAAAGCTTGGTCTCACCTGCATATACACGTGTGTATCATTGCCTTCCACGGAATGAAAGATGGGACATGCAAAATAATATCATTTCTCCAGGAAGACAAATAAAATACTTCTGTTCTTCATTATGAATAAATGAAGGCAGATTTTATGAAAAACTACAAAATACTGAAATATGAATTTGCACCATTGAAAACTTTTAGGATTTTTTCCCCTTATTTGTGTAGTAGTCACAAGTTAAGATTGAGCTCCCAAGGTCTAAGCAATGTAAATTTCGCAGTACACTAAAATAAATGTCAGTATATATGGTGAATTTAGATTTAGTGGTAGGATTTTCAGTTTACGAAACTACAGTTTATTCTTCTAAACTGCTAAATGAACTTTATCAACTATATTATACTGTAGAGATCTCTTAGTTTAATCTGTGAAACAGCTACAGAAGTAATGATCAGTGACCAAAGGGATTAATTATCAGACAGTAATCACCATTCTGCCCTTAGAGAGGCATGACTGCTAGGTAGGAATACCTGGGGAGACAGAGGCTAAAATGGCTAATGACCTTGAGGCCAGACATAAACATGTTTACAGAGAACTTGTCGTTGCAACAAGTTGTTACTCTTGCATTGTCATTGTTACACAATAGGATGCCATTTGCTGTACACGGTCATTGAATGCTTTACAGGTCGAATGCAGCTGCCCTTCAGCTGGGCCATGTTTCTTACGTTGGTAGCTACATTTTTGTGTGTATGTTTCAGGTGAGCAATTACGGCAGGACAGGCTTATTTATGTGGCACGTTTTCAAAGAGGTCATTCATAGTGCTTTACATAAAATAAATGCAAGTGTTGGCATCAACATTGATTAGAAGTTCTAATTAATTAGCAGTGCTAATCAAAGGCACTGTGGAATAAAACATTCAAGTGGCAGCATTTTTTCGACCTCTGATTGTTGAGATGTTCCTAAGGTGATGGAAAGATAGCACTGGATAGCATTGGATAGCACTGAGTTACCAAACTGCCCCTAGGTGTGAGTGAGTGGTGTGTGAGTGTGCCCTGCTATGGGCTGGCCCCCCATCCTGGGTTGTTCCTGGCCTTGTGCCTGCAGCCTCAGACCCCCCGCGACAATGGATAGAAACTGAGATCCTCATCAAGCAGGACATTTGGATTTCTGATAAGGTCCTTAGCCTTCATGGCCTTAGACTCAAGGTCGGCATTAACCTTTAGCCATTCCCCTTATCATGAGGCCACATTGCTACCCACCAAGCAATACTGATGTCATTAAATGTTTTCAGTCAAAAAAAAACCTTCATTACTACGGAAATTCCTGTGGAAAGTCCTTTCATCTTCCATAACTGAAAACCAGTTATGTTATAGCAGTCTGTCATGGCCAGTGTCTGTTTCTATGCTGTGGTATGTTGGGGAGGCAGCACTAGGAAGAGGGATGCTGGCCGACTGGACAGGCTGGTGAGGAAAGCTAGCTGTGTGGTGGGCATGGAGCTGGAGTCGCTGACATCAGGTGCAGATAGGAGGACCCTGAGCAGACTGCTCTCAATCCTGGACAATGACTGTCACCCTCTGCACACCACCTTCTCCAAACAGAAGAGCATGTTCAGTGATAGACTCCTGTCTCTGTCATGCAGAACAGTCAGGCTCAGAAGGTCCTTTGTCCCAATGGCCTTACAGCTCTTTAACGTCACATGGAAGAGGAGGAGTGTGATGGACTTAAGTGTTTAGGCCAGTACAGCACACTATACTCTCTATACTGTAAATTCTTATTTTTACTTTTTTTTGTTATTTTGTTTATTTTCTTATTTTTCAAATTTTTTTTCATTGCAATGGCACATAATTGATATTTTCCTTTGTATGTTTTGCAATATGTATGTGTGCGTGAATGTCATAGGTCTGTGTGCCTATATGTATGTATACTGTGTATAAGCTACTGGACACCTAAATTTCCTTCTAGATACAGTCAGTCAGTCTGTCAGTCAGTCAGTCTGTCTGTCTGTCTGTCTGTCTAACCAGTACAGGGTTGTGGTGCTATCTGGCACAAGCAAAAGCAGCAACGGTAAACTTTAAATAGATTCTTAAACATATACTACATAATCTTAAAAAGGAGCAAAGAATAAAATTGGAATGCTTACTAAAGTTTGAAGGTATAAAATAGCCTGATCTCAACCAGCTGACTACTGTGGTCCTTGCAGTGTGAGAACTGCTTGTGCGTAACACACAGCATTAATATTGCATGAGTCGCAAAGTCCTACAAAATACTACAACTATTTTTCAAATTCAGTACAAGATACCCCACCTCGTGTGTGATGTCATTCAGCGCCGATACCAGTGGAAATCCAATACCTTGAGGTGCCATACTTTTAAAAAATATGCTATATACACACTATGATTTATATATAAATACTGAATTACAGGTGTACGTCTATGAACAGGTTTAGCCATGCATGTGTTTTAGTCTGTAAACATAGCTCAGGCTAGGATGATGCAATGCTGTTGAGTACTAAGCTATTATTGGCCTGTTATTGGTCTACTTTACAGTCAGTAATATCCAACAATTACCTAGTTTTATGTAAATTTTATGTTGTTGAACATATTTATGATAACAAAGTACAAAAAATAATAAAATTCAAATTATTGGTGCCCCTCTAACACCTAGCTGAACCTGCAAACCGTTCAACTGCCTCTTGAGATCAGGACTAGCCAGAAACCAAAGGGACTCATTATGTAATTCTATTCAGGGAGACCATTAAGGGTCTAATCACCTCTGCTGTAGGAGATGCAGTTTAGCAGCACTTCAACAGGGAAAAGACCTAACGTAATACCTTCTGAGGACACTTTAATGGCCTAATGAGCTGAGGGAAATGTGCTTGTTTCCACAAAGGGACCTGTTTGTAAGAGTTTCTGAATTCATATGTTCTCTTACTTTTTAGATATGCAGTGGAGACCAGCGTCAGAAGGCAAGGTCTGCCCTTTCGTAACAGGAAACAGAATTTAGTTTTAATGCAGGCAGTTAAATAGTCATTCCGTAGATGATGAGGATAAACATACATTACTATGCAAGTACCGACGAACATTTAGTGCAAAAAAATACACTACATATATATGTTTTGATATATGATATAAAATATAAATCGCACAGGTGCATGGCTGTGCAGGGCTCAGAGTCTCTGCTGGTTTTCAGAAGATCTAGAAGGTTTCTGGAGAAATTTCTTCTGGGCCTTTGAGCAGCTTCTTATTCCCCAAAAATAAAAAAAAAACATTTATGCAGACTTGTTGCACTTTCATGTCCTGGTCATTGTGCACCAGGCGATACCCCAAGACCTGAGTCTTAACAATAATATACACAGACAATGAAATACACAGTGGTAACATTTTTGAATTTGTGCTATAGGAAATACATGCAACAAACAATATGGAACTGAATTTTGCAGATAGATTGTTCCAAGCACTGTCTGTTGGCCGCAGCAGAATAGTCGCATGTCTGTGGGCCCTTGAGTGAAGCCCTTAAGCCCCAGCTCCCGGGGTGTCATGAGGTGGGTGCCCCTTCACTATGACCTGCCAAGCTTGCTCTCACCTGTATGGAGAGCAAGATGGGGTAAAGCAAATACAGAATTTCCACATGGGAGTCACTAATATTTTTTCCACAGATGGCATCATCACTGCGTATTTTTTTTTCAAGGTTAGTGCAGGTTGTGGAGAATCTCGGCAAGCAGGTGCTGAAGAGCAACATCAGGTCTAAGTCAAGGCCAAATTGAAATATGTCTGACATTTAGCTTTTATGTCAATACCAGCAGAAGCAGGTTAGGATTAGCTGTGCTACGCAACGTATAGGAGGAGAAATGTCATAGCGGGAGCCTGATCCTACCTGAAAAAACATTGACAATTGTTTTTGAAAACTGGAACCAAGCCCTTTGCTGGTTATATAAAAACTTAACTTGTCACAAACAGACAAGGAAAGACGAGGTTTAATGCCATGATCTAAAGCTGCTACAATGAACTGCAAAAACAGGAGCTTGGTCAAAAGGTTTAGAGTTGGCAATGCTTTGGTGTGCACTGGCCGATTTATTTAGCCATTTCTTGCACTAAGCTCTTTTGACCAGCAGGTGACTGCAGTGAGCACTTGAAGCCTCATGAGATGAACCACTTTTCAATGCAATTGCCTGGAAGGATTCGATGCTTCCGGAAGCTTCATCTGGTTGTTGCTAGCAATCAGGCAAAAGGGCTTGACAGAATCGGAAACACAAGGACAAAGCAAAGGTCAAAACACAGCCAGCCATCTGTAAGTAAACTTTATTTTAGGTTATACCATATGTATTATTTATATGTTATTTGTTATACATATTATTTGTATGTTTGAATATATTATTAAGTATGTACTGACATGTAATCTCTGACTTGATTCACTTTCCTATTCTTGAGTCACTTCAATGTCACTTGGCTCCTGGTTCTTGGCAACATTGTCATGCTGACTTACCTTATAACGTGACACTGGCACCTTCAGACTCTCACGCATCTGGTGTGACACTGGTGCTGTCAGCTCTCACACATCTGGCGTGACACTGGTGCTGTCAGCTCTCACACATCTGGCCTGACACTGGCGCTGTCAGCTCACACATCTGGCGTGACACTGGCGGTTTCAGACTCTCACACATCTGGCGTGACACTGGCGCTGTCAGCTCACACATCTGGCGTGACACTGGCGGTTTCAGACTCTCACACATCTGGCCTGACACTGGCGCTGTCAGCTCACACATCTGGCGTGACACTGGCGGTTTCAGACTCTCACACATCTGGCCTGACACTGGCGCTGTCAGCTCACACACCTGGCGTGACACTGGTGCTGTCAGCTCTCATACATCTGGCCTGACACTGGCAACTTCAGACTCTCATGCATCTGGCGTGACACTGGCGCTGTCAGCTCACACATCTGGCGTGACACTGGCGGTTTCAGACTCTCACGCATCTGGCGTGACACTGGCGCTGTCAGCTCTCACGCATCTGGCGTGACACTGGCGGTTTCAGACTCTCACACATCTGGCGTGACACTGGCGGTGTCAGCTCTCCCACATCTGGTGTGACACTGGCGGTTTCAGATTCTCACGCATCTGGCCTGACACTGGCAACTTCAAAAGCATTGAGGTAGTTTGCAAACTATGTACAAGGTTATAAAACTGTGCATAAATGCATAAATGAGTGTGCAGACTTGTCTCAAGTTGATAGTCTCACCCCAGCCAGCTGACCAAAGTTGAAAGCCCTTTGCTTATAGGTTTTTAGCAGACCTAAAAGAGTTCTCTGTTTCCTTTCAGTTCTTGCGAGATGATGAGGACCTACTGACCAGAAGCACCCTCAAAGCATAGTACTGTCACCCCCATGCATCCCTGCAGACAAGGCACTTTCTGAGGTATGGGCAATGTTAGACCTGCTCCCCACAAAGTGCTGTCAATTGTGATCAGAAATTTGCCTGGACCAGTGGGTTAGGATGCAGAACCTGTGGCCTAGGAGAGGGTTTGAGATTGTGGGGAACGCAGATTAATAATCTACTAAGATTAATAATCTACTAATCTACTAATAATCTACAAAGGTCTGTTAATTGGGGGGATGAATGAAGGCAAACTAAATGTGGGGGGGGGGGGCATGCCCCACGTTTCCCCCCCCCCCCCGTTCTTATACTCATGC
Organism: Brienomyrus brachyistius; assembly: GCF_023856365.1. Taxonomy (NCBI): domain Eukaryota; kingdom Metazoa; phylum Chordata; class Actinopteri; order Osteoglossiformes; family Mormyridae; genus Brienomyrus; species Brienomyrus brachyistius. The sequence continues at coordinate 9,131,454 of NC_064550.1, forward strand.
TTGTGATTGTGAGGTTGCTGGTTCAAATCCCTGGTTCAGAGGAGTGATTTCAGTTGAGGAAAACTTGCTCAATGGGTGCTAAGTCGTTGGTTTCACATTTGATCTAAATGTATATTAAAGCACATTGACAGCAATGCATTCTGAGTGTTTTGTAGTATTACATGTGATCTTAAACCTTTGGATATTACATTAAACAGTTTAACATCTGACTGGATTAGCAAGCAGTCATTGAAACAGCCGTTATATCAGTTATAGCAAAATTGTAATTATACTGGGAAAGATGTAACAGGAAATTGGCATGATATGTGAATCTGGTTTTGATAATCTCTCAATGGGATTATGTCAGAATACCATATTGGAGGTTCTATGTAATGTTATCTTCATAACCTTTTATTTTTGCTAGCAAAAAAGCAAAAAATATTGTGTCCTCCCCCTCCTAGGATGACACAATTCCATTTTCTCCCTCCAACTTGCATCATACTCTTCATTGACGTTGCAAAACAGAGGTTTACAGAGGTCACCTTACTCCACCCTCCAGAACACTTAAACACTATATAATGCTGCTGTGATCCAACTACTTTGCAATCAGTGTCATCAGAGCACAAGAAAGAAGCAGAACATCCGAAATACACTCTCATCCATCAAGATTCACTGGTGAAACGGGGAATAAATAGTATTGTGGCGATATAATTTATCGTACATACCTTTCATTCTAAATATGCTATCCTCAAATTATTTATGTCAATTTAATTTAGTTTTAGCTTTACTGATTACTGCAAAGGGGTGGTTAGCACTGTGAACGTATTTTTAAGTGAACAAATGGATTACAAAAGCTTTCTGTAACGGGGTAAAAGTTGCGCAATTGAAACAAATAATTTAAAACTTTATTGGCTTTTTTTAGTTCAGTTTTTCATTGAGAATTTCATGTTGAGGGTAAAAAAAGGAATCCGACAGACAAATAGTATCTCGAAACTGCTAATAGATGTCTTGTAGCAAGTCAATCTCATGTCATTAACCATCTGGTTGATTGGCAGTAACGCACAGCAGTGTGTGCAGGCTGCCCTGCTTTGAGAACAAACACCTTACTACATAAGAAAGTTCTGTCATGTGAGAAAATATTTCAGATGATTAATATATTACAAATGATTCATTGTACATTTTTTCCCCTGGAAGGAAGCAGCTATATTATTATGCTGTAAATGTAAATGTTTTTAAAATTCAGTTTGATTAACATTGTTTCCCTCTTATTTTCAGCACTTAGCATTTTGGATATATTCCGGCCTTAATTGACACACCCCCAGCAGCTGCATTCAGTATTTCAGGACTAAATGAATCCAAAGAAAACAAGAATGTAATATTTGCATTTTCTCTTCAAGGTTATATTTTCACTCTCTTCCTAAATCTGACTATAATTATTACAATCTCACTAGAGAAGGACCTACATCAGCCGATGTATATTTTCCTCTGTAACTTGTGTATAAATGCATTGTACGGCACTCTGGGACTCTACCCTAAATTTCTGTATGACTTACTCTCGGACACCCAAAACTTTTCATACATAGGTTGTTTGCTTCAGAATTTTGTTATCCTCTCATATGCTTTGTGTGAATTTACCAATTTAACAGTGATGGCATTTGACAGGTATGTAGCAATATGCAGGCCTTTGCATTACCATACCATTATTACCCCTGTGACTACAGGCAAACTACTGGTTTTCATTTGGATGGTTCCGTGCTGTTCTGTTGTCTGTTCCATTCTACTGATTGTTAGAGTACCCTTTTGTGGTATCAATATCAATGCTGTGTACTGTAAGTTTGTCATTTGCAGTGGCGATTCTATATTCTTTGCGTACAATGCAGCAGTAACATTCATATATTTAGCAATGGCGATGTTTGTCATCTACTCTTATGTTAAAATACTGTATGCCTGCAGGAAATCGAAACAAAGCCAGTCTAAATTCATACAAACCTGTCTTCCCCATTTAATTAGCTACATAAACTATATTGTCGTTACATTGTTTGAAGCGTTTAGCACTTACTTTAGTAGAAGAGACATTCCTGATTGGTTTAACATCGTTATGTCTATGGCTTTTTTAGTCACCCCCCCCGTTGTCAATCCCATTATTTATGGCATGAACCTTAGACCAATCAGGACAAGGATAAGGAAAATGTTGTAAAACATGCCTTTTTAATGTTTATGAAGAACAATACCATACATGTTTAGAATTAATTAACACGTGCTTAATTAAATACGTTTTTTTTTTTAGTTAGTTAAAGCTTATACATTACAGATATTTACCTTTATAGTTTGTAATATTTCCCCACATATCACAACCACTGTTAAATGACCTGGGTGGGGTGGGTTGACTTGGGGGTGTGCAAGTAAATTGTTGTGCATTAAGATCTGTATGCACAAATGCAAATATTATTTAATATTCTACTTTTAATTTTTAATGGAACATTTATGACATGGTCTGTCAACAGCCTACTTATGAAGGACCCCAAAGTGCAAATTTTAGCAATTAAGAAGCAATATTAATACTCTTTTCTCTAAGTGAAATGTAGTTTGTGTTGTCAACCCTTTTTAAATACAGACTTTTGGACATTATAAAACGAATTTGTTTTTGAACTTGAACTGAAATCTGCTTTCTTACAAGTGAAATACAGTACGTGTTCAAATCAAACCTCTCAGTATTCGGCTTCAGGCTTTTACAAAAATCACTGAAGTACCACTAGAGGGAAGCAAACTCAACACTAACAGCACATGATAACAGGCAGTGCATCATTTAATTCTTTTTCTACGCCCCTGCACCCAGGATTACCTGATTTGGTCTCACTACACAGGTTATGACATTGTGTTCTGCAATGGTGACAAAAACTGCCGGGGTTTATTAATATAAATTTATTTTAATCATGACTCAAACAAACTTTCATTTCACTGTCTATTAACACTCATTCTTCTAAATTAATGATGTTGCTCTTAAAACGGAAACTATCGAGCCTAAAACCCATTTGGCAAATGGCTCTAAAAGCAGAAGGCTGACAACCATTAAACAGGCGCTTAATAAATTAAAAGACCCTCATTTTAAGGTATTAGCCTACAACAAAATAAAAGAAATATAGCAAAATTATGATGCATCCATTTTCCAAACCACTTATCCTACTGGGTCCGGTGGGGGGGTCCGGAGCCTATCCCGGAAGTAATGGGCACGAGGCAGGGAACAACCCAGGATGGGGGGGCAGCCCATCACAGGGCACACTCACACACCAGTCATTCACCCCTTACGGGCAATTTAGCAAGTAGCAAATTATGATATTTAATATAATGTTTTAAAATGAAATGAAACACGTAACAATGATTCCTTGCCTTCCCATTCTATCAGCTTCCCCCTGAGCGGCGCTGCCAAGCCTCACGAGGTTAACAAGCAGCGTCACCCCAACAATCCAGCAAGGAACTATTGAATTAGCGTGATGATCAGGAGAAGAATGTGCCAATACAGCAGGAAAAAAACCTTAATATCACAGTTTGGGAACTTCTAGATTCCTCCAGTTCTTATCGTAAGAACCACCCCCCCTCCCATTACTTTGGAGCATCAAAATACCGTGTCTGACAGTATGATAAATTAAACAAAACTATTACAAACTAAGATTAACTTTATTGATCCAAGAGGAAAATTGCTACCATGGTTACACTAACTACCTACACCGAAGGCAGCGTTTGATGGCATGATGTCGTTTAGCTTTTAAGCAGTTTTATGAATATAAGCCTGTGTCAGCTGTCTAATGTCAGTTGTGTGATCAATGATGGGCTCGGTATGTGGTATAATTGTCAGTAGTATTTCAATTTCTTCGAATGATAAATTTGTTCTGCAATGGGCTGGTACCCCATCCTGGGTCGTTCCCTGCTTCGTGCCCATTGCTTCTGGGATAGGCTCCGGACCCCCCACGACCCAGTAGGATAAGCGGTTTGGAAAATGGATGGATGGATGGATGGATGGATTAGGTTAAAAACCAATAAAACTCCAACCTCAAAATTAAACCAAGCCCAAAAAAACCACAACCAGCAACTCAATGAATTTCTAAGTGGAAAAGTCCAGCATCACTTATAATAAGAAGATATGGCAACATTGCCCATGAGATGCTGCTAACTGAACGGTTTGACTTTAGCTGCAGATTCTGAATGAATGTTAATATAGCACTTTTTCAAACACTGAAAGCATTTTACAGAAGCAATGGCGAGCCACTTCTACGACTCCCACTGTGTAGCCCCCACCTGGATGATGTGACAGCAGCCATTCTGCACCAGTACGCTCACCACACTGTAGCTATGGTGGTGACGGGGAAGGAGAGAATTCACCAGTTAGACATTGGGGATGATTAGGAGGACAGTGGGCAATTTTAGGCAGAACATCAGGATACCATCCCCAAAGATGCAGGTTTTCGTCTATCCAAAGGACGGCACTAATTTTACAGCCCAATGTCTCTGTCACTGCACTGGGGTCCACACAGACCACAGGATGGGCTAACCTGCTGGCCACAGTGTCCCCGTCACTGCACTGGGGCATTGGGATCCACACAGACCACAGGATGGGCTAACCTGCTGGCCACAGTGTCCCCGTCACTGCACTGGGCCATTGGGATCCACACAGACCACAGGATGGGCTAACCTGCTGGCCACAGTGTCCTCGTCACTGCACTGGGGCATTGGGATCCACACAGACCACAGGATGGGCTAACCTGCTGGCCACAGTGTCCTCGTCACTGCACTGGGCCATTGGGATCCACACAGACCACAGGATGGGCTAATCTGCTGGACACTGTCCCCGTCACTGCACTGGGCCATTGGGATCCACACAGACCACAGGATGGGCTAACCTGCTGGACACTGTCCCCGTCACTGCACTGGGGCATTGGGATCCACACAGACCACAGGATGGGCTAATCTGCTGGACACTGTCCCCGTCACTGCAATGGGGCATTGGGATCCACACAGACCACAGGATGGGCTAACCTGCTGGCCACAGTGTCCTCGTCACTGCACTGGGCCATTGGGATCCACACAGACCACAGGATGGGCTAACCTGCTGGACACTGTCCCCGTCACTGCACTGGGGCATTGGGATCCACACAGACCACAGGATGGGCTAATCTGCTGGACACTGTCCCCGTCACTGCAATGGGGCATTGGGATCCACACAGACCACAGGATGGGCTAACCTGCTGGCCACAGTGTCCTCGTCACTGCACTGGGGCATTGGGATCCACACAGACCACAGGATGGCCTTCCACTGTGGGCCACACCATCACCTCTTCCAGCAGCAACCCAGCCTTCCCAGTTGGTGTCCCATCCAAGGACTGGCCAGACCCAAACCTGCTTAGCTTCAGGTGGAGTACCAGGTCTGGCCAACAGGTGGTACAGCTGCTGGGGTTGTAGTTAACCTCACAACCAAAGTTCACAACTTGCGCTGTTTACAACTAGGCATGAAAATTATTGGCTTCTATTAAAAATGTTAAATAAAGCCCTAACACACAATTAAATTATATTGATATAAACAGTATTTTGTCATCCTATATCTCGTTTTGAGAACAATATTGATATATAAAACCATAAAAAAAATGTATCTTAATAATGCGATATAGGCTGTCACTCTGCGATCTGCAGCTATGCTTTTCCCAACCCAGATGGAACAAAACCATGCCTTTTCCTATTTGGCGTCATGAAAGTACAGCCCCTCTTCACGTGATCCATTGGGTTTGGGGAAAAAACAGGATGTGGACATTTAAAATATGTTATTGCATTAATATATTCGTATTCGGTGATCGAGCTGTTCACAACAGCATAAAACAGTTGCTTAAAAAAACAAAAGTTTAAAAGGTGTGGACATTTCCTAAATACATTATTGCATTAATTATACTTATCCAGTGATTGCACTCTAAATAAAGCAAAAGTTTAAGTTCTCTGGTGGTGCAGGTCTCCCCAGACCCCAGCCCTTCTTTTTGCACGGCTTGGTGGGGACCTGTTACTCTCCAACAGGCTGTTTCCTTTGCTGGCCCTACTGCTCCACAACTCGGGTGGCCTCACGCATCTGCTCCCACCCAGCCAGCTGCTCCCGCAGCTTCTCCATGGACTCACAAAGCCATTCCTCATCCTGCTCGCTCTGCTCCCACTGCTTTGCTAGCTCGCAGGGCTCCTCGGCCAGCTGGGCCTCTAAAACTCGACTCGTGCTGTTGCTCCCAGTCCTGCTAGCTTTGCTGCCATTGCTCTTCAAGTTCGTGGCACGGCTAAGCGTCCAGCATGTCGCACGCCTCCTTGCGACCGAGAAGATCAACCTCAGTCTGCTGCATCTGTTGGTTGGACTAGCAGCTAGGGTCACGCTGCGGGTCCTTGCTGACTGTGAGCAGGCAGAGCCTGCCATCATCCCCAGTCACCAACCACGTCTGAGATGGAAAGCCAACAGGCTGGCAGGAGCAGCTTGAGTGCAAACAGAACTGGTAACTTTAGTAGGACGAGGCGGTACCTCCCTGACTCTGTCGTTGCCTGTTTGTCTGCAGGCAGCTCTGGTGGGGGCTTCTAGGCAACAGCATGCCCAGTACCACTTCTCCCCACAGCACATGCAGACCAGCCTCTTGTCCCAGAGTGTGTGGTCTTAAGTCATCCTCGCCGAAGAATCGCTGCCGCTTCTCCCCTACTGCCACTTCTCAGCTGCCTGCACGTATGCCAAGCTGGAGTGGTCTGGCAGAATGAGGGTACAGAGAGCCCTGTCCAGTGCATGTAATGCCGCGCATGCAGAGTATACATGAGGTACAAATGGAGCAGGTGGTACGAATTGGGTAGTTCCATAGGCTACCACCCAGCCCTAGACTTAGTCCTTAGCCCTTGTCATATATTTTCCACACTTTTCAAATTAATTGTGTGGCTCCTCTCAGTCCTCACTGACACCTTCCAGTGAGCTGCACCCCTCACTGGTTAAGATCCACTGGAATAGTGTAGCGGTATAGTATAGCATCATCAGAAACACAGGGCCTCAATCATTACATCATACATGAGGAAGTAATTCCCAAATCATTCCAGTACTGAAAAAAAGTGTAACCCGTGATCTCACAGGAACACGATGACTATATATAAAGACACTATCACTGCTCTCACTGCTCAGTCTGAGCATCGGGGCATAAGAAGGTAGAGGCTCAGAACGAGAACCTGGAGACATGATAACATGGTAACATGGCAAAGGTTTTGTGGTTCTATTTTGAATGTTTTACTCTTTCACAAGCGGGTGGAAAGTGGATGGATGTTTTGCTTAAGATAACAAATACACTATATGGACAGAATTATTGGGACACCTGGCTATTACACATATGGGGACCTTTATGACGTCCCATTCTGAATCCACAGGCATCAATATGTAGCTGGTCCCCCCTTTGCAGCCATAACAGTATGTAGGATTTTTTGGCCCCGTTACAGCTGCAAAAGGGGTCCAGCTCTATATTGATGCCATGGATTTAGAATGTGATGTCATAAAAGTTCCTGTGGTGTAATGCTCAGGTGTACCAGTACTTTTCTGTATATTGTGTATTTGTCATCTTAAATAGACATCCATCCATTATCCACCCGCTTCTCCTATCTAGGGTATGTTGATTGGGGCTCTCGAGAGACTGAGCGAGGTGTCTGAGTGTCTGGGATTGTGGGTGTCCTGGTTAAATTCTAAGATCCAGGCATTTAATGACTTCAAAGGACGCGATGTTACAGTATGAGCTCTGACTCATGGCTGGAATTCACAGAAAACACGCAGCTTGCTTGGGAACCTCTCGTTCATTTGGACTTTGTGTGTCTTCACTCTTCTTCTTTCTAGGATTCTGACTCGTGTTCCTGTAGCAGATGAAAACCTCTTCTGTTCAATATTACCCTAGAAGGACACCAGTGAGGGAAGAAATAACATGGATAGCCGTGCATTGAAGTTGTAACTACAGTATATATAAATGAAGAGCATATGAAAATATATTTTAAATTAATGGCATTTTTTCCCTTTTTTCCAGACCGTCCAGATATATTTTATTGAAAATGGAAACATCCACTGTTGCTTATATTACCCTTAAGGCACTGAATGAATCCAGAACAAACAAATACGTGATATTTGCCTTTTCTCTTCAAGGTTATATTTTCACTCTCTTCCTGAATCTGACTATAATTATTACGATCTTGCTGGAGAAGGACCTACATCAGCCGATGTACATTTTCCTCTGTAACTTGTGTATAAATGGGTTGTACGGCACTGTGGGATTTTACCCTAAATTTCTGTCTGACTTACTCTCTGACACTTATTTGATTTCCTACAGTGGATGTTTACTTCAGACCTTTGTCATCTTCTCATATGCATTATGTGAATTTACCAATTTAACAGTGATGGCAATTGACAGGTATGTAGCAATATGCAGGCCTTTGCATTACAGTACTGTAATGACACCTGTTACTATATGCAAGCTGTTGATTTTTATTTGGATACTTCCATCCTGCACAGTTCTGTGTTCCATTATCCTGAATATTACTCTCCCCTATTGTAGACTGTATGTCAGCACTCTGTATTGTAAAATAACTGTTTCAACCTGCAAACAGGATAGTGTGACATTTGTGTTCAATGGAACATTAGGAAGTATATATTTACTAATGGCCACATTTGTCATCTACTCCTATGGTAAAATCCTTTTTGCCTGCAGGAAATCGAAAGAAAACCAGGCTAAATTCATGCAAACTTGTCTTCCCCATTTAATAAGTTGCATTAACTATATTCTCATTACCTTCCTTAATGGATTTAACTTTGATTTTAGTGGTAAAAACATTCCAGAGTGGTTTAGCAGCTTTATGTCTGTGGCATTTTTAGTCAATCCTCCTATTATTAATCCCATTATTTATGGCATCAACCTGAGATCTATACGCAGAAAAACCTGTAAATGCTGTAAGAGACGGCGGGTTTTGGAGTGTAGCTTCACATTTTGAACAATGAATCCCCTTAGTAGGTATTTTCTATACATTTCTTTCTTAGCTATCCTGTACATGTTTAAAAATTTGCATGCATAATATTTCTCCAATGTTGCCTTTCAGAAGATGTTAATGTGCTCCTGAATCACATGCACATTTAGTCGTCGTTTGCGTCGGTGGCCACCTGTGTCGTCTAATTGGTTGACCGGTGCTGATTATAATAGACAGCTAGAGCTCACAGCCGTATCACACCAGTGTTTTCCCAAGCAGCTAGTGATGAGAGACGCTTCTGTCTTCTTAGCAGGGGATTGAGACACAGACTTGCAGTGTCTATAGGGAGCTGCACTGCGTGAGCTGCAGTGATTAGTGTGCTGTGCTGGACAGGCTAGAGAGAGGCGGCAAAAATGTGTCAACGAGACCAAAACAGATCTTATCTATTTCTTATTGCATTATATTTAAATGTGTCATCAATAAGTGTATGTTATAACATTCTTAAAATAAATTAAACTGTATCTCACTTGTTTCTTGTGGTTGTTAGAGCATGCAAGATATATATATAAAAAAATTGGTTTGAGCAGGCATTTAATTTTTTGGAATTCATCTTCCAAATGATTTAATTATATTTTAAATTTTTTCATCACATTGAATTAAAAATAGTCCGATCCCCCCCCTCCCCCCCCCCCCCCAAGTCTAATGCTTATTAGCACTGACATGTAGTAAATATTCATACAATGCCCTTAATAATGTTTGGAGAAAAGACACATTTTTCCCTACTTTACCCCTCTGCTCCATAGTTTAAATATTTGAAATCAAACAGTTAAGACAATATTAAACTGCACGTTATATACATACAAAGTACAAATTACAGTATAAGCATACAAAAAGTTATTTATATACATTTTGGTTTCACCACGTATAAACACTTTTTATACACAGCCCCCCTATTTCAGGGGACACAGCAATAATAGGTATATTAAAGCAGTGATGTTTAGTACTTTGCTACATAATCCCTACTGCAATGACTGCTTGAAGTCTGCGATTCAAAGACATCATCAGGGGCTGAGCATCTCCTCTAATGACGCTGTGTCAGGCCTCTACTGCGGCCACCTTCATCTCCTGCTTGTTTTGGGGACTTTACTTATCCCGAGGGAAATTCTTTTGTCATATACATGCTCAGTGCAACAAGAGGAATAAAGGTAAGGTAAAGAGTTTAAAGGGAACAGAAGTAATAGTAATAGAAGTAATAGTGCAAATAACTATGAGTAATACTTTGTATTATAACTATATAAATACTCATACTCTTTACAAAGTAAAAAAATAACTATAACTAAGCTATAACAAATATAATAAAATAACAGATTATTAGTGCACGTGGTAATGAAAAGTGACTTAGTGTTTGTGCCTTGAATAATTGAGATAGCAGAATGTGATGATGGATAAAACAAACATTCAATACCAAACAGATGAGTAATATTGCACAATCCAAATAAGGATTAATGACAAATTCTGAAAAAGATCACCTACAAAATGAGGAAGAGTTAGACAGTCTTATTGCCACAGGTAGAAAGGATTTCCTGTGGCGTTCAGTTCTGCATTTGGAGGCAGTTAGTCTTTTGCTGTGGGAGCTCTGATGACCCATCATGTCTGCGTGCATGGGGTGGGAGGGGTTGTCCATGATGCTGAGAAGCTTTTTCAGCATTCTCCTCTCAGACACCTCCGCCAGGTTCTCCAGTCTGACCCCCAGGACAGAACCAGCCTTTTTAATCAGCTTGTTCAGCCTGTTGGCATCAGCTGCCTTCACCCCATTGCCCCAGCACACAGCTGCAAAAAACACTACGCTCTCCACCACAGAGTGATAGAACATAGTCAGCATTTTCCTACAAACATTGAAAGACCTGAGCCTCCTCAGTAGGTAAAGCCGGCTCTGCCCTTTCTTGAAAACAATATCTGTGTTCTTGGACCAGTCCAGCTTACTGTCAATGTGAACCCCCAGGTATCTGTAATCCTCAACCACCTCAACATCTGTTCCTCTGATGGTGACAGGGGTGGAAAGAGGAGCCTGCTTCCTAAAGTCCACAACCAGTTCATTTGTTTTTGTGATGTTTAGCTGTAAATGGTTCAGCTCACACCACTCAACAAAGCTGTCCACCACACTCCTGTATTCATCCTCCTGTCTGTCCCTGACACAGGCCACAATGGCAGAGTCATCAGAGAATTTCTGCAGGTGACACGACTGAGACCTGTACCTGAAGTCAGACGTGTAGAGGGTGAAGAGGAAGGGAGATAGGACAGTCCCCTGTGGCGCCCCCGTGCTGCTCAGGATGCTATCAGAGCAGCAGCTCTTCAGCCGGACATGCTGTGGTCGATTTGTTAGGTAGTCCGTAATCCAGGCTACCAGTGGGGTGTCCACCTGCATTTCCGTGAGCTTATTCCCCAGCAGTGATGGTCTGATTGTGTTAAAGGCACTGCAGAAGTAAAAAAACATGACCCTCACAGTGTTTCCAACAATGTCAAAATGAGAATAAGCCTGGTTCAGCAGGTAGATGATCGCGTCCTCCACGCCGATGTGGGGCCGGTAAGCAAACTGTAGGGGGTCCAGCTCAGGCTCCACCAGCAGCCGCAGATGTTTCAGGATAAGTCTCTCCAGCACTTTCATGACATGTGAAGTCAGAGCCACTGGCCTGTTGTCGCTGGGGGTTGAAGGGTGGATCTTTCTGGGGACAGGAACCAAACAGGATGTCTTCCAGAGTGACGGGACCCTCTGCAGTTTCAGACCCAGTTTCAGTTTGCTCCTCTAGCAACCGCTCATTCAACACAAAGTCAAATCAGCGGAACCCAAGGATTCTTCAAAGAGACACTGTATCAAATGAGTCCAGTATTCTTCTCAGCTCACTGGATCGTGTCCATGTCTCACAGCCATACAACAAGACATGGACCTTCGTCCTCTTGCAAAGATATCGGGAGCGCCACACACCCCATTCCAGCGACCTCATGACCCCCCATGCTCTTCCAATCCGTCTGCTGACTTCATAGGAAGAGTCACCAGAGACATGAATGTCACTGCCGAGGTAGGCAGATCTCTCGACAAGATCGACATTTTCCCCACAGACAGACACATTACTAATGGCTGTGCCTAAGAAGTCATTAAATGCCTGGATCTTAGTCTTTAACCAGGACACCCACAATCCCAGACACTCAGACTCTCTCGAGAGCCCCGATCAGAGCCTCCATTGACTCAAGATCAGTAAATCTTTCTTCACCAACGGACGCCCCACAGCCACTGGACCCCAAAACCCTGCCCATCACCCAGTCCATACAAGCAATGAACAGCGCAGGAGCAAGAACACACCCCTGGTGAACCCCAAAATCAACTGGAAAATACGCAGGGGTTCTCCCTCCACTCCGCACAGCACTCACAGCACCAGTGTACAGGCCGGCCACGACGTCCAGCAACTTCGGGGGGATCCTGCAAAGTCTCAGGATGCCACACAGGGCCATCAACCTAGTCGAACACTTTACGAAAATCAAAGGCTGCAAAGATACCTCAGTGCAGATCATGGTAGACTTCTTAGATGTAAAAAATTGTATATTGGCAAAAATTGCATACATCATCTAATTTTACGTTATGGGACAGATGACAACTTCAACAACAATGTCAAACCCGCTCTCAGGAACGAACCGAAAGGTGGAAAAAAAATCTAGCAACAAACCACACTGTTAACGTTTTCTAATGTTATGTCCTATGACAAAATGTGTTAGTTTTAAATGATATTAAACTAAAATTTGTTTGCATATGGGAAATACATTGTGTGTGTGTGTATGCCTGTGTGTCTGTGTATTTACTATTTATCCATATAAATCCCCCCCCCCACCAGGTCAGCAAATTTTGGTCAGGGGGGCATGATAAATGATGTTTGGGCTATTTAGCTGAAAGGTTTAGAAACCTTGGATACTTGTCATCATTAACGACAAAGGACCTCAACCATTACATCATTCACGATGAAGTCATTCCAAAATCATTCCAGTGCCGAGGAAAAAAAATGTAAGCCTCGATCTCACAGGAATACCTTGATTATATATATAAAGACACCATCACTGCTCTCACTGCAGTGTCTGAGCATCGGAGCGTGAGAAGGAAGAGGCTCAGAACGAGAACCTGGAGACAAGACAACGTGGTAAAATAGCAAAGGTTTAGCAGTTTTTCTTTGAATGTTTTACTCTTGTATTTGTCATCTTAAATAGACATCCATCCATCTTCCACCCGCTTCTCCTATCTAGGGTAGTGACGCGATGTTACGAGGTCTGACTCATGGCTGGAATTCACAGAAAACACGCAGCTTGCTTGGGAACCTCTCGTTCATTTGGACTTTGTGTGTCTTCACTCTTCTTCTTTCTAGGATTCTGACTCGTGTTCCTGTAGCAGATGAAAACCTCTTCTGTTCAATATTACCCTAGAAGGACACCAGCGAGGGAAGAAATATTCTACGTGGATAACAGTGCATTGAAGTTGTAACTACAGTATATATAAATGCAGAGCATATGAAAATATATTTGAAATTAATGACATTTTTCCCTTTTTTCCAGACCATCCAGATATATTTTATTAAAAATGGAAACATCCACTGTTGCTTATATCACCCTTAAGGCACTGAATGAATCCAGAACAAACAAATACATGATATTTGCATTTTCTCTTCAAGGTTATATTTTCACTCTCTTCCTGAATCTGACTATAATTATTACGATCTTGCTGGAGAAGGACCTACATCAGCCGATGTACATTTTCCTCTGTAACTTGTGTATAAATGGGTTGTACGGCACTGTGGGATTTTACCCTAAATTTCTGTCTGACTTACTCTCTGACACATATTTGATTTCCAACAGTGGATGTTTACTTCAGACCTTTGTCATCTTCTCATATGCATTATGTGAATTTACCAATTTAACAGTGATGGCAATTGACAGGTATGTAGCAATATGCAGGCCTTTGCATTACAGTACTGTAATGACACCTGTTACTACAGGCAAGCTGTTAATTTTTATTTGGATACTTCCATCCTGCACAGTTCTGTGTTCCATTATTCTGAAAATTACTCTTCCTTTTTGCGGGCCATATGTCAGCACTCTGTATTGTAAAATAACTGTTTCAACCTGCAAACAGGAGAATGTGGGATTTACATTCAATTTAGTAACAGGATGTATATACTTATCAATGGCCATATTTGTCGTCTACTCCTACAGTAAATTAATTTCTGCCTGCAGGAAATCAAAAGAAAAGCAATCTAAATTCATGCAAACATGTCTTCCCCATTTACTAAGCTGCATTAACTATCTATTTTTCTCCTTCCTTGATGCATTTAGCGATAAAAACATTCCACAGTGGTTTAGCAGCTTTATTTCTGTGGCATTTTTAGTCATCCCTCCTGTTATTAATCCCCTTATTTATGGCATCAATCTCCAATCTATACGCTCAAAAATCTGTAAATACTGTAAAGGAGGGTAACTTTTGGAGTGTGGCTTCGCATTTTGAATAATGTGATTTCTTAGGTAGATATGTTCTCTATATATTTTTCTTAAAGTTAGCTATCCTACACTCATTAAAGTACCTCATTTAAAGTGTGAATTTAATGAAAACTTTTGAACATACTGCTTTAAATACATGTTTAATTGAATACATGTTAATTTATCTTAATCATCTGCACATATAGTATATATATACAATTTGAGCTGAAGGTGGTTATTAATGTTGCCTTTAAGAAGATAGAGTTAAATAGAGTTAATGTGCTCCTGAATCACATGCACATTTACAGTAGTCGACGTTGCAGCCCAGGTGGCCACATGTGTCGTCTAATTGGTTGACCGGTGCTGATTATAATAGACAGCTAGAGCTCACAGTTGTATCACACTTATGTTTTCCCAAGCGGCTAGTGATGAGATGCTTCTGGCTTTTAACAGACTTGCAGTGTCTATAGGGAGCTGCACTGCGTGAGCTGCAGTGATTAGTGTGCTGTGCTGTGCTGGGCAGGCTAGAGAGAGGCGACAAAAATGTGTCAATGAGACCAAAACATCCATCTTATCTATTTCTCATTATCTTATGTTTAACTGTATCACCAGTAAATGTACTGTATATTATGGCATTCTTAAATTTAATTGTTTCTGGCTTGTTTCTAATATATTATGGTTGTTTTAATACAGAAAATAAAAAAAATAGAATAACCTCTTTCTGAGATAAACATGCTTCTAGCTAAAATATGTAATGTTTATATTATTGTCTGTGTTTATGTATCAGCTGGTATGTGTCAAATGTGTAAAAATGTAGGCAGTGTATATGTGTTTGTGTGTGTTTATCATGAAACACAAGGTTTACACTGCACACCAACAATAACATGTGGGGCTGCACGGTGGCGCTGTGGTTATCATTGTTATTTCACACGTCTCGGACCAGGGTTCGAGTCTCTGCCATGGTTCCATGTGTGTGGAGTTTGAATGTTCTCCCTGTGTCATTGTGGGGTTTCCTCTGGGTTCCCCAGCTTCTCCCTGCAGCTCAGGAACAGGCTGAGGTAAACTGGAGTTACCAAATGAATGATTCAGAGTGCCCCTAGTGAGCAAATGGTGTATGAGTGTGCCCTGCAATGGGTTTGCACCCCATCCTGGGTTGTTCCCTACTTTACACCCACAGGCTCCAGACCCCCCCCCCCCCCCCAGACAAGCAGCTTCAGAAAATGGATGGATGGAAAAATAACAAATAAAAAATGACAAGAAAATAAGTAATTTTCTAACACATATATTAGAGCTATATGAAACAGGCATAAGCCTACTATTAAAACTGCAAAGACTTCATTAAGTGCCCCGCACAATTTGAAGCATAACTGGATGCATAAACACGTAAAGTGAAGTAAATTTTTTTTTGTTCAGACATATGCTTTATAGGGATATGCATCTATCTCTGAGGCGATGCGATACACATCTCGATGCATCGCCAAAGATCCGATACATTAAAGATTCATATAAAACAACTACTACTGTGATACAACACCCCTATTGCAGTGGAGTACAATTCAACACGATACGATGCAGGGCATTGCCGGATTTGCCTCCAACTCTCATGATGCTCGGCTGAGAGATTGGCAGAGATTTGGCCGCTGACAGCAGTGGTGAACTGTAGATGAGAGTGAGGGATTGATAACAGTTTAGAGAGGGGGAATCAATCTAAAAATAAAATCATTGGTCAAAAAAGATGGTTCAAATTTCTATATAATAAAGACGTAGAGCCTCTACTAAAAATAATATATTTATGTAACGCTGGCCGTGTGCTGCCTCCCGCTTGATAACTCCAGTGGGCAGGGCAGGCCAGGCCCAGGACCCTCCCGTCATAGCACTCTGCATTGTTTCAGTAGGTTGATGATGTCACTGGCATTGTCAGGGAGGTGCAGGCCTAGCTGTGGTGCAGCAGCAGCAACTGTGGTGACAGTCTGATTCTTTTTCTCCTTCCTTGATGCATTCAATGATAAAAACCTTCCAGTGGTTTAGCAGCTTTATGTCGGTGGCATTTTTAGTCATCCCTCCTATTATTAATCCCAGTATTTATGGCATCGATCTGTGCGCAACGAAGAATATATTTTTCCACCAAAACGCACCCCTAACAATCCAATAAACATTGATATTATTCACATTAGTAGAAAACAAAGCGCAAATTCTCTTCCCCAATGATCCACACACCACAGAAAAAAATTTTTTTATAACTTATTAAAAGCCTATAAATGAAGGGACAGAAAAACACTCAGAAATTGGCTGGAGTTCTAATAAAAATAAAACATAGCATCCTCTTTATTAGGAAGACAATTACTTGATATTTTCATAATATTTGTTCACAAAAGTTTATATATGTATGCTTGATGTTGAGCTCTGAAAAAGGAGTAGAAATAGAAAACACCCATTGTGTAATTGGAACACTGTCTATATGTCAACACAATGATTGTCACCAAACACCTATACCTCAAACTCCCACCCTGGTCGCTGTGTAATGATCTGGTAAAACTGAAGTAAAGGAGGACCCTGCTGCTGGAGCTCTGCTTTCCCAGTCGAGGAGTCAAAGGAGTCGAGAAGGACTCAAAGATCCCTTGCGGAGGACGTGCAGAAGAATTTGACTCAGCTGAGAAGCTAGTTTGCTGAGGTAATGATCTGGCAAGTAGCCTTGGACTGTGGGTTGCCTCCTTCCCCGCTAGAGAGAGATGCAATACCGCTTTCGTCAAAATGACAGGTCGGGTCAAAGGTCACGTTCAAAAGTTCAGTGGGCGGAGCTTATGTTGTAGTGGGTTGAGCTTGGTTGTGTAACTGACGCAATAGCATGTGGATTTAATTATTTATTTAAATATTTTTTTTTTGTCTTCTTCCCCGGGGGTTGGTTGTGTAACTGCTGCAATGGTATTTGTATTTAATTATTTATTTATTATTTTAAATGATTGTGGCTTAGGGGGCCTGGGTTGGTTGTGTTAGTGATGCAATGGTATTTGGATTTAATTATTTATTATTTTAAATGCTTATTTTAAATGTTTATTATTTTAAAATGATATTGAGGAGAGTGCTTATGAGTGTGTATTATTTTAAAAATGATATTGATGAGAGTGCTTATGAGCGTGTGTTATTTGAATAAGTTATTATTATTATTATTTTGTGGGGCGCGGGCGGGAGTGAGCGTGGCTGGGTTACCTGATGGAGCGCGAGCGTACGGTGTGCGGTAGCGTGGTAAGGTCCCCGGGCTTCGGAGAATCAGCAAAGGACTTATTCACATACTGGTGCGGTAGCGCGGAAAGGTCCGCACGGCTTTGGATAATCCTCGGAGAGAGCGATGCGGGAGAGCTGAGAGGCGTGCTGCTGCGCGAGTCTGAGAGAAACTGTGAGAGACTGTGGGATAAAATGGTAAAGTTGGAGCAAAGAATGAGAGGAGGAGGTGCAGGGTCTATCGTCCAATAAAAACGCTCGGCGCTAGTTTTGACCGTGTGTTTTTTCCTCACGCAAGCGTTTGTATCACATCGGCGTATGGCGCCAATTTGTAAAGGTCATAAGTCGAGACATACATCGAGTCTGTCAATTTGTCCGCCAGTAAATTCTGCAGGGCCGTGCCACCTGGCCATCGAGGCGCCCCCCTACCCGGCCACGCGGGCCATACATCGAGTCTGACACTTTTGCCCTCCAGTAAATTCTGTTTAAAGTTTTGTTTTCACATACGTCCCAAATTACAGATAATTTTCTTACACAGGCACGAGTAGCATCATCAAGGCCGTACCACCTGGTCATACATCAAGTCTGACAATTTGCCCGCCAGTAAATTCTGTTTATAGTTTTGTTTGTCATACATGACCGTGCAGATATGGGGTGACAGAGACAATTAAATTGTATTGCGGCGAGCGGGGGGGCCTATTCCTCCTAGGGCAGAGGCACAAGTATCTTCGAGGTCTTACCCTTCCTGCCAGCCAAAGAGGTTCATCCAGGCCTTACCCGGTGAGTATATTATTTCTTTTATTCGCGTGATAAAAATGCTAATTAATTAAATTAAATTAAATTAAATTAAAAATAACATTCTAATAATAGGTATTCTCTGTTTTTTCTATGTACAAGAGAGAGAGACTGCGCTGACCGGTCAAGAGAAAATCTACAAGAGACCTGAATCAGCAGTGTTATAAAGCACATAGCCAACGCTAATTAATAAAGAATTTAAGCATAATAGCCCAGACGTACCATGGCCTATAGCTGGTAGAAACGGAGCTATCCTACGGCCTACAAGATAAAAGCATATGGCACCAAATTGGAATCAGTAGTCTTTAAAAGAATAAATGGACTAGCAACTGTCTCTGGGGGAGCAGCCCCGGTTAGGTACTATTAAGCAGCATTTAGTGACATGCATCAAAACACATTTTTTAAAACTTTGACAGAATAAAGTCTTAGTTATTTTAATAAATACGTTTTTCAGTAAATGTTTATTCACGCGCATGCGGACAAACACACACCCCGGAGGTCAAACTAAAAAAAAAGTTGATACAAACTACAGTTGTATCGGACACGCACACAAAAACACAAAAGAGTTTGCTCAATCAAAAAACACCAAACATATATAGTTCACGTTTTTTATTAAAATGTATAAGGATTGTTTTGATTTAAATTAATATGAGTGGAATATAAGTCATTTACGCAACAGGATTTGAGGAAGAACCTAAATAGCAGCTAGAAATGACCGACCAGGCAGGCAGAAGTCTGCTTTTCTTATCTCACAAGTCATGGAAGGGTGGGAGGGGGGGCCACATAAGTGTGGGGTAGGAACTGTGGAATCAGGCAGGGGTGTAAGAATTTAGGATATAGTCTTGTTATTTTAAAGAAGGTGTACATGATTATTTAATTATATTTAAAGAAGGTGTACATGATTATTTAATTATATTTAATAGGAACCAGTAAGCTGCATTTAGCACCATGCTGCAAATACACATTAAAAACTTTAAAGAATAAGGTCTTAGTTATTTTAATAAAGACATCCTACAAGGTGCCCACGGCCCCAGCTTATATAATCTACAAGCTTGATCTGAGATGCTTGCTGGAGTACAATGCTAAGTTGACAACGGTAACGGAGCTGCAGACTGTTTGATAGTTAATGAAACATAGTTCAAATTCAACAGTGTCAGCAGTCATCCACTATGCAGGGAGACTACAGATTTACTATAACGACCCCATTTATCTGCTAGAATTATTTAAAAATTGTTTTTGACAGAATAAAGCCTTAGTTATTTTAATAAATATGTTTTTTCAGTAAATGTATATTCATGCTCATGTGCACAAACACACACACACACACACACACACACGCACACCGGTGGTCAGGGGCTATAGAGTTTAACTTTAGGTCTGTGAAAGTATAGGACCGCCATGTGTATACAGACCCCAAAACATACTAACTTAGTCGTTCATGAGTCTTATTGTAAAAAACCACACAAAATAGACTTGTAAATTTTAAAGAAAACACATTAACAGCTTTTGTTAATGTTTAAATGTATAAAAACTTTAGATGTGTTTGTTAAACAGTCAAACAAAAATGTGTTATTTTAAAGTAGTATAAAATATAACCTTAACTTTGGACGCAAGATGAACAACCTACACAGACACAAACACAGACAGACACACACACACAGCAAAACCCCAAGCATGCGCACAAGCGCACAACCAAAGGTTGGGAAGTGTGCTTTCCTTATCTCACAAGTCATGGAAGGGTGGGAGGGGGGCCATATAAGTGAGGGGTAGGAACTGTGGAATCAGGCAAGGGTGTAAGAATTTAGGATATAGTCTTGTTATTTTAAAGAAGGTGTACATGATTATTTAATTACATTTAATAGCAACCAGTAAGCTGCATTTACACATTAAATGCAAATACACTTTAAAACTTTAAAGAATGGTAATATAACTTGACCATAGTTTTTAGTTACACAAATATTTTAAGACGTAACATGAACGTTTTTCAAAGTAAGATGTACAAATGTTTTAAAATGTGACATGAAAGTTTTTCAAAGTAAGATGTACAAGTATTTTAAAATGTAACATGAAAGTTTTTCAAAGTAAGATGTACAAATGTTTTAAAATGTAACATTAAAGTTTTTCAAAGTAAGATGTACAACTGTTTTAAGACGTAACATAAAAGTTTTTCAAAGTAAGATGTACAGATGTTTTAAGATGTAAGATGTTTGGGTGTTTTACAAAAACATTTTGTTATATGTTTGCAGCCCAAACGTATTTTTAAAATGTACAAAGTTTTATGCATTCATTTTGTGAATTAGTTTTGAAATCTAATATGAACATGGCTTTTATTTTACAAAAGCAAAGTTGTAAAAAGTTTGTAGGGATTTTATCAAAGGAGATTTTGTTAATGTAATATGAAGTTTTTTTTATTTTCAAAGTTGCACAAGTGTTTTAAAATGTATCATGTATACGTGTGTTTTATTTTTCAAGCTTGTGTACATTTATCAAATGAGTTTTTAAAATGTACCATGACCGGGTGTTTTATTATTCAAAATAAAAGTTGTGCATATGTTTTGTTATATGTATGTAGCACGGTTGTGTTTTTAAAATGTACTAATTTTGTGGGGTGGTGGGAATAAACCGTATTTAAAGGGGTACCTCTCATGGAATCTACCAATCTTTAAGGAAGCACTTCTTTACACAGCGTGTAGTCAGAGTATGGAATAGCCTTCCTGATAATGTAGTGCAAGCTGAATCCTTGGGTTCCTTTAAATCAGAGCTGGATGAGATTTTAACGACTCTGAGCTATTAGTTTAGTTCTCCCCAAGCGAGCTTGATGGGCCGAATAGCCTCCTCTCGTTTGTATAGTTCTTATGTTCTTATGTTTATATGTATCTATTTTATGTTTTGGCTGCATGTTTGAACCTGAGACCAGTTTTCAAATGGAGTCTGTTTCAGAATACTACATTCACACCCCCAAAACCTTCATATCCCAAATACTGCATCATGAAAGGTGAAAATTGGTAGGTTTATGCTGGTGAAATAATGAAAATAGATGCTGCTGCTTTTAAATCATTCACAAGGTTGTTTATTGAAATGGTTTATTGAAAGGCATCTAACAATTTCAAACACATATGGAGATATAATAGACATTCGCCTCAGAATTATATTTTATGTAATTTTATCTTTAAAGTGACCTTATTAAATTTGTTTCCCGAAGTAATAATTTCATCCCACACCCTGAGTGCTTTTGCACGCTGGTTATATGTGCTGTTAGTGTGCTAACAGCATTTTCTACCCAGGGAGTCTGATCGAAACCCAAAATCAAGCTGCTGCTGTGAGCTCCTGCTGAGCACCCTGCTCGGAGGCATGTACACTCGACGGACGCTACGGAGTGTTCCAGTGACCGCCCACTAGTACATATCTGCTAGACTCGACACTCGCCGTACCGTACACCAGACAAAGCATAACACAGTGAGGTGAACAGTGATTTCTATCATCTATATTCTTGTCCTCAGTAGGCGTTATGATGCTGACGTGTCACTGAACGTGTCAGCCAATGTAGTCCATATCTGGTTTGATATCTTACTCCTGGGGATACCTGCATTTCTAGGGACACATTGAACTGCTTATAGACTTTTCCCAGTTTAGACCGTAAACCCGAACTGGACTGTGCATGAGCAGATAAGTATCATTTCCGCTCACTACTGCTTCACGGCAGCTGGGCGATTTCACAAATTGATTAATTGCAGTTTTTTTTTCTTAACAAAGGTTGTACTTAGCACTTATTTGAATTATTGTGTATATATGTGTTTTTAGGGGGCGGCATGGTGGTGCAGTGGTTAGCACTGTTGCCTCACACCTCTGGGACCTGGGTTCGGGTCTCCACCTGGGTCACATGCGTGCAGAGTTTGCATGTTCTCCCCATGTCGTCGTGGGGTTTCCTCTGGGGACTCTGGTTTCCCCCACAGTCCAAAAACATGCTGAGGCTAATTGGAGTTACTAATTTGCCCATAGGTGTGCATGTGAGAGTGTGTGAGTGTGCCCTGTGATGGGCTGACCCCCCATCCTGGGTTGTTCCCTGCCTCGTGTCTATTGCTTCCGGGATAGGCTCCGGACCCCCCGTGACCCAGTAGGATAAGCGGTTTGGAGGATGGATGGATATGTGTTTTTAAATTACAAAGATTATTTTATTTAAAGCCTCGTGCCCATTGCTTCTGGGATAGGCTCCGGACCCCCCGCCACCCAGTAGGATAAGCGGTTTGGAAAATAAATGGATGGATGGATGGATTTTATTTAAAAATAGTATTTAGCACGATTTGGCTTATTACAGTTTAATAATATTTTGTAATTATGACATGTTATAATTGTATTTTTAAATAATTTGTACTTAAAAGTCTGTGGTACATTGGGCGGAGCTTAAATTTGGACGTTATTGTTATTATGAATTATGACGTCATAAGAGGGATGGGGAACGTATCCCTTATTCTCATTGGTCGAGTGTTTTCTCCATATACCTTACATTGCCGATAGGGGGCCATATGGTTTGGGTGATAAGGGTTGCTGTTAAACTTTAATAGAATAAAAATACATTACATGTATTTATTTGTGTTATTTTTAATTGCGTTTTTATGGAATAATAAAACATATGGCAGGATGAATGCAAGCTAGCGCATACACATCCAGCGGGGCCCGTCCGGCCACAGGCACGGGCTGTTAGGAGTAGGCACAAGCACCACGGCGTATTTTAAAAGAATGTGGGGATCTGAACAGGCTGGTAGGAGTAGTTGCACGGCACTGGTAATTACACTATATTGGCAACCACTTGAGCCAGGTCATATGACCTACCAGGAAGTTATAAAAGGCTGCCAAGATGGAATCTCATTCTCTTGCTGCTGTGTTTTACAACTGGACATGGGGTGGGTTCTTCTTCCCTGTGGGTAAGGAAAGGAGGAGAGGGTTTGTTTGAGAACTTGAATGTTTAATTTAAATTTTAATTTTACCAGGGTGACTGCTAGCAGCATGTAACTCTTCATGGAGGATGCGAGGTTTGGAATTTTATCATTTGACGTGATCCCCTACGAGCTGCTGGGCTACAGACACTGAGGCTCTGGTAACTTGGGTTATACTGTGGGATTTAAAAGGTTCTATGTTTCTTTGTTGATTGTTTCTTTGTACCTGTAGCATTGGAACGCTTCCTCTTGGTGTTGCTGTGCTGCGAGGGCATTAAGCATTCCTGCAAAGGACCAGACTAGCCACTGTTTTAGGTTTACTTGATAGGCTTGTAAGTTGCAAGTGTAATTTTAGTATTGTATTTTGGGCGGTGGACATCGGACATCATCCACTACTGGCTTCCTCATCTTGCATCATCTACCCTCCCCTTATGTTTGTACATGGGATCTTTCTGTACAAGGCCGGATCCGCACAGGCTTTTGCTCTGCTGTTGGGGTGCCACACTGAGCGGACACTGTACTGTTGTGTGTAGTGTTTGTCGTGTTGCATGATGTGTGGTTTTGCTCTTTTCTTTGTCACCAGGGGCCTCCTGAGCTGAGAGCTGCGCGTGCTGATCTGACCTTACTATCTGGAGGATAGTCAGCTGCCCCAACCCTGCCAGCAGCCTGTTTTATTTGACTAATTGATTTTACATATTTGTAATAAAGTGGATTGGGTTTTATTTTCATATGCCTTTGTTGTCCTTTTGCGGGGAGGGTTCGAACTTAGCCACGTTACAGAAGGAACATTAGGGGTTCCTCCTGCCCTTACCAGGAGGTGGCGTAGTCAGAGCAGTGTGGGTATTCTGTGCTTTGGGCACCACAAGAAAGCATCGAAATGTTTTAAAGAGAAACTTTAGCGTTATTTTAAAAAGTCAAGGAATAACCCTGTTAATTCTCGTTTAAATAAATTAATGCGAGAGAGTCGGCTCTTCAAAGAAAATACTGTGTGGCTCTACGCGCATGCGCTGCATGAGAGCGAGCCAGAGAGGAGAGCGCATTCGCTAATTTAATCAAGAATTAACCGCGTTATTCCTTGATTCTTGTTGAAATGCTTAGAGCGTTTTAATTTATTCACATTAGCATAAAAGTGCTTCATTATTTAATCCCCTACAACCATGACGTTTATTTGAAATAACAGGCGCTCCGCTGGTGTCGCCATTTTGAAAGGGGCTGGCCACTTCGGTCTATTTCGACCGCTTTTTTCAAACAGACCTGCCGATTATACCCGAGCTCTGGGACTCATTTCGCCTTTTGGCCTATTTCTTCTAAAAATTTGCTGTTTAAAGGCTTTCTTCAACCTAACACTGGTAAATACCGCTAAAGTTTTTCTTCTAGTTCTTTAAGCATGTTGATTAAATTAAAAAAGTGCTTCTTTTAAAACGACGTGCTGTATGTTGGTTTCGCTTGTGCTTGTCTAAACTCGGCATTTGCTCTTCTGCTTCTTTCGGGCATGTTTGTACTTGTTAAAATTCAACCAAAAATAAAGAAACGCAAAAATAAAACAAAGCAATTAAAGCCAAGCAGTTGCTCAAATTCTGCCGTAGCGATTGAAGAACTTTTGTCGGAAGTTGGATTCGAACCCACGCCTTACTTCGGAGAACAGAATACACCTTACTTAGAAAGGCCATTTACGCTGCGTGGGAGGCTTTAGACCGCTCGGCCATGGGGCAGTTTCCAGTTGAACCCTAAGGAGTAGGTTAAGTCCAGCCTTGGCTTCCAAGCTGACGTTTTTCTACATATGTGCTTGTGTATCATGGACAGTAAGAGGGGGCAGGCAAGGAGAGAATATCTCTCTTTGGGGATCAATAGAGTGTTGTTATTATAACGTCTAAAACGTATGATGGTCTGTCGATAAATCAATAACAATATCAATGAAGTCAATGTTTATGTAAAGAAATCAGAATTCAGGAAAAGCCAGGGGCCGGACCGGAGTGTAGGGGGCGTGGCCAGAGACAGCCTGCTGACTGTTCCAAATCATGGGTGCATGTTACAAGTCCGGAACATATTTTAACTTAGTACTAACTTAGCATCATATTTGATCTGATTCGACTGAATATCCCAGGTTTCCATCTCTCATGCATCTGGTGTGACGTGTTTGTCAGACTCTCAGGCTGGCGCAAAGAAATCTTACGGGAATTGAACGTCTCACTCCGGTCAGCTGAGCAAAGTTGGTAACCTTGGTATTGTGTGTAGGAGATTCGGTATAACTATAATTTCGTTCTCCATTTACATGCCCGTAGTGTCGTTAAGTGTTATGTAGTTTTGCCCGAAACGCAAAAATTAAACAAAGCAATTAAAGCCAAGCAGTTGCTCAAATTCTGCTGTAGCGATTGAAGAACTTTTGTCGGAAGTTGGATTCGAACCCACGCCTTACTTCGGAGAACAGAATACCCCTTACTTTGAAAGGCCATTTTCGCTGCGCAGGAGGCTTTAGACCGCTCGGCCATGGGGCAGTTCCCAGTTGAACCCTAAGGAGTAGGTTAAGTCCAGCCTTGGCTTCCAAGCTGACGTTTTTCTACATATGTGCTCCTGTATCATGGACAGTAAGAGGGGGCAGGCAAGGAGAGAATTTCTCTCTTTGGGGATCAATAGAGTGTTGTTATTATAACGTCTAAAACGTATGATGGTCTGTTGATAAATCAATAACAATATCAATGAAGTCAATGTTTATGTAAAGAAATCAGAATTCAGGAAAAGCCAGGGGCCGGACCGGAGTGTAGGGGGCGTGGCCAGAGACAGCCTGCTGACTGTTCCAAATCATGGGTGCATGTTACAAGTCCGGAACATATTTTAACTTAGTACTAACTTAGCATCATATTTGATCTGATTCGACTGAATATCCCAGGTTTCCATCTCTCATGCATCTGGTGTGACGTGTTTGTCAGACTCTCAGGCTGGCGCAAAGAAATCTTACGGGAATTGAACGTCTCACTCCGGTCAGCTGAGCAAAGTTGGTAACCTTGGTATTGTGTGTAGGAGATTCGGTATAACTATAATTTCGTTCTCCATTTACATGCCGGAAGTGTCTTTAAGTGTTATGTAGTTTTGCCTGAAACGCAAAAATAAAACAAAGCAATTAAAGCCAAGCAGTTGCTCAAATTCTGCCGTAGCGATTGAAGAACTTTTGTCGGAAGTTGGATTCGAACCCACGCCTTACTTCGGAGAACAGAATACACCTTACTTAGAAAGGCCATTTACGCTGCGTGGGAGGCTTTAGACCGCTCGGCCATGGGGCAGTTTCCAGTTGAACCCTAAGGAGTAGGTTAAGTCCAGCCTTGGCTTCCAAGCTGACGTTTTTCTACATATGTGCTTGTGTATCATGGACAGTAAGAGGGGGCAGGCAAGGAGAGAATTTCTCTCTTTGGGGATCAATAGAGTGTTGTTATTATAACGTCTAAAACGTATGATGGTCTGTCGATAAATCAATAACAATATCAATGAAGTCAATGTTTATGTAAAGAAATCAGAATTCAGGAAAAGCCAGGGGCCGGACCGGAGTGTAGGGGGCGTGGCCAGAGACAGCCTGCTGACTGTTCCAAATCATGGGTGCATGTTACAAGTCCGGAACATATTTTAACTTAGTACTAACTTAGCATCATATTTGATCTGATTCGACTGAATATCCCAGGTTTCCATCTCTCATGCATCTGGTGTGACGTGTTTGTCAGACTCTCAGGCTGGCGCAAAGAAATCTTACGGGAATTGAACGTCTCACTCCGGTCAGCTGAGCAAAGTTGGTAACCTTGGTATTGTGTGTAGGAGATTCGGTATAACTATAATTTCGTTCTCCATTTACATGCCGGAAGTGTCTTTAAGTGTTATGTAGTTTTGCCTGAAACGCAAAAATAAAACAAAGCAATTAAAGCCAAGCAGTTGCTCAAATTCTGCTGTAGCGATTGAAGAACTTTTGTCGGAAGTTGGATTCGAACCCACGCCTTACTTCGGAGAACAGAATACCCCTTACTTTGAAAGGCCATTTTCGCTGCGCAGGAGGCTTTAGACCGCTCGGCCATGGGGCAGTTTCCAGTTGAACCCTAAGGAGTAGGTTAAGTCCAGCCTTGGCTTCCAAGCTGACGTTTTTCTACATATGTGCTCGTGTATCATGGACAGTAAGAGGGGGCAGGCAAGGAGAGAATTTCTCTCTTTGGGGATCAATAGAGTGTTGTTATTATAACGTCTAAAACGTATGATGGTCTGTTGATAAATCAATAACAATATCAATGAAGTCAATGTTTATGTAAAGAAATCAGAATTCAGGAAAAGCCAGGGGCCGGACCGGAGTGTAGGGGGCGTGGCCAGAGACAGCCTGCTGACTGTTCCAAATCATGGGTGCATGTTACAAGTCCGGAACATATTTTAACTTAGTACTAACTTAGCATCATATTTGATCTGATTCGACTGAATATCCCAGGTTTCCATCTCTCATGCATCTGGTGTGACGTGTTTGTCAGACTCTCAGGCTGGCGCAAAGAAATCTTACGGGAATTGAACGTCTCACTCCGGTCAGCTGAGCAAAGTTGGTAACCTTGGTATTGTGTGTAGGAGATTCGGTATAACTATAATTTCGTTCTCCATTTACATGCCGGAAGTGTCTTTAAGTGTTATGTAGTTTTGCCTGAAACGCAAAAATAAAACAAAGCAATTAAAGCCAAGCAGTTGCTCAAATTCTGCTGTAGCGATTGAAGAACTTTTGTCGGAAGTTGGATTCGAACCCACGCCTTACTTCGGAGAACAGAATACCCCTTACTTTGAAAGGCCATTTTCGCTGCGCAGGAGGCTTTAGACCGCTCGGCCATGGGGCAGTTTCCAGTTGAACCCTAAGGAGTAGGTTAAGTCCAGCCTTGGCTTCCAAGCTGACGTTTTTCTACATATGTGCTCCTGTATCATGGACAGTAAGAGGGGGCAGGCAAGGAGAGAATTTCTCTCTTTGGGGATCAATAGAGTGTTGTTATTATAACGTCTAAAACGTATGATGGTCTGTCGATAAATCAATAACAATATCAATGAAGTCAATGTTTATGTAAAGAAATCAGAATTCAGGAAAAGCCAGGGGCCGGACCGGAGTGTAGGGGGCGTGGCCAGAGACAGCCTGCTGACTGTTCCAAATCATGGGTGCATGTTACAAGTCCGGAACATATTTTAACTTAGTACTAACTTAGCATCATATTTGATCTGATTCGACTGAATATCCCAGGTTTCCATCTCTCATGCATCTGGTGTGACGTGTTTTCAGACTCTCAGGCTGGCGCAAAGAAATCTTACGGGAATTGAACGTCTCACTCCGGTCAGCTGAGCAAAGTTGGTAACCTTGGTATTGTGTGTAGGAGATTCGGTATAACTATAATTTCGTTCTCCATTTACGTGCCCGTAGTGTCTTTAAGTGTTATGTAGTTTTGCCTGAAACGCAAAAATAAAACAAAGCAATTAAAGCCAAGCAGTTGCTCAAATTCTGCTGTAGCGATTGAAGAACTTTTGTCGAAAGTTGGATTCGAACCCACGCCTTACTTCGGAGAACAGAATACCCCTTACTTTGAAAGGCCATTTTCGCTGCGCAGGAGGCTTTAGACCGCTCGGCCATGGGGCAGTTTCCAGTTGAACCCTAAGGAGTAGGTTAAGTCCAGCCTTGGCTTCCAAGCTGACGTTTTTCTACATATGTGCTCGTGTATCATGGACAGTAAGAGGGGGCAGGCAAGGAGAGAATTTCTCTCTTTGGGGATCAATAGAGTGTTGTTATTATAACGTCTAAAACGTATGATGGTCTGTTGATAAATCAATAACAATATCAATGAAGTCAATGTTTATGTAAAGAAATCAGAATTCAGGAAAAGCCAGGGGCCGGACCGGAGTGTAGGGGGCGTGGCCAGAGACAGCCTGCTGACTGTTCCAAATCATGGGTGCATGTTACAAGTCCGGAACATATTTTAACTTAGTACTAACTTAGCATCATATTTGATCTGATTCGAATGAATATCCCAGGTTTCCATCTCTCATGCATCTGGTGTGACGTGTTTGTCAGACTCTCAGGCTGGCGCAAAGAAATCTTACGGGAATTGAACGTCTCACTCCGGTCAGCTGAGCAAAGTTGGTAACCTTGGTATTGTGTGTAGGAGATTCGGTATAACTATAATTTCGTTCTCCATTTACATGCCGGAAGTGTCTTTAAGTGTTATGTAGTTTTGCCTGAAACGCAAAAATTAAACAAAGCAATTAAAGCCAAGCAGTTGCTCAAATTCTGCTGTAGCGATTGAAGAACTTTTGTCGGAAGTTGGATTCGAACCCATGCCTTACTTCGGAGAACAGAATACCCCTTACTTTGAAAGGCCGTTTTCGCTGCGCAGGAGGCTTTAGACCGCTCGCCATGGGGCAGTTTCCAGTTCAACTCTAAGGAGTAGGTTAAGTCCAGCCTTGGCTTCCAAGCTGACGTTTTTCTACATATGTGCTCCTGTATCATGGACAGTAAGAGGGGGCAGGCAAGGAGAGAATTTCTCTCTTTGGGGATCAATAGAGTGTTGTTATTATAACGTCTAAAACGTATGATGGTCTGTCGATAAATCAATAACAATATCAATGAAGTCAATGT
The DNA here is from genome assembly GCF_023856365.1 of Brienomyrus brachyistius. NCBI lineage: Eukaryota > Metazoa > Chordata > Actinopteri > Osteoglossiformes > Mormyridae > Brienomyrus > Brienomyrus brachyistius. The sequence goes on from NC_064550.1 coordinate 9,161,499, forward strand.
TTATGTAAAGAAATCAGAATTCAGGAAAAGCCAGGGGCCGGACCGGAGTGTAGGGGGCGTGGCCAGAGACAGCCTGCTGACTGTTCCAAATCATGGGTGCATGTTACAAGTCCGGAACATATTTTAACTTAGTACTAACTTAGCATCATATTTGATCTGATTCGACTGAATATCCCAGGTTTCCATCTCTCATGCATCTGGTGTGACGTGTTTGTCAGACTCTCAGGCTGGCGCAAAGAAATCTTACGGGAATTGAACGTCTCACTCCGGTCAGCTGAGCAAAGTTGGTAACCTTGGTATTGTGTGTAGGAGATTCGGTATAACTATAATTTCGTTCTCCATTTACATGCCGGAAGTGTCTTTAAGTGTTATGTAGTTTTGCCTGAAACGCAAAAATAAAACAAAGCAATTAAAGCCAAGCAGTTGCTCAAATTCTGCCGTAGCGATTGAAGAACTTTTGTCGGAAGTTGGATTCGAACCCACGCCTTACTTCGGAGAACAGAATACACCTTACTTAGAAAGGCCATTTACGCTGCGTGGGAGGCTTTAGACCGCTCGGCCATGGGGCAGTTTCCAGTTGAACCCTAAGGAGTAGGTTAAGTCCAGCCTTGGCTTCCAAGCTGACGTTTTTCTACATATGTGCTTGTGTATCATGGACAGTAAGAGGGGGCAGGCAAGGAGAGAATTTCTCTCTTTGGGGATCAATAGAGTGTTGTTATTATAACGTCTAAAACGTATGATGGTCTGTCGATAAATCAATAACAATATCAATGAAGTCAATGTTTATGTAAAGAAATCAGAATTCAGGAAAAGCCAGGGGCCGGACCGGAGTGTAGGGGGCGTGGCCAGAGACAGCCTGCTGACTGTTCCAAATCATGGGTGCATGTTACAAGTCCGGAACATATTTTAACTTAGTACTAACTTAGCATCATATTTGATCTGATTCGACTGAATATCCCAGGTTTCCATCTCTCATGCATCTGGTGTGACGTGTTTGTCAGACTCTCAGGCTGGCGCAAAGAAATCTTACGGGAATTGAACGTCTCACTCCGGTCAGCTGAGCAAAGTTGGTAACCTTGGTATTGTGTGTAGGAGATTCGGTATAACTATAATTTCGTTCTCCATTTACATGCCGGAAGTGTCTTTAAGTGTTATGTAGTTTTGCCTGAAACGCAAAAATAAAACAAAGCAATTAAAGCCAAGCAGTTGCTCAAATTCTGCTGTAGCGATTGAAGAACTTTTGTCGGAAGTTGGATTCGAACCCACGCCTTACTTCGGAGAACAGAATACCCCTTACTTTGAAAGGCCATTTTCGCTGCGCAGGAGGCTTTAGACCGCTCGGCCATGGGGCAGTTTCCAGTTGAACCCTAAGGAGTAGGTTAAGTCCAGCCTTGGCTTCCAAGCTGACGTTTTTCTACATATGTGCTCGTGTATCATGGACAGTAAGAGGGGGCAGGCAAGGAGAGAATTTCTCTCTTTGGGGATCAATAGAGTGTTGTTATTATAACGTCTAAAACGTATGATGGTCTGTTGATAAATCAATAACAATATCAATGAAGTCAATGTTTATGTAAAGAAATCAGAATTCAGGAAAAGCCAGGGGCCGGACCGGAGTGTAGGGGGCGTGGCCAGAGACAGCCTGCTGACTGTTCCAAATCATGGGTGCATGTTACAAGTCCGGAACATATTTTAACTTAGTACTAACTTAGCATCATATTTGATCTGATTCGACTGAATATCCCAGGTTTCCATCTCTCATGCATCTGGTGTGACGTGTTTGTCAGACTCTCAGGCTGGCGCAAAGAAATCTTACGGGAATTGAACGTCTCACTCCGGTCAGCTGAGCAAAGTTGGTAACCTTGGTATTGTGTGTAGGAGATTCGGTATAACTATAATTTCGTTCTCCATTTACATGCCGGAAGTGTCTTTAAGTGTTATGTAGTTTTGCCTGAAACGCAAAAATAAAACAAAGCAATTAAAGCCAAGCAGTTGCTCAAATTCTGCTGTAGCGATTGAAGAACTTTTGTCGAAAGTTGGATTCGAACCCACGCCTTACTTCGGAGAACAGAATACCCCTTACTTTGAAAGGCCATTTTCGCTGCGCAGGAGGCTTTAGACCGCTCGGCCATGGGGCAGTTTCCAGTTGAACCCTAAGGAGTAGGTTAAGTCCAGCCTTGGCTTCCAAGCTGACGTTTTTCTACATATGTGCTCGTGTATCATGGACAGTAAGAGGGGGCAGGCAAGGAGAGAATTTCTCTCTTTGGGGATCAATAGAGTGTTGTTATTATAACGTCTAAAACGTATGATGGTCTGTTGATAAATCAATAACAATATCAATGAAGTCAATGTTTATGTAAAGAAATCAGAATTCAGGAAAAGCCAGGGGCCGGACCGGAGTGTAGGGGGCGTGGCCAGAGACAGCCTGCTGACTGTTCCAAATCATGGGTGCATGTTACAAGTCCGGAACATATTTTAACTTAGTACTAACTTAGCATCATATTTGATCTGATTCGACTGAATATCCCAGGTTTCCATCTCTCATGCATCTGGTGTGACGTGTTTGTCAGACTCTCAGGCTGGCGCAAAGAAATCTTACGGGAATTGAACGTCTCACTCCGGTCAGCTGAGCAAAGTTGGTAACCTTGGTATTGTGTGTAGGAGATTCGGTATAACTATAATTTCGTTCTCCATTTACATGCCGGAAGTGTCTTTAAGTGTTATGTAGTTTTGCCTGAAACGCAAAAATAAAACAAAGCAATTAAAGCCAAGCAGTTGCTCAAATTCTGCTGTAGCGATTGAAGAACTTTTGTCGGAAGTTGGATTCGAACCCACGCCTTACTTCGGAGAACAGAATACCCCTTACTTTGAAAGGCCATTTTCGCTGCGCAGGAGGCTTTAGACCGCTCGGCCATGGGGCAGTTTCCAGTTGAATCCTAAGGAGTAGGTTAAGTCCAGCCTTGGCTTCCAAGCTGACGTTTTTCTACATATGTGCTCCTGTATCATGGACAGTAAGAGGGGGCAGGCAAGGAGAGAATTTCTCTCTTTGGGGATCAATAGAGTGTTGTTATTATAACGTCTAAAACGTATGATGGTCTGTCGATAAATCAATAACAATATCAATGAAGTCAATGTTTATGTAAAGAAATCAGAATTCAGGAAAAGCCAGGGGCCGGACCGGAGTGTAGGGGGCGTGGCCAGAGACAGCCTGCTGACTGTTCCAAATCATGGGTGCATGTTACAATCATCATATTTGATCTGATTCGACTGAATATCCCAGGTTTCCATCTCTCATGCATCTGGTGTGACGTGTTTGTCAGACTCTCAGGCTGGCGCAAAGAAATCTTACGGGAATTGAACGTCTCACTCCGGTCAGCTGAGCAAAGTTGGTATCCTTGGTATTGTGTGTAGGAGATTCGGTATAACTATAATTTCGTTCTCCATTTACATGCCGGAAGTGTCTTTAACAGCTGATGAACCCTGAGCCACACGGGGACTGGGAGTTTTAACCGTGAGACTCGACACCTAGGCATTAGATCCTTATGTCAGCAATGCTCCCCATGCATGTACCCAGTGTAGGGTCAGGTCCAGAGAAAGCTGTAACTACGAGTGCAGCTGATTAATAGCATTTAATTTATAACAGTAGGAGCTAGTAAACTACATTTAGCAGTCGCATTAAAACACGTTAAAGACTTTAAAGAATAAAGGCTTAGTTATTTTTTAATAAAGATGGCTTTTCAGTAAATGTTGACTTCCCTACAAGGTGACCCCCAAGGCCTATGCTTATAGCATCCGGGTGCCTGATTTGAGATGCTTACTGAGGATGCCATGTTAACACCGGTAACTGAGCTGCACCATCTGTCACACTTAATGAAACTTAGTCCTAATTCAACAGAACCAGTCGTCATCCACTTTGCAGTGAGATTTCTGAGCGAAAAGTGAGCGAAGTTTCATTTTCTTACTTTACCACCTATCGGTTAGTAAGGGAAATGGAGGCGGTAATATGTCGGACACGTCAATGGCACTGAGCGCGAGGGAGTGTGCGGTGTGGCGCGAGCTGCTAGCTGATGTAACGCTGCGAACAGTGGGGCTCTTACGTTTTTAAGATGCCGCTAACTATCCCCGAGACACTTTAGCCAGGTTCGTGTATATTTGCTCTTAATGCTGCGGTCAACGCCAGGAGGGAGCTGGCTAGCAATAACATCTTTAGCTGGTCTTAAAGCTTGCTGTATTTTTCATTCAGTAAATACACGGTTTAGAAGAAAACCTAATCGACATTTAAATAAATAAAAAGTAAACGTACAAAACTATTGAAATCCACAAGAAGCATGTGCATATTTTTCTGGTTTGCATGTTATGTGTGGTTGTCTAAGCACCGTCGGCCTAGTGTTTGATAGGTGATGGAGAAGCATACGGTCGTAAACTGCATGCGCTTATGCCAACAGGTGTTTAACATACAAACATAGACGCTTTTCTCTAACGTAAAACATTTAAAGGCTCATTCTGTTTTGTCGACATTCTTTAATTTTATTCAAGTAGCCTCTAATCACCTTACACTTGTTCTATTTTACTGTAGAGTATTTTAAAACAATGTCACTGAAATGTCACCACATGTCAAAGCTAACAAGGTAACATGATTGTATCAGCGGAACAAAAAGCCGTCGCCTGGATATGTATAGACAGATCATGTATTGCTCAGCAAATCGACCTTTTCTTATCTCACAAGTCATGGAAGGGTGGGAGGGGGGGGCCACATAAGTGTGGGGTAGGAACTGTGGAATCAGGCAGGGGTGTAAGAATTTAGGATATAGTCTTGTTATTTTAAAGAAGGTGTACATGATTATTTAATTATATTTAAAGAAGGTGTACATGATTATTTAATTATATTTAATAGGAACCAGTAAGCTGCATTTAGCACCATGCTGCAAATACACATTAAAAACTTTAAAGAATAAGGTCTTAGTTATTTTAATAAAGACATCCTACAAGGTGCCCACGGCCCCAGCTTATATAATCTACAAGCTTGATCTGAGATGCTTGCTGGAGTACAATGCTAAGTTGACAACGGTAACGGAGCTGCAGACTGTTTGATAGTTAATGAAACATAGTTCAAATTCAACAGTGTCAGCAGTCATCCACTATGCAGGGAGACTACAGATTCACTATAACGACCCCATTTATCTGCTAGAATTATTTAAAAATTGTTTTTGACAGAATAAAGCCTTAGTTATTTTAATAAATATGTTTTTTCAGTAAATGTATATTCATGCTCATGTGCACAAACACACACACACACACACACACACTAACGACCCCATTTATCTGCTAGAATTATTTAAAAATTGTTTTTGACAGAATAAAGCCTTAGTTATTTTAATAAATATGTTTTTTCAGTAAATGTATATTCATGCTCATGTGCACAAACACACACACACACACACACACACACGCACACCGGTGGTCAGGGGCTATAGAGTTTAACTTTAGGTCTGTGAAAGTATAGGACCGCCATGTGTATACAGACCCCAAAACATACTAACTTAGTCGTTCATGAGTCTTATTGTAAAAAACCACACAAAATAGACTTGTAAATTTTAAAGAAAACACATTAACAGCTTTTGTTAATGTTTAAATGTATAAAAACTTTAGATGTGTTTGTTAAACAGTCAAACAAAAATGTGTTATTTTAAAGTAGTATAAAATATAACCTTAACTTTGGACGCAAGATGAACAACCTACACAGACACAAACACAGACAGACACACACACACAGCAAAACCCCAAGCATGCGCACAAGCGCACAACCAAAGGTTGGGAAGTGTGCTTTCCTTATCTCACAAGTCATGGAAGGGTGGGAGGGGGGCCATATAAGTGAGGGGTAGGAACTGTGGAATCAGGCAAGGGTGTAAGAATTTAGGATATAGTCTTGTTATTTTAAAGAAGGTGTACATGATTATTTAATTACATTTAATAGCAACCAGTAAGCTGCATTTACACATTAAATGCAAATACACTTTAAAACTTTAAAGAATGGTAATATAACTTGACCATAGTTTTTAGTTACACAAATATTTTAAGACGTAACATGAACGTTTTTCAAAGTAAGATGTACAAATGTTTTAAAATGTGACATGAAAGTTTTTCAAAGTAAGATGTACAAGTATTTTAAAATGTAACATGAAAGTTTTTCAAAGTAAGATGTACAAATGTTTTAAAATGTAACATTAAAGTTTTTCAAAGTAAGATGTACAACTGTTTTAAGACGTAACATAAAAGTTTTTCAAAGTAAGATGTACAGATGTTTTAAGATGTAAGATGTTTGGGTGTTTTACAAAAACATTTTGTTATATGTTTGCAGCCCAAACGTATTTTTAAAATGTACAAAGTTTTATGCATTCATTTTGTGAATTAGTTTTGAAATCTAATATGAACATGGCTTTTATTTTACAAAAGCAAAGTTGTAAAAAGTTTGTAGGGATTTTATCAAAGGAGATTTTGTTAATGTAATATGAAGTTTTTTTTATTTTCAAAGTTGCACAAGTGTTTTAAAATGTATCATGTATACGTGTGTTTTATTTTTCAAGCTTGTGTACATTTATCAAATGAGTTTTTAAAATGTACCATGACCGGGTGTTTTATTATTCAAAATAAAAGTTGTGCATATGTTTTGTTATATGTATGTAGCACGGTTGTGTTTTTAAAATGTACTAATTTTGTGGGGTGGTGGGAATAAACCGTATTTAAAGGGGTACCTCTCATGGAATCTACCAATCTTTAACAGCTGATGAACCCTGAGCCACACGGGGACTGGGAGTTTTAACCGTGAGACTCGACACCTAGGCATTAGATCCTTATGTCAGCAATGCTCCCCATGCATGTACCCAGTGTAGGGTCAGGTCCAGAGAAAGCTGTAACTACGAGTGCAGCTGATTAATAGCATTTAATTTATAACAGTAGGAGCTAGTAAACTACATTTAGCAGTCGCATTAAAACACGTTAAAGACTTTAAAGAATAAAGGCTTAGTTATTTTTTAATAAAGATGGCTTTTCAGTAAATGTTGACTTCCCTACAAGGTGACCCCCAAGGCCTATGCTTATAGCATCCGGGTGCCTGATTTGAGATGCTTACTGAGGATGCCATGTTAACACCGGTAACTGAGCTGCACCATCTGTCACACTTAATGAAACTTAGTCCTAATTCAACAGAACCAGTCGTCATCCACTTTGCAGTGAGATTTCTGAGCGAAAAGTGAGCGAAGTTTCATTTTCTTACTTTACCACCTATCGGTTAGTAAGGGAAATGGAGGCGGTAATATGTCGGACACGTCAATGGCACTGAGCGCGAGGGAGTGTGCGGTGTGGCGCGAGCTGCTAGCTGATGTAACGCTGCGAACAGTGGGGCTCTTACGTTTTTAAGATGCGGCTAACTATCCCCGAGACACTTTAGCCAGGTTCGTGTATATTTGCTCTTAATGCTGCGGTCAACGCCAGGAGGGAGCTGGCTAGCAATAACATCTTTAGCTGGTCTTAAAGCTTGCTGTATTTTTCATTCAGTAAATACACGGTTTAGAAGAAAACCTAATCGACATTTAAATAAATAAAAAGTAAACGTACAAAACTATTGAAATCCACAAGAAGCATGTGCATATTTTTCTGGTTTGCATGTTATGTGTGGTTGTCTAAGCACCGTCGGCCTAGTGTTTGATAGGTGATGGAGAAGCATACGGTCGTAAACTGCATGCGCTTATGCCAACAGGTGTTTAACATACAAACATAGACGCTTTTCTCTAACGTAAAACATTTAAAGGCTCATTCTGTTTTGTCGACATTCTTTAATTTTATTCAAGTAGCCTCTAATCACCTTACACTTGTTCTATTTTACTGTAGAGTATTTTAAAACAATGTCACTGAAATGTCACCACATGTCAAAGCTAACAAGGTAACATGATTGTATCAGCGGAACAAAAAGCCGTCGCCTGGATATGTATAGACAGATCATGTATTGCTCAGCAAATCGACCTTTTCTTATCTCACAAGTCATGGAAGGGTGGGAGGGGGGGGGCCACATAAGTGTGGGGTAGGAACTGTGGAATCAGGCAGGGGTGTAAGAATTTAGGATATAGTCTTGTTATTTTAAAGAAGGTGTACATGATTATTTAATTATATTTAAAGAAGGTGTACATGATTATTTAATTATATTTAATAGGAACCAGTAAGCTGCATTTAGCACCATGCTGCAAATACACATTAAAAACTTTAAAGAATAAGGTCTTAGTTATTTTAATAAAGACATCCTACAAGGTGCCCACGGCCCCAGCTTATATAATCTACAAGCTTGATCTGAGATGCTTGCTGGAGTACAATGCTAAGTTGACAACGGTAACGGAGCTGCAGACTGTTTGATAGTTAATGAAACATAGTTCAAATTCAACAGTGTCAGCAGTCATCCACTATGCAGGGAGACTACAGATTCACTATAACGACCCCATTTATCTGCTAGAATTATTTAAAAATTGTTTTTGACAGAATAAAGCCTTAGTTATTTTAATAAATATGTTTTTTCAGTAAATGTATATTCATGCTCATGTGCACAAACACACACACACACACACACACACTAACGACCCCATTTATCTGCTAGAATTATTTAAAAATTGTTTTTGACAGAATAAAGCCTTAGTTATTTTAATAAATATGTTTTTTCAGTAAATGTATATTCATGCTCATGTGCACAAACACACACACACACACACACACACACGCACACCGGTGGTCAGGGGCTATAGAGTTTAACTTTAGGTCTGTGAAAGTATAGGACCGCCATGTGTATACAGACCCCAAAACATACTAACTTAGTCGTTCATGAGTCTTATTGTAAAAAACCACACAAAATAGACTTGTAAATTTTAAAGAAAACACATTAACAGCTTTTGTTAATGTTTAAATGTATAAAAACTTTAGATGTGTTTGTTAAACAGTCAAACAAAAATGTGTTATTTTAAAGTAGTATAAAATATAACCTTAACTTTGGACGCAAGATGAACAACCTACACAGACACAAACACAGACAGACACACACACACAGCAAAACCCCAAGCATGCGCACAAGCGCACAACCAAAGGTTGGGAAGTGTGCTTTCCTTATCTCACAAGTCATGGAAGGGTGGGAGGGGGGCCATATAAGTGAGGGGTAGGAACTGTGGAATCAGGCAAGGGTGTAAGAATTTAGGATATAGTCTTGTTATTTTAAAGAAGGTGTACATGATTATTTAATTACATTTAATAGCAACCAGTAAGCTGCATTTACACATTAAATGCAAATACACTTTAAAACTTTAAAGAATGGTAATATAACTTGACCATAGTTTTTAGTTACACAAATATTTTAAGACGTAACATGAACGTTTTTCAAAGTAAGATGTACAAATGTTTTAAAATGTGACATGAAAGTTTTTCAAAGTAAGATGTACAAGTATTTTAAAATGTAACATGAAAGTTTTTCAAAGTAAGATGTACAAATGTTTTAAAATGTAACATTAAAGTTTTTCAAAGTAAGATGTACAAGTATTTTAAAATGTAACATGAAAGTTTTTCAAAGTAAGATGTACAAATGTTTTAAAATGTAACATTAAAGTTTTTCAAAGTAAGATGTACAACTGTTTTAAGACGTAACATAAAAGTTTTTCAAAGTAAGATGTACAGATGTTTTAAGATGTAAGATGTTTGGGTGTTTTACAAAAACATTTTGTTATATGTTTGCAGCCCAAACGTATTTTTAAAATGTACAAAGTTTTATGCATTCATTTTGTGAATTAGTTTTGAAATCTAATATGAACATGGCTTTTATTTTACAAAAGCAAAGTTGTAAAAAGTTTGTAGGGATTTTATCAAAGGAGATTTTGTTAATGTAATATGAAGTTTTTTTTTATTTTCAAAGTTGCACAAGTGTTTTAAAATGTATCATGTATACGTGTGTTTTATTTTTCACACACACAGCAAAACCCCAAGCATAGATTTCAAAATGCTGTCGATTTGCTGAGCAATACATGATCTGTCTATACATATCCAGGCGACGGCTTTTTGTTCCGCTGATACAATCATGTTACCTTGTTAGCTTTGACATGTGGTGACATTTCAGTGACATTGTTTTAAAATACTCTACAGTAAAATAGAACAAGTGTAAGGTGATTAGAGGCTACTTGAATAAAATTAAAGAATGTCGACAAAACAGAATGAGCCTTTAAATGTTTTACGTTAGAGAAAAGCGTCTATGTTTGTATGTTAAACACCTGTTGGCATAAGCGCATGCAGTTTACGACCGTATGCTTCTCCATCACCTATCAAACACTAGGCCGACGGTGCTTAGACAACCACACATAACATGCAAACCAGAAAAATATGCACATGCTTCTTGTGGATTTCAATAGTTTTGTACGTTTACTTTTTATTTATTTAAATGTCGATTAGGTTTTCTTCTAAACCGTGTATTTACTGAATGAAAAATACAGCAAGCTTTAAGACCAGCTAAAGATGTTATTGCTAGCCAGCTCCCTCCTGGCGTTGACCGCAGCATTAAGAGCAAATATACACGAACCTGGCTAAAGTGTCTCGGGGATAGTTAGCCGCATCTTAAAAACGTAAGAGCCCCACTGTTCGCAGCGTTACATCAGCTAGCAGCTCGCGCCACACCGCACACTCCCTCGCGCTCAGTGCCATTGACGTGTCCGACATATTACCGCCTCCATTTCCCTTACTAACCGATAGGTGGTAAAGTAAGAAAATGAAACTTCGCTCACTTTTCGCTCAGAAATCTCACTGCAAAGTGGATGACGACTGGTTCTGTTGAATTAGGACTAAGTTTCATTAAGTGTGACAGATGGTGCAGCTCAGTTACCGGTGTTAACATGGCATCCTCAGTAAGCATCTCAAATCAGGCACCCGGATGCTATAAGCATAGGCCTTGGGGGTCACCTTGTAGGGAAGTCAACATTTACTGAAAAGCCATCTTTATTAAAAAATAACTAAGCCTTTATTCTTTAAAGTCTTTAACGTGTTTTAATGCGACTGCTAAATGTAGTTTACTAGCTCCTACTGTTATAAATTAAATGCTATTAATCAGCTGCACTCGTAGTTACAGCTTTCTCTGGACCTGACCCTACACTGGGTACATGCATGGGGAGCATTGCTGACATAAGGATCTAATGCCTAGGTGTCGAGTCTCACGGTTAAAACTCCCAGTCCCCGTGTGGCTCAGGGTTCATCAGCTGTTAAAGATTGGTAGATTCCATGAGAGGTACCCCTTTAAATACGGTTTATTCCCACCACCCCACAAAATTAGTACATTTTAAAAACACAACCGTGCTACATACATATAACAAAACATATGCACAACTTTTATTTTGAATAATAAAACACCCGGTCATGGTACATTTTAAAAACTCATTTGATAAATGTACACAAGCTTGAAAAATAAAACACACGTATACATGATACATTTTAAAACACTTGTGCAACTTTGAAAATAAAAAAAACTTCATATTACATTAACAAAATCTCCTTTGATAAAATCCCTACAAACTTTTTACAACTTTGCTTTTGTAAAATAAAAGCCATGTTCATATTAGATTTCAAAACTAATTCACAAAATGAATGCATAAAACTTTGTACATTTTAAAAATACGTTTGGGCTGCAAACATATAACAAAATGTTTTTGTAAAACACCCAAACATCTTACATCTTAAAACATCTGTACATCTTACTTTGAAAAACTTTTATGTTACGTCTTAAAACAGTTGTACATCTTACTTTGAAAAACTTTAATGTTACATTTTAAAACATTTGTACATCTTACTTTGAAAAACTTTCATGTTACATTTTAAAATACTTGTACATCTTACTTTGAAAAACTTTCATGTCACATTTTAAAACATTTGTACATCTTACTTTGAAAAACGTTCATGTTACGTCTTAAAATATTTGTGTAACTAAAAACTATGGTCAAGTTATATTACCATTCTTTAAAGTTTTAAAGTGTATTTGCATTTAATGTGTAAATGCAGCTTACTGGTTGCTATTAAATGTAATTAAATAATCATGTACACCTTCTTTAAAATAACAAGACTATATCCTAAATTCTTACACCCTTGCCTGATTCCACAGTTCCTACCCCTCACTTATATGGCCCCCCTCCCACCCTTCCATGACTTGTGAGATAAGGAAAGCACACTTCCCAACCTTTGGTTGTGCGCTTGTGCGCATGCTTGGGGTTTTGCTGTGTGTGTGTGTCTGTCTGTGTTTGTGTCTGTGTAGGTTGTTCATCTTGCGTCCAAAGTTAAGGTTATATTTTATACTACTTTAAAATAACACATTTTTGTTTGACTGTTTAACAAACACATCTAAAGTTTTTATACATTTAAACATTAACAAAAGCTGTTAATGTGTTTTCTTTAAAATTTACAAGTCTATTTTGTGTGGTTTTTTACAATAAGACTCATGAACGACTAAGTTAGTATGTTTTGGGGTCTGTATACACATGGCGGTCCTATACTTTCACAGACCTAAAGTTAAACTCTATAGCCCCTGACCACCGGTGTGCGTGTGTGTGTGTGTGTGTGTGTGTGTTTGTGCACATGAGCATGAATATACATTTACTGAAAAAACATATTTATTAAAATAACTAAGGCTTTATTCTGTCAAAAACAATTTTTAAATAATTCTAGCAGATAAATGGGGTCGTTAGTGTGTGTGTGTGTGTGTGTGTGTGTTTGTGCACATGAGCATGAATATACATTTACTGAAAAAACATATTTATTAAAATAACTAAGGCTTTATTCTGTCAAAAACAATTTTTAAATAATTCTAGCAGATAAATGGGGTCGTTATAGTGAATCTGTAGTCTCCCTGCATAGTGGATGACTGCTGACACTGTTGAATTTGAACTATGTTTCATTAACTATCAAACAGTCTGCAGCTCCGTTACCGTTGTCAACTTAGCATTGTACTCCAGCAAGCATCTCAGATCAAGCTTGTAGATTATATAAGCTGGGGCCGTGGGCACCTTGTAGGATGTCTTTATTAAAATAACTAAGACCTTATTCTTTAAAGTTTTTAATGTGTATTTGCAGCATGGTGCTAAATGCAGCTTACTGGTTCCTATTAAATATAATTAAATAATCATGTACACCTTCTTTAAATATAATTAAATAATCATGTACACCTTCTTTAAAATAACAAGACTATATCCTAAATTCTTACACCCCTGCCTGATTCCACAGTTCCTACCCCACACTTATGTGGCCCCCCCTCCCACCCTTCCATGACTTGTGAGATAAGAAAAGGTCGATTTGCTGAGCAATACATGATCTGTCTATACATATCCAGGCGACGGCTTTTTGTTCCGCTGATACAATCATGTTACCTTGTTAGCTTTGACATGTGGTGACATTTCAGTGACATTGTTTTAAAATACTCTACAGTAAAATAGAACAAGTGTAAGGTGATTAGAGGCTACTTGAATAAAATTAAAGAATGTCGACAAAACAGAATGAGCCTTTAAATGTTTTACGTTAGAGAAAAGCGTCTATGTTTGTATGTTAAACACCTGTTGGCATAAGCGCATGCAGTTTACGACCGTATGCTTCTCCATCACCTATCAAACACTAGGCCGACGGTGCTTAGACAACCACACATAACATGCAAACCAGAAAAATATGCACATGCTTCTTGTGGATTTCAATAGTTTTGTACGTTTACTTTTTATTTATTTAAATGTCGATTAGGTTTTCTTCTAAACCGTGTATTTACTGAATGAAAAATACAGCAAGCTTTAAGACCAGCTAAAGATGTTATTGCTAGCCAGCTCCCTCCTGGCGTTGACCGCAGCATTAAGAGCAAATATACACGAACCTGGCTAAAGTGTCTCGGGGATAGTTAGCCGCATCTTAAAAACGTAAGAGCCCCACTGTTCGCAGCGTTACATCAGCTAGCAGCTCGCGCCACACCGCACACTCCCTCGCGCTCAGTGCCATTGACGTGTCCGACATATTACCGCCTCCATTTCCCTTACTAACCGATAGGTGGTAAAGTAAGAAAATGAAACTTCGCTCACTTTTCGCTCAGAAATCTCACTGCAAAGTGGATGACGACTGGTTCTGTTGAATTAGGACTAAGTTTCATTAAGTGTGACAGATGGTGCAGCTCAGTTACCGGTGTTAACATGGCATCCTCAGTAAGCATCTCAAATCAGGCACCCGGATGCTATAAGCATAGGCCTTGGGGGTCACCTTGTAGGGAAGTCAACATTTACTGAAAAGCCATCTTTATTAAAAAATAACTAAGCCTTTATTCTTTAAAGTCTTTAACGTGTTTTAATGCGACTGCTAAATGTAGTTTACTAGCTCCTACTGTTATAAATTAAATGCTATTAATCAGCTGCACTCGTAGTTACAGCTTTCTCTGGACCTGACCCTACACTGGGTACATGCATGGGGAGCATTGCTGACATAAGGATCTAATGCCTAGGTGTCGAGTCTCACGGTTAAAACTCCCAGTCCCCGTGTGGCTCAGGGTTCATCAGCTGTTAAAGACACTTCCGGCATGTAAATGGAGAACGAAATTATAGTTATACCGAATCTCCTACACACAATACCAAGGATACCAACTTTGCTCAGCTGACCGGAGTGAGACGTTCAATTCCCGTAAGATTTCTTTGCGCCAGCCTGAGAGTCTGACAAACACGTCACACCAGATGCATGAGAGATGGAAACCTGGGATATTCAGTCGAATCAGATCAAATATGATGATTGTAACATGCACCCATGATTTGGAACAGTCAGCAGGCTGTCTCTGGCCACGCCCCCTACACTCCGGTCCGGCCCCTGGCTTTTCCTGAATTCTGATTTCTTTACATAAACATTGACTTCATTGATATTGTTATTGATTTATCGACAGACCATCATACGTTTTAGACGTTATAATAACAACACTCTATTGATCCCCAAAGAGAGAAATTCTCTCCTTGCCTGCCCCCTCTTACTGTCCATGATACAGGAGCACATATGTAGAAAAACGTCAGCTTGGAAGCCAAGGCTGGACTTAACCTACTCCTTAGGATTCAACTGGAAACTGCCCCATGGCCGAGCGGTCTAAAGCCTCCTGCGCAGCGAAAATGGCCTTTCAAAGTAAGGGGTATTCTGTTCTCCGAAGTAAGGCGTGGGTTCGAATCCAACTTCCGACAAAAGTTCTTCAATCGCTACAGCAGAATTTGAGCAACTGCTTGGCTTTAATTGCTTTGTTTTATTTTTGCGTTTCAGGCAAAACTACATAACACTTAAAGACACTTCCGGCATGTAAATGGAGAACGAAATTATAGTTATACCGAATCTCCTACACACAATACCAAGGTTACCAACTTTGCTCAGCTGACCGGAGTGAGACGTTCAATTCCCGTAAGATTTCTTTGCGCCAGCCTGAGAGTCTGACAAACACGTCACACCAGATGCATGAGAGATGGAAACCTGGGATATTCAGTCGAATCAGATCAAATATGATGCTAAGTTAGTACTAAGTTAAAATATGTTCCGGACTTGTAACATGCACCCATGATTTGGAACAGTCAGCAGGCTGTCTCTGGCCACGCCCCCTACACTCCGGTCCGGCCCCTGGCTTTTCCTGAATTCTGATTTCTTTACATAAACATTGACTTCATTGATATTGTTATTGATTTATCAACAGACCATCATACGTTTTAGACGTTATAATAACAACACTCTATTGATCCCCAAAGAGAGAAATTCTCTCCTTGCCTGCCCCCTCTTACTGTCCATGATACACGAGCACATATGTAGAAAAACGTCAGCTTGGAAGCCAAGGCTGGACTTAACCTACTCCTTAGGGTTCAACTGGAAACTGCCCCATGGCCGAGCGGTCTAAAGCCTCCTGCGCAGCGAAAATGGCCTTTCAAAGTAAGGGGTATTCTGTTCTCCGAAGTAAGGCGTGGGTTCGAATCCAACTTTCGACAAAAGTTCTTCAATCGCTACAGCAGAATTTGAGCAACTGCTTGGCTTTAATTGCTTTGTTTTATTTTTGCGTTTCAGGCAAAACTACATAACACTTAAAGACACTACGGGCATGTAAATGGAGAACGAAATTATAGTTATACCGAATCTCCTACACACAATACCAAGGTTACCAACTTTGCTCAGCTGACCGGAGTGAGACGTTCAATTCCCGTAAGATTTCTTTGCGCCAGCCTGAGAGTCTGACAAACACGTCACACCAGATGCATGAGAGATGGAAACCTGGGATATTCAGTCGAATCAGATCAAATATGATGCTAAGTTAGTACTAAGTTAAAATATGTTCCGGACTTGTAACATGCACCCATGATTTGGAACAGTCAGCAGGCTGTCTCTGGCCACGCCCCCTACACTCCGGTCCGGCCCCTGGCTTTTCCTGAATTCTGATTTCTTTACATAAACATTGACTTCATTGATATTGTTATTGATTTATCGACAGACCATCATACGTTTTAGACGTTATAATAACAACACTCTATTGATCCCCAAAGAGAGAAATTCTCTCCTTGCCTGCCCCCTCTTACTGTCCATGATACAGGAGCACATATGTAGAAAAACGTCAGCTTGGAAGCCAAGGCTGGACTTAACCTACTCCTTAGGGTTCAACTGGAAACTCCCCCATGGCCGAGCGGTCTAAAGCCTCCTGCGCAGCGAAAACGGCCTTTCAAAGTAAGGGGTATTCTGTTCTCCGAAGTAAGGCATGGGTTCGAATCCAACTTCCGACAAAAGTTCTTCAATCGCTACAGCAGAATTTGAGCAACTATCTGGCTTTAATTGCTTTGTTTTATTTTTGCGTTTCAGGCAAAACTACATAACACTTAAAGACACTACGGGCATGTAAATGGAGAACGAAATTATAGTTATACCGAATCTCCTACACACAATACCAAGGTTACCAACTTTGCTCAGCTGACCGGAGTGAGACGTTCAATTCCCGTAAGATTTCTTTGCGCCAGCCTGAGAGTCTGACAAACACGTCACACCAGATGCATGAGAGATGGAAACCTGGGATATTCAGTCGAATCAGATCAAATATGATGCTAAGTTAGTACTAAGTTAAAATATGTTCCGGACTTGTAACATGCACCCATGATTTGGAACAGTCAGCAGGCTGTCTCTGGCCACGCCCCCTACACTCCGGTCCGGCCCCTGGCTTTTCCTGAATTCTGATTTCTTTACATAAACATTGACTTCATTGATATTGTTATTGATTTATCGACAGACCATCATACGTTTTAGACGTTATAATAACAACACTCTATTGATCCCCAAAGAGAGAAATTCTCTCCTTGCCTGCCCCCTCTTACTGTCCATGATACAGGAGCACATATGTAGAAAAACGTCAGCTTGGAAGCCAAGGCTGGACTTAACCTACTCCTTAAAGTTCAACTGGAAACTGCCCCATGGCCGAGCGGTCTAAAGCCTCCTGCGCAGCGAAAATGGCCTTTCAAAGTAAGGGGTATTCTGTTCTCCGAAGTAAGGCGTGGGTTCGAATCCAACTTCCGACAAAAGTTCTTCAATCGCTACAGCAGAATTTGAGCAACTGCTTGGCTTTAATTGCTTTGTTTTATTTTTGCGTTTCAGGCAAAACTACATAACACTTAAAGACACTTCCGGCATGTAAATGGAGAACGAAATTATAGTTATACCGAATCTCCTACACACAATACCAAGGTTACCAACTTTGCTCAGCTGACCGGAGTGAGACGTTCAATTCCCGTAAGATTTCTTTGCGCCAGCCTGAGAGTCTGACAAACACGTCACACCAGATGCATGAGAGATGGAAACCTGGGATATTCAGTCGAATCAGATCAAATATGATGCTAAGTTAGTACTAAGTTAAAATATGTTCCGGACTTGTAACATGCACCCATGATTTGGAACAGTCAGCAGGCTGTCTCTGGCCACGCCCCCTACACTCCGGTCCGGCCCCTGGCTTTTCCTGAATTCTGATTTCTTTACATAAACATTGACTTCATTGATATTGTTATTGATTTATCAACAGACCATCATACGTTTTAGACGTTATAATAACAACACTCTATTGATCCCCAAAGAGAGAAATTCTCTCCTTGCCTGCCCCCTCTTACTGTCCATGATACACGAGCACATATGTAGAAAAACGTCAGCTTGGAAGCCAAGGCTGGACTTAACCTACTCCTTAGGGTTCAACTGGAAACTGCCCCATGGCCGAGCGGTCTAAAGCCTCCTGCGCAGCGAAAATGGCCTTTCAAAGTAAGGGGTATTCTGTTCTCCGAAGTAAGGCGTGGGTTCGAATCCAACTTCCGACAAAAGTTCTTCAATCGCTACAGCAGAATTTGAGCAACTGCTTGGCTTTAATTGCTTTGTTTTATTTTTGCGTTTCAGGCAAAACTACATAACACTTAAAGACACTTCCGGCATGTAAATGGAGAACGAAATTATAGTTATACCGAATCTCCTACACACAATACCAAGGTTACCAACTTTGCTCAGCTGACCGGAGTGAGACGTTCAATTCCCGTAAGATTTCTTTGCGCCAGCCTGAGAGTCTGACAAACACGTCACACCAGATGCATGAGAGATGGAAACCTGGGATATTCAGTCGAATCAGATCAAATATGATGCTAAGTTAGTACTAAGTTAAAATATGTTCCGGACTTGTAACATGCACCCATGATTTGGAACAGTCAGCAGGCTGTCTCTGGCCACGCCCCCTACACTCCGGTCCGGCCCCTGGCTTTTCCTGAATTCTGATTTCTTTACATAAACATTGACTTCATTGATATTGTTATTGATTTATCGACAGACCATCATACGTTTTAGACGTTATAATAACAACACTCTATTGATCCCCAAAGAGAGAAATTCTCTCCTTGCCTGCCCCCTCTTACTGTCCATGATACACAAGCACATATGTAGAAAAACGTCAGCTTGGAAGCCAAGGCTGGACTTAACCTACTCCTTAGGGTTCAACTGGAAACTGCCCCATGGCCGAGCGGTCTAAAGCCTCCCACGCAGCGTAAATGGCCTTTCTAAGTAAGGTGTATTCTGTTCTCCGAAGTAAGGCGTGGGTTCGAATCCAACTTCCGACAAAAGTTCTTCAATCGCTACGGCAGAATTTGAGCAACTACTTGGCTTTAATTGCTTTGTTTTATTTTTGCGTTTCAGGCAAAACTACATAACACTTAAAGACACTTCCGGCATGTAAATGGAGAACGAAATTATAGTTATACCGAATCTCCTACACACAATACCAAGGTTACCAACTTTGCTCAGCTGACCGGAGTGAGACGTTCAATTCCCGTAAGATTTCTTTGCGCCAGCCTGAGAGTCTGACAAACACGTCACACCAGATGCATGAGAGATGGAAACCTGGGATATTCAGTCGAATCAGATCAAATATGATGCTAAGTTAGTACTAAGTTAAAATATGTTCCGGACTTGTAACATGCACCCATGATTTGGAACAGTCAGCAGGCTGTCTCTGGCCACGCCCCCTACACTCCGGTCCGGCCCCTGGCTTTTCCTGAATTCTGATTTCTTTACATAAACATTGACTTCATTGATATTGTTATTGATTTATCAACAGACCATCATACGTTTTAGACGTTATAATAACAACACTCTATTGATCCCCAAAGAGAGAAATTCTCTCCTTGCCTGCCCCCTCTTACTGTCCATGATACAGGAGCACATATGTAGAAAAACGTCAGCTTGGAAGCCAAGGCTGGACTTAACCTACTCCTTAGGGTTCAACTGGGAACTGCCCCATGGCCGAGCGGTCTAAAGCCTCCTGCGCAGCGAAAATGGCCTTTCAAAGTAAGGTGTATTCTGTTCTCCGAAGTAAGGCGTGGGTTCGAATCCAACTTCCGACAAAAGTTCTTCAATCGCTACAGCAGAATTTGAGCAACTGCTTGGCTTTAATTGCTTTGTTTAATTTTTGCGTTTCGGGCAAAACTACATAACACTTAACGACACTACGGGCATGTAAATGGAGAACGAAATTATAGTTATACCGAATCTCCTACACACAATACCAAGGTTACCAACTTTGCTCAGCTGACCGGAGTGAGACGTTCAATTCCCGTAAGATTTCTTTGCGCCAGCCTGAGAGTCTGACAAACACGTCACACCAGATGCATGAGAGATGGAAACCTGGGATATTCAGTCGAATCAGATCAAATATGATGCTAAGTTAGTACTAAGTTAAAATATGTTCCGGACTTGTAACATGCACCCATGATTTGGAACAGTCAGCAGGCTGTCTCTGGCCACGCCCCCTACACTCCGGTCCGGCCCCTGGCTTTTCCTGAATTCTGATTTCTTTACATAAACATTGACTTCATTGATATTGTTATTGATTTATCGACAGACCATCATACGTTTTAGACGTTATAATAACAACACTCTATTGATCCCCAAAGAGAGAAATTCTCTCCTTGCCTGCCCCCTCTTACTGTCCATGATACACAAGCACATATGTAGAAAAACGTCAGCTTGGAAGCCAAGGCTGGACTTAACCTACTCCTTAGGGTTCAACTGGAAACTGCCCCATGGCCGAGCGGTCTAAAGCCTCCCACGCAGCGTAAATGGCCTTTCTAAGTAAGGTGTATTCTGTTCTCCGAAGTAAGGCGTGGGTTCGAATCCAACTTCCGACAAAAGTTCTTCAATCGCTACGGCAGAATTTGAGCAACTGCTTGGCTTTAATTGCTTTGTTTTATTTTTGCGTTTCAGGCAAAACTACATAACACTTAAAGACACTTCCGGCATGTAAATGGAGAACGAAATTATAGTTATACCGAATCTCCTACACACAATACCAAGGTTACCAACTTTGCTCAGCTGACCGGAGTGAGACGTTCAATTCCCGTAAGATTTCTTTGCGCCAGCCTGAGAGTCTGACAAACACGTCACACCAGATGCATGAGAGATGGAAACCTGGGATATTCAGTCGAATCAGATCAAATATGATGCTAAGTTAGTACTAAGTTAAAATATGTTCCGGACTTGTAACATGCACCCATGATTTGGAACAGTCAGCAGGCTGTCTCTGGCCACGCCCCCTACACTCCGGTCCGGCCCCTGGCTTTTCCTGAATTCTGATTTCTTTACATAAACATTGACTTCATTGATATTGTTATTGATTTATCAACAGACCATCATACGTTTTAGACGTTATAATAACAACACTCTATTGATCCCCAAAGAGAGAAATTCTCTCCTTGCCTGCCCCCTCTTACTGTCCATGATACAGGAGCACATATGTAGAAAAACGTCAGCTTGGAAGCCAAGGCTGGACTTAACCTACTCCTTAGGGTTCAACTGGGAACTGCCCCATGGCCGAGCGGTCTAAAGCCTCCTGCGCAGCGAAAATGGCCTTTCAAAGTAAGGTGTATTCTGTTCTCCGAAGTAAGGCGTGGGTTCGAATCCAACTTCCGACAAAAGTTCTTCAATCGCTACAGCAGAATTTGAGCAACTGCTTGGCTTTAATTGCTTTGTTTAATTTTTGCGTTTCGGGCAAAACTACATAACACTTAACGACACTACGGGCATGTAAATGGAGAACGAAATTATAGTTATACCGAATCTCCTACACACAATACCAAGGTTACCAACTTTGCTCAGCTGACCGGAGTGAGACGTTCAATTCCCGTAAGATTTCTTTGCGCCAGCCTGAGAGTCTGACAAACACGTCACACCAGATGCATGAGAGATGGAAACCTGGGATATTCAGTCGAATCAGATCAAATATGATGCTAAGTTAGTACTAAGTTAAAATATGTTCCGGACTTGTAACATGCACCCATGATTTGGAACAGTCAGCAGGCTGTCTCTGGCCACGCCCCCTACACTCCGGTCCGGCCCCTGGCTTTTCCTGAATTCTGATTTCTTTACATAAACATTGACTTCATTGATATTGTTATTGATTTATCGACAGACCATCATACGTTTTAGACGTTATAATAACAACACTCTATTGATCCCCAAAGAGAGATATTCTCTCCTTGCCTGCCCCCTCTTACTGTCCATGATACACAAGCACATATGTAGAAAAACGTCAGCTTGGAAGCCAAGGCTGGACTTAACCTACTCCTTAGGGTTCAACTGGAAACTGCCCCATGGCCGAGCGGTCTAAAGCCTCCCACGCAGCGTAAATGGCCTTTCTAAGTAAGGTGTATTCTGTTCTCCGAAGTAAGGCGTGGGTTCGAATCCAACTTCCGACAAAAGTTCTTCAATCGCTACGGCAGAATTTGAGCAACTGCTTGGCTTTAATTGCTTTGTTTTATTTTTGCGTTTCTTTATTTATTTTTGGTTGAATTTTAACAAGTACAAACATGCCCGAAAGAAGCAGAAGAGCAAATGCCGAGTTTAGACAAGCACAAGCGAAACCAACATACAGCACGTCGTTTTAAAAGAAGCACTTTTTTAATTTAATCAACATGCTTAAAGAACTAGAAGAAAAACTTTAGCGGTATTTACCAGTGTTAGGTTGAAGAAAGCCTTTAAACAGCAAATTTTTAGAAGAAATAGGCCAAAAGGCGAAATGAGTCCCAGAGCTCGGGTATAATCGGCAGGTCTGTTTGAAAAAAGCGGTCGAAATAGACCGAAGTGGCCAGCCCCTTTCAAAATGGCGACACCAGCGGAGCGCCTGTTATTTCAAATAAACGTCATGGTTGTAGGGGATTAAATAATGAAGCACTTTTATGCTAATGTGAATAAATTAAAACGCTCTAAGCATTTCAACAAGAATCAAGGAATAACGCGGTTAATTCTTGATTAAATTAGCGAATGCGCTCTCCTCTCCGGCTCGCTCTCATGCAGCGCATGCGCGTAGAGCCACACAGTATTTTCTTTGAAGAGCCGACTCTCTCGCATTAATTTATTTAAACGAGAATTAACAGGGTTATTCCTTGACTTTTTAAAATAACGCTAAAGTTTCTCTTTAAAACATTTCGATGCTTTCTTGTGGTGCCCAAAGCACAGAATACCCACACTGCTCTGACTACGCCACCTCCTGGTAAGGGCAGGAGGAACCCCTAATGTTCCTTCTGTAACGTGGCTAAGTTCGAACCCTCCCCGCAAAAGGACAACAACAAAGGCATATGAAAATAAAACCCAATCCACTTTATTACAAATATGTAAAATCAATTAGTCAAATAAAACAGGCTGCTGGCAGGGTTGGGGCAGCTGACTATCCTCCAGATAGTAAGGTCAGATCAGCACGCGCAGCTCTCAGCTCAGGAGGCCCCTGGTGACAAAGAAAAGAGCAAAACCACACATCATGCAACACGACAAACACTACACACAACAGTACAGTGTCCGCTCAGTGTGGCACCCCAACAGCAGAGCAAAAGCCTGTGCGGATCCGGCCTTGTACAGAAAGATCCCATGTACAAACATAAGGGGAGGGTAGATGATGCAAGATGAGGAAGCCAGTAGTGGATGATGTCCGATGTCCACCGCCCAAAATACAATACTAAAATTACACTTGCAACTTACAAGCCTATCAAGTAAACCTAAAACAGTGGCTAGTCTGGTCCTTTGCAGGAATGCTTAATGCCCTCGCAGCACAGCAACACCAAGAGGAAGCGTTCCAATGCTACAGGTACAAAGAAACAATCAACAAAGAAACATAGAACCTTTTAAATCCCACAGTATAACCCAAGTTACCAGAGCCTCAGTGTCTGTAGCCCAGCAGCTCGTAGGGGATCACGTCAAATGATAAAATTCCAAACCTCGCATCCTCCATGAAGAGTTACATGCTGCTAGCAGTCACCCTGGTAAAATTAAAATTTAAATTAAACATTCAAGTTCTCAAACAAACCCTCTCCTCCTTTCCTTACCCACAGGGAAGAAGAACCCACCCCATGTCCAGTTGTAAAACACAGCAGCAAGAGAATGAGATTCCATCTTGGCAGCCTTTTATAACTTCCTGGTAGGTCATATGACCTGGCTCAAGTGGTTGCCAATATAGTGTAATTACCAGTGCCGTGCAACTACTCCTACCAGCCTGTTCAGATCCCCACATTCTTTTAAAATACGCCGTGGTGCTTGTGCCTACTCCTAACAGCCCGTGCCTGTGGCCGGACGGGCCCCGCTGGATGTGTATGCGCTAGCTTGCATTCATCCTGCCATATGTTTTATTATTCCATAAAAACGCAATTAAAAATAACACAAATAAATACATGTAATGTATTTTTATTCTATTAAAGTTTAACAGCAACCCTTATCACCCAAACCATATGGCCCCCTATCGGCAATGTAAGGTATATGGAGAAAACACTCGACCAATGAGAATAAGGGATACGTTCCCCATCCCTCTTATGACGTCATAATTCATAATAACAATAACGTCCAAATTTAAGCTCCGCCCAATGTACCACAGACTTTTAAGTACAAATTATTTAAAAATACAATTATAACATGTCATAATTACAAAATATTATTAAACTGTAATAAGCCAAATCGTGCTAAATACTATTTTTAAATAAAATCCATCCATCCATCCATTTATTTTCCAAACCGCTTATCCTACTGGGTGGCGGGGGGTCCGGAGCCTATCCCAGAAGCAATGGGCACGAGGCTTTAAATAAAATAATCTTTGTAATTTAAAAACACATATCCATCCATCCTCCAAACCGCTTATCCTACTGGGTCACGGGGGGTCCGGAGCCTATCCCGGAAGCAATAGACACGAGGCAGGGAACAACCCAGGATGGGGGGTCAGCCCATCACAGGGCACACTCACACACTCTCACATGCACACCTATGGGCAAATTAGTAACTCCAATTAGCCTCAGCATGTTTTTGGACTGTGGGGGAAACCAGAGTCCCCAGAGGAAACCCCACGACGACATGGGGAGAACATGCAAACTCTGCACGCATGTGACCCAGGTGGAGACCCGAACCCAGGTCCCAGAGGTGTGAGGCAACAGTGCTAACCACTGCACCACCATGCCGCCCCCTAAAAACACATATATACACAATAATTCAAATAAGTGCTAAGTACAACCTTTGTTAAGAAAAAAAAACTGCAATTAATCAATTTGTGAAATCGCCCAGCTGCCGTGAAGCAGTAGTGAGCGGAAATGATACTTATCTGCTCATGCACAGTCCAGTTCGGGTTTACGGTCTAAACTGGGAAAAGTCTATAAGCAGTTCAATGTGTCCCTAGAAATGCAGGTATCCCCAGGAGTAAGATATCAAACCAGATATGGACTACATTGGCTGACACGTTCAGTGACACGTCAGCATCATAACGCCTACTGAGGACAAGAATATAGATGATAGAAATCACTGTTCACCTCACTGTGTTATGCTTTGTCTGGTGTACGGTACGGCGAGTGTCGAGTCTAGCAGATATGTACTAGTGGGCGGTCACTGGAACACTCCGTAGCGTCCGTCGAGTGTACATGCCTCCGAGCAGGGTGCTCAGCAGGAGCTCACAGCAGCAGCTTGATTTTGGGTTTCGATCAGACTCCCTGGGTAGAAAATGCTGTTAGCACACTAACAGCACATATAACCAGCGTGCAAAAGCACTCAGGGTGTGGGATGAAATTATTACTTCGGGAAACAAATTTAATAAGGTCACTTTAAAGATAAAATTACATAAAATATAATTCTGAGGCGAATGTCTATTATATCTCCATATGTGTTTGAAATTGTTAGATGCCTTTCAATAAACCATTTCAATAAACAACCTTGTGAATGATTTAAAAGCAGCAGCATCTATTTTCATTATTTCACCAGCATAAACCTACCAATTTTCACCTTTCATGATGCAGTATTTGGGATATGAAGGTTTTGGGGGTGTGAATGTAGTATTCTGAAACAGACTCCATTTGAAAACTGGTCTCAGGTTCAAACATGCAGCCAAAACATAAAATAGATACATATAAACATAAGAACATAAGAACTATACAAACGAGAGGAGGCTATTCGGCCCATCAAGCTCGCTTGGGGAGAACTAAACTAATAGCTCAGAGTCGTTAAAATCTCATCCAGCTCTGATTTAAAGGAACCCAAGGATTCAGCTTGCACTACATTATCAGGAAGGCTATTCCATACTCTGACTACACGCTGTGTAAAGAAGTGCTTCCTTAAAGATTGGTAGATTCCATGAGAGGTACCCCTTTAAATACGGTTTATTCCCACCACCCCACAAAATTAGTACATTTTAAAAACACAACCGTGCTACATACATATAACAAAACATATGCACAACTTTTATTTTGAATAATAAAACACCCGGTCATGGTACATTTTAAAAACTCATTTGATAAATGTACACAAGCTTGAAAAATAAAACACACGTATACATGATACATTTTAAAACACTTGTGCAACTTTGAAAATAAAAAAAACTTCATATTACATTAACAAAATCTCCTTTGATAAAATCCCTACAAACTTTTTACAACTTTGCTTTTGTAAAATAAAAGCCATGTTCATATTAGATTTCAAAACTAATTCACAAAATGAATGCATAAAACTTTGTACATTTTAAAAATACGTTTGGGCTGCAAACATATAACAAAATGTTTTTGTAAAACACCCAAACATCTTACATCTTAAAACATCTGTACATCTTACTTTGAAAAACTTTTATGTTACGTCTTAAAACAGTTGTACATCTTACTTTGAAAAACTTTAATGTTACATTTTAAAACATTTGTACATCTTACTTTGAAAAACTTTCATGTTACATTTTAAAATACTTGTACATCTTACTTTGAAAAACTTTCATGTCACATTTTAAAACATTTGTACATCTTACTTTGAAAAACGTTCATGTTACGTCTTAAAATATTTGTGTAACTAAAAACTATGGTCAAGTTATATTACCATTCTTTAAAGTTTTAAAGTGTATTTGCATTTAATGTGTAAATGCAGCTTACTGGTTGCTATTAAATGTAATTAAATAATCATGTACACCTTCTTTAAAATAACAAGACTATATCCTAAATTCTTACACCCTTGCCTGATTCCACAGTTCCTACCCCTCACTTATATGGCCCCCCTCCCACCCTTCCATGACTTGTGAGATAAGGAAAGCACACTTCCCAACCTTTGGTTGTGCGCTTGTGCGCATGCTTGGGGTTTTGCTGTGTGTGTGTGTCTGTCTGTGTTTGTGTCTGTGTAGGTTGTTCATCTTGCGTCCAAAGTTAAGGTTATATTTTATACTACTTTAAAATAACACATTTTTGTTTGACTGTTTAACAAACACATCTAAAGTTTTTATACATTTAAACATTAACAAAAGCTGTTAATGTGTTTTCTTTAAAATTTACAAGTCTATTTTGTGTGGTTTTTTACAATAAGACTCATGAACGACTAAGTTAGTATGTTTTGGGGTCTGTATACACATGGCGGTCCTATACTTTCACAGACCTAAAGTTAAACTCTATAGCCCCTGACCACCGGTGTGCGTGTGTGTGTGTGTGTGTGTGTGTTTGTGCACATGAGCATGAATATACATTTACTGAAAAAACATATTTATTAAAATAACTAAGGCTTTATTCTGTCAAAAACAATTTTTAAATAATTCTAGCAGATAAATGGGGTCGTTATAGTAAATCTGTAGTCTCCCTGCATAGTGGATGACTGCTGACACTGTTGAATTTGAACTATGTTTCATTAACTATCAAACAGTCTGCAGCTCCGTTACCGTTGTCAACTTAGCATTGTACTCCAGCAAGCATCTCAGATCAAGCTTGTAGATTATATAAGCTGGGGCCGTGGGCACCTTGTAGGATGTCTTTATTAAAATAACTAAGACCTTATTCTTTAAAGTTTTTAATGTGTATTTGCAGCATGGTGCTAAATGCAGCTTACTGGTTCCTATTAAATATAATTAAATAATCATGTACACCTTCTTTAAATATAATTAAATAATCATGTACACCTTCTTTAAAATAACAAGACTATATCCTAAATTCTTGCACCCCTGCCTGATTCCACAGTTCCTACCCCACACTTATGTGGCCCCCCCTCCCACCCTTCCATGACTTGTGAGATAAGAAAAGCAGACTTCTGCCTGCCTGGTCGGTCATTTCTAGCTGCTATTTAGGTTCTTCCTCAAATCCTGTTGCGTAAATGACTTATATTCCACTCATATTAATTTAAATCAAAACAATCCTTATACATTTTAATAAAAAACGTGAACTATATATGTTTGGTGTTTTTTGATTGAGCAAACTCTTTTGTGTTTTTGTGTGCGTGTCCGATACAACTGTAGTTTGTATCAACTTTTTTTTTAGTTTGACCTCCGGGGTGTGTGTTTGTCCGCATGCGCGTGAATAAACATTTACTGAAAAACGTATTTATTAAAATAACTAAGACTTTATTCTGTCAAAGTTTTAAAAAATGTGTTTTGATGCATGTCACTAAATGCTGCTTAATAGTACCTAACCGGGGCTGCTCCCCCAGAGACAGTTGCTAGTCCATTTATTCTTTTAAAGACTACTGATTCCAATTTGGTGCCATATGCTTTTATCTTGTAGGCCGTAGGATAGCTCCGTTTCTACCAGCTATAGGCCATGGTACGTCTGGGCTATTATGCTTAAATTCTTTATTAATTAGCGTTGGCTATGTGCTTTATAACACTGCTGATTCAGGTCTCTTGTAGATTTTCTCTTGACCGGTCAGCGCAGTCTCTCTCTCTTGTACATAGAAAAAACAGAGAATACCTATTATTAGAATGTTATTTTTAATTTAATTTAATTTAATTTAATTAATTAGCATTTTTATCACGCGAATAAAAGAAATAATATACTCACCGGGTAAGGCCTGGATGAACCTCTTTGGCTGGCAGGAAGGGTAAGACCTCGAAGATACTTGTGCCTCTGCCCTAGGAGGAATAGGCCCCCCCGCTCGCCGCAATACAATTTAATTGTCTCTGTCACCCCATATCTGCACGGTCATGTATGACAAACAAAACTATAAACAGAATTTACTGGCGGGCAAATTGTCAGACTTGATGTATGACCAGGTGGTACGGCCTTGATGATGCTACTCGTGCCTGTGTAAGAAAATTATCTGTAATTTGGGACGTATGTGAAAACAAAACTTTAAACAGAATTTACTGGAGGGCAAAAGTGTCAGACTCGATGTATGGCCCGCGTGGCCGGGTAGGGGGGCGCCTCGATGGCCAGGTGGCACGGCCCTGCAGAATTTACTGGCGGACAAATTGACAGACTCGATGTATGTCTCGACTTATGACCTTTACAAATTGGCGCCATACGCCGATGTGATACAAACGCTTGCGTGAGGAAAAAACACACGGTCAAAACTAGCGCCGAGCGTTTTTATTGGACGATAGACCCTGCACCTCCTCCTCTCATTCTTTGCTCCAACTTTACCATTTTATCCCACAGTCTCTCACAGTTTCTCTCAGACTCGCGCAGCAGCACGCCTCTCAGCTCTCCCGCATCGCTCTCTCCGAGGATTATCCAAAGCCGTGCGGACCTTTCCGCGCTACCGCACCAGTATGTGAATAAGTCCTTTGCTGATTCTCCGAAGCCCGGGGACCTTACCACGCTACCGCACACCGTACGCTCGCGCTCCATCAGGTAACCCAGCCACGCTCACTCCCGCCCGCGCCCCACAAAATAATAATAATAATAACTTATTCAAATAACACACGCTCATAAGCACTCTCATCAATATCATTTTTAAAATAATACACACTCATAAGCACTCTCCTCAATATCATTTTAAAATAATAAACATTTAAAATAAGCATTTAAAATAATAAATAATTAAATCCAAATACCATTGCATCACTAACACAACCAACCCAGGCCCCCTAAGCCACAATCATTTAAAATAATAAATAAATAATTAAATACAAATACCATTGCAGCAGTTACACAACCAACCCCCGGGGAAGAAGACAAAAAAAAAATATTTAAATAAATAATTAAATCCACATGCTATTGCGTCAGTTACACAACCAAGCTCAACCCACTACAACATAAGCTCCGCCCACTGAACTTTTGAACGTGACCTTTGACCCGACCTGTCATTTTGACGAAAGCGGTATTGCATCTCTCTCTCCCGCTGATTAAGCTGTTGGAACATGAACAAACCCCGCATGCCAGAGAAAAAAGCGGAGAGACCGCAAACAAGAAGATACACGGGGTATCCTTCCGGGATCTGTCACAGTCTCCGCTCTCTCCCCTGCGGTGAATTGGGAGTAGCCCCTCCCAATCCTCAATCCAGTGATGTTTACTTTGCTGGCACCCGAGGTCTGCACCGCACTGGGCAGAGGCGTAGCAGGAGCTTTGGCTGGTGCAGCGGGCGGAGCAGGTGTCTCGGGTGGATCCGGGATGGGCGGAGCAGGAGCCTTAGCCGGAGCTGGCACAGGTGAAGCAGGGAGAGCAGGCGCCTCAGGAGCCACGGGCGGGGACAGGTGGAGCAGGCACCTCAGGAGCCACGGGCAGAGCTGGGATGGGCGGAGCAGGCGCCTCTGGAACTGGTGGAGCCACAGGCGAAGGTGGCGCCTCAGGAATGGGTGGAGCCACAGGCAGAGGTGGCACAGGAACCACTGGGGCCGCTGCAGGAGGTACAGGAACCACCGGGGGCATTGCAGGTGCTTGCGCCTTTCCCAGTGGGCGCTGCCCGGTTCAGGAACTTGGGAACCTCAGAATGGAGATCTCAATAGACCTGGCCCCTTTAAAGGCCAGGTGCTTTCCTAAAAAGGGGTGTGCTGGCAGCGGAGTGGCAGGCGGCAGTCAGGGAACATCGGCGGTGACGTCGTCTGGTGCAAACACTGCCAGATTTAAAATCCGGAGGGGATTCTCTCGATTTACGACGAGGGAAGAAGCGGAGATCGAGACAGCCCCCAGGGATATTACCAGGCCGTCCTCCAGTCGATGTTATCTCTGCTTCTTTTTTCTCCGGCTGGCAGCTTTTGGCAGTTTGGCCAGAAGACCGTATGGTAAGCCCTGAGCTGTAGCCTCCTGCTTCAGCCTCGCTTTCAAAAACCCACGTCTCAGCCATCGCAGGATTTCACGCACTTCCTCCACGAGATGCGTGTCCTCGGACAGGGATATGTTCTCCAGTATATCCCTTGTCCGGAAGGCAAGGGTTCACAGTCCAGGGTCATCGCTTACCTTGGCCTGTTGGAGCAAATGTATAGCCTCATTGACTAGACCGAGGTCTTGCTCCTCGGTCAAGGCAGGTGTCTTCTTGTTGAATCTGTCATTCTGTCATTTCTTGTATATGAATGGGTAGCGGGGAAACAGATCCAGGATACGGGAGTCCTAAAAAAGGGGTTTATTAAACAGACTGGGGAACTCCACAGGACAAACATCAATGACAGATCTGGGGAAACTAACTACCACGTAGACTAAAATACACAGGACTTAAAAAGCAAACAGGAAACAGCTGATCACAATCGGGAATTCAAATGAGGTAACTAGGGGAAATGGCACACAGGTCATGACAACCACAAACCACTGCAGCCAGAGAGTGGTGGGTCAGAGCTAAACTTGTCAACCATTTTTACCCCGCTCAAAAATCCTGTGACGGGGCTATAGCGAGAATCACCAAGGCCACACTCACCTCTTCTTCTTTCCGGGTTTGTCAAGTGGACAGCCCCACCCCCTTTTGATGCAGCCACCAGCAAACTGAGGTGCCCGGAAGGCCCCGCTGGCTGCACTCCTGGCTGTGTAAACGCCTTAATTCTGCTCTGCAGAGATCCTGCCTTCACCTGTGTGGGTAATCAGATAATAAATAAATTTGTGTTGTGCACCCTGCAACTGCTGTCTCCAGTCCCAGGATTCTGTTTGCACCCTGATGTAACAGAATTACATATTTGAGTGGCGTCACACAAGGCATGCCAGTAGCCTGCATAATCAGTGTTTGCTGACCAGCCCTGCACCATCACATTGCCCCCCACCTGAGGGGTCAGCTGTCCCCAGTGACTCCCAAGTTCAACACAAAGTCCCACAAATGTGGCAGACGGCGACGTTGTGACTATGACCGTCTTGACACAGTCCCCAGATTCCTTGGTGTACTTTCCTCTCCGAGCGTATCTGTCAGGATGCGGGTGTTGCGATCGCTGGTAAAAGCGGGTGATCGCACGGGCAGGCAACAGGCAGGCAGGCAGGCAGAATAAAGGTAAACTAGGGTTTATTAGGGAGCAGGGTTCAACAGGAGGGACTACGGGTACTGACATCGACAAACATCAATGACGGACAAGAAACTAAGGTAAGACATGGACTGAAATAGACAGGACTGGGCAAAAATAAGTGGACACAGCTGGGCAAGATCAGGGAAGCACACGTGGATAATCAGGGGGCGTGGCACACACGAGGAGCAGACGAGCCGGGCATGACAGAACCCCCCCCCCCAAAGGCACACTCTCCAGGCGCGCTCAGGGGAGGCGACAGATGGGACGAGGGACCTGGAAAAGAAGAACAAAAACCATTAACGGGGCACTGGGAACAGGACAGACAGACAAAACTGACACAGGGGCATAAGCCATGACAGGACCTGACACAGGCCGGGGAAGGCGGACAGGCAGATCAGGAAAGGGGATACTGAGGGAACAGGCGGGATGAAAGGGACGAGGAACAGAGACAGGAGGGACAAAGACGGGAGACCAGGGAGAGAAGGAGGGGAAATAAAGGGGAGCCCGAGGGAGCCCCAGCGGGCAACGGGTGGCAGCCGGAGGGGCCGCAGGCGTCCGGGAGGCCGGAGCAGGAGGGGACCTCGGAGGAGCTGAGGAGGCGGGGCGAAGGACAGACGGAGGGGCTGAGTTGGCGGGAGCACCAGGGAAGGGGACGAGGGAGCTGGAGGGGACCCTGGCGAGGGCAAGGAGAGGGGGGGAGCCGCAGCAGGCGGTGACGTCCTCCGATGCGCTGGAGTGGGGGGAACCGTAGGCGACTGAGGAGCCACATCAGGGGAGCCCGCAGGCGACCGATGAGAAGTTGGAGGCGGGAGTGAGGCATGGCGACGAGGCCTCAGAAGGGGACCCGCAGGCGACACCCGACCCGGGGGGCCAGGACCCGCAGGCACCGTCCGAGCCCCAGCACAGGCGAGCAAGGGCGAGCCAGGGGGCAGGTTGGGTGGGACCCCAACCCTGCACCCTCTCCCCTTGTGGGACACAGACATGTGGACTCTTGGTTGGGGTCAAGCTCGCTGGGGCGAGGGCGGAGGACTCACCAGAAGGGTCCCCAAGGGGTCCCATTCCAGCTCCTCTACCTCCAAGGAGGGAGGAGCGATGGTTGGATTCCTCAGGGACTGGGGCAGAAGGGAGTCACCGGGGATACAGTTACTTGTAGAGGTGGAGGTAGCGCCTCAGACGTGGGCGTGGGAGCTGCAGGCAGAGGGAGCGCCTCGGGCGTGGGAGCTGCAGGCAGAGGGAGCGCCTCGGGCTGCGTAGGTGCAGCAGGCAGGGGCGGCTGCTAGAGGCTGCGCAGGTGGCTGCTCGGGCGCTGGAGCCGCAGGCAGGGGCGGCTGCTCAGGCTGCACAGGAGCTGAAGGAGGTGGAGGCGGCTGCGAAGGAGCTGAAGGAGGTGGAGCGGCTGCTCGGGCGCCAGAGCCGTAGGCAGGGGCGGCTGCTTGGGCGCAGGAGCTGAAGGAGGCGGAGGTGGCTGCTCGGGCTGCGCAGGAGCTGCAGGAGGCGGAGGGAGCGCCTCGAGCCGGGCGACCTGCAGGAGCCGCAGCAAACAGAGGCTAAGCGTGTCTCAGGTGCAGCTGCTGCAGGCAGCGGGACTGGCAGGTCCCGTGCAGGCGAGACGGGCGTGGCCCCTTTAAGCGTCCGGGGCACACGCGGGATAGCGTCCCGCACCGCATTGGCCCCCTTATTGGCCAGCCGCTCGGGCCATAAGAAATACCTCTCGAGGGGCGGTAGCAGCTCCGCGGCGGATGGGCGCTTTCCCTGGATGGGGGAAGCTGCCTGCGCAGGCAGCTTAGCAGTGCTGGTGATGTTCGAATCAGCCGAGGAGACCTCCAGCTCACCAGCAGGAAGTGAAGCAGGGATGAGCGTGCACGCCCCCAGAACGATCGTCGGAGCGGTCGTTGCTTCTTCTTCCTCCTCCGCCGACGAGTCAAAGTTGCCGCGGGAGCCTGCGCCAAGTCCAGCAGGGTGGACAGTGGGAGGACAGTCCCAGGCTCGCGCGGCGTGACCCACCGCTCCGTCCAGAGCTCAGCCAGCTGGAAATTCTCACGCACCTCCTCCGCAAGATGCATGTCTTCCTCGGGGGACAGCTGGTCCAGGATATCCCAGTTCCGGCTCACCCGATTCCACGTCGGGAGATCCTCCCGGATGCCGGGCTGGGCTATCCAGAACAACACCTGGTCAACGTAACTGATGTACTCCTCCTCAGTTACGGAAGGTGCTTTTTTCCTAGGGTTCGTCATTCTGTCAGGATGCGGGCGTTGCGATCGCTGGTAAAAGCGGGTGATCGCACGGGCAGGCAACAGGCAGGCAACAGGCAGGCAGGCAGGCAGGCAGAATAAAGGTAAACTAGGGTTTATTAGGGAGCAGGGTTCAACAGGAGGGACTACGGGTACTGATATCGACAAACATCAATGACGGACAAGAAACTAAGGTAAGACATGGACTGAAATAGACGGGACTGGGCGAAAATAAGTGGACACAGCTGGGCAAGATCAGGGAAGCACATGTAGATAATCAGGGGGCGTGGCACACACGAGGAGCGGACGAGCCGGGCATGACAGTATCCTCATCAACAGCTCCTGTATGGGGGGGTCAGGTCAGGCCAGGGGGTGATATAGGTGAGATGATCGCTGAGCACACAGTCTTTCATCACTCAAAGTACTGCAGGTGGTAGACAACATCATGGAAGCCCTTGAGGATCTCCCCTGGTCCCCTCCGATTCTTATGGATGGGACAGTACACCTAAACTAGATTCCTGATGCCAAAGTCACAGTATATTGCATTTTCTTACCATCAATATGGAGTTCTGTTTCCTTCAACCTGATCTTTTTCATAACTCCCCAATTAATCATCATTTACATTAGCATTTCCAAGGACCGGTTTCCATTGGATAAAAATTTTATGGACTGGTAAAACAGCTGGGGGGGGAGTTATGGTGGATATTGGTAAAAAACTGAATACAGCATTTTATTTTTCACTACGGGATAGGTGACAACCTTAACACTAATGTGAAAAAAACATAAATAAATCTAGCAAGAAACCACACTCTCTGTTATGCCCTATGACAAAAAGGTTTTGTTTTTTATGTTAGTTTTTTAAAAATTTAACTTGTTTTGCATATAGAAAAAAAATTGTGTGTATGTATCTACAATTATCTATATATATTGCCCCCCCAATCAGCAAAATTTGGCAAGGAAGACATGATAGATTGATAGATAGGGCGTTTGGTTGAAACGTTGAAAAACCGTGGTATAGTTGGTATCATTGCATCATTCACGATGAAGTAATTCCCAAATCATTTCAGTGCTGATGAAAAAACATGTGAGCTTCGACCACACAGGAATACAATGAATATATATAAAGACACCATCACTGCTCTCACTGCAGTATCTGAGCATCGGAGCGTGAGAAGGAAGAGGCTCAGAACGAGAACCTGGAGACAAGACAACGTGGTAAAATAGCAAAGGTTTAGCAGTTTTTCTTTAAATGTTTTACTCTTGTATTTGTCATCTTAAATAGACATCCATCCATCTTCCACCCGCTTCTCCTATCTAGGGTAGTGACGCGATGTTACGAGGTCTGACTCATGGCTGGAATTCACAGAAAACACACAGCTTGCTTGGGAACCTCTCGTTCATTTGGACTTTGTGTGTCTTCACTCTTCTTCTTTCTAGGATTCTGACTCGTGTTCCTGTAGCAGATGAAAACCTCTTCTGTTCAATATTACCCTAGAAGGACACCAGCGAGGGAAGCAATATTCTACGTGGATAACAGTGCATTGAAGTTGTAACTACAGTATATATAAATGAAGAGCATATGAAAATATATTTTAAATTAATGCCATTTTTTTCTTTTCTTTCCAGACCATCCAGATATATTTTATTGAAAATGGAAACATCCACTGTTGCTTATATCACCCTTAAGGCACTGAATGAATCCAGAACAAACAGATATGTGATATTTGCCTTTTCTCTTCAAGGTTATATTTTCACTCTCTTCCTGAATCTGACTATAATTATTACGATCTTGCTGGAGAAGGACCTACATCAGCCGATGTACATTTTCCTCTGTAACTTGTGTATAAATGGGTTGTACGGCACTGTGGGATTTTACCCTAAATTTCTGTCTGACTTACTCTCTGACACTTATTTGATTTCCTACAGTGGATGTTTACTTCAGACCTTTGTCATCTTCTCATATGCATTATGTGAATTTACCAATTTAACAGTGATGGCAATTGACAGGTATGTAGCAATATGCAGGCCTTTGCATTACAGTACTGTAATGACACCTGTTACTACAGGCAAGCTGTTGATTGTTATTTGGATGGTTCCATTCTTCTCCATTCTGTGTTCCATTATCCTGAATATTACTCTCCCCTATTGTGGACTGTATGTCAGCACTCTGTATTGTAAAATAACTGTTTCAGCTTGCAAACATGATATTGTGAGATTTGCATTCAATGGAACATTTGGAAGCATGTATTTACTAATGGCCACATTTGTCATCTATTCCTATGGTAAAATCCTTTCTGCCTGCAGGAAATCGAAAGAAAACCAGGCTAAATTCATGCAAACTTGTCTTCCCCATTTAATAAGTTGCAGTAATTTTGTATTCATCACCTCCCTTGATGCATTTAGTGGTACAAACTTTCCACAGTGGTTTAGCAGCTTTATTTCTGCAGCAATTTTAGTCAATCCTCCTATTATTAATCCCATTATTTATGGCATCAACCTGAGATCTATACGCAGAAAAGTCTGTAAATGCTGTAAGAGACGGCAGGTTTTGGAGTGTAGCTTCACATTTTGAATAATGCATGTTTCATATGACTTGATTTCCTAGGTAGATATGTTCTTTGTGTATTTTTCTTAAAGTTAGCTATGCTGTACATCCATTAAAGTACCTCATTTAGTATGTTGAATTTAACAATAAATAATTTATTGTTAACATATTACTTTGAATATGTTTGATTGAATACATGTTCATTTATCTTAATCATCTGCACATATAGTATATCTATACAATTTGAGCTGAAGGTGGTTATTAATGTTGCCTTTAAGAAGATAGATTTAAATAGAGTTAATGAGCTCCTGAATCACAAGCACATTTACAGTAGTCGACGTTTGCAGCCGAGGTGGCCACCTGTGTCGTCTAATTGGTTGACCGGTGCTGATTATAATAGACAGCTAGAGCTCACAGCCGTATCACACCAGTGTTTTCCCAAGCAGCTAGTGATGAGAGACGCTACTGACTTTTTAGCAGGGGATTGAGACACAGACTTGCAGTGTCTATAGGGAGCTGCACTGCGTGAGCTGCAGTGATTAGTGTGCTGTGCTGGGCAGGCTAGAGAGAGGCGACAAAAATGTGTCAATGAGACCAAAACATCCATCTTATCTATTTCTCATTATCTTATGTTTAACTGTATTACCAGTAAATGCACTGTATATTATGGCATTCTTCAGATAAATTTAATTGTTTCTGGCTTGTTTCTAACATATTATGGTTGTTTTAATACAGAAAATAAAAAAAATAGAATAACCTCTTTCTGAGATAAACATGCTTCTAGCTAAAATATGTAATGTTTATATTATTGTCTGTGTTTATGTCTCAGCTGGTATGTGTAAAATGTGTAAAAATGTATACAGTCAAACCTCAGATTGCAAGTAACTTGGTTTGCAAGTGTTTTGCACGACGAGCAAAATTTTTAAATAAATTTTAACTTGATAAACGAGCGAGGTCTTGTAATACGAGTATTACAGTATGTATACGCTATGTATCTGCTTTGTCTGCCGAACGTCTCACTGTGGGATTGTGGGTAATCATCTCCCATGCTCGGGTCAGTCGGCGGGCCTTACTCGTATAGTCAAAATTTAGTAGAAATGCAACGACAATGCAATGTCCACATTTCCGTGAAATCGAAAAGGAGGCAAAAGCGGCTGTCATTGGATAGGATCCTTGTTTAAGTCGCACAAAAAGAAAAAGATTCCAGTGAGCCAACAGGTTTTTCCATTAGTTATGGTGAAAGTCGTCCTACAAAATAACCCTCCTCTTCTCCTCTCTCTCATCTCCCTCACACCATCCATGATTCTTTTCAAAGGTAAAGTGCAGGTTAATTTGTTTTATGTGCCCTATGATAGGTTGGTGCCATATCCTGGGTTGTTCCTTGCCTTGTACCCATAGGCTCTGCCACCAGCGCCCCCCCCATGACAAGCAGTTTCATAAAATGGATGGATACATATTCGACCTATATGAAACAGACATATTCCTACTATTAAAAAGGGATGGATTTAAGAGCGAGACATGGATGGAAGTTTTTGCTCAAAAATATGCATTATATGTATTAAAAATTGATAGCAAAATACAATAAGGTTAATTGTTTATCTATCTATCTATCTATCTATCTATCTATCTATCTATCTATCTATCTATCTATCTATCAGGGTACTGTACCCGAATCAGTGTGGTGGGTCATGTTTTAACTTGGTTAGGTTCACTAATAACATCAGTTCATCTTTATTAACAGTGCACTGCTAGAAACAGCTAGCACGTCCCCACAATGTTGAAATACAAGGGGATTCACCCCCCTCAATAATATCACATATAATGCCTGGTTTATAAAAGCACATGCAATTAATATATCTCATTGCAGAATTTAAAGTTTTTTTTTCATTAAAGTTTTTATCTGGAGAATATGAAGCCCCTGAAGGAAAAAAAATAAAATGCTCTTACTTTCACGTGTGCACGCGAAATTATCTCGTGTGTACGCGGAAGTAAGATCAATTAAAATATCACAGGTCCTTTCAGATGCTCCTGTGATACCCTGCTTGTCCGATCTTCCTGTGTGCCACGCCCCCACATTTATCACTTGTGCAAATATGAAACCTACGCCCCTTGTGCAGGACCACAGCTTTGTGTCACTCCGGTAGTCACAGGCGGCTCGAGGATCTCCCCCAGTCCCCTCCAGTTACTGTCCAGCCCCTTCTTATGAATACGGCAGTAAATCCAAACCAGGGACCTCATGTATAACGACGTGCGTAGAATTCACACTAAAACATGGCATACGGACAAAATTAGGAATGTGCGTAAGCAAGAAAAAATCCAGATGCATAAAGCAGATATCGACGCACATTCCCTTTATAATTTCCAATTAGCGTGAAATTTTACGCACGTGAACGAGCCCGCAGCCACCCCCCCCCGATCCGCCCATAAGTATGTATATTTGAATATGCAAATCAATATAAGTACCAGCTTTGATCAATGTTTTCTTAAAAAACAATGGCCAAGGCACGCGGAAAAAAGAAAAATTTCAGCGAATGCGAAGTGGAGGTCTTGCTCACTGAAACTGAGGCAAGAGAAAAAAATTCTGTTTGGTGGATTAAGTAGTGGCATCAGCAACAAAAGAAAACCGATGGAGTGGCACAGCGTTGCGGAGGCACTTAAAAATGTAAGTTCAGAAATTAAGAAGAAATGGTCGGATATTAAAGTCGACGTAAAAAAGCGAGTAGCGGCTCACTG
Organism: Brienomyrus brachyistius; assembly: GCF_023856365.1. Taxonomy (NCBI): domain Eukaryota; kingdom Metazoa; phylum Chordata; class Actinopteri; order Osteoglossiformes; family Mormyridae; genus Brienomyrus; species Brienomyrus brachyistius. The sequence goes on from NC_064550.1 coordinate 9,201,202, forward strand.
TAAGTGTCTGAACACCACTGGAGGAGGAAGCGGAATTCCGGGGCTCACACCTTGTGCCACATTATGCAGCACGCTGCATGCATGCACAATGCGACACACTTTCTGAGGACTATAGAGCAGCACCCCACCGGTCTTGTCCAGGCATTGCCAACGGCCTTTAAGCTGCCCTATAGTGCGCTCTACCACCGCCCGAGCCCGACAATGGGCATCATTATAACGTCGCTCTTGTTCACTCTGTGGGTTTGCGAGCGGCGTGAGAAACCACGTCTTCACTGCGTACCCACTGTCCCCTAAGGAACTGTCAAATCGCTGCATCATGCACAAAACTTGCAATTTTGGTCCAAAAATATAAAACACAAATCTTCTTACCGAGAAGCCAGCCACCACGTATCACACCATTGTCAAGTTTGTTCCCAACACTACTATTTCTGAGAACAAATGAATCATGGGTTGAGCCAGGCCATCTCGCCACAACATTAATGAGACGCATTTGCGCGTCACATATTATTTGCACATTAATGGAATGAAAGTGCTTTCTGTTTACATAAGCAAATTCATTCTCCGAGGGGGCCATTTGGAAAACCGGACATCGCTGCGAATTGCGCTTTAATGTTTGCCTGTTCAACCACAGTGTAAGGAAATTTTATATACCTGGGTGACAAGCTGATTATGCCGTCCCATACAGCTGGCATGACGCGACTCAGTGATGACTGCGAAATACCCGATCGGTCCACAAGTTCTCACTGAAAGGCTCCTGTGGCTAAAAACCTGAGAGTGGACAGAACTTGTAACGGGACAGGTATAGCGCAATTCCTCATCGTCTGCCTTTGTAATGCTGGCCACAGTTCAGCACACAGCTCCAAGAGTATAGCTCTGGGAAATCTAAAGTGACTTACCAGCCAGTCATCATCATGGGCCAGGAAATCACTATGATCCCTGAATACGCGCTCTCTTCTAATTCTTCCATTTGCGATATCTTCTAGTAACGCAAGAGCTGCCATGGTAATTGTAATAGTTCGGTCATTTCCTGAACCATTTTATTGTTACAAATTGATTAAAAATCAGGTGCCGTGCATTTGTAAACAACATACAATTAATGTCGGTTTATTGGGTAAAGTCAGTGTCATGATTGTGAGTTTAAAAAGGGAAACCACAGTAGCAATGACTTACCACTGGGAGCCGTCCGTTTACAAAACCGAGCAGAAACTTGTGTACACCATGTGTAGAGCTGCTGTGACAATGTGCGTAGCGGTACGCCAAGTTTCGCTTTTATACATCTCGACGTGAGCGTGGAAACGGACGTACGCAACATTTTCGTACGTACGCAACATTTTCGTACGTACGCACCATTTATACATGAGGCCCCAGGTCTCTAATATTAAAGTCATGGCCACAGCTGCATGCATCCTAGGCTTCTGTCATGCAATCACTGCGCCCTGGTGTTGTTGAACCAGTTCATGTATATCATCCAGCCGCTCCCGGAGGCATCACTAGTACTCCATCCCTGTGTCCTTCAGTACCCCCAGCTCCGGGGGCGGCCTTAACACCAAGTCCACTGATGTGCACAGCTCCCACCCAAACGTCAGTGCGGCCGGCGTGCACTGAGTGTTCTCCTGCACCACTGCTCGGTATGCCCACAGGACCAGGGGCAGGTGCCGGTCCCCAGTGCACTGGTGGCTGCTTGGTAAGATAATCCAGAGCCACAAGGATCTAGCAATTCCCTGAATCACTACAGGGAAAAAGGCCTAGCACATCCACCCTGACCCTCTCCATTGGTGCCCCCACCTGATTTGTATGCAGAGGTACTCTGGAGTGGCAGCGTGGCCCTTTTTAGGTAATGCATTTGTCGCAACAGTTTAGTGTCCTGGCTGCAGCCAGGCCAATGGAAGTAGCAGCATAGCATCCCCAATTTCTTTGTCGCTCCAAAGTGTCTTGCCCCTGTCATACTATGCACCACCCACAGGATCATAAGACAAAGGCTCCAGGGCACCAACAACTACAGCACACAGCAGTCACCATCTGTGGACTGCCAGTACTGGTACAGTACATTGCCTTCTGTATATAGAGAGCCTTTATCTCCTGACCTCCCTCCATTCCAGGGGACATGAGCTAGAACTCATTGCATCAACCTCTTGAGGGTGGCAGATGCATTGCAGAGTCCAAATGGCATTGACCAGAAGTGCTATACTCCCAGACAAATAGCAAACATGGTCTTGAGTCAGGTATCGAGGGTGGATTCAGCCTGCTAGTAGCTACATCTGAGGTTGAAGGAGCTAAACATTCTTGACACAGCAATGTATTCTAGTGCGTCATGATTTAACATGCAGAGGGCACTTCCAGGTAATGGTATTCACACAAAAATGCCATGACCCATCCTTCTTCCTGATCAGGACTGTCGCTGCAGTTCACCGACTATCCAAAGGCTCAGTTACACTCATTACTGCCACCTCTTCTGGATCTACTACTCCACTGCATGACACTTAGAGAACACTAACTAATGAGGTCACAGATGGATAGGCTGGGAATTTTTAGTGTCATTCTGATTTTGGTGAGTGCAGGTAGGGCTACACTCATGTTTGAGCCGCATTGATGTCCAAACAGCCATCCAGCAGAGTCTTTAAACGACATCACCACTCACTTGTCAGGTCCATGACTCTGCTACCACAACTCGTGGACTGCCTGCACCGTCTTCAGGTTGCCCTTGTGTTGCGTCTGGGGGACTTGCTATGGAACGGTTCAGGGCAAAGTCTGCTGTTGGGTTCTCTGATTCCTCTGCTGGCCTCCATCTTGCTGGAAGGTCACCGCATCCTTGACCTCCCCACAGCAGTAGCAAGGTACATCAGATGGTGGCATGGTGCAGGTTACGTGCACTGAACTTTTCCTTTTCTCTTTCACGGGCCCCAGTGACACGGTGTAACTGCCAGTCAGTGTGATGTTGCGGGTGGGGATTGGATCGGGGATTGGATCGCCTCTGCTCTCTCCGCTTCTGTTCGGCAAGTGTAGCCAGCATCCGCAGTTGGTCATGCTGGCACTGCCGCTCTGATTACAGTGCCATTAGAAATGGAGAGGCAGGTAACCCCTCTGTGCATAGACATGGAGATCCGCCGTGAAAGCCCCCAGGGTCTTGCTGTCTCACCAAGGTAACTCCCCTCCCCTCTCATGGCTTCTTTCAATGGCCATCATCTAAATCGCTGCTCCAATGCCACCACCACCAGATAAATGTTATTTATCTTATTTGCACTTATTTACACAACAAGCTTGTCATTTTTGTCTCTACATGGTCGCGCGTTTACAATTCTCCTCTGCCCTCTGTATCGTGCATGGTGGAGTTCGGAAAATGTGTCACGTCAACCACCTGAAAAGCAGGCGCTCCGGGAACCACCAAGCCGATCTTTCCTAGGGCTGGCGTGGGACTACTGCTGCTTTGTCCCCAACTTCTCCTCTGCAGCAGCCCCCCCCAGCCAGACCTCACTTGTAACGGACAGCCTGAGCAGATTGTTTGGAGTGACCAGGCAGCACAGGCCTTCACCTCCTCCTCGCCTTCCCCTTGACGTCAGACCCAGTGCTGAAGGCCCCCGTTTTAGCCGGCCGTTGTACTTGTATATGGACACCTCAGAGGTTGGCCTGGGAGCAGTGTTGTCACAAGGCTTCATGGGGTGGCTCTTCACGCTCATCACAGACTAAGCCCCCCTGCAGTGGATGGCCCAGGCCATGGACACCAATGTCTGCATCACACAGTGGTTCCTGGATCTGCAGGATTATTCTTTCAAGCAGGTCCTTCGGACCACCCTGTCCCCTGGTAGGCTCCTAGTGAGTCTGTCGCATCGGCTTTTGGTCTATTTTGTGCCAATAGTTACCGCCTCACAAACCACCTCAGCCAGACATGTGCAGAGGCAAAACAATTATTGGTTGGATGGCAATCGGCTGGCTGCAATTCCCTCCCCACGAAATCTGCCTTGAAGGTCATTTAAATGGTAAGGGGGGAACAGTCAGGGGGGGAGGGGAAGTAGTACCCTTGTCAGTCATCCTGATCAGACAGCCCGTGAGGGGGCTGCAGCAAGAATCACTGAGCGAACGCGCACCACCTCTTCTTTCTGGGTTTGTCGAGCATATAGAAATGCATATAGAAAAAAATTGTGTGTGTATGTATCTACAATTATCTATATAAATTGCCCCCCCAGTCAGCAAAATTTGGCAAGGAAGACATGATAGATTGATAGATAGGGCGTTTGGTTGAAAGGTTGAAAAACCGTGGTATGGTTGGTATCATTGCATCATTCACGATGAAGTAATTCCCAAATCATTCCAGTGCTGATGAAAAAACATGTGAGCTTCGACCACACAGGAATACAATGAATATATATAAAAACACCATCACTGCTCTCACTGCAGTGTCTGAGCATCGGAGCGTGAGAAGGAAGAGGCTCAGAACGAGAACCTGGAGACAACGTGGTAAAATAGCAAAGGATTAGCAGTTTTTCTTTAAATGTTTTACTCTTGTATTTGTCATCTTAAATAGACATCCATCCATCTTCCACCCGCTTCTCCTATCTAGGGTAGTGACGCGATGTTACGAGGTCTGACTCATGGCTGGAATTCACAGAAAACACGCAGCTTGCTTGGGAACCTCTCGTTCATTTGGACTTTGTGTGTCTTCACTCTTCTTCTTTCTAGGATTCTGACTCGTGTCCCTGTTGCAGATGAAAACCTCTTCTGTTCAATATTACCCTAGAAGGACACCAGTGAGGGAAGGATTATTCTACGTGGATAACAGTGCATTGAAGTTGTAACTACAGTATATATAAATGAAGAGCATATGAAAATATATTTTAAATTAATGGCATTTTTTTCTTTTCTTTCCAGACCATCCAGATATATTTTATTGAAAATGGAAACATCCACTGTTGCTTATATCACCCTTAAGGCACTGAATGAATCCAGAACAAACAGATATGTGATATTTGCCTTTTCTCTTCAAGGTTATATTTTCACTCTCTTCCTGAATCTGACTATAATTATTACAGTCTTGCTGGAGAAGGACCTACATCAGCCGATGTACATTTTCCTCTGTAACTTGTGTATAAATGGGTTGTACGGCACTGTGGGATTTTACCCTAAATTTCTGTCTGACTTATTCTCTGACACTTATTTGATTTCCTACAGTGGATGTTTACTTCAGACCTTTGTCATCTTCTCATATGCATTATGTGAATTTACCAATTTAACAGTGATGGCAATTGACAGGTATGTAGCAATATGCAGGCCTTTGCATTACAGTACTGTAATGACACCTGTTACTATATGCAAGCTGTTGATTTTTATTTGGATGGTTCCATTCTTCTCCATTCTGTGTTCCATTATCCTGAATATTACTCTCCCCTATTGTGGACTGTATGTCAGCACCCTGTATTGTAAAATAACTATTTCAACCTGCAAACAGGATAGTGTGAGATTTGCATTCAATGGAACATTTGGAAGCATGTATTTATTAATGGCGACATTTGTCATCTACTCCTATGGTAAAATAATTTCTGCTTGCAGGAAATCAAAGGAAAACCGGGCTAAATTCATGCAAACTTGTCTTCCCCATTTAATAAGCTGCATTAATTATGTATTCATCACCTTCCTTGATGGATTTAGTGGTACAAACTTTCCACAGTGGTTTAGCGGCTTTATTTCTGTGGCATTTTTAGTCAATCCTCCTATCATTAATCCCATTATTTATGGCATCAACCTGAGATCTATACGCAGAAAAGTCTGTAAATGCTGTAAGAGACGGCAGGTTTTGGAGTGTGGCTTCACATTTTGAATAATGCACGTTTCATATGACTTGGTTTCCTAGGTAGATGTGTTCTTTGTGTGTTTTTCTTAAAGTTAGCTATGCTGTACATTCATTAAAGTACCTCATTTAGTATGTTATTACCTCATTTAAAGTGTGAAATCAATGAAAAGTTTTAAACATACAGCTTTGAGTATGTGTGTAAAATTAATTTATCTTAGTCAGCTAGAGCACACATCCCTTCTGGAATTTTAGCAGGGGATTGAGGCACAGACTTGCAGTGTCTATAGGGAGCTGCACTGTGTGAGCTGCAGTGATTAGTGTGTTGTGCTGGGCAGGCTAGAGAGAGACGACAAAAATGTGTCAATGAGACCAAAACATTCATCTTATCTATTTCTAATTATCTTATGTTTAACTGTATCACCAGTAAATGCACTGTATATTATGGCATTCTTCAGATAAATTAAATTGTTTCTGACTGGTTTCTAACATATTATGGTTATTATAATACACAAAATTTGAAAAATAGAATAACCTCTTTCTGAAGTTAACATGCTTCTAACTTAAATATGTAATGTTTATATTATTGTGTCTGTCTTTATTAGCTGGTAGGTGTAAAATGTTTAAAAATGTATACTGGATATGTGTGTGTGTGTGTTTATTATAAAACACAGGAATTATATTATAGATACAACAATAACATGTCAAGACAAAATAAAAGCCATTGTTATGATTTTGTAATATATGTATTAGAGCTATATAAAAGACATATCCTTGCTATTAAAACTACAATTTTGTGCCTTGCACAATTTGAAGCATAACTGAATAAAATAAATTTTGTTTTGCTCAGATATACTCTATTTATATAAATATAGCCACATGTGAGATGCCACTATATTGTGGTCAAGACGAAATGCAAACAAAAGCTTTCCTTCCCTGTTTGCAAATGTAAATTATGTCTGTATGGGTCCAATGAAAGCAGACGCGATCTAAAACCCCTTTGTATCAGTTTATGATATTGCCCTTAAAACTAAAATGTGAATATTATTTATAAAATGGCTCTAGGAACAGAAGCCTGACAACCAGTGAAATTGTACTTAAGAACTAGAAAGACGCTTATTTTTGCATAATCAGTCTTAAAAAGAAACATTGCAAAATAAAGGTGTCTTTAACCTGTGAGGCGTTTGTCAGTGTCAATGAACCAAGTAACGATTCTTTGCCATTTTCCTACGTCAAATTCCCCCTGAGATCCTAAGTGAATTTGCTTGATTTTAGCTGTGGATAATGGGAGTCTGAGCAACGTCACAACTGAAGTTCTTGCGTTGCAATTTTAACTGACAATAAAAGTATATTGATATAAAGGGCACAGCATCATCCTTTAATTCGTTAAAAAATAAATATATATGGATATAAGGTAAAAATTTGATATACGGCCCTGCCCTAGGGGAGGGTAAAAGTTGTTAATGGGGAGTTGGTGAAGTGTTAGATAAACAGATGATCCATAGCGATGCCCCTGAGAGTGATGTGTTGATCAGCTTGTTTTACAATGAACACCTTTATTAAAAAATACTTTTGAAATAAAATGGCAGGTGGCTGCACACGAAGCACTGAATTACAGTACTTTAGTGACACCTGTGACAGAAAACCTTTTCATTTGTATCTTCCCTTGTCATTCAGTTGTGTTTTGCCCTGTACTGACAATTACCCCACTAGAATAACCCTTTTCTTCTGCCAGATGCAAATGAAGAATGAAAGCGACGTTTCCTTTAATGACGAGTTTAGACGTGTCCTGGAATGTGGCTTAGTTTTTAAGTGCCAGAATACCTTCATAAACCCACCCACTGAAAAACCAGTGGGAGACCAGCAGAACATTAAATAACAAGCAGGACAAATGACTGTTATCTGTATATGACTTAAAACTGGGCTCTTAAAATTTAGCTATGAAATCCTAATCCAGGCCTTGTTTTCAATTCTCCCAGGCAGTTACTGTAATAATGACTAATTCTGATTGGCCAGAGGCTTCACACCTGGCTCACAGGTAAAGGAAGCCTGGGAAATCAGCAGCGCTCGGCCCTTGAGGAGCATCATTTGATTAGCCGGCAGTGATGCTCTTGCTTTGATTTTTAACCTTGGTGTTTGCGCGTATTAATTGTGACCAGTAGAGGTCACTCAAGGCTGTAGTTTTCCTCGCTAGTGCCGAAGTGATGAGAATGATGCAGCAATTTACGTATGAGTGAAACACTGAAATATCTAAGGCAGTGAATCTCAGCCCAGTCCTCGGAGACCCCCAGACAGTCCATGTTTTTGCTCCTTCCCAACTCCCTGCCAGACAGTCCGGGGAGGGAGCAAAAACGTGGACTGTCTGAAGGTCCCTGAGAACTGGTTTAAGAAACACTTATCTAAGGTACTTCACAGGTTTTCCACACAATTAAAAATCTTTTTAATAGCATAGTTCATACCAAATTCTACAGATTCACAGGGGAAAAAATATTCTTAATGATCTTTATCATGTACAAGTAGAAAAAACATTTTATTCAATTGTTAAGCATTTTTGCTACAGTAGAACAAGAGCCCTATTCAATTCCCTTAAGTGCTGAGGTGTGATACAGTGAATTTGTTTGTGTGTGTTAAAAAAGAATACTAGCACCTGCGTAGTAATAAAGCAATTCACCTTTCAACAGTTGTTTTAACTTTTGTTTTAATTATTTGTGAAGTACTTTGTTCAGTGCTGAGCAAGTCTCGTTAGTAACCACAGCAAAACAAGGCAAGAAATTCACACATTACCATGCAACAATCAATCTGGTAATTCTGCGAGAAAGTAGGATCACCATATTTCAAAAAGTTAAGAGGATGATCTACCGTAAATAGACGTAACAGTTTGAGGTATATTACAGCAGCTGGACACACATACAATCCACAAATAATTATTTCATCATATTCAGAAAAAATAAATATTAGTTATATTTTTTGGAGAGAGCATTTATATGTAATTATAATGTTTTCACGTATCAATTATTTCCCTGAAAGGAAAATGGTAAAATGCATGAAATTCATAATTTAAGAAACATCCCACATATTACCATCGGTCTAAAAATGCCACCGTATTCCTGAAAATACAACAGAATATACACATTAAGATCTAATTTCTGTAAATGTAACAGTGTTTCCTAGTCACCAAAAAAATCTGTATACTGTACCTCAAATATGTCAAATTAAGTGCTAAGACAGTGTTTCCCAACCCGGTCCTTGGGGACTCCTCAGCAGTCCACGTTTTCTCTCTCACCCAACTTCTAGCACAACCGCACCAGAATTTTGGTGTTCTTGATTGGCTGGGAGCTTTGAGCGAGCAAAAATGTGTACTAGCTTGGGAAACACTGTGCTACGACATGAGATTGTGACTACTTCACCCCTAACTTGCAAACAGACAGTGCAAACCTATAGTCTTTCTAAAAGGAGCATGTCATGTCGATTAATATTTCGGCAAACTAGAATAGTGCTTCCAGTGAGACTCCACTGCAGCATTTTCACTGAATGAACCACTTACACTTTTACACAGAATGTAATGACCAAAGTTCTAGTCATTAAAATAATGATGGCCAAATGAAGCTTCATGAACCATTTGCCGTATTTTCTGACTCCACTAGATGGTGCTCTCTGTCCATAAAAGGACTCAAAGCATATCCCAAAATAAACCAAGAGCACCATCTAGTGGGGTCAGAAAATACAGCAAATGGTTCATGACACGTCATTTGGCCATCACTGCATTTAAAAAAGCCTTAAATCAAAGAATGAGCAATTCAAACTACCAGGAACCAGAGAAATGCCCAGAAGCCTTGAAAAAAATATACAGCCTTACAATCCTGGTTAAGATGACCATTAATAAAATAAATAAATGATAAAGTGCTACTTTTACAATGGTGTAAAATCTTTAAATTAGGAAATGCATGTTTTTTTTTTGCATCTTTGCAGGAACCAAAAACAAATCAGACGTTCGTTCCAGTACAGGATTTCAAGTGCTTGCATCTAAAGCCAATGTTGAGCAATCATCACAGTAGAAGCTACAACATGAAATTTGGTTTAGGGAAGTACAATAGCTGCTACCGCAAAAAAGCTGGAACTGTGAGCTTCTTACATACATTCAGTCACATTCAGTTCCATCACCAGCTATCCCACCTTACCATGGGTTTCTAAGATTTTATCCTAGAGGTGTTAATACCTAATCCAACATTTTTCATTTTGAGTGTAAATCTCCTCTAAGATTCAGCACAGGTAATTATTTAAATGTATTGTATTAAAGTCCCAAATAATAGCAGCCCTAATACCCAATGCTTGTCATACTTGTAAATAGTTCATATACATAACTGCTTTTTTGCCAATGGGAAAGAAACTGACACATAGCATAATAACAAAAGTACAAAACAGCAGGATTTCGGAGTGTTTCACAGACTTATCGGACTATTAAGCACCATATAATTTGTGCATCTATGTTGAATTTTGTTTTTACATATTGAGTGTATGCTTAAATCTGTGTCCCCCTTCAAAACGATCACTTTCATACATCTATCCATCCATCCAGCCATCCATCCAAGCACATTTTCAGTAGACGGTCATGGTGAGACAGGGGCCTGAATTTTCCTTCTGCAGTACATCTACGAATTCAGTTGTGTCATATATTTGGAAAAATAAATCGCTCTTATTTATGTAGAAAGGCTTCATTTTTATTTGCAGCCAAACAAGCATAAAGGAAAAAATGAATAACGGAAAGTACCAGATTAGATCTGAGCCTTTTGTATCTGCTTTTGTCATCTTAAATTACTCTTAGCAATACAAATGACTACTGCTGTTTAACAGCAAAAAAACAATATTTAATAATTTATTTGCCTGTGGGGTTCAAAATACTGAAATCATACAGGTGAAATATACATAATAGTTGGAAATGCTTTTAGGGAGATGATGTAAAAATAGTTGGGGAACAATCCTATCACTGATTAATCACATCACACAAAATCCACAATGACCCGCTAAATTAAGTGCTCATTATGATTGTCATTTTCAGCGTAATGACTGGGAAAATTCTTTACTGCATCATTCGGGGTCATGCAATCCTGAAGGCTCGATTTATTTCAGTGCAAAATGTCACACTGCAACTTGTGCGTTTTGGAACTTATTACGGGAAGGCAGCACACATAGTCAGCAGTCATGGTTTTTGAGCATCATGGAAGTGGTCAGTTTTCAATGTATGCATGCAGAGTATAGAACATCACAGTTTCATTCTTGTTTTCAGACCTCTTCTGGTTTCAGCTGAAGAAAGCTGAATTGTTTAGGATCTTTGGTTCTCTAATGTGCAATATCAATAGCATTCATTTCATATCCTTAGTTCCCACCGCCAGACTGGAACAAAGAGATCAGCTTCTCCCTACGGGATGATAATGAATCATGTCTTTTTGATGGATTTAAAATGCAATGAATATGCGGCCTGTGCTAAAAATATTTAAGATGTGACAGACACTTTGACCACCAACAGTAAAAATGGTAGCCATGATCTAGTCTGTGAAATGTCCGAATGTCATTGAGGACATAAGTGCACATGATTCGTCAACAATGAACCTGTATGCATTTGCCACTGCACAGCAAGTTTTAAATACACATGGAAATGCAACAGGTATCGTATTAATCAATATTGGAAAAATAAAAATGATTTTGTCTCCGGTAACAAACGAAAGGGCTGGATTGAATTTGAAAGAAAATTGTTCGCCATTGCTGTGGTTAAATGGAGAGATGAAGGACAGCAGGATACATGTGGTTATGAGCAAAAGCTGACCAGGCCTTATTTTACTGAAAACAACTGTGAACCTTGCAGAGGTGGACTTCCCTAAGTTGACCTATCATGACTGATTCATGAAACTGAATCCTGTATTAAAAACTAAAAATCTACTATGCACAATACATAGATGCATTACTTTGAATCTGCAGTATGGCTTGTAGAAAGCACACCTCAAATGAACAGAAACTGCAAGCAACTTCCGTCACATTGTACACAACAACGCAGGAGGGCAATTGCAGTCCCAATAACACAACAAAATAAAAATCAGACCATTAAAATAAGTTGATGGACAGGGGCACCGGTGCTCAGACAGATCGGCGTACAAGGTTGTTCTTGTCAGGTTCAAGGAACTCCTCGACCAGAGCTCCGGTTACCTTAAGCAGTTCCTCCTTCAGACTGGAAACATCCCTTAAAAATTAGGAAAATATTAATGTGTTATATGCGTTATGCAGCAATGATGACTTTGTTTTTAATGATTCTTTATCTCAAATATTCAAAAATGCAAAACAACCACTCCTTAATTAGCAAACAAGTTCCATCCTAAAGAGCAGTGTGTTAAGCAAAATGGTCTCCAAGTAAAAATCACAGCACTAACTACGATTATTTCAGCCTTCCATACTTCATTCCTTGTATTCTTCGTAAAGTGAATTTTTAAACGACATTTTGTACATTCTACTTCAAAGATCTCTTTAAGTCTTCGACATTTAGTCATAAATGTGTGAATTGGTTGGGTAAAGTAATTTTTTATTACTCTCGTATTTATGAAGGGTTACATCAAGGTAGTCGCAAACAAGGAGTGGTTGTAAAGATGTACCCTTTTATTATCAATAAGTACAATATACCAGTGAAAAACAACATCATTAAGAGGAATGTTTAGTTTCTTGACGGTTAACTTTGTTAGAATATATGCTACAGAAGCTAACCTGCTTCCAGGAGGTGCACAGATCTCTGCATAGTACTTGATTTTTGGTTCTGTCCCACTTGTCCTCAGTGTGGCTACAAGGCCATTCTGAAAGGTGAAGGTGACCATCTGGCTGCTCTTCATCACAGGCAGAACCTGTAGCAAAGAAAAAAGAAAATATGAAGTACACATACAGACATACGAACATACACACATGGCTGTCGCACTTACACATTTATGGTTAGGCTGACTGCTGTCATAGCCTGTAGTGACATCCCTGACGTGTGTAATTTTGTAACCTCCACAAGAATCCGGATACCCCTCCTTGCCGCCCCAATTACGAAGCCCGGAGAATATTCGTTTGATGGTGGGAGAATCGTGGCAGATGACGTAGGATGTTCTTGATATATGTGGACCATAACTGAAAGACACAAGCAACCCAGAGGGAAAAATATGAATACATGAGCCAAGCTAAGTTATGTCTCCGTGACTTATGAATGTACGGTTGTCCCTCCAGATTCAAGATATTTGACATTCATGATTTCGGTTATTCTCATGCTGGGCATGAGTAATTAAATGGGATTATTTTTGGAGCTTGCCAAAATATCGCAAACTCACAGATGAGGTGAAAGCCAAATATATATATATATATATATATATATATATATATATATATATATATATATATATATATATATATATATATATATATATATATATATATATATATATATATATATATATATACATACATACATACATACATACATACATACATACATACATACTAGTGGGGGACAAATTAAACTCCATGAACCAATTGCTGTGTTTTCTGACCCAACTAGATGGCGCTCTCTGTTCATTAAAGGGCTCAAAGCTAGCTCCAAAGTAAACTCTATATACAACAAATGGTTCATGAAGCTTCATTTGCCCATCACTACACAATACTGAAAATTATTTGGATCACACAAAATCATATAATATAAAAATATAAGTAATACGTAATATTTGTTAGTGTAGCTACATACTACATTGTTAATATTAACAATGAGGTTAATGAGGTACACCACACAACCTTGTCTCGACAATCAGCCTCACTCTGACTGCATTAACTGTCATTGTGACCATGGAATCTCACATTTCTTGCAGTAACTTTTATACTTTCGATGCCATTAATTTTGCATTTTTAATAATGAGTATTATTTGAGAATTTTTGCCACCCCTACCCCTTGTGAATTTGAAGGGGTGACTATATTAAATATCACAGAAATAAGCCATCACATGACTTTTATTACAGCACCAGTCTCACAACAATGAAGACAAACAGGAAAGCACAGGTCTTACATTTCATAAATGTTCTCCAGCTGCTGGATCAAGGTGAGGTTCCTGTCATTCAGATAGGATACCATCTCTGCCACCACAACCGCAGCACTGACTCCATCCTTATCAGGAACCATGCTTCCACACATGAACCCTTCACCCCAGAGAAAACAAACCATACAGGTACAAGCTCAGAAAGAGGCAGAACATAAGAAAGGCAACATTTCATTCCAAGCAAAACTTAATTAGACTAACTAATCTGTTGCAGAAAACATAGATATTCAATAATGTAAAGGCATGGAAACTCATTTATTGTTGCAATTTACTAAATATACTCACATGAACACCTTTTATTCATGCTAAGATTGATTCTGAATGGCCCAATTCTTAAACAGTTGATCGTAACTAAATCTTAATTAGCAAAATGGGAAATGAGGGTTTGAAATCCACATTGGGGAGGACTGCCCTACTTCACTATATTAAATAGAACTGAATGCACCCTTAACTAGCCCAGGATTCTACAGTATTTTTGACCATTTGATGTCAGTATTCAACACATACCTATGGATTCCTCAAAGGCAAACAAAACCACCTTCCCTTTCTTTTCGAGTTCATGGATTTTATTCCCAATCCATTTGAAGCCTGGTAAGGTTTCCTGTCAATGACAAGTTACCATAACCACGTAAATCTAATTACATCTCCGCAAGAAGGAATACAGGATCCTTAACAGTTGTCCATCACAATAAATCAAAAGATCAAGCACATTTTGTTTAGGACCTAAATGGTTTCTAAGCTGGGACTGCTCTTTGAAAGAGTCACCTCAAAGTGGAAGCCTTCGATTCGTGCGAAGGTCTGGAGGACTTTCGAGGACACCGTGGTGGCCAGCATGTACATCTTCTCCGTATCTGCGGCCTCGGGATGCTGGTCCTTCCAGTTCAGCAGCATCCACCAGCCCAACAGTGCCGCCAGCTCATTGCCTGTAAACACCCTCCATCGGCTGCTTCCAAGCAAGAACACAAGGAGGACAGACTTACCAACAGATCATTTGCGCGCTGGAATGATACACAACAATCAGGCTAACTAGCCGTCCATATTCTTCTCCGAACCGCTTTGCCTATATGCTTATAACCAAAGGGCTGATGAAGACCTAAACATTTTCATGCAGTGCATACTGTATATCCATCCAACTGTCAGCAAATAAATTATTTGCACTGAATTACACCAAGAAAGGAGTGGAGAGAGGGAACATTCAGCTGCTTGGGTTCTGCTAATTCATATAACCCACAACGCTACACACAGTAATTAACCAAAAGAACCAATTAAAACTGATAAACGATTAGGTGATATTAAAATCCTACAGAATAAAGCATTAAATGATCCTGTGGCACAAATGTTAGACTTGTTAATCATGAAAGTGAAGGTCTTCATAAACTAGTTAGACCAGGGGTCACCAACCATTTTGAAACTGAGAGCTACTTCACGGGTACTGAGCCATACGAAGGGCTACCAGTTTGATACACTCTTCTTAAATCATGTATAATACACGTTTTAAATGCTTTTTTTTTTTAGATATTGTCATTTTCAAATCTATATAAACGCAAATGTTATTAAAGAAGAATAGCAACAAGATAAAATTTAATTTTAGACGCTGCTCACTGGTGAGTTGTGCTATTTTTAGAACAGGTCCGAGGGCGACTCATGTGGTGCTTGGGGGCATCCTGGTGCCCGGCGGGCGCCATGTTGGTGACCCCCGAGTTAGACTATTAGATTGCGGCCCAAGGACTAAAAGCAGATTTTTAAATTATCTTTTTAGGTCACAGGAGTCCCTAATAAACAAACCATATAATCAGACGTCTAGGCATACTTGTCACATATTTCTGCAACAGCCAAGCGATCCGCATCTGGGTCAGTGGCCAGAACTATCCTAGCACCCTCGTCCTCAGCCAGGCGAAAAGAGAGGTCCTATGACAAGACCAAAAGAAGCTCTTGGCATTTGAAAAAAACAGAACTGAATGTGGTATGCACTTGTGTGAAAGTCAACACAAACACAAGCAAGATTTCAGGCGAAGAGAACAGCAGTCAGGATTAGGCCTGTATTTTTGGTTAACGATAAACAGGGCTGCCTGACAAGTTAGCGATAGTTATAGCTACTTGTGATTTTAAGGCATTTGGTTAGTAAATATTGTAAAAGTAAAGGCAAATATTTGTGGCTCCACACTTGAGATTTGTGCGTGAGTGTGTGTGTGTGTATATATATACACATATTTATACAATGAGAGGTAGGCAATGCAGGTCCATTCACTCACCAATACAGACTCTCCTTCTTCTGGATTGGGACAGCTGACTGTGGGAAACTCCGGATCGGGGAGCATCTGCTCAGGCACAGGGATTGGTGGAGAAAAGCCAAATTCTCTGAAGGCCATCTGAACATAGTTGTGCCCAACTCCATGAAAAGCAGAGTGAACAAACTTCAACGGCGTCCTGCAGTTCAGCTCCCTAAAAAGAAGGGAAGAATACACAGTCGTGCTAGAAAGTGTATGAACTTTTTAGAATGCTGTGTCCCGGCCCCGTCCTCGGGGACCCACAGACGGTCCATGTTTTTCATCCCTCCCAGCTCCCTGCCCGTCGACCCACCTTTTTGCTGTCTACGGGTCCCCAGGGAACTGACTGCGAAAAACTGCTTTAGTATTTCCTCTGGTTCTGCATAAATATGACCTACGACGTGATCAGATTTTCAACCAAATCCTAAAACTAGATAGTGAGACCCCAGTTAAAGAAATGACACAGAACGTTATACTTCTTACTTTATCCGTTCAGGAAAATTGTCAAGTTCTGCATATCTGTCCATGAAAAAGTAAGGATTACGTGTTCTGAAGAGGAATTTCAACTCTGATGTTTCCATCAATGAGATGACATTTAGGTGAGAGGCCCTGCCTTATAAGAACATAAGCCTGGATCTTCAATAGCAAAGTTCTCATTTGTTTTCCCAATACAAATAAGTAGAGCTGCATCATTTTCCTTAGTAAATAAAGGAGTATACGACATATGAAAATATGATGCTTTAGTTCTTACAATGCAAAAATAGAGAAAACTCTAATGGGCTCACAAACTTTCAGGTACCACAGTAAGAGTTTTCATCAGACACTTGAATGACAGATATGATGTTCTCTCCTAGTGATGGCTCAATGAAGCTTCATGAACCATCTGCTGTATTTTTTGACCCCAGTAGATGGCGCTCCTGGTTTGCTTTGAGCCCGTTTTTGCACACCATCTAGCAGGGTCGGAAAATACAGCAAGTGGTTCCGGAGGCTTTATTTGGCCATCACTATTCTCTCCCTCTTGTGACATCCAAGGTACTATTACCTGTGAAAGCAAAGAGAAGCCAGTTCTCCCATGTAGCACCTAGATATGTCCTCCAGAGGGTCTTTTCGCAAGGGGCTGCTATCAGACAGGTTCTCATTCCAAGACTCAGCCCAGGGCTCCAAGCTATCCTCTATGCACCTGACAACCTCCTTGTCATGGGGTGCACAGATCTGAGCTCCGTTCTCCCAGTAGACCTAAAAACAAACAAACAAACAAACAAACAAACAAACAAACAAACAAAAAAAAAAAGATCCCCATTTACATTATTAATGCCGGTGGAAACATAAAGTAAATCCGCAGGTATCAACGCCGCTAGACAATGCAAGGAGTGCCCAAGCTGACAACGTACCTTGTATCCATTGTCTTCTTTAGGGTTGTGAGAGGCGGTGATCATCACGCCTGCAGCCGCTCTCAGCTTCTTCACTGCATACGGCTGTAGAAGATGACAATAGGTTTTACACATATGGATCATGTTCCAAGTTGAATTTAAGAAGCCGTTCCAGGAGGACAAAACATTCCGGCTGATTTCCAGTGCAGTACCCTAAAAGATTTATTATTTATTAATAAGCAACTATAATTTACCCCTTGTAATAATACTTTCTGACAGATACCTATTAGCATTTTAGAAATCCAATTTCTCTATGAATTTATGCATCTCAACAAAGCCACTGTCCATTGAGCAACAAATATCCCCGTGAGGGAACTATGACATGGGAGAAGCTCACCCTAGTACATTTACTCACCACAAAGGGCGTAGGCACGTAAGTAGAGAACAGATACACGGGGACGTCTTTACAGAGCATAACTGCTGCAGTTAACTTGGCGAGCCTGATGAGAAAGTAAAGGGTTTTTCATAGGAATAAATGTACTGTCAGGTGTATAATAATCAGAGATATTGCCATATTAAGTTACAGGAAGTTGCTTTTTTAGATTTTTTAAATGTTTTTAAAGCATCTGCAGAATAAGTACATGTCGTAAGTGTACAGGTAAGTGATTCATAAAGCAGTTCACATAATGCAACATCATTAATGCTATGCGGCTTCCACTCTTTAAAATAATGGGATTATTGGTTTGATTAGTACAACATCACAGAATAACGACTTGCTGTACCATATCAGTCATCATTCATTTGGCAAACATTTATGATAATTTTTTTTTTTTTTTTTTTTTTTTTACTGGAACCAAAGTGATCATTTTTTATAACATTTCTAAGGGAAAATGCCTCCCACTTTACAAGTTCTCGGTTAACGAGTGACAATTTGAAACGAATTAGCTTGCGAAGTCGAGAACTACCTTTACAGAACAAGGTCTACTGCAAACAACTGAAGAAACAACCGGAAACTAGAAATACGAGAAGTGAGATTTTAAATCCGACAGCATGTGGGATCAGCACGAGCTGCCAGTGACTGTCTGATTAAACCCACTGGGAACCAAATACAGTAACAGTACAGTGGAACGACTGAGCCTTGTTTCTTTCATAGCATAGGAATCCAACAAGGAATCTGCAGAATAAACGCAAATGTACATTTCTACAGAAGGTTTCTGTATATATTAGAATTATATTAGTATTAGTAGCACTGCTGCCTTGGGCTTAGATATAATTTCCAAAACAGCATCCAAAGGTTTCTAATTATAAAATCTTATGTTTTATACTGGGGATGTAATGGGTCAAAAATTACAGTTTAAGAGAGATGGTTTCAATTGAGTTTGGTTTGTATTCAAAATATACAAAAAGAGTATTTAAAAAAAAATCTATTTCAAATACATTTTCTAAATTTATTTTTAAAATAAATGTTGTTGAACAAGTTTATTTTTATTTTAACTAAAAGGGAAACATATAATGTCGAAGTGCAACAAATAATACTCCTGTCCTAGCAGTTGTACTATGATATTAATGCTAAGAAGAAGAAGAAATGTAAGCTGTAAGATGATGGACGTACAGGTCGAAAGAAGTCAAATGGTTGTTTAAAAGCAGCCGCAAAGGTGAGATGTTTCTGTGCAGCCGCAAGCTCTATATGATGGTGAGGTGTTTGTAGCCCAACTGCATCTCCGTTACCACTCGCCATGTTTGGTTCTTCCTCATCAAATTGGAAAAAAACTTACGTGATAATGGATCGGATTTTTTCAGTGAACTGTTGCATCCCCATTTATGCTAAACCAGAACTTTTCTGCAGAGATTATTTATAACAACAAAAGCACTTTTCCGTATTATGCCGAGTTTTGTGAAGCAGTGGCTAATACGACATTTCACTGTGTCAAAGAAAAGCTTTTCTTTAAAAACCTTGTCAAAATATGGGAAAAACTTTTAGTCAGTAGAATTCAACAGTTAAGTGGTTCCAAATAATTTGCTTTTTACTTAAATTGCCATTTTACCTTTTTTTGGCTTGACTGGCTTTAATACAGACAATATTATTCACACACAATTGCGACTAACAGAGGTCTTTAACCTCCCATTTGTGAAAACAGCTCGAAGACAACACGTGGGGGGCGGGGCTTACCGTTGACTGCTACAGCCACTTGCTTCCTGTCCCCTTGTGTCATAGCCAATTACTATACCTCTGGTACCCACATCAGGAAAGCATTTGTCCAGATATTTGTACATGCCCTACAGAAGGTGATGAAGAGAAGCATTATCATTTTTTTTTTTAAATACACACAAATAATTTTTAATTTAATTTATTCTCTACAATCTAGGCGTATGTGATTTGGCGATACGATCGATCAGATGGATGGATATCACACCAAGGTACAACCTTCAAAATTCATTATGAACTGAAACAATAAGTAAAGATTCTTTTATGAGAAGGGAAAATTATACAATTAAGTGTGAACATGAAAAGAATATCAAGCAAGCAAAAATGGCTAACCTGAGTTTAAGGCCATAGAATACAGAAGTAGATTTCTCCTTTTTAGTTAACTCTTCCCTAATTAACAAATGTGTCCATTAAGACTAAACCGCGGTAGACACCTTGACACAATGTTAGCGCATAAGGGTGAAACTGCTAACCTGTGTTGACTGGATAATGGTCAAGTCGTTTATGAGCGCAAAGCCAGCTCCCACAGCGGACCTCAAGCCGGCCGTCCCAAACGCCATCCGGGCACAAAGTCTTCGGCGCAGCTCCTCCAGATTCCCATCACCCAACAGCGCCTCGATCTGGGCCCGTGTTCTGGGGTTCTGGGTACACCCACAAGAAGAGAAGTACGGAACACGAGCTTAGGAGGACTTAACATGCATGGAAGCAGGCGAGGAGCTTAAAGAATTTTTGCTGCTAGCCAAATGGGTTTAAAGATGCAATCTTATTTATTTATGTTTTTTACTAGCCGGCGGGTTAATGTTCACACCATAGCCGTACACACAAATAGACGAAGTACTTGATAACATACAAAGAGCCCGGTTTTAGGGCATGCTAACAAAGATACTGGCTAGATGTAAATATTAAATGTAAATACCATAATGTAAATTAAATGTAAATACCATAGCCGTACACGCAAATAGACGAAGTACTTGATAACATACAAAGAGCCCGGTTTTAGGGCATGCTAACAAATGTAAATATTACGCTAAATATAACATTAGAAGTTACTTAGGTTAGAAAAGTATTACATATTACAAGGTATGAGGTGGAAATGCAGCCAGTGCAACAGAGACATTAGGTCTTTTTTTAGATTTAATAAACTGCTCTGCAGTGACGCACCACAAAGTTGATATGCTACATGCCTGGGCATCCAACTTGCAAAAATAAAGACCCAGTAAAAGAGCTAGCACTTTATTAAAAAACAAATCATGAATCTGAATTTCCTGTCACACACCATACTAACCTCTACAACTGACCCCTCACCAACTCCTATCGACTTGTTCCATTGAAGCGATTGACTTGGCTTCTTACTAGATACTCTCCTGGGTGCTATTTGTGTAAAGCAATCCCAATCCGGTCCTTAGGGACCCACAGACAGTCCAGGTTTTTGCTCCCTCTCAGCTCCTGGTAGAGAGCTGAGAGGTAGCAAAAATGTAGACTGTCTGGCAGAGAGCTGAGAGGGAGCAAAAACATGGACTAGACTATGGGTCCCTGAGGATCGGATTGGGAAACATTGCTCTATAGCATTTATAGTGGAACGTATTAAGCAGTATTCCTATAGCTCTCCTTTCCATCGTGCACTTGTTTTATTGGAAGTTGAGCTTATCAGTACATGAACATAATTTTGAACCTGGATAGCAGTATGGTTGTTCTGTATTACCCACCTTGCTTGTATGTCACCCTGGAAAAAAACATAAATGTACCAATCTGTTCACCGTATTTAAATCCACAGAACAACACTTGTGGCTTGTTGGTCAAGCAGGAGGCTTTGCCCATTTCTCAGATGTCTATGATTCAGAATTAAAATGCATTTTCGTCTTAGGAGAACTGACGACAAGTGTCATGTCTCATGTTTAGGTTCTGCTGCATGTTTGACATTTAGGGAGTTAGTTCAGCCAGATCATCAGCACAGTTGAAGATCCCCAAACCCGCCACTGCATTCAAAGCAGTGCACTGGTACAGTGCAAGAAAACATGAAGTTGGCTAAATGTAACAATGGATAACAAATTCATGACGTTCAATTCAAAGCACACACTTCTAGTACTGAGGACAATGTGCAATAACAAATCGCAAATAACGAATAGTTTTGTTTCCAGGTTTCGAATCAATATTTTGTTCTTAAATAATCCAAGTGTAAGTCTAAATTGTGGAAGAAAACATTTAATCTAAAGCATAAACAATTTAATGCATAAATGAGTTTTTTTTTTGTTATGATTCTTAATACTTACCACCTTCTATTGCAAAGTTAAATATGGTAAGCCAAATGTACATAATACCCATTGTAAAAAAAATTGTCATGTCATCTTTCGGATATGTAAATATTTGTTCTTTTTCCATTGCATTGATCTTGTGAAGGCCCATGGTTACTGAAGAATAATGTACATACATATTTAACAAACCAACTGCAAATTTAATGCGTTTTTTTCTTTTGATAAAGGAAGCACATTCCTGGATCTTTGCCAATTCATGCAATTCGAGCGGAGGTGAGACAGCCAATTCTGGCAATAGGCGGTATTACATTGAAACCTAAAGGACTCGTCAATTAGCAGTCCATATACACCTCACATATCGAGAAGATAACTCGATGTCCAAATTATGTATAGCAGAGCTAACGAAACAAAATTTAAAATGAAGCAAAATATTAACATAATGTGTTC
Organism: Brienomyrus brachyistius; assembly: GCF_023856365.1. Taxonomy (NCBI): domain Eukaryota; kingdom Metazoa; phylum Chordata; class Actinopteri; order Osteoglossiformes; family Mormyridae; genus Brienomyrus; species Brienomyrus brachyistius. The sequence continues at coordinate 9,223,622 of NC_064550.1, forward strand.
GTCACATTCGCTCGCACTCAAAATAAGATGGAAAAAGGTTATACTGTTTGTGTTACATTATCCTGGGACAGTTTCATTAGTGTATTGAAAAGGTGATCTTTACAAATACAGTGAACAAAGAATGGGACTTGTAGAACAATCTTGTTTATATATAGACTGAGGAAAAGAAGCGTAATTTTACCTTCAGAAACAGAACACGACATTCGGAAGACAGGGGGAGTCTTTTTTTTTTTTTGTAAAATAACCCTGCGCCGAATGCATGAGCACGAAATATACAATTATAAAGCATATACATGCCTATTCATCATTGCCTTAAAGTGACAGTCCAGCGATTATCAAGGGCAGCGACCATCAGTTTAGGTGCCGCCATCACGACGCATAATGACTGACCTTATCCCAAGCAATCCACTGATAAATCGCTTTGTCCAGCGTGGCATCTCCGGTTGCACGGCAGTGCTGGTTGGCGTTGAGATCCTCACCAAAGTCCTCCATTGCGCGGCTAATCCGGACGCGTTATGTTACTTAAGCGGTATTTATCTGCTTCGGAAACTGGAATGAACCAACGGACGCACTAGATAAAAAGCAGCGACATCTTGCATATAGCTCGCTACTTTATACAAGACTATACCGACAGTAAACACACTTTAAAGAGAAAACTGTACAATGAATCATGAGCCATGTCTGCATTCGAAGAGAAAGAGTGACTCTGATCGCCCGTATAACCTGCACCACAGGCAGGTACAGTTACTCTCAATGATAAACAGTTTCAGGGCTCAACTTCACTGACAGCTCTCCAGCACTCCAGCTTTCAGGAAGCCAGCAAACGTTTCCGCACGCCGAGTAGCGGAGCACCCCAGCTATCCACGACTGACCCGCTTATCATTCGATGATTTAACGGAGAAGTACCAGGAGATATGATCTGCTCTCGGGAAGACCTTTCTTTGCCCTAACCCTCTCCCTTTCCATGTTAACCACATGCATTCAAATACAATGCGCCGCGCCTGTTTCGGAACCGAATTCGGCGAAGTAAATGCCGCCGAACTGCCTTTCGGGAGTCGTAGTTCCTAAGCGCTTGCCTGTGGGTCAGCGCGTCGTTCTCCACACTCTCAGGGTTCTGGGCTCGAGAGCACTGCGACACTTCCATTTATCGCCCAGACTGCGGGGAAGACTTCAAATGACTAAAAAGGCACAATAATGTAAACCTTGTTTATTTACATGGACTAATTCAGTATGAGCACTACTTAGCAATTTCACATCAAAATAAAATTTGATGTTGGTGCAATGATGATGCTATGACTTAGGTGTGAAAGTCACCAACTAAAATAAAAAACCATTATGGAATTTTATGATTCAGGTGTGTGAGTCATATAAATACATACACCGCTCCTGCATTACGTTTTAGAATTGTGCAGGTCAAGATATGATTAGCACCAAATTCTACAGCAAATTATCAACAGCAAAGTTTATATATGCATGATTCTTTTAACCGAATACGCTATTTTGAGATTTTTCTGTATTTTCATTAGTTTGATAAAATTAGAAAATTGAGGACTGAAGTGTGGCACCATACACAAACATATTGTCTCACAGCGGTTGCACAGCAGTTATATATTCAATATAATACTGATTTATTTTGTAAAAAAATTATTAGCTTTGATAATGTTTTCTAAATAAATATGATTTCTTGATAAGAATGTAGCATAATTGTTCATAACAAAAACTATTCCAGGACCTTGCATAGAACTCCACATTCCCCGCTATACCGACAAGGCGGTTGAGTTTATTTTTGGACATTGATTCAAATAAAACAATGAGGGAAATGTGATATTTCCTAAATTATAAACCAGAGGAAAAAAGTTTTCCAGAGATGTGTTCACAAACTAACAAGTTCAATCCACCACTCTACTTATCTAATAATCTTGAGCAATTTTAAATTGTGTTGATTTCCGAATCTTCCAGCAACAGGTCACAGTGAAAATGCTCAGAAAAGGCTTTTAGCAGCGGTGACACTGCTTCTGGAACACTGACTTCTCTCCTCAGTTCTTGGCTCAAAGAGGTGACTCCTTTACCCACAATCCCACAAGGCACAATATTTTCAAACCATCGCATGTCTGCGTTGCAGTTCAGAGCCAAGCCGTGTGATGTGATGTAGCGCCCACAATGGATACCTGTAAAGATGCAATACACAAAAATAATCAGTAAATATTGCTGTGTTTACTTATGATTAATGTGCGATTATGAACAAGTCACTTACCGATAGCACAAATCTTATTATCATTAACCCACACGCCTGTATCTGGAGAAGTGGCAGCTTCGATTCCAAATTTGCCACACAAACTGATCACAGTCCTCTCAAGCTGGCAAACATACCAGCGAACGCTCCTCTTAAAAAAATTAAGATTAAGGATGGGATAGCATACCAATTGGCCAGGCCCATGAAAAGTTATGAGCCCACCACGGTTAGTACGAAAAAACTCGGCACCAAGACTCCTTAATCTCTCTTCCTCCTCCGCAGAATACAGCGCTTGCCGAATTCCAACAGTGTACACAGGCTGGTGCTCACAGAGCAACAAAGTGTTTGAAGATTTTGATGAAGTGTCCAGATGTTTTTTAATATGTTGTTGTTGAACCCTTAAGGCACTTGCATAGGGAATGAGTCCAAGATTTACCACTCTGACAACAGTTTTCTGCATTCTCATTTTGTCATAAGCACATTGTGTATGTCTACACAAAGTTCAAATAAAATAGATAAGGGCCAGAATCATCTACAAAACATCACATGGCAGCAGAGTTGTTGTTAAAAACAAAAAAAAAAAAAACATTTTTCTTATGACCTTGGCGAACTACTCTATGTCTGGAGAAATCCACTTGGATTTGGATGTCCAAGAAAACACCAGCCGCCTTCCTTGACTGTGGATGTCGCGTCTTGGCCTCGCGTCATATGCGTTTTCGTCAACATTTAGCCAATATCCACTCGATACTGTTATCCAGTGATACAAAATAATCAGAGCAAACAATGCAATGCCGACTGTGTTTACGAAGAAGGTCAAACCCTCGGACTCATGCATTAGAATTATCTGTAAGATAAATAAAAAAACAAACATAAAAACAGGGAATGAAAAACTAAAACGGGACAACAGTTTACAAAAAGAAAAGACAATATGGAGTATAACAGTGAGGTAGCAGTGGTAAGAGAACATCTAATATCACAGAGTAATCAAATCAGAAACTATAATTTTTTTGCTGCTATCACGCACTGATATTACTGTATTTCGCATTGCAATATGTCAAACACAGAGAGCGCGTATACATATATAGTATGTGTGTAAACACTACCTAGTTCGTTGATATTTGCTACCCCCGAAGGGTCTTCATAAATGCCAGCAAGTGAACGCGACGGACTTCTTGTTCGTTTATCCCGAATTTCAGTTGCGGACCTTGCCTTCGTGTAACGCCACCTGCTGTTGTGGAGGGAATATCAGAAAATAACAGTTTCCGTAATAAGCCTAATAAAAAACATTTGCAGAATCAGAAAATATATATTTTTCATTCTATACATCTCAAAGTGCACGATCACATAAAATCTATGATAAATTGCTGACCTAATAACACACACCTGCAATGTGGCACCACCTTGAAACGTTAAATGTATATGTGTAATTAAATGTATAATACAATGCATTTATACTGTGGGACAACAATATACAAGTTACAGCTGTGGATACATGTCATGAGTCTGCTGTACACATTCACAATGTCCATCAATCAACTAACATTTTAGTCAAGTCAGTGTCGTGGGACAACCAAAGAACACTTCCCTAATTAATGTGTTTTTTAAACTCAATTTAAGTAGTTTATGATTTTTATATACTTATATTTATATTTTTAATTTATTGAATGGCACAAGAAAGCAGTTGAGTCATATGCAAACCAACTCCAAAATGCTGCGAGTTTTTTGGTACCTTAATGTTTCCGTAGTTATATTTATTTGCTGTTTCCAAGGAAACGACCCTTTGAACTCGGAGATAGAAGCAAAGGAAGGACTTCTTTCCCGCGTTTAAAAAAAAAGTATTGTGAATTTTCAGGTTACAGATGTCTCTCAGATATTTATGGTAAACTTTTTAAAGAAGGATTTGCAAGAATTTACGACATGGACGATCTTTATTTAGAGAACATCGACGAGTTCGTCAATGATCATAATAAAATTGTAAGTGAAATGTTAAGAATTTTGACCTAATCCATTGACTTGCGTACTATTTAGTGAATTGTCTGTAATTACAATGTGCATAGTTATAATGCTTTTGTTCGCCAAAGCGATTTTTTTTCGTACGTTCTGTGCTTATACTAATTAATAATACAGATGTGCGTGGTTTATAACGAATATTTGGGGAATATTCAGCTAATTCTGACAGTAGTTACTATGGGTGTTACTTGATCTATATACTAGTGAGGATCTGAATAGCACCTTTTTACTACTTAATTTGATTTATATCACCAAAACTATGCTTCATTTTATTGCATAATTATCCTAATAGTAAATTGGTGGCTGTGGTGTTTGGGTGTTGTTTTAACCTCACCCTTTGAGCCACATTTTAAGTTAGTGACTGTACGAAATTGTTAACCGTTTGTAATTTTCGTATGCATACAGGTTACTTATAAATGGCTGAGTCTCACTCTTGGAGTCCATGTCAATCAGGCCAAACAGTAAGTCAGTTCCATTCGAATCTGTTAATTCCCGTGAGATGGAATAAATTCAAATAAGCTCTGATCAATAAATAACTCCATCCGAATAAAATGCAAGGTGTCTCATATTTTCTTAAGTTTCCATAATTAAACGGGTTTTGTTTTATGTAACATATAACGTTTCTTTTAAAATATTACCTTAGATTTTAAGCGGAGTATTATGCATCGTTGACTGCAATTGACACATTTCCTCCACATTTCACCCCACATGACAAATTTATTTCCTGAATTCTATTTGCCCCAGGATGCTGTTCCATTATTTAGACCAGAAGCGGAAGGAAAGTTCTGGGTCTCAGCTTCATGCTACGTACCTTGTGTCTGGGAAAGTTGTAACGAATGGCGGCTCGGTAAGAAACACATCATGCAAAAAAAATGGCTTTAACTTTAGCTGCACTGTCCATTCTGTTTTCTTTAGTATTTAAGGCACATTTTAATTATCCATGGAAGAAAGTCATCCATTCATCCATGAGGCTGGAACCAACTCTAGGAAGCACTGGAACTCCCTCTAGATCAGTGCTTCTCAAGCCGGTCATCAGGGAATCCCAGATGGTCTATGTTTTTGCTCCCTCCCAACTCTCTGGGGATTGTGAGGGAGCAAAAACATGAACCGTCTAGGGGTCCCAGAGGACTGATTTGAATAACACCGCTCTAGATCAGGGTGGCAAACCTGATCCATGGAGAGCCGCTGTGGGTGCAGATTTCTGGGATGACCTCTCAATCAGCCAGTGATAAAGCAGTGGTTCTCAACTGCAGTCCTGGGCATCCAGTGTTATTGCTTGATTGAGAGGTCATCCCCAGAAGCCGCACCCCCATTGGCCCTCCACGGGGCTCTCAATACTTTCCGTCGATCAGTGCAGTTTGAGGCACCAATTCAAGTTAAATTCCCACTGCCAGACACTTAAATGCAGGAAATTATGATGAGTTTTTCCTCAATTATATTGCGTTATCTGAAAAAAAAGACAAAAGGCAGGCTGTAAATAAGTACAAAAAAAAAATGAAATATAAAAATAAACATGGCAATTACAATTTTTCATTTTAGTTCTATTCAAATATTAATGAATGTAATGGTATATTTGGTTAAATAACTATTGTTTTATCATTTTTACTGTCAACTTATTATACGTTCATTCTTATTAACTGCTTTTTGCCCAAATCATAATATTTATGTTTAAGTAGTGAATTGAATAACGGATTGAATGAGTATTGAATAACGAGAACTGTATGTTGCATGCCAAATGTAAGGCAGAGACACTGAAGTACATCCTGAGACTTAAGCTGGGTTTTCCCATTTCCCCCCCATGTCATTCTTTTTTAGAGTCACAAGGTGGCAGTAGTGCGTGAAGATCAGCTTGAAGGTTAGTCTGGTTCCCCCCCTTTTGCTTTAAATTATCCCTAATCATTACCAACTGAATCAACAAAAATAAAAAAGACTGTGTGAATGGATTAATGAACCTGGGAGATTTGTATAAACCTCCGCCTGCAATTAGTCAGATATAAGGTAGCTTAAGATCATAATCTGTAATTATTGGAGACATACGCCCTTCCAAAACTTTTTTTTTTTTTTTTTTTATCCAGTGCTGCATCTGTTTGAAGTTCCAGAGATATTCTTCAGAATTATAGTGGCACATTAATTATATAATCATTTCAGTTTAACTGGAAATATCTGCAGCAGCAGGGAAGCGATCAGGACCATACGTGGGTCGCAGTGACGCAAACACTTAATCTGAGGCTCTGAAATCTTTTTCAGATGTGAAGTCGAAGATGGACGTAACCGTCAGTATCCATGTGTACAGCATTCAGAAGGCTGTGCTGAAAGACAGTGGGCCGCTTTACAGCACTGATTATGACGCGGTGAAAGAGAACCTAAAGAACTGCTGCAAGTACGTCCTGATGGCATGTCGTAACCTCACTGCGCTCCAGTGATGAAAGTAATCCATCCTTCAGCATCCAGATCTTTATCCTTCAGTTTCAGATACTGAGCCCTGCTGTTCTGTAGGTTTTACTTTTTAGTTTCCCAGAATGCAATGGGGACTGTTATCATAATTTACTCCATCCATCTCACACTCACACACCATTCACTCTCACACGCACACCTACGAGCAATTTAGCAACTCCAATTAGCCTCAGCATGTTTTTGGACTGTGGGGGGAAACCGGAGTACCCGGAGGAAACCCCATAACGACATGGGGAGAACATGCAAACTCCACACACATGTGACCCAGGCGGAGACTCGAACCCGGGTCCCAGAGGTGTGAGGCAACAGTGCTAACCACTGCACCACCACGCCGCCCCTCATAATCTACTCTTCAAGTTGATATTTTATTAATCAGGTTAGACCAAACATGGATTCCCCAGTGATTCTTCAGTATGCAGATTGCCAGCCTTCATCTCCAGCGCTGGGCGGGCCGTGATCCCAACATGGTGCGATGCCGGGCTGGAGGCTTATCAGTGTCCCTCTTCCACGGCAGGTACAGCGCCATCCGATGCACCGGTGCGGCCCCCCTCCCCTCGGACGTGCCACGGCAGAGTCAGGAAATAGAACCTGTAGCACCCCTGGAAATAGAGGCTAAGAAATCGGTGGTAAATGGTGGTACTGCTGCAGCCAATAAAAAAGCTGCGAAGCCGCAGAAGGGGATTATGGGAATGTTTAACAAGAGCACTTCCAAGACACCGGAATCAAGTAAAGAAGTTAAAATGGAGGAGAATGAGGACACTGCTACAGTAAGTTTGTTTAAGGATTACTTTCCAGGTAACAATAATAATAAAAACTCTGTTAATACTTGTAAATCCACGCATAAATACCACATTATGCTCATTGTGGTACTACAGTGTAAACTCTTTTTCATAAATAAGACGTGTAACCTGTCATGGAGCTAAGTGTGTGTTTTTAATGCTCCGTTGAAGCTGCAAGTATTGTGATTTCCTTTGAATACAAATGGTCAGGAATGAAGTCAGCGGGTCTTTGCTGTGCTGAAGCTTATTTGATATGTTTATTTTTTCTGTTTGTGGCAGGAAACAACGAAAAGTAAACCTTCCCTCAAGGCACATAACTTCTTTGGGAAACAGACAACTAGTAAGTGTCCACCTGTTACGACATGAGATCACTTTTGTCTCCAACGGTAACCAATCACTAATCACTTATCCGGTATGGGGTCTTGTGGGGTCTGCAGCATATGCCAGGCAGCATAGGGCTCACAGCTGGTGCCCCCTATGGGCAGCGTGCCAGTCCGTCACAGGGCACAGGCATTGCAGCCAATTTAGCGACTCCGGTATGACTAACTGCATATTTTTGGACGGCAGACAGAAATCATAAATACACAGGAGAGTCCCACACAGCACACGGGGAACATGCAGACTCCAAACATGCAGAGCAGGGGTGCGATTTAGGGTAGCATTTAAACCCCAAACCCTGAATGTGTGAGGCAGTGTGCTGTCCTGTAGTTTGTTTTTTTTTTTTTTTCCTTCCCTTTCTCCAATACTAGTAGTAAAACTTAAATATTATGGTTTGTTGCAAAGGTAAAGCAGGAACCTCCGGTGAGAAATCCAGGAAAACCATAAAAGAGGAGGCTGTGGGGTCTCAGACATCCCATTTAGCAGTGGAGGAACCTTCAAAGTCTCCCCTTACGACTGAGATCAAGGAGGAGGAAGCGAAGAGCTCAAACGCAGCAGGGAAACAACATAATGAGGGGAAGAGGTTTGTGAAAATTCATCTATCTTACGCCGATGCCACTCTCCTAGTTCAGTGTGGCGGTAGCTTGCAAAAACGTCGATTTGCGTCTGTAGGAAAAAGTCATTGTGGGTAATTCCTTTTTTTTTAAGCAATAAGATGAAGCGTCTTGAACAGTGTGACAGCGACGATGAGAAATTTGAGAGTCGGAAGAAAAAACGACGGAGGATCAAGAAACCACAGCTGAGCAGCAGCGACGACGAAGGTGAACTGGAGCTTGAAGCGTGATCAGACGTTTCATTCCAGGAACTTACTGGCATAAACAGGATCTCATTCACGGATGGGATGTTTGAAAGAACAAAATGACTCATTTTGTCTAGGCATGTAAATTGAGCTTTGCCGCGACTCGATTTCAGTTTAACAATGCAGCAATTTGATACCTGGCAATATGTGAAATGTCACTGCGATTCAGTAATTACATGATCAATATTTTCAGCGCAGTGAAGCTCAAGCTGATTTTACTGGAATTTATTTGAATTCAAAAATGCATAACAAATGTTTTCGTCTTAACAACAGAATATGTTAAACGACGTATCTCAGAGCGAAATGTCTGCACAAAAAACATTCCATCTCGTATTTGTACTTCAATAACAAACTATTTCTGGGTTTGTATAGCTCACTCTCTGAACCTGTAAGAATAGGTCTACTAAACTACAAGTATGCAATAATGTATTCGTCTCTGCTCTCTACCAAGATGAGTCTCTAGATCGCTTTTGTGAGGTCTTCTGTCGGCGTTTTACGACCGGCGATTTGTTGCACCACTAATATTAATTTCATTGCGCCAGTGATTGCAGATTCTCCGGCCGCCCCTGAGGCAGAGGTTCCAACACCAAGTCCTGAAAGCAAAGTGAAGGAAGAGCCCGTCTCCCAGGCCAAGGTCAGCCGGCCACAGCACCCGTCTGTTCTGCCTGCATCGAAATGGCTCTTTTCATGATTGCTATCATCAGATTTTCTTATAACTTCTTTCGGCTTCATTTTTAAACTTTGGGGGGGGGGGGTTATTATTTGTGCAGGTGAATTCAGAAGGGAAGAGAAGGAAACGGAGGAGAGTTATTAAGTCTCGTACCTTTGTAGATGAAGACGGATGCATGGGTAAGTGTGTTCTAGAAAACCACCACCAATCATCTCAACTCTAATGAATTTGTTTGCCCATAGGCTATTCATATACTCACAACTGATTCCCCAAGTCCTAGAGTTTGATTAGATCCTACAGGACAAAAACAATAATTCAACTTGGTATAACTACTATTTTTTTGTGCAGTAATGGTTCCTTGAAGATGTTTAATTTAAAATGCTTGTTCTTGAAAAAGGTCTGATTCAGGGCTGCGAAGGTGCAGAATAATGCTGCGCAATTATACTTCCTATTGTACCGTTACTCTGACGCGATCAGGCTGCTTTTTCGGTAAGGTCTTCGCTAGGGAGCAGTGTTTGGGGAGACGTGATGCTTACGGGTACGAGTCTCCGTGGATTTTGTACGTTTCGGTGTGTTTGCGATGGAGGAGTTGTCACTTACTACACATGCTAAAGATGGCTTTCGGTGAACTGCCCGGCAGACAGGAAGCACTGGCGTTTTCCGTACAGTCGTCGGCTTAATCCCAACCTAGCTCTGGCAACATTGACGTCAATTATGAAAGGGCTGTTATTTCTGGAAGGAGGATCGGTATTCATTCTCTGTTTTTCTTTGGATGATTGTGTCACATTGGGGAGATTTACAGCTTTTCCTGGCCTTCTGTGATCGTATCCTGATATAAAATATGACCTCCATAAATAGTGGCACCCTTTAATTTCACGTGTTGGATTATTTATGTTTGAATGTTTGTGTTGCCAGTGTGGTGACACGCCCCCCCCCTGCACCATGATTACGTGAGAGAGCCTCTTTTAAGAAGTAGTGTCTGAAAACCTGGAGTTAGAGGAGTCACCGATTGTCCAATGGATCATTCAGAACTGTCTGTGAACCCTTTCAGTAGAGCTATGCATAGCCGACAGCAAGGAGTAACTTTTATGTTCTGCCAGGCAGGAATCACATGTACTTGGATGACCAATAACAGGTAGAATAATAAGAAGTGAACTGAAACTTTACTTGATTGAGGATATTAAATCAGTTATGGTTCCTTTGATCGCTCTGTGTGGAACCCAAGGTGGAACGCTAATATAATACAAACCATCGGAGGTCCTACCTCTAGTGTCTGCAAACCAATGGTATTTATTATCCAAGTTGGTAGAGCACAGCGTTTTGAAGTGTGTTCCAAATATTGATTGTGAACATTGCCACAATCGAGATGATGTCAAACGCGAAGGTCAGGTTTTCTTGGCACACCAGTGGCGCTTTTGCCAGACGCTCCACTTCAAACACTCTGAAGATCTGGCACATACCAGTAATGCCCTGCATATAATTGCTCGTCACATTCTTCTACATGATAGGTTAGACTTTCTTTTACTTTTGCCGGCTGGCATTTTCACCTCGAGCAAGATTTATTATTTTCTTTTATTTTATTACGACAACTAAAGTGTACTCCTTCAATTTTAGAAACATTGTGATCATAAGAAACGCAGGGAGAAGATCAAAAACTCTTAGTGGTATTTTCAGATGGCTTGTCTCGTCATTAAAGTTTAGTTAGCTGGAAGGTAAGCGTTTATCTAGAAAGAGTTTTTATATGTATTAACATGTTTAATAAAAGATTAAAACGCATTAATATATAACTGTTACTAGGCTGTGTGGTTAAAAGGAAGTAATCGGCACCCATGTGACCAATAAGAAAACAGCATTAACCAAAGCTGTGGTGTAAAGTGAAGCAATTTTTTTTTTTTACTTGTTCAAAGATACAGACACAGCACCTCATGTTGAATTTTAGCATGAAAATTTCAAAATACGAGTCCCTGTATATCAGGTCCATCGCTCGACACTGGAGTCTTCAGCGGGTGATTTTTGACAAACGCGGCACTTATCACACGCGAGGAGGTACAGGCAGGGGTGCCCCTAGAGATTTAGGACCCCATTCCAGACCAATCCAATTATGTCCCACATTTTTTCGGGCCGCTGTCACTCGGGGGGTCCTTGGAATTGTCCTAACTTTCCCCTCCTTTACGGTGCCCCTGGGTACAGTGCTGATGATGCAGACTCGTGCAGTGTTTTGGCCCGTTCTGCCGCAGAGGCTCAGTTTTGATGAACTCCATGTGCTGCAGTGTTTAGGGATCGCTCCAGAATGAGCTCTACTGAACAGAAGAAAGTCGGAACACATCAGATCTGATAAGAACCTTGCTTGGACTGCAAGGCTCTTCTTAAAGCCTGAGATTATTTAACAATTTGCATTTAAAAAGTGGCAGTTGTCATTTCGGCCATTTTCCCTTCTCCGAACTCGCCGTGTTACTTGTTTTTCTTTCCGTTGTTCATCGTGAGGCAGTTTTATTTTAATCTATTAGCAGCTGTAACAATGATTTGCTGCTATGATTTCAGCAGGACTTGCAAGCATTAAGTTTATACTACAGTATTTTAAAAGGGGCTGTGAAACATTCGGTTTTAATCAACAGCTAGCTAAATAACGAAACCAGATGAGAAAATCAGTCGTCATTTATTTATTTACTTACTTTAAATGATCTTTGTCAGAAACTGGAAATGACTAATTTCCTTTTACATTAAATATCTTTACAGTGTCCCTTTTGTGTTTATCTTATGCTGTTTATTCTTTTTAAGATTTACCTGAGTAACATAGTGTTATTTCTAAATCTCCCGTCGTGTCCTGAAGTGGAGGCATTTCTCTTTTGAGTAAATGCCACAATTTAAAACCCTTTGAAATTATGAGAATTAATGTTTGCGTTTTTGAAAATGCTGAAAGTTAGTGAAAATCTCATCAATGTTATTTTGAACGTAAAATGCCATGTAAATGAAACTCTGCACTGTCTTGCAGTGACTGAGAAAGGATTCGAGAGTGAATCATACTCCGAAAGTGACGATGACTTTAGGGTAAGCAAGCAGCACCTGAAGGAGCCAGGTGCCCCGAGACCGACCTTCAAGAAGAACGAGGAGGAGAACAGGAGTCAGAAGCGAGTCACAGCAGCTGCTGGCAAGGCCGCCAAACAGGCTTCTATTATGGGATTCTTTGTGAAGAAATAGGACTTTCTTCTGTCTACCGTTGCTTTGTAAAAACGTGAATCACTGCCACTGAGTGTCACACGGGAGAGAACAGACCAGGACTTTGGAGGGGTACAGTTTCCTCAGCAGAAACCAGTTATACGTTTTAAACTCTGAAATATCTCACGGAATATTCTGGTACATAGATTCGTCTGTTATGGGCAGTTATTTCTTTGTCAGTCGTTAAAATGGCAGCGAAAAGTAAGTTGGATTTTAATGTTTACGTGGGAGAGCTGCTGTTTCAGCCACCCTATGATAGTAAAAAAAAAAAAAAAAAAAACTAGTTTTTCAGTGGATTATTGAATAAATGTCTTATTTAATGCTCAGATGTATGAAACGGCAGTCCTGTTTTGGGTGAAAGGGTTGAATAAAATAAAATAAGTGTGTGGACTGGCCAGGTCCTTGGTTAAGTCTGAGTTTTTGAAAAACTGTCAATATTAATTTAATAGAATTATTTAAAGAAGGGCTGAGTTCACTTTTACAGTAAAAAAACCTTTCTCCAGCTTTATCTTAAAATGAGACATTTCAAAATTATATTCTGTCTGTCAACTCGTGCGGAAAAGCAGCAGTCTGGGCGACGACAGCATAGAGGTGATGATTTTCAAGAAGGCACGCGCAGTGGGAATGCACAATACGTGGCTAAGAATGAGTACTAGTGAATTAGTGAATTAAAATTATGCCTACAAAGTATCTGCAGTACTCAGTACTGTAGCAGCAATGGGTAATTTAGATAATGTAGCACTGACAGACCAGTAGTTCCGTTTCCAGGGTGACCAGTAAACGGTGCCATAGGGGAGCGCTGGGCGGAGTTTATGGAAGCTACAGCTGTCGGGAAGCCCTATTCCAGTCTTTGTGTACGTACTTTAGTTGCCTTGGACCAGTTGCCAAACAGCAAGAGAACAAAGTGTCCAGGGTGACTTGCGTCTTTAATTACGCTGATTATTAAATGTTTTGAGATGTCGGCACTGTTTCTCTTGAGCAAATTAATGTTGCATCCGCATGGTGGTTTATACAAGAAAATGTGATTTGGCATCTCCAAGATGTCTTTCCGTATAATCAATTACCAAATAAAGCATTTTAGTTGTTTACTCCAAGGCATGCTTAAAAATTACTTGGAAGAATGAAACATTTGTGTTCTTTGGCTGCGTAACAATGAGCCAGCAAGTATGTTTCTGCTAAGAGGTGTTTATTTGATAATGGTTTGTTTTATTCGTATTCATGAGTTGTCACATTTTTTTAAATTTCATGATTTCATTGTCTGGCTCTCTAAGTATATCAACACAACGGTCACCTCTTGGCATAAATGCGATTTGTTTCATAGCCACATTATTAGTCGTCTGATCTCGGTCCATAAGCTTGAAAATGCCAAATTCAGCGCCCACCTCTTCATGCTCAATACCACCTTACTGAGAATTTTCCGCGGACATAAGATGGTGAAACCTTACGTCGCATTGCGCTGCTTCCAGCTTCCTGCTTGAGAGCGCCTAAAACCGAAGACCGGGATACTTGCCTCGAGTCTGTCGCAGTTCTTGGTACCGTCATGGCCGCATGGGTCATGCCCGGTTCCTGCTAAGGTGTTTTGTGTCTTGCTTGAGCTGATCAGGTATTTCACAGTTTTGGCTGCTTAATGGCAGGAATTAAAGGAGGCGTGACATTGAACATCAGATGACTGTTTCTTAGTTTCTGTGTTAGAAAAACTGACATACTGTGTCCCAGTTTTGGTGTTTGCTGTCCTGCGTCTCTATAATCACGTATCCAGCTGCGTGTCACTTCATGGTACAGGACGCTGGTCCATCACACGCACTGGGGATTGCGTGTTTTCAGACCGTGTGAGGAAGGTAAGCATGGGCACAGGGAGAACAGGCAGACCCCCACACACAGTCGGGAGCAGGAATGAATCCCAGAGATGTGACCATGCTTTCTGGCATACCTGATGACATTTGATCCAGTTCTAATGGAAGGTCTCAGATAGTACGAATGGAAGAAACGACAGCTTTGTGTTTGGCTGGACAGAGAAGAAAATGAGGTAGTCACAAGAATAAAGGTACAATGTGTCACGATCGAGGCTAGCAGAACGGCGATCGTGCGGGCAGGCGTGCAAAAGACTAGGCAGGCAAGCAGAATACGGGGCAAACTAGGGGTTTATTGGTGAGTACCAACACGGAGACCATGGGGAAGCACGTCTAATCACAATGACGGACAGGGGAAACGGGTGAGACCAGGACTTAAATACAACAAGACGAAGCATGGAAATCAGACAACGCTGGAGACAATCAGGGAAGCACACGTGGGTAATCGGGGGGCGTGGCACACACAAGGAGCGGACGAGCCAGGCATGACACAATGTATGCTTTTTATTGTTTTGGATATTTTTGTTCATTTTATGTTATTTATTATGGTTCGCTTTTTATCAGCTGATGTCTAATATGTCATCAACAATCCTATGGGAAAAGCCAGTGCTTTACAAGTTTGTATGAAAGATTCAGTACAGAATCCTCATTTACAATGAACAGGAAAATGATCCATAATTAAACCCTCCATTCCAGGACCGATGAGGTACTGTTGGCCAGTAACAGCACTGGGATTTTCTGGACCTGACTAAATCCCCAGTAGGTCATAATCACAGGTACATTCATCTGTTTGCCCTTCAGTGCTGATATGGTGCCGAATTCTTGATGAATCTCAGATTCAGCCAAGCCCCCACCGTGCATTTCCTTTAAATGCAACACAATATTTGTTTTCATGCTGTGTTTTGTCTGAAGTATGTTTTGTAACTGACATTCATACTGGAGACATAATCTCTTTATAATTATGTTGGCAGGAATGCTGTTGCTGTGTTTTATTCAGCGCGAGTCCAGAAGTGTCAACGTGTGGTTATCAGCCAAAATCCATTTGCTTGTATTAGATAAATATTTCATCTAAGAGAAGACATAACTGCAGACGGACCCAGTAGAGAGGACCTAGTTTGAAAAGCATATTCAGTCTATCAACGTAATTATACTGATAAATGTTTCGAAGTGGGCAGATCAGAAACTGAGAACTAAACTGTCTGCTGTCCTACTTCTCGGATGAGACACTACTCATGGATGGCCGACGGGTTTGCTTGGCAAAAGCACAGAGAAACACATTCTCTAGAAGAATGGTGCCATTTTGGCATAGAAAACACTCTAAGCTAGGGGTTCCCAACCCCTAACGATTCCTGCAGAATGCTTGGGGTTTTTGGGAGGGTTTGGTTAATTTCCAAAAATAATAATAATGAGAAAACTCGTAAAATCGCCAGTCGATCTGCCAGCAGTATCCCCTGGTCCATGACATCTTGGAACGACTTGAACTGGTCCTTAAACATCGCAAGGTTGAGAAGCCCAACTCTGAACTTTCAGGAAAATTTTATTTAAACAGAGTCTAGAGCTTATTAATGACATTGGCTTAATGATGATTACATTAATCTGGCACGTTTTTATCCAAACCAACATACAATTGAGAGATCAGGGTCACCCGGTCCATGGAACCATGTGGATGAAGGGCCCCACACTGACATCAAAGAATTTGAACCAGCATCTTCCCAATTGCAGGCACAGCGTCCAAATCCAAAGATCAACAGTGTGATATTACAAGGACATCATACTGTACCTGTTTGGCTAAATGGTTCTTGAACCCTACAGGCTTAGTTTGGGGTTAGCAATCCTCTTTGAATGAATGCTGGAGTCAGAGCTTCTGCATTCATTCATCACTCAGAGAAACTTTATATTGCTCATATTGTTCACCTGTTGTCTAAGCTGGACAGAGTTACTCTAAGGTTAACAAATTGATGAGATATCTCGACTTCTCCCAAGGAAAACGATGTATCTGCGTGACAGTATAGCCGTAGCAGAGGAGAAGACAATGGAAAAACAAATCACAGTGGTTCAAAGGAAGCTTCCGTCGTTATGACTGAGCCTCACGATCTGAGTAAATGATAAACGGGTTCCAGGTTTCTCTTCAGAAGGCAGCTGTGTGACGGATGAACCCTGGGAGGAACAACCAGATTACGGGCGTCCGGATCATGATATTTGTCTTGGTTTTTATTCTTCCTCGTCTTGTCCTGTGAAATGGAATCGTCAGGAATACAATAAAGTGAAACAACGAACTGCATAAAGGTTTGCTCATACTGTAGGTATAAATCCAGTGTGTGATCAACAAACACTTTTGAATGCCTTCTTGTGCAAGTGCAAGACAAATAGAGGCATTAGTGTCTTGCTAAATAATTTCCAGTGTAATCCAGAGATGTGCACATCTGTTCCGTAATTAGTTGAACATTTATCTGTTAAAAAAAAAAGTTTAATGTTGGCACAGTCTGCAAGTTCATGTCTTTTCGGATAAGTCCTCCAGCTGTTTGTCTAATCTTACTGACAAAATTGTTCAAGTTCTGTCATATCATTTGCAGATTGATGGTGGAATGGAAAATTTCAGCCTTTGCCAAAGTCGTATGATTCACTCGGACTCAGACAAGAACATTTAATTTCTCTCTACAACAATACAACGTAACTGGGTTATTGTCCTGTTTGAATGTCAACGGTTCTCAGTTCTGGGTAGATGTGGGAAAAGACCTGTGATTTTTAAAGGGGTCAGTGTGCGGCTCTGTGGCTTATGAATCTGCGGTTGAGATCAAAAGGGGACTGATTTAGCTAAATGATGTCACAGTTGGGCTCCCCAAGCAAGGCTCTTAACCAGCACTTTCTCCAGGTACTGTCTCACCCTGCTTTCTCCCAACGAAAAATGTACATCGCTTCGAATAAAAGCATCTCCTACGTAAATCAAGTGTCAATTATGTATTTTATAACGTGCTGCCCCCTGTTTGTCATTAATAACGCAGTTATTTCAGTTGGATGGCACAGTGGCTTGGTGGGTTACAGGCCAAGGGTGGTTAGTCTTATCCGCAAAGGGCCATATGTGGGTTGGGATAACATTTAGGTCAGCTGTTCAAGCCCAGGTGTGAGGACTCTTTAGCCAATCAGTCCTCTAATTAGTAATAATTAGAAACCCCACATACATAACAACCTTTTCTGGATAAGCTTCCCAACCATTTCACGTCCACAGACTGGTTGACGTCTTACACAAATTCTGCGGACCAGACAGAAGACTGGAGGGGAGGCTGGTGGATCAATGGGCAATTTCGTAAATTTAAGAATTTCTGTTTTTTCAGATGTGAGCAGAATGTGCAAAATGTGAGGGGTCATAAAAATGTAAAATATATAGTTTATTTTCGGAAATTAACCAACCCCATCTGCAAACCCACCAAGGTCTTGGATGCCTCATTCCAGAAACTCATTCCCACACTGCTGGTCTGTAGACAATGTTGTGCTCTCGCTCAGTTCATTCAGGAGTTTTTCATGCAATTTCACAGTCCAAAAGCATGCCTGTCTCCAAACTACCTGAAGCCCTGGTCAGTGAAGCAGCAGGATCCTAACAGCAGGAGCCAATGATCCTAATACTCAGTCTAAATATAAGTGAATCACAAGGGCATTCATGATTTGCTCATGTATCCTTAAGCAATGTTTCATGTTTCTGTGTCAGTCAGTGACCTAGGACAGGGCCCAATATAGTACCTAAAAGTATGTCAACTTTACATTAACATTTTGTTTGAATCTCATATGAACCTCACCATCTTCCATAACGCTCATCCGGTGAGGATGAAGCTTTTATGTGTACACACACGTACATATGCAGTATTTGTAGTCATAACTGTGTGTCATAACTTTGTGGGGACTGTCCATTCATTTCTATGGGAAAACACTGATCTCAACCATGATAACATTAACCATAAGTAAACAAACAAAATACAGGACTTTTGGCATTTTAGGTTTTTTGATTGCATTCACAGATTTGAATGAGATCCAAGCTGCAAACCGGGGGCAGCCACCAAACCCCAGCCCTGTAACACTAACCTCCAAAACACAGAGTAACATCGAAGCTGCACAGGCAGAGAGCTGGCGGCAGCCACCAAACCCCAGCCCTGTAACACTAACCCCCGAAACACAGAGTGAGATCCAAGCCGCACTCGTGGAGAGCCGGGGGCAGCCACCAAACCCCAGCCCTGTAACACTAACCACTGAAAGACCACACCACACACAAGGAGGAGTAGTTTAATTTTCAAAATGTAATTAAAGTATTATTACAGCTACATATTTTTAGCGGAGGAATGTCAATTACATAAAATGTTACACTGTAGTATTATACTTAAGGAATTCTCTTAAAATGCTTAAGCGCTACCATTCTTATTAGCTTTAATCTATTACTAAAAAGATATATTTACCTTTAAAAATGAAAGAATTTAAGTACTGTGAACTTTATTCTCATTTTTATGTTAATTTTCCCTGTTTTAAAACCATTCTCAGCTGCCAACAGTAAGAATGAAACAATTGCCTGTATTCCATATATTTTACCCTCAGTTCTGACTTGTTTCAGTGCCTAGTAATGAAAAGCAGACATATAACTGTATGCTGATGCCACCATGTTTGACAGTAGGGATGGTGTTGAATGGCTGGCTGTATTGTGTTGAGTTTGCCACAGGCGTAATCCATCGCTGTTCGTCTGTTTTTCACTGGCTTGACCACGGAAAAATGCAACATGTATGCAGTGTCAACTGAGTGATTTTTCTTTTTTCCAAACTGCAAATGGCACACAAATTCGTGCAGACCTGACTGAAGGCTCGAGAAGGATCTCGTTGATTCACACTGGCTTCTGTTTGCTTCCTGCAGCCCTTTTCATGTCACTGGCATCACTGTGGGAAGTTTGTTTGCTTCTTTTGCTTTCATTTAGAAAAGAAACCTTAAACTGGTGGTACAATTCACTTTGCACTTCGTAATGATTCCTCTCACAGTGATTCATCAAGAGACACATCTTTGAAATATTTCGTCTCCCTTTACGACACCTGGACCCATATTATATTGGTTTTGGAACAACTGACCAGTAATTTTGAGAGTCCACTGATCCTCGTGTTAGATGTTATCTAAATTCATAACCTAAATATATGTATAAATACTTGTTCATTGTTTCAAATGCTTATTACTAATGTTATTATTACATGACTTCAAATTATAAAATAAAACATAAAAAGATCAGAAGACAAAAATTAGGTGATTTTTGTTTGTCGGTATTTTTTGTCTGGTATTATCACCTCTGTATTGTCTCTCAAATTTACCATTTAACTGCATGTTGCACCTTCAAAAACCATAATAGACAATAAAAGTACTGGTTGTTTTATTCCATTCCTGAATTCTGACTTTCTAAAAAAACAAACTTTCAAAAATTGACGTAAAAATAGACCAGTCACAACAAAACACACCCTCAATAGCAGAACACAGTAAAAACATTAATTTGCTGCCACACATTTCCCACCCTCTGTTGATTATATTAATCTATATAGTATAGATTTCATTTAAAAAAATGTAAATCATCAATCAAAACATGTACCGGCTGTATCATTTACACTTTCATATGCATAAGCAGTATAGTACTTAGCAGCTTCTGATATAAGCTCACTGCCAGCTGTTTTTCAGCAGCTGAATATCTCCTGCAGATCAGCCATCCCGAGCCTCTCCCTCAATCTTTGCTTCTTCCCCTTCGTTTCTGCATCTTGCCCAGTGTACGATTTCAATTATGTTCCTCTTGCACAGCTACACAGATGTGGGATCCAGTCGTAGGCCCAGGTGGAATAAATCAATAGGCAATATATATCTAGTAAATCCATGTTATTAAATTCAAACTGGCTGAAGGCAGTTTATTTCGTGTCGGAGTCCCTAAATCCTTTAAATATGAGTTCCACGGACATCTGAGAAATTCGTGTTGTCTTCCTAAAAGCAGGTCTTATCACAATTCAGTCAGACTATAAAGTCTGTCTGTCCCTCAAAAAGTATTTGGAGATGAGTGATATATGTTTTCTCTTTCAGACATGAATACAAAGAACTCTACGGCGTCTATCATGCACTAACAAAATACGTCTTTTTTTCCCTCTTGACACGAAACTCCAAGCATCAAATAAGAAAAATCTGGACATTATTATGATTGGCATAAAAAAATGAACAAAGCCTTTCTTTTTCATAGACAATGATCTGAGCAAACCAGTGAACAAATGAGCATAAAACTACACCCTAGAGTAAGGGGTAGAACAAATTAACAACATGTAGATTACAGTGACATAAACCCAAAGATTTCAGCACAGAATATCTAACAATAAAATGAAAAAAAAACTCAGACATTGATTATTTCCCGTCTGACAGACATAACCATTATTCCTTTGTAGTACACAGCCTGTGCAATGAACATATATATATATATATATATATATATATATATATATATATATATATATATATATATATATATATACACACACACACCACACACACGTGTGTATAGATTATATTTTACAGACATAAAAATAAAATTTTCATGAAAATTTAATTCTGTTGAAGTTATTTTCGTATATAGAAATTATTTTATTATAGCGTGAATATGCCATAATGGATCAGATCAGAACTTCATTCCTTTTCAAAAGCCCCAGGTTTGCTTAGAATTCTTGCATCAGAGATTTTCGCAGCAAACAGCATTAAAGGCGAAAAAGTTCAACATTGACTTCCAGTGTATTACTACAGTCCCTGTCTCACTCTGTATTATAAACTATTTTAGAGTAAATCATTGTGCATTAATTGAAAACAGATTTTTACCCATGCTCTCTGGACTGGGTGATATAATCATATTTGGCTGAAGGAATACTACTCTCTGTCCAAAAGGAAAATATGCAAAACACAGTTGGGAGAAGGGACGAATAAGCGAGTTCTTTGTGAAGGCCTGCAGGATTTCTGTCCTGGAGGACCACTGGGCTTAATCTGCTATTTATGGCCTCTGATTTATTTGGGTCGAGACCAAAACCTACATGTCTGGGAAATTTTTCCAATCATGTCAGAGAGATGTTTAGATATTTGGGCCTGAGCCTTAGCATGTTGTGCACAGAGAGCTGGAGGTTTGTGCAGAATGTTAAGAGGAAGTCCTGAAACGGTCCATCAAGCACGAGGACCAAACAAAAACTGATTACTTCACTGTGGCTCTGGCTCTCATTAATCGAAAAGCCGAGGGAGTTCATCGAAGGTTCAATTGTCAATACAACAAAGTAACATAATGATAAAATCTATGATTGACTGGCATCCCTTTCAGAACAAAACTCACCCTACAGTATGTCTCCAGGATCACCCTGAATGACTGGTTCTAGCCTTTATAGCAGGGGTCTCAAACTCTGGTCCTGGGGGGCCGGAGCCCTGCACATTTTTTAGTTTACCCTCATTTAACACACCTGATTCAACTCCTTGTGCTAAATACCACACAGCTCCTGAGCTGAATCATTTGTGGTGGAACAGGGAAAGAGCTAAGCTACACAGCCCCCCCCCCCCAGGACTGGAGTTTGAGACCCCTTCTTTATGGCAATCCCTGGGTTAAGTACATCTGACGGACAAACTGCCATAACACCTATTATATAAAAAATTCAGATTCATAATAATGGCACTCACACTACTTTGTGGAAATGTTTTAAATGCAAAAATATTTTGGAATGTTTGATTAATTTCCTTACTATTCATAGTTAAGCATTATGCTTTTTCTGAAGGATTTTACTATTTGGGATTGGTAAATAGCAAAGGCAAAGTTTTTTTTTTTTTTGAGAATTCCCCACTTTAAAAACCTGTATTGGAAATTTGCAGATCCGTTCACACAAAGAGCTGACACTTCTGCTGATGTATATCTACTGACTACCCCCAGCTGTTAAAATAGCCGCAGCCGAGACAAAGCATGCGTGTCCAAATTGATCAAATGCAACTTAAAATAATTTCATAATCTCCATATTTAAGTAAATTGACCCGTCATGTGTAGAAGTCTGTTCCAGCTGATACTCTGTGATGGATTTTGCAATTCCATATTGTTCCAAAGTATCCAAAATCAAAATACTGCCAGTAGTCCTACAGCACAGCACCTGTGAAAATTACTCACCCAGTGCTGTGTGCTCCCAAATGCTTTTTAAGGAGGATTTTAGAGTTAAGGCAAGCATTTTGCCTCATTACCAACATCTGCAGAAAAGAGCACAATGTATATAATTACTTTTAACAATAGGTATTAATTCTTAGACAGTCTAATTTTAGTTGTCAATGGTATTATACTCAAAAACATTGGTAATGATCAAGGCACTGTAAGCTTATGTACATCATAAGACACACCCTCCTCCCGGAATTCTCTGTGAAAACATCCTAGCCTTGATTAACACCACTCAGACAAATCGCCAAAAACTGTCAACTCCGACAGCCAGTGGAAATTATTCACGGCTTCATTGTGTGTCCATTAGGAGCTGCATCAAAAGGGCTTCTGTCTCAACATATTTGGTGAAGCCTACAGTGAGAGATGAACAGGTTTGGTTGGCACCATGTGTCAGGCCAGCACAAAGGCCCATTGTGATTTTGTTGAGGGTTTTTGGGGTTCAGAGAGAAGGGATATTAATTCTAACTCACACTGAACGGGCCTTGTCTTTTCAAACTCTGCATTAATCTTAAACTGATTAACATGAAAAGGGGAAATGAAAAGGGATTATCTTACACCTGGTGACCTAACCGAGACTGTTGACATGAGCATATCACATCAAAAGGAATATTGGACCCCAAGGAGGTGTTCAGTCTGCTTTTCAATTGTTATCTTGGTAAAAATAAAATGATATTCTCTTCTCAGTGATAAAGTATATCATGTTCCTGCTCAATTTGTTCTAACTAAGCAATGAAAAATCCACAAATGACAAATATATAGGACATGACATGCCAAATTTCAAAAACTAACATTACGTAAATTCTGTGTGGCAATTTTGAAATTATGACTCAAGTGCAGAACTGCATACAAACTCTTTCAACAATCCTCAAATGTGACTTTACTCCTATTGACTAAATAGTAACTTTTCAAATCTTTAACTGGTTCCCAGGGGTGCCATAAAGAGGGGGGCGGGGGGTTTAGGACAATTCCAAGTGACAGGGGCCCTAAAAAACCTGGAACATAAGTGGACTGGTCTGGATTGAGGAGCTCAATTTAATTAGCTTTTATGGGGCCCAAAATCTCTAGCAGCGCCCCTGCTGGTTACCTCCTGAATCTGCACTTAAGACCAGAAAACACTGAAGATGATAAATGGCATTTTGTGACAAATGAATCCACTAAATTCTGCCAATTGGCAGATTCTATTCTGTCTCCAACACCTGGCCTATATCATTATCAAATTATCAGTGCCGTGCCGTGGGGCCCCTCCAGTCAGACCAGCACCACCCTTGGGAAAACAAACTATGTCACTGGAAAATAGATCCAAACCTCAGGTGCAGCTGGTGAAAAATTCCAAGCAAAAAAAAAATTTTTTATCCCCCTGATCAAGCACAGTCAGTGGAGGTGAAGCTGAAAACACAAAACACGACAATAAAACATTCCAGCAAATACAATATCTTGTATTCTGCAGAAATCCTTCCCTCTGGTATGACTTTCAATTCTGGACTTTCAGGCTGGTCCAGATTTAGTTGCATCAGATGAGTGGGAGAACATTTGACAACTGGCAACAAGTGGTACCACTGTGCTGGGGAATATATGGAATATATATCAAGAGCTACAAAACAATCCTGTGAACAAAAAGCTGTGTACACACCACTGATCCGTGATTGGAGATGCACACAATTAATTTTGTGAGGGATGTTTTAAAATATTTTAACATTTTTTTAATTATCTTGAACTGACACAAAGACATTAGTCTGTTTTTGATAACATTCTTTGAAATTAGTTCTGGTAGTGCCCACTGGCCACATGAATATAAGAATAAAAATGTTTATAAATCCTATAACTGTACACACATAAATACACAGAGAGACAATCAAAAATTCACATTAGTATATAATACATATACTACACTATATGGACTAAAGTATTTGGACACCCATAGTAATTACAGGAACTGGCCCCATAAACCATAGCCATTGCTGACATACAGGTGTATAATTAAGCACACAGTCATACAATCTGTAGCATCAGAGAGTGGCAGCAGATTGGGTGATCATACTGAAGAGGTTAGTCAGCCGAGGACCGTCATTGGACGCCACTGAACACCTTTCCAGCAAGTCGGATCTCCACATTTCTGTCCTGCTAGAGCTGCCCTGGTCACCGGTGACTGGATTGTGAAGTAGAAACACCTGGGGGCCAGTTCAGCTGCGAGGTGGGGGGGGCACACAAGCTCACAGAGAGGGACCTGATCACCCAACATCAATACTCAACCTGAATGGCAGTAAATCCCACCAGCAATATTCCAGCCTCTAATGGAAAGCCGTCCCAGAAGAGCACAGGCTATTGTAGCCACTGAGGGTTAGTCGGCTTCATATTAATACCCTTCGATTCAGAGAGAGATGCTGGACAGGCTGGTGTCCGCATACTTTTGTCCATATAGTGCATAAACATTAATTGAAAACAGACCACACGTTTCGTGCATGACAATTACATTGTTTTCATTTGTATTTACAATAAATAGGCTTTTTATTTCATGATACATACTGGAAATGAAACTACTCCATACAAATGTATTTACCAAGGATGACATCAGTTATCAAAACGTGGCCTACATCAACTTTATGAAAGTGTCCTGGCCAGGAAAGCAGTTCAGTTTGCGCTGTTGGTTTATCATAAAAAACTTGTAGCTTTCTGGAATAACAAACAGTGGTTTCTACAGCACGGCTAAAATCATCTATTATTAATGGACAGTTCCATCAAATCAGTTATATCACTCAATTATTCTTCCATGAAGCTGTCAGTCATCACCTTCAACCCTAACACCTTTCAGTTCTGTGCCCTATTTGCCTTCTAGCTCAAAATGTTAATGTGTTAAATTCATTTATATTTATCTATTTCTGGGCTACTAGCACAAATAATCTCCATGCCGACAGACGTGCATATAAAAATTTTTATATAAGAGCTTTTGGAAATGAAAGTTTTCGTAGCAAAGTTTCCGGAGGTCCAGTTTCTTAGAAAGTGTCCTGCTGGATTAAAATGGCGAGCAAGTAAATGAAATACAACTGACATCTAACGCTTGACAAAAAACGGCATGCAGTCATAGCTTGCTGAAAGATGCCCATAAATGAAAAAAAATCACTTCAAAAGGGTGCTCTAGGGTGTGCAGTCTTACCGTCTATGTATGGCTGGGAAAGTCAGGAAGACGAGGGACTAAGGAGGTATTAAGGACTACACTGGCTGTCCAGTCGCTCAGGGTTCAGGAATTTGAGCAGTTCTTTAATTCCCCCCTCACAGATCTGGGTTTTGGGGAATTCCTTTCTCTTCTTCTCATTCTCCTTGAATTTTGCCCAGCTCTCTGTACACATAAATCGAGAGCAGAAGGGAAAACTAACAGTTAATTATTTACGCAACTGAAAATATTAGCAAATACATTTCAAATGTTGCAGAGAACAGTCTATTAATAACAAGTAAGAAGTATACAATTTACATCATTTTGACGGCTTGAAATTCTTTGTCAGCAATGAATGTTGGTGAAGAGAACACAAAGGACGTTTCAGGCCTTACAGCTAAATCTAATTTCCTTTTGCCAGTTCCTCTGTCCAAGGTGGACTTTTTAGCGGCTCATACTTAGCACATTCAAGCCCCCTAAAATCCTACACGCAGGAAATGTGTCCGTATATTCACCTTGCAGGACAGACCAGTCTGACCTTGGATAACATGATAATTATTGGGTCAGTTTGGGCACTGACTCAATTTAAAAGAATTAAACTGTAGCCTTCTTAGATTATCATAATCTTGAAAAACAACCAATTTCAATATACCCATATAATAATAATACATATAATAATAAAATAATACAGTATGTATATTTCATATAATATATAATATGAAATATATATTTTTATACATAAATTCATAATACTTTACATTTACTCTTCGTTTTATTTACGACAATGTACTGTGTATTACTGTTTACATTCCAAGAGTACGTTACTATTTTAAAGATTGAAATTTGCCGACATTTTTAACCTGCTAGATACATTTTGCGGCCTGCTTCGTGTTTTTCCTCCTATACAGACTTTAATAACTACAGAGCTTGTCCAGACAGAAGGACACCCTTAATGTCCATCAGTCCAAAATGATGGTATAACAGAGCTTACCCTCATCTACTGTAGTCAGTAGAACATAGTTCTCTGGGTGTTGAGTGAGATCCTTCTTCTGAAGGTCCCATGTTTCAGCCAGGTGCAAAATTCCTAGAAGAAATTGACATTTTATATGTCACTAACCAAACCTGTTATTCTTCTTAAATGACATTAAATATTTTAACAAATAATTATTAATTTCATTATATTTAATCTTTAATATTTGATTAATATTTTAATTACGGCTTTTAGAACTAATACATGAACAGGAGAGTCCTAACTGCGCAATCTCAGCTTGTACTACTGAATCTTTTCAATTTACCTTCTACAGTTTTCCACAACTGCACTTCAATCACATTCGCTCCTTGTTTTTCGACTGCAATGACCCTGATTGTGTCCTGCGTGCCATTCTCTGCTGAAGGCTCCACTTTGTAAACTAACAGGCTGTTGCTGCTCTGCCCAAGGCCGCACTGCGTCCCGTTTGATTCGGCTTTCAGCTCTCGGAGACGCCAACGTTGCATTAGACGAGAAACGAGAAAAACAGAATCATATTTAATTCCACTGAAATGAGATCATTAATATTTTAAAATCTTGGTGCATACATTCCAAACAGAAGTAAATATGTAATGAGTCAAACTGAAAATGGAAATAAATATTTATGCATGCAGCTATAACCACAGAGTACCTATCGACAGCAGTATGTTACCTGGACATGTCTTGCAGCACCTGCCCTCGGCCTTCTCGGGGTGCTGGCAGGGATACTGGTTGGGGCACGTGATGCGTTTGCACTCCTGCACGCCATCCCTGCAGGTGCACACAATGCATTCCAGCACTTTCCCCAGCACTGGATGCCACACGTCCCCGTGGGAGTAAGTCCTGCCACTGTACACGCAAGCTGGGGAGAGACGCCACCCATTTCACCATGTTTAACTGCATTACGGAACAGCCCAGTGAAATATGCACAGCAGGCTCTTCTGTTGATTGCTGAAATCTGTTCCTCATACTTTGACTTTCAAAGTGCCATAATTATTTTGTTATGCAAATCATCCTCAACACTAGAATAGCTTTGCATTTCAGCAATTTGATGACTGACAGACAGACAGACAGACAGACAGACAGACAGACAGATAGATAGATAGATAGATAGATAGATAGATAGATAGATAGATAGATAGATAGATAGATAGATAGATAGATAGATAGATAGATAGATAGATAGATAGATGTCTACTCAGCATGATGGGGCTGTTAGCAGAAGCAGAAAATAGTAAATAGAGTAAATAGAAGAGCTCCTGAAGGGCTCAGGTATTGTATTTGGGAGGAGATGAGTCTGCGACTGAAAGTACTCCTCATGATACTGAGGGGTATTGATTTTATTAGGGGTGGTCTTTATTGTTTTTATTGGGTGGTGGTCTTTATTGTGAGTGGTCTTCATTTGGGTGGTCTTCATTGTTTTTTAATGGGGGGTGATCTTTATTGTTTTTATTGGGGGTGGTCTTTACTGTCCAGTAGGGAAAGCAGGTGGGACATCACCCTTCCCTCCACAGCTACCACAGTTCTGTCCAACTCCACCCCTCCTTAAGAGGTCAATCAATCAGCTTTACGGCCTCCTTCTGTTTGACATTAAATCCCCAACCAACAGCAGCAAAGAGCAGGACACAGGCAACAGTGGTCTGGTAAATATTGTTTTACAATCTTCTGCAGATCCGAAAGGACCTAAGACTCCATCAGGAAGATTAGTCAGCTTTGCCTTTTTCTGTAGCCTGCCTATGTGTTGTCACTCCATTCTGGTCTGTCACTGATGTAGACCCCCAAGTATTTAAATGAGGGGACAGAGCAGTCACCTGGTGCAGTGATATTGACCTGTGAGTTCATTGTGGACTTTGTGCATTGACAGAACATCATAGCTCCACAGTCAGTAAATAACAATAAGAGACCCTTTCAAATTTCTGGCCAATTCTTCCTGACGTTCTCTAAAATATCAGATTACCTCATCATGAAGGCAAACCAGAGACTGCATCTCTTCAAGCAAATTAAGAGGTTTGGAGTCAGTCACTGTCTCCTTGTGCAATTCTATACCTCCATCACAGACAGCATTCTGACATGGTCCATCACCGACGGCACTCTGACATGGTCCATCACAGACGGCATTCTGACATGGTCCATCACAGACGGCATTCTGACATGGTCCTTCACAGACGGCATTCTGACATGGTCCATCACCAACGGCATTCTGACATGGTCCATCACAGACGGCAATCTGACATGGTCCATCACCGACGGCAATCTGACATGGTCCATCACAGACGGCATTCTGACATGGTCCATCACCAACGGCATTCTGACATAGTCCATCACCGACGGCATTCTGACATGGTCCATCACAGACGGCATTCTGACATGGTCCATCACAGACGGCATTCTGACATGGTCCTTCACAGACGGCATTCTGACATGGTCCTTCACAGACGGCATTCTGACATGGTCCATCACCGACGGCATTCTGACATGGTCCATCACAGACGGAATTCTGACATGGTCCATCACCGACGGCAATCTGACATGGTCCATCACCGACGGCATTCTGACATGGTCCATCACAGACGGCATTCTGACATGGTCCTTCACAGACGGCATTCTGACATGGTCCATCACAGACGGCATTCTGACATGGTCCATCACAGACGGCATTCTGACATGGTCCTTCACAGATGGCATTCTGACATGGTCCTTCACAGACGGCATTTTGACATGGTCCATCACAGACGGCATTCTGACATGATCCATCACAGACGGCATTTTGACATGATCCATCACAGACGGCATTCTGACATGATCCATCACAGACAGCATTTTGACATGGTCCGTCACAGTCTGGGATAGTGGAAGGGATTCAGTCACAAAGAGAAAATGGCAGCAAACTGTCAGAAATGCCTGAAAGATCTCTGGTACTGACCTTCTATCCACTGAACACCTCTACATTCAAAGCAGCACTAAATGCGCCCAGGGAATAACGGAGGATCCCTCACCTGATCTGTTTCAGCCGCTTCCCTCAGGTAGACAACTCTGATTGCTCACAACAAATGCTAACAGACTCCTCAACAGTGCCTCCTGCCTGTAATCATATACAACAATGCAGAGTTTGCACAATTTAATGTTTACATTTACATCAGCACAGACCCCTGACAATTTGTTTGCAGATGAATGCATATGGCACATGATACATGTTCCATATTTCATATATAAATGGACGCTGTGTGCTGCACATTAATTAGTCTGTATCATGCCCCTTTCTGAATTGCACTACTTGAATACTGACAAAAGTATTGGTAAAAGTATTTTACCAGAAGAATATTGCTTCTTAAAATACCATAAAAATACCATATATCACGCTATAATACTCAGACTATATGACTATAAAAATGACAGTATAGCAGATTTCCACTGGACATCATTTGCAGGTGTCAGGGAACTGGTGTCAATCTTGCGGGAGACTCCCAGAACCTCCAGGAGAGGTGGTATGTCTGCAACTGTATGTATTATACACCTTGCATTGACCATGGTGTCTACAACAGTAGCAAACTGAGCCAACACAAATTTCCACCGGTCTTGGTCATGTAGCAATAAAGATTCTGATTGCACCTGGTGACTAGATGTACAAGGCAGCAGTTTGGTCTTCGCAAGACAAGAGAGTAAAACAGCTATAAGCCTCCTTAGTAATGCCATAAAGCAAGAGAGTGCAGGGTCTTGTTCTCCCTAGTCTTGAACTTGACCAACAGGGTGAAGTTTTTGAGGATGCTGCAGGGGAACATGACTGAAATACCCAGAGACAGCAGTGAGGGTGCTTGGATGTTACCAGGGCGTGATGTCACGTGCTGCATCCACACACAACGATGACTACCTGTGAGAACTCGGGCGGTAGGTAGCAAGGCCTCCGGTTCACAGTGGGTTGCAGATTTGTTCTTAAAGCCACATGGCTGGGGTTACACCATCTGGAGGTAATAAAGATGGCTAGCCCACCTCATTTCACTTTTCCGCTTTGTTTACTCTGATCCGCTCGTTCGAGCTGGACGGCGTCCAGCTGAGCTGTGGCATCCGGTGTCCCCCCCTGTAGCCACGATTCTGCGAAGCACATTCAGCTGCGTGCACGGCATTCCCTCTGGCTCCTCACCAATGCAGATCATTCGTACCGCTCCTTTCAAAGTGATCTTACGTTGCCCATTATCACGGGGTGCAAGGAGTGCTTTCCCTGTCTCTCAACTTGACTTGACTTGACACCCCCCAGTTTGCCATGGATCCACGACAATAACTCTATAAGAATTCCTTTCAGTTTGGAACTACTGCTGATTGCCAGCGCAATGAACTGTCCTCATGACTAAAACATTGCAATTAAAGTGTAGGAAGGTGATAAATAAAAGACAGACAGACAGACAGACAGATAGATAATGCATTACATTAATGGTACCTTCATAATACATTCATGGAACATCCAAGCACCATGTAAGTATAGAATCCTAACATACTTCAAGAGCTGCAGTTTACATTCATAGAAAAACATTCTATGATAACAAACATTACAATCAGATAATGATATGTTTGCTATTAACAAATATTAAAGCTATGAAGGCATGTTAGGATGTTAAGGTATACTTACATAGTACTGATGAATGTTCTATGCATGCATGATAAAGGCATTATGAAGGTGCACTGAATGTCCTATGAATGCATTATAAACTACACGCTGCAATTAATTAAAGCATTACCAGATAGATAGATAGATAGATAGATAGATAGATAGATAGATAGATAGATAGATAGATGGATGGATGGATGGATGGATGGATAGATGGATGGATGGATGGATGGATGGATGGATGGATGGATGGATGGACGGATGGTGTCTCCGACATGTCAGCCCTTCTGTCAGGCACTAACCCTTCTGCTGGTTCTTCTGTAGGAGGATCTTCACAGTGGTCCCCGCAGCCCCTTTCAGGCGGAGGCTCTGGAGGCCCGCAGCCCTCAGTGGGCCCCGCGCTGTGGACGGAGTGGCCCGGACAGCCTTGCTTTTCAGCTGCTGCTCTCCAGCACAGTGGTCTTGGGAATGCCTCTTGTATTTTTACGGAGGAACAAGAACACGCACAGTTAGCATCAGAGGTCAGGGTAGATTCATACATCTGTGTTACTCCTCTCAGTAGGTGCACGATGAATGGAAGTCATTTAACCACCAAAGAAAATATGACAAAAGGAGGGACCGACTTCAAAAACGTTTTTGACATCAGGCTCAGTTTAGTTCACGAAGCTTTTGAATTGGCCAATACAATTAGAGCTTCCACGTTTACAAGCAATATCGGAATTTGAAAAACATTATTACAATTTGCTTTCTTTAATATAAGCAACGTGTTAACTGTCAGATGAAATAGAATTCATATGAAAGAAAAACAATATATAAAGCAATCTATGCATTAATACTTATTTTCTTGTTTAACAGAGCACATACAACTCCTCGATTCAATTGCTGTCCTCCTTCCTCCACTGAAGCAGAATTTGCTGTATTGACAGAATCTAATGAGAAGAGAAAAATAATATGGTTCATGTGATAAACTACAAAGGACGCTGGTGATGATTGCAAAACTGGAAAGAGACATTAAGTCACTGCTAATTTATTTTATCCATTTCAGTAAAATTAAACCTCAGTTTTTGCTTCTTCAGCATAACTACAGTACATAAAAATGGCTGTTACAGTATGGTTAGAAAAAACAAACACTGTGTTCTACCAGCTTGGATGACAGACACCATCAGTGCAGAGACACTGCAAATTAATCAAAATAAGACTGGTTGCACACATCCAGTGTTGTGAAAATATGATTACCATTGCACATAAGACAACAGGTATCAGGCACTGGAACTGGAGTAGAACACGTTAGTGGTAAACAAGTCTTCAGCGCGCAGAAGATATTTCCATCCTAAAGCACAATCGAAGCAGAATTATTCAGAGATACAAAAACACATAATTATATAATGCAGTTTGCTGACTATCCTTGCTGAGCGTAAGTTTTTAGTAATTCTATAAACACATACAAGCACATATTATCGATTGTAGTATATGACATTAAGTTTCGTTTCGGAGGTGCATGCTACTTAAAATTATTTCAATGAAGCACTTAAGTATCCAGTAATGAATGTGGCTGTGACTTACAGAGCAGGTACACATGACGCACTGATTCGTTTGCCGGGATGGGAAGAGGTCGTAATTGGCAAAGGTCTCCCCAGTTTGGTACTGGCTCCCGTTATAACGGCACGTCTTGACAGGAGCCCTTAAGCCCGCAGGAGTCCTACGCTCGTCTTTTCAGGATGGGGAGGAGCATTCCAAATACAGGTAAATCAAGACGTTATTTCATGTGATAGTCTAGTCACATCATATAAGATTTTAAAGTCACATGTCTTCAGACCATTAAAAAAAACGCAGATTGCCATACAAAGATTTCATTGCATAAACACACGTTTCATCTGTCATAATTTCTATAGCAGATAGCACCTTTTACCTGCGCAACGGGGGCAGCACTGTTGAGATTCAGTTATGGGATGTTCACACCTAACGACAGGGCACTTAATGGTGTTACATTTCACATGGCCAGTCTAGCAAAAGACATAACGAGGCAATCAAATAAATGCACACAAGTGAACAGAACGTAAGTATATTCCAGTTTCTTGCCTAGATGTGACAGCATGATAACCATTATAACCATTAACGCGTAATTATAATAATAAAGCTAACACAAGCTGAAATATAAACATTATTCAACTTGTAGCCTATAAAAGAATTACGGCAGCGAAATGTCTCAACACCATAACAGTAGACGCTAGGCTGCCGCGACATAAAGCACTCGGTAAGTAAAATACCTTTCAGTGCAGGTCAGAAACATAACCGGTTGCTGGCAACGAATTTGAATAATCGAGGCAAAAGTAGGCCTACCTCTGTGCAGACACATCGCATACAAAACATTAATCCGAAGGGCTCAAGATACGGATGCCAGCTGTCTCCGGGACGGTATGTCTTTTCTTTGAAAGTACAGACTACATCAGACTCTGTCGCTGGATTAATAACAATAATAATAAAAAAAAAACAATGGCAGGAAAGATACAAAAAAGTTACTGTCTGTGAAAGATCAATCCCCGTTATACTCAGCAGGCCTAAATTAAATATCATAGTGGTTGAAAAAGTTATATTGCACAACTCCATAAACGCCCTAACAAAATACTGATGCCCTTGCACAAAAAACTGCGGCAAACATTCAAGGTTCATACGCATAGGTCTGTCTAGCGTAAGGTGAGCTTTGGTGGCAGTATATTGAGTCAGCTTCTAAAGGATTGTCAAATTACATTTGCAATAATCTATAAATGAATTATATTTTACGCAGTCATACAATAGTTACTATACAAGCCAATGTTATCCACGTTGTCAGTCACAGTATAGGCTATTAACTACCAAACAATTTTAGTAGTGAAACCATTTTCTTTTTTATCTAATGCGCTCACACCGTAATCACTTTCTTTTAACCAATTTATTACTTTTAACTCATCTTATTTATAAATTTGCTATCAAAAGGACACGTCGATCATTTCAAATAGCATAATCAAAATAACAGGCACTTTTAATAGGGCTAAGGAATAATTTTAAGAAGTGGTCTCGCAAAAAAATAGTAAGATTTCATACAGCTAGATAAGACATAATTGCGAGGATATGAAATCATTGCATCTAGAAGTATTTAAAATCATAGCATAGCCTACACATTATTATGCCTGTAATCATCCAAAAGTTATAATGGAATAAGCTTCCATTTAATATTTTACAGTACTACAGGAACTCTGCTCTACAAATATGCAAAGCAATGTTTCTCATTTATTTCTACTTACTTTTTCTGGTTCTTACTGCCTCCGCGTAACAAACACTGTATAAGGGCAGGATTAAAAAGATAAAAATGTGCTTCATGTCGTAACCGATACGCCTTTGATATAATTGAATTTTTCAATGAAATCGCTGCCAAAAAAGTACTATATCCTTAGATTTTAACTACGACAGAAATCCCCCAAAGCGTTGAGACACTCCGCTTCAGGTCATCAAAAAGATTGCAAACTTTCACCGAAGATGCGCGCCTCCTACAGGAAAATACACAACTTTCAAGTGCAGCAAAACGAAAAAAAAAATCATTCATCATTAACTGGGAAATTAGTTAGCACATTAAACTGAAAATAAAATGAAAAGCGGATAATAACTAGAATAATTTATGACAAATACAATTAATGCTACGAATGTACGTCTGTCATTGTTACTGTTTTTGCTACCATTTTGCAACTTATTTTTACCTGGTTATCAGGACATAATACCCTGCTGAGCGCAGCCATTCTTTTCAGTCCACTAAACCATTTTCGAACCCACAACTTGAGGTAAAAAAATCCCGCAAATGGTTGATGAGGCGTCATTTGCCTTTCACTAATAGGGATGCTTCGTCTCTTCTTAAAATGTACAAAGCAGGGAAAAATAACAAATTTCAAAATTCACACCGGAATGATACATTGTAGAAGGAATGGGACATGCAGCTACAAAGGAACAATGACTTGAGGAAGAACACTTTATAATACATTTAGATTAATACTGTCAGTATTATACAAAACGATATGTTTATAAATGGCTCTTGTTAAATAATATAGCAAACAAGTGAATTTAATGTCTAGGTTATATTTTAAAAAAACCATCAAGTAAAGTGAGTTTTATTTATAGAACACATTTAAAACAACAGCAGTTGACCAAATAGTAGAACAATTTCCATAAATAGACATTGCAAACCATAAGTAAACACTGCAAAATTATGAACTGTAGTCTTCACGGACTGTTACTGAATTCTCTTAAATCTCTGCTTTTTTTCCCCATAACTGCTTATACGTGGCTTAACTGCTTGGATAGTGGATCAAAAATGGAAAAGCAGGGATACAAAACAGAAAGAAGTAGGGTCTTGAGCATGAAGTTAATGCTGCTTTGCCTGGAACCAGTGTCATGCTTCAAGGTATGTTTAGAAACCAGTGCAAGATGGAGATAAAGACAACAGTACAGGACGTGAATGAATGGAATGCTCTTCTCTGCCAGAAATTCAATAATTCTTTTGTTCAGTTTCATCAATATAACATAATCATTGTTACATATGTTCATTTAGCAGATGCTTTTATGAGTGAAAGGAGGTCAGTCCTGGGAATAATTGGGGGTTAAGGATCTGCCTTAGGGACCCAATGGCGAAATCGTCCTGTTAACCACCGGCTCCGAACCAACAACCTTCTGGTGACAGACACGCTGTCGTAACTCTTCAAGCCGCACATCATACCCAATTAGTAGTCATTCTTACATACAATACATTTCGACAGATTTCACTTTCTCTTCCAGTGACATACAATTATTTCTCCAGTTGGTGAACCAAAAAAATTTTTTTAAATTTATTCCCATAGCCTGTTTACACTAACTATTCAATTTGCTACAGTGGAAAGAATTTATGTATGCAATTTATTGACATTCACTTAGGATATTTGTATTGTAGTTTCTGTTTTTTTCTTAATAACACCTGTTGTCAGTTTCTTATGTATATAATGGAACAAAAGAATGTGCTTCCTTTTTAACCCTTTGCAATGGCGTTTTCTCCTGACTGCACTTCTGCAGACTCCTCCTGACTTGCCGGCTCCATCGCTTTCATGTAAACACTCCTATATTTTCCCTTTATGTCCTGCAATAACGACAGAGCCTCTTCATATTCCTTCTTGTTGACATTCTTCCCTTTAAGAACTTCATCTGTAAAAAAAAAGAATAGATGATGCGTAACACTTTCCTTATTTCCTTTGAATACTAAGTCAATTTTTTTTACTACCCAATGGGACTTCCTGTGTCGTTTTTCTGTCTTTCATCATAGTTAAGAAATCTTCAACCCTGTCTTTTTTGATCTGTTTTGGGTTTTCTTCCAGTGCTTTTGCAACCTGTGAAGTAAAATGGGATGTTTTATTTTTAAACTTGCGAGGGCTAGGAATACATCCTCATGTAGTTTTTATGGTTACAATAGACACCATTAAGTCCAAAGGTTTCACCTTTTTCATTTCTCTGTTTGTTTTTGGAAGGTGGTTGTCATGCACTCTGGTATCTCTGTACACACGAAGATTTCTGAGAGCCTGTTCCAAGGCTCTGGCAGTCTGTTGAATTCCTGTAGTAACAGATAAATGTCGTCATACAAACATGCATTGCATGGCTTCATTGATTTATTCAGTATATGCATATTTTTTCCTCACCTCTTGGTTGAATCATATCAGGGTCTGGTTTTGCATCTAAGAGCATTTCATAGCCTCTGAATTGCTCTGGAAGTGTATGTTCATCTTTTGGTGTATTTATCTCTAACAACATGTGCTGCATAGGTTCATCATCCACCTGCCACAAGCAAAGGATTTGGTGATAAGTTTCAGGCAGAAAAATTTAAAAATGAGTACTGAAAAATTAATGCTGAGTAGTTTTGCAATGGTGATTTCTAGTATTCTTTAGATATGTACACACACACACACACACACACGCACGCACGCACATGTAGGGTATACCTATCCTTATGGGGCCTGCTCATTTACTTCTATGGGAAAAATGCTAACGCTAACTATGAGAACCTTAACCCCCACCCTGCCCTAACCATAACCATAAGTATCCAAGCAAAATACAAGAGTTTTTGCATTTTTAGTTTTTTCATAGCAGTCACTGATTTTTATAAAATAATACGTTTTCCCTTATGGGGACCAGGAAACCGGTCCCCCTAAGGGATAAAAAACTGATCTTTATCACTTTATGAGGACATTGTGTCCCCATAAGGATAGATACACACACACACACACAATTTTAAACATCATAAATCTATAAAAATCTATAACATCCTTGGAGTATTGAGTGTAAATTGTTTATATAAAAATATATAGTCTTCTTGAATTGTATATACCTGCGTCATAAAGAATGCTTTTCCATCTCTGTCTTCCACATTTGGCAGAGCTCTGGGTATCTGATCTGAAGCTTCCAGCATGTGGTCACCCGCTGGATTCGCTGTGCCTTCACTCTGAGAAGAGCCTTCCTGATGCTTTGAGGACTGCAGTGGCAAACCTTCTCGGGGAAAAGCAGTCTTCTCAAATGCGTCTTTGGCTTTTTTTTCAACGGCTGACACAATGTCATGTGGAGACGGATTACCGGGAGCCTCGAGGTACAAAGGCAATTTTGGGACCTTTGGGATTTTTGTGGTTATCTAATAATCAAAAAATTAATATAGCAAGACGTTTCAGATAAAATATGGGGCGAAGTGAATATATGTTGCATAGTAGTGACAAACATCTTTTTTAAATATTGTGCTTTTCTTTGAGCTACAAAGTCAGTGCTGACAGGTCCTTTAAACATTGGAACGTTGTCATATCGTTATTTTTTCTAGACATAAATGCCTTCCTAGCATTTAATACCTTTCGTTTTGGATTGATTGAGACCATAATATGTGATTTCATTGGGATTTTTGTCTTCTTGCGCTCTATTTGAATGCCCAGATGGTCCTGAAGAATGCTTGTCAGAATCGGGGGGTCACCTTCAATGCAGAGGAACAAGTTTTCGCAACACTGACAAGTGAACCTAGAGCCTGTCCAGCAAGCAGAAGGATCAACTTGGAAAGGATGCTAGTATACTGCTGGGTAGGCTTCATGAGCCATTTTCTGTATTTTCTGAGCCCACTAGATGGTGCTGTCTGTACAAAACAATGGGCTCAAAGCATGCCCCAAAGCAGACTGATAGCACCATCTAGTGGGGTCAAAAAATATCGCAAATGGTTCATGAGAAACTGTTTTGGTCATCACTAGTACGCACAGTCACACACATTCATTCCCAAGGGCAATTCCCCAAACCCTGTGATTTCAGGCTTTCAAAGAAAACAGCATCACACCAATACACAAAAGGGAGAATAGGGAAACGTCCTGGAGGCATGAGACTGGTGAGCTGAATAAGGTGTTTTTGAGCAGAGAAATTTGCAAATTGAGTTGCAGGCTGGCCCTCCAGGACCTGAACTGGGGAACCCCGGACTACAGCAAATATCACCCAGGAAGCCGCCCCCATGAAAGGACATATATAACATACAGGATGTATCATTTACGGATGAATCTTCAGAAACAGGCAATCATTACATTAAAACGTCAAAGGAGAAAGAGGATCCCAATAAAGATGAAGTAGATTATGAACATACCACTTCTTTGTGTGGTAAGAGGATTTGAATGAATCACCAGCTCACTGAGCAACGGGAAAAGGGCCACAGCTAGCAGAGCTTCTTCGTCTGCAATCTGGAGTTGAAAATTGTATACGGTCATTGCACAGAAGTCACATCTTTTAAAGCCAAACAGCGGCATTCCCATGACAAACCTTGTTGTCAGCCAAGTTCAGGTGCTGGAGTTCTGGAAACGGTATTTGGAGTTGCTGTAGAAGCAAGCATGTAGAGGATTTTATAAACAGGTGACTTCATAATTTCTAAATTATGCTGTCAAATAAAATACAGCTATTGTAAAGTGTGCATATTCATCAAGGCTCTTGAACAGAGATATACACCAAGACTTACATCAGTACAGCTGTCACCATGTTCTTGTTGAATAAACTTCAAATTAGAATAATCTATATTTGAGAAAAAATAAGAACTGTGTGTCAAAGGGTATATACTCCATGTCAAAATAAATTATGTTTAGTTTATATCATGCTCTCTCTTGAAATACAAACCAGTTTTCTGCCTTGATTCACTTTTCACTTCTTGTGTTTCGGGGGAGTTCAAGCTGGGTGGTCTGTCTTGTGCAGGATGTTTACTATCTTTCTTTGTGAAAAAGTCCACGACCCCAAGGTCTGCTATCTGCTGCAGGTAAGGGACTTTGCTGATATTGTTGCCCTGCAGGTTTAAGTGCCGTAGCCTACAGTTATAGGGGAATAATTTTAAAAAATCACTTAAGGGTACCAATTTCAAAAAAACAACACATTTAAGGATTTAATCTGGGATTTCGTTTTTACAACCATCTCTCTTCCAATCATTTACCCAATGTAGGGTCATGGGAGGGTCTGGACAGGATGCCAGGCCATCACAGGACACAAGACAGGGGACACCCCGGACAGAATGCCAATCCATCACAGGACACAAGACAGGGGACACCTCGGACAGGATGCCAGTCCATCACAGGGCACGAGACAGGGGACACCCAGGACGGGATGCCAGTCCATCACAGGACACGAGACAGGGGACACCCTGGACGGGATGCCAGTCCATCACAGGACACCGGGCAGGGCTACACCCAGGACGGGATGCCAGTCCATCACAGGACACCGGGCAGGGCTACACCCAGGAGGGGATGCCAGTCCATCACAGGACCCCGGGCAGGGCTACACCCAGGAGGGGATGCCAGTCCATCACAGGACACCGGGCAGGGCTACACCCAGGACGGGATGCCAGTCCATCACAGCACACGAGACAGGGGACACCCAGGACGGGATGCCAGTCCATCACAGGACACGAGGCAGGGGACACCCAGGACGGGATGCCAGTCCATCACAGGACACCAGGCAGGGGACACCCTAGACAGGATGCCAGTCCATCACAGGACACCGGGCAGGGCTACACCCAGGAGGGGATGCCAGTCCATCACAGGACCCCGGGCAGGGCTACACCCAGGAGGGGATGCCAGTCCATCACAGGACACCGGGCAGGGCTACACCCAGGACGGGATGCCAGTCCATCACAGGGCACGAGGCAGGGGACACCCAGGACGGGATGCCAGTCCATCACAGGACACGAGGCAGGGGACACCCAGGACGGGATGCCAGTCCATCACAGGACACCGGGCAGGGCTACACCCAGGACGGGATGCCAGTCCATCACAGGGCACGAGGCAGGGGACACCCAGGACGGGATGCCAGTCCATCACAGGACATGAGGCAGGGGACACCCAGGACGGGATGCCAGTCCATCACAGGACACGAGGCAGGGAACACACTGGACGGGATGCCAGTCCATCACAGGACACCGGGCAGGGCTACACCCTGGAGGGGATGCCAGTCCATCACAGGACACGAGACAAGGGACACCCAGGACGAGATGCCAGTCCATCACAGGACACCGGGCAGGGCTACACCCAGGAGGGGATGCCAGTCCATCACAGGATACATACCCAGTCACACACAATGGGTGATTAGACCCCCTTCAGCCCCTGAAGTTTGAGGAAACACTAGACACTTAAGCACTATGCATTATGTTTTTCCAAGATGTATTAGTCCTTTTTAGTTTTTGGTTGTAGTTATTCGTTTAGATGAATTAATACTAAACATTCTTAATAATTACGAGCAAACTGACCTTTTCAGATTGGCAAGGCTGGTGAAGATTCCTGGAGAAGACAGGCAATTGTCATCTAACATCAGAACCTCAAGGGCACAAAATCGTCTATCTTGCGTCGCTTTCCTGTTTCAACAGATTTTCTGTCAGCTCTGAAAAGGTTTCTTGATCACCTTTGGGCTTCTCGCAATGCATACCCAAGAAATTCTCCCATTCACACAATTTCTATATGTGAATGTCGCAAAACACAGCAAATGTTATAACTTATTAAATGTAACTTAAAGGTAGAGAACTTGTGTTGCCAGGGATGCAATTTCACCCCCTACTGGTCAGATAAAAATACTATTTGATTGTATTAAGTTAAACAAATATATTTGGAAATGCGCTTTGTGTTTGTCATAATAGTTTATTGTAAACAATTTAATAGTTTTTTTTAACTGATTTATTTATCTATATGAATGACTGGTTGTGCTGTCTTATCTTGTACCCTTTGGGAGAAAAGCCTAGAGTCGCCTATGACCATACTGCAGAATCCCTGAGCAATATGTAAATCTAACATCTACATTTAACTTTATAAAAAAAAAAAAAAGAATATTTACAAACGAGGAGACTCTTGGTGTGGAACACTCATGATGTCTGGCAGAGTCAGAAGTTTATTCCCTGTGAGATGAAGAACTTTTAGACAAGGAAGTATACTAATTGCCAAGATATCATCACTTGACAGGCTGTTGTATGAGAGATCCAGCACCTGTAACAAACAGATATATATATATTTCTTTAGTTCAAGGGTGTTTTAGTGGTGACGTCGGATAGGACGCAACATCATTAATTATTAATTACAGGCTTCAACCACCTAATTATATAAAAGCGACAGCAGTTTTTAAAAGACATATCATCACCTCCAGATGTGGAAAGTCTCCGTCATTGACATTTATGTTATGTAGGCCGTTTAGTGACAGTTCCAGCTCCCTTAAGACTGGAAATCCACTGAAAGCGTCTGAAACAAGAAGAAAATGTACTGTTTTGGGATCTTTCAAGTTATTTATATGCTTTTGTCTGTAATACGTTCAGTTTTTATTTATACCTAAGTTCAAACGATTGTCAGAAGCATTGATATAAGCAACATTGTCAAATTCCTCCACGTTGTCTAGGTTGACCTGTTTAAAAACAAGAGACAGGAAAGTCTAAATTATTTATCACTATGGCACGTACACCAGTTGTTTCCCAGAATAATAATAATAATACACTATTTCATAGAAATTGTTATCTGTTACTATTCAGCTTTGCTACTGTACATTTTATTCCCAAAACATAGCTGCTTATTGGTTTCTGACTTGTTTGTTAGATAGAAAATTAGTTCATACCGAGTATAGTTTCTGTCCACTAATGTCAACAAAGCACAGCTCAGAAGGTCTGTCCACACAATGTAATGTCATCTGAAAAACAATTAATATTAAATTATTGTGATTTTTTTTTTTTGCTGTATTTAATTAAAGGTATTGTAATAATAGTTTACTGTGGCTTACAAGAAAATATCCATCTAAAACAGTGCCTCTATTTTCCACTTTGCTGGAACCCAATAATTCAGTATTGTCTGAAAGAGCTAGATGTTCTTCAGCTGTAAAGAGTCCCTGCGATTTTCTCTTCTGTGATCTTGTATATTTATGCTCTAACACGCTCCTCTCCACAAGCCAGTGACCTGTTCATAAAAAGGACAAAAATCCACAAGTCACGGCTGCCTACAGACCACAAAAAAAACTAACTTATACATGCAATTGTATACAAAATATTTGGTAACACTTTACTGGCGGCACCACAATTTACTTGGTCGCTTATATAAAATTTACTTGGACATAACATAAATGTCAATGATGGAGACTTTCCACATCTGAAGCTGATGATATGTCTTTTAAAAACTGCTGTTGCTTTTATATAATTAGGTGGTTGAAGCCTGCAGTTAATAATTAACAATGTACTACTCGAGTACAATTTATCATGATCAAATATCGTAACTACATGAACCGTTATGACTAATAATGAACGAACATGGGATCAGAACATAACTAACACAGTTTCTGGTTAATTAATACTTTAAGTAACAGTGCAGTACTACATTATGTGTGTCCATTCAAGTAAAGCGTTACCAAACATATTTATGAATGATTGCATGCATAACGTTTAGACTCAGATGTAGTGCAATGTGGAAAAATAAATACCTGTTTTACGCTGCTTAAACAAAGGTTTTACAGGGAATAAACCGGAAGGGGTACTCTCTCCGTTGTCCAGTTTGTAGTGTCCCAGTTTGGCCATCACGATGGGTTACATAGACCCTTCATCGTATGTGTTGTCAGCAAAATTTAGCATGATCTGAAACACAGAAACAAAATACAACTATGACAAGGAAGTCTTACTTATAATTAGTTCAATTCATTCTAATAACATCATTGCCAATCCAGGGAAATCGCCGAAAGGGCTGAGAAAATGTCCCATTTGGGTATAGCGACCGTTCTTTCGCTTATCAATCCAAGCCAAGAACTTGTTAGCGACCTTCGTTACTGTCTAACGCGGCGCCTAAGTAACGTATCATAGCAACGCTACGAACACAAAGTGAAACCGGAGCGCATGCAATTCCCAGACACGTCTGAAGAGGCGCTGTTCCACGGCTACTCGTAAGCCAACCACAGTGTCTGTAGTCACAGGCGTGCAAACGGAAGAAAAATGGCGGCGAGGAACGGGAGCACTGGTTTGCTAGACAAAGTAAGACGTTTCGTCTTTGGAAATTTTATTTATTGGTTTTTTGTGTGCTTGGTTTATAAAGCTTCGTATTAATGGTACATTTTCTACCATGCTTACTGTCATTATGTTATGTTATACTTATAAAATATACCTAATCTTCTATTATAATTCCAAGTCAAGCGATATGAATAGCGGTTTTAAACATTAATAATCGATTGTAAAAATTACAGCTCATAAGGGAATTAAGAATCTCAGAGGTCGTATTTTCTATGCCTATATATGTCTTTTGGGGTATTAGTATTTATGTCCCCATGATACGTTGAGTTCTGTGCAAACATGCTGCTTTGCGGTTTCCTGTTTGCACTTTACGTTTTCTTCTAAAATATATTTAATAATCAGGTGGGAGACAAGTAAACTTAAGAAAAAAATGGTAAAAAATGCTCGTGTGTGCATTTCTATGTTGGATGTCTTAATGTATCTCATGGAATAAAAGACGTTACACGTTTTTAACTT
Source organism: Brienomyrus brachyistius (assembly GCF_023856365.1). Taxonomy (NCBI): domain Eukaryota; kingdom Metazoa; phylum Chordata; class Actinopteri; order Osteoglossiformes; family Mormyridae; genus Brienomyrus; species Brienomyrus brachyistius. The sequence goes on from NC_064550.1 coordinate 9,268,043, forward strand.
TGTCAGTTGAAAACGTATTAATGAAAAAAATATTATTAAAAAGCAGTGTTCTCAGACAAATCTGTATACTTTATGGGAAAACCTCACTTCCCCGAATTATTTTTTTTTTCTGAACAATTCAAAGCCTGCAACATTATAACAATGAGGACCAAATAAATACTGAAAAGTATGAGTGTAGCTGTGTAGGTTTGGGATCCATGCACATGTCTGAAAGGTCATGAGTTCAAATCCCATGGCTGATGGGTAATCGCATTGCCCTTGAGCAAGCCTCTTAATCCCAGTTAACCCTGCTCTATGCCGCTCACTTGAATATTGGACAAAAATGTCACATAAATGAATAAAAACCTATACATTTGATCAATCTCTTCTCAGTGGAGAATTGATGAAAAGCCTGTCAAGATAGATAAATGGGATGGAGCTGCTGTGAAGAATTCACTTGATGATGCTGCTAAAAAGGTAGATGCTAACTTGCCGTAAGTCAGTCATGAGGCCCCAGTTCAGTGCTGCCTCATGATCGTTTTCATTTTGGTCAAAAGCATGTAAATAAATGGGTCTTTCTTTTAACCTGAATTAATGTCTCTGCTGCAGGTACTTTTGGACAAATATGGTTACATAGAGAACTTCAACCTTATAGACGGACGGCTCGCCATTTGCACAGTGTCCTGTCTCTTTGCTATCGTAGCACTAGTGTGTGACTACCTTCACCCTTTCCCTGAGTCAAAACCTGTCCTGGCATTCTGCGTGGTATCATATCCTTTTTTTATTCACCGAATTGTGGAACTATTGTACAATTTCTGCTTTAGTACATCTGAAGTTGATGTGGAACATGATTGTCACTTCATCTTATTATCTGTTAATGTTTTTAATTATGCAGTAATCCATTCTTTAAACTAGGTGGGGTCTTTGCTGGCTATTACTTTTATTCCTGAAAATCTTATAGGAATAATACCTTTTGAGACTGTTTAATGTCACAGCAATCTAAAAGGGGATGGTGCTATCACTGTGACGATGATTACCCTTGCTTGTATGAAACTTAACGCTACATCGATATTAGACAGTGATAGGAGTATGGGACTTGACTATTATGGTTGTCTTTCATTTCCTTTTTGGAATTATTGACGCCTTAATTGTTTTCTCACATATTTCATAATGATGGGTATCCTTACCTTGTACACATCTTACAAGGAAAAAAATACTTTTCTAGTTGCAATTCAAAAAGATCCAGTAGGCATGGACCCTGGCCACGTCTGGCAGATTTCTTCAAGTCTAAAAAGGTACTACTGCTGGTTTCATCTGGATTCCCTTTTACGTTCAATTTCACAGTCCTGGATAATACTACTGTTGAAGTTTAACGGAACATTTTTTTGTGCAGAACCATTACCTTTCTGTTGATATTCAGTGTAACCACGCATTCAAAATACATTTCTTTTGGTGCTCCTCAGGTTTGATGATAACTACACACTCAGAATTACTTTTACCGATGGGAAAACAAGTCGGAAAAGGGACATGGAGTTCACAGAGTCTATTGCCAAGTTCTTCGATGAGAACGGGGCATTAGTGAAGGACCAGTTTGAAAAGAGAATATCGAAACTTCACGACACTCTGGCAGTGGACAAGAAATCCAAGTAAACAACACACAGAATAACTCGGCCCTTTGCGTTACTATTTGTGAGCATAGGCTGAATCCTTGTCTGCTGTTCAAGTCTAAGTTGTGTTATCTTCCAGGACTTCTGTAACAGTGGAACATAAGTGGTACGCTTTTGCATCGAGGGGGCGGGTGAGTCAGGCAGGGGATTTCAAATGTCTGCTGTACATGTGCTGCTTCCTTCTTTGTTGGGTGTCTTACTAGTCAGTTTCATTGGGAGATGCGTCGTGGAGTAATTTGGAGTGAAGTACTATTGACTGTCTGCAGTATGTACTAAATGACATTGTGTGCATGCAGAAGAATACTGTAGACCAGTGTTTCCCGGTCCACGTTTTTGCTCTCCCCCTGCTTCCAACACATACATATTATTCAGGGTTCTTGATTGGCTGGGAGCTAGGAGGGAGCAAAAATGTGGACTGCTGGGGGGTCCCGGAGGAATGCGTCAGGGAACACTTATGCTGCCTCAACCAACTTCCCTAGAATGATCATTTCTGTGGCAGGTTTGTAAGAATATAGCAGTATTCAGGCTACGATAAATTCCCAATCTTAATAAGATAACCATTTTGGAGTCCCCTCTTTTCCACTTTTCTTGATAGGCTATGTTTTTGTTGCCATTTATAATAGGAAATTTGGCCTATAAACATTTCAGTTTTCTTTTATTGGGATTTTTCTTTGCACAAGTTTCAGTTAAATTATTTTAGCTTTGGAGAGTTACATTGTTTTTATTTTTAAACTGCTACTTTTAGTCCAGTGTTGCGCATAGAAGCACAGTTTACCATTTTTATTTATACATGTCAAAAGGTTTGATGGACCAAAAATGAAGGATTGCAACCAATTTGAAATTGGTTTAAGTCTGGTGACGTCATAGTTTACTACATCTATTACGTAGCTCATAATTTGCCTTAATATGACAGATTTGTAGCTACATTCCTTTTTCACCATAGATTGTGTTGTACTGAACTTAGCGTGTGTGTCTCGTTTACTGCAATGGTACACTGTTTTGCTGTTATTTTGATTAGAGCTCATGGCATTTGATTAAAAAAGGACAAATCAAAATCCATATGAAAAGGAATGTGGCCAAACAGATGTATATTTCAAATAAATGTTACTTATGCAGACTTATTATGTGTACAGTGTATTTGCATATATACAGTAGTGGAATTTAAAAACACTACATAATTATTTAAATGCAAATTATTTACATATTTAGCAGATGCTTTTGTCACGTACCAGCAAGACAAACGGCACATTGCAATCAAATATTATTAAAACTACACTTTACGGTATATGTTGCATTTAAATTTGAAGTTATGAGCAATTGCTAAATATTCTAGCAAAGGTTGAATACTGTATGATGAAGGAAAGTAGACTTTCAAACACCCATTCATCCAACCCTTTTCATATCCATTTATCCAATACCAAGTTAGTGGGACCCTGACGCTTCCCGTGCTTTCAAAAACATACTAAATTTATTTTGGTTATACGTAAAACAATCTGTCAATAATTAAAACCAGCCAATGCAACCCCATTTTTGGAACTCCAAAAATGAGTGAATATCTCAAGCCCTGCAATGCTCAACCAAAGGTTACGCCCTTGTATACGGCTAACCTGATTCTTAGTTTTGCAGAACGGACGCTATAATAAGTATAAATCATATAAGAAAGTACGAGACTTGCAGATAATACCCAGCAATCTTTAAAAAAAAAAACACGCATACGTGGTATGCTTCTTAAATGAAAAGCAGACTTGAAATTGCGCTCGTGATTTACCGTCGCATTGTAGCGTACAGACGTTTGCTGAACTCTGGACTTCAGATTTACCCGGAAGGCGATTGCTTTGGAGCGTAACTGAAAAAGCACGAATTAAAGCAGGACATATTATTTTTGTCGCAAAGGTATGTGCCGGTAGAAATTCAACAACATTGCAACAGTCAAGGTAAGCATATGAGCGATAATAATTTTTTATTAGGTTGTACAGCTGATATAGCTGTAGACATGCAAATGTACACAGTGCTTGCGAAATCGCGCTGCAGACACTATAACCCGGTGTTTTTATTTTCTACAGAATATTAACATTAAGTGGCCTACAAAGATCTAGCTTATTTACTGACCCTTCTAGGTATATCATCCAAGTTATGGCTAACACGACACCGAAAGCGCCACCGGAGAAAACGATGCTGTTTCAGCAGCAGCGGCCCGGCGGACTGACGTACAGGATCCCGTCTCTGACCTACATAAAGGACGGGGATGACCGCATCTTCCTAGCCATTGCGGAAAAGCGGTCCACTCCATGTGACACCGACGCGGAAATCCTGGTCATGCGAAAAGGAAAGTTGCATTTAAACGGAACGGCAGAGGTAACGGTCTGTCTCTTCCTATAAATTGCATGCATTGTAGGCATCTTAAAAAGTGGGTAACCGTGGGCGTAAATTATGGGGAGATTGTATCCTCAATAATTCAAACCAGCCAATACAACCCCAGGTCCCCGTTAAATGGGAGTGAAGACTTCCACTCCCCATGCTCAACCCAAAGTTATGCCCTTGGGTGCGGTAATTAAAATTCTTAATTCTTTCACACTCTCGCTCGCTCGCTCCGGTATTAAGCCCGCAGAGCATGCCGGGAAGGATATCTAAAAAGTTCGTAGAAATTTTCATGGCATGAACTGAACTGAGTGCGGCAATGGCAGCCCTCTATCCTTATGCTTATCTGATGTGTATGTTATCAAAATAGTTTTCATCTAATACTAACTTTATTGAACAACCACACAGCACAAATCACACCTCCAAGGCTTAAACTAGAACCGCCAAACTAAAAAGTATAACATCCTTTTTTCTCTCTCGCGCTCTCTGCCATCCTGCTCCACGTTTAAAAATAACAACCTGTTGCGATTGATAAAAACTTACACATTTTTGTATATTAAATTGTGTTATACCGGGCAATTTGAGTAACCCTAATGCTGCGGAATGTTTTTTTTAGTGGTCACCCATTCGGGAACTGAGTTCAGCGAGCCTGCCGGAGCATCGCACCATGAACCCCTGCTTAGTACGTGAAAAAATATCGGAAACTCTCTTCCTTTTTTTTATTTGCATTCCGAAGAATGTATCTGAAACCCAACAGAGGTGCAGAGGTAAAAATGCAGCCAGGCTCTGCTATATATCCAGCACAGACAAGGGGGAGCACTGGAGTAAGGTAACAGACTTGACGGAGAGTGTGATTGGAAGACAGATTCACAGGTGGGCAACTTTTGCCCTTGGACCAGGACATGGCATCCAGCTTCTGAGTAACGGCAAATTGATTGTGCCTGCGTACGTTTACTACATCCACTGCAAGAGCTGCTGCTATCCTTGCCCAAAATATATAAGGCCACATGCCTTTTATTTCTACAGTGAAGACAGAGGTGAGACTTGGCATATCAGCAAGCGTGTGAAGAAGAACTCCGCAGAGTGTGAAGTCGCCGAGATCATTGATGGCAGCGCCAATAGCCATGTGTATTGTAATGCCCGGAGTTCAAAGGGTCACAGAGTAGAGGCTTTTGGTGAGAGCAACAGAGCTGACTTTGACAGGTGTAATTCAGCACGGGCACTTGTGGAACAGCACCACGGGTGCCAAGGTAGCGTGATCGGGTTCCCTGCACAGAAAACGGACCACGGCAGCGATATGCAGACCTGGCTGCTGTTTTCTCACCCCACCAACTGCAAGAAGAGAAAGGACTTGGGTGTGTATGTGAACAAGAAGCCACTTTGCGCATCTGACTGGCAGAAGCCCTGGATCATCTGTCCTGGCCCCAGTGCTTACTCTGACTTGACCTACTGTGCAGATTTGGGACTATTTGCCTGTTTGCTAGAATGTGGCGAGAAGCATGAGAATGAGCAGATTGCTTTCGTAAGTTTCCCACTTGATGATGTGTTGGAGGCAACCGATAACTAACTTGCGGGTTTACCTAACCTACAGGTATGACTAACCTACGGGTGTACCTAACCTGTGTGTATGGATGGATGGATGGATGGACTTCATGCTTTGCAGAATGTGTCTAGTTTAACATTTAGGGCCCACAAACAAAATTATTAGTGAAATACTGGGTAAACTACAAAATATTAATTGGCTTTGCTGTGTTTGAATGCAACTTATTATGCAACTTGGAAGTAATAGGACAGGATACCAGATCACTGTATTTTAAGCTATAATGTACTGTACCAGTGTACTGTACCAGTGTGGGTGCACTCACTGGAAACGTTTTCTGGATGTTTTACAGAATATTTTTCTGTAAAAACTGGAAATTGAAAAAACACATTAAAACAAATAGGTAGAACCAGAGCAGTCTTCGAGACAATTGAAAAATGCATTTAAATCTCCAAAAATAGTCACTATTTACCTTGATAACATTTGGTTAACAAGTTTCAGTAGTAAATCAGACTGCATGCCTTCCCAGAAATTTAACACTTTCATCCGATTTATCCCATACAAGTTGGGTTTTGATTCAGGTCTGGAAACTAGGGAGGCATGATCATTAGACCGAGTTCTTTCACTATCAGTCTTCCCCAGATAGCTTTTATATTACCCATCTGTAATAATAATGTTATGATAGCCATCCTGAGTAAGAAAAACATGGAGTAAAGATCATCAAATCTATCACTAGCAAAGCAACCCAGAACCAAGACATTCCCTCCACACATGCTTTTAACCATGGTAACTGGATCTAAATATTTCAAAGTTTAACTCATTATTTCATAACATTAAGTACCACATCTGTTAATAGACAAGTTTAAACCATGAATATACAGTTGACAGACAGTTTAAAGCATAAATAATTATGGTTTCACTGTTGCTGTATTTTGAACTTACATTTCTTTTTCCAAGTAAAAAATGGATTATGAAATGAAATTTTAATAAAGATTCATTTATAAAAAAATAGTGGATTGACCCAATGGTATGGATTTTAAAATATTAGATGTCAACAAATAACTAATATCACAGGACTTCGCGGAAAAAAACACAGTTCAGTAATTATCCCCCAAGGTTACGTGATCTGCATGTCAGACTTGAATCCTGTTGATCTGAAGCGCTTTTCAGACTTAACAGCTATTTAGTGTTTTGTCCACCCAATCCCAAACATGTAAAGATCCATCTGTACCAGCTGAAAGTAAAGTCCTAGGTCTCCAAGGATGCCAGGAGTGAGTTGTGACAATAGTAGGACTGAAATCATTCTCAGGACCAGCGGATATTATGTGACCTTTATGCACAAACAGTGACTGGGGTTCTGTTAATTCTGGCCTCCAAGCTGTGATGTCATAGATATGTACCATTCCACCAAAACCTGGAAAAAAAAAAAAACAGTTAACCTTAAAAAAATGTATCTAGGCTTTTTCACATTGTATTCCTTTCTTCAAATCTTGACATATTACTTTCATATATTCTTGTGGCACGTTTTAGCCAGAGTTTAGTTAAAATTCATTAACGCTTGAAGGAATGACAACATGCCTACCTGAAACTGCAAGACAGTTGTCCAAAGCTGGGGCCCAAGTGACACTGAGGAAGTCGCAGCCAGCGTCTCCATGTGGGATATTCAGCTGCGCTCGACAGATGGGGCTTTTCAGGTTTCTTAGGTCTGACACGATCGCCCGAGAGGCAGAAGAAAGGCGCGCCACAGTGCAAGCCGCAGGATCTGACGGCAAGGTGTCTTTTCTCAAGTCCATGCACCAGTAGGATCCATCCGGTTCTCCGACGGGATTCCGCCGAAAAGCTGAAGCGTCCCGGATGTCACCGACCCACAAGTCACCACTGCCCGTGCAGACCAAGAACACGTCAGCGTCCACAAACCGCAGGCTACTCACGATGTCTGGCAGATCTTCCCCTATGGAGGAAAAGTGTCACTGCTGTTACGACTGCAGTCTCACAGCAACAACAATATAAGGTAATACTGGACGGCTGATAATACAATGGGCTGCTCCTTTGGGTCAGAGACAGAATAAAAGTACCTGCAGTGTAGAGCGACCTTCCAGACTGGAGGTCAGTTAGCTGAACATCCCTTATCTGCGAGCCATGCAGGACCCGTGGTGCAACTCCAGAAACTCCAGATGCTAATTTGCACGATTTCTCAGACTTATTATTATGATTAATGCATCCAGTCCTCTTGATCGCATCTTCAATTGATGACAAGAAAACAAACTGTCTTTGTAACACAATTTCAGAACTCAGTCAACATTCTCAGAGAAAAATCACTGTAATTGATTCATGCAACTCAAACAACATCACATTCTAAATGCAAAAAGAAACAGGAATCCTTCCTCGATGCATCTGCTGTATCCAGCAACAAAAGCAGTCCTCACCAGTATCATCTCCTCCAATCTGCCATATCTGCAGACTGGATCCAGGGAAACCACTGGTCACCACACATCTAACAGGAAACAGCAGAATGTATGCAGCAAAACAAACTTGCAGACCTTTCCAGGATAGCTAATATGCCAATGACACTTATGCATCAGAAATCACTGTAATGAGGTTTTGTCTTATTTTCTTTAGGCTCAGTTAAAATTGAGATTATTTCTACGTGGGTCAACCCAGCATGCAATCAAGCGACCGACAAACAATATAGACGAGCAATGATGCATTCTGAAGTCTCTCGAGATCCACATCCTCACAAGGAACCTGAACACTACCCAATCTGCTGTACACCAATCTGCTCCTCCCAAATGATCCGGACAAAATCTTGACCCCGATCTATGAACATCCATATCTTATTCATTTCATACTGTTTTGTTATTTAGCAACTATTTTGACTCTTTCCTGTATACCTGCATACCTGTCAAAAAAAGTACATTCCTGTCTCTGTAATTTAATCATAATGAGTCCACTTACCTCGATCCCAAAATATACTTCAGGCAGCTAATGGGTTCCTCTGAGAAACCACCATGATGTACTTTAAAATCTCGCTCAGGACAAAGTCCCTGTAGTCAAAAGATTTACAAAATGATGATGCCCCAGTAACTACACAGCAAACTCAGCATCTGCTTGTTTGCAGGGCATTTCTAGCAAAACCGAGAAAAAAAGTATTTGCATTCACCTGGTTGTCTTTAGTAGACAATTTCTGTGGTAAAAGCAATTCCAAGATTTCATGTGATTGTGTCCCTTTGTATCCAGCCACACAGATACCTAGAAATTACATATTATGTAACAGTGCAGTATATCACATTAAAATATATGCCTACAGAAAATCAGCAATTTTAAGTAAGTACATGGCAGTTCACAAGGCGACCATGGCTTACTTTTATCTGACGTCCACTCAATAACCTGGGTAGGGTCCTGAAGTTCAAAAACATGAAGATCGCTATAGCTAAAAAAAATGATAATAATAATAAAGATCAATAAATAAAACAGAACACGCGCAAGTAATATTTCTTACTCGGAATTCTTTCCGTGTCAGTGATTCCTAAAGCCTTATTATTTTGAGCGTTACGTGAACAGCGTTTAACCAATCGAAATTAATGATTTTAAAGACGAACCAGGGATGACAGATGAGCTCATACAAGAAGATTGTACTCTTTTGGAGCGTTTAATAAGAAATTTCGAGTTGCTGCATCCAGTAAGGGGGTGCGCGCTGATTACAGCATGCGTAAACAGTGGTAATATGACAATGTATGTATTTATTGTGCAAATATATAAACTGCAAATGGAATACCCTGAGTCCCCGGTGTCCTTAAGGTAAGTGATTGATTCCGCCAAATGTATTTATTACTGAACAATTATAATAATTTTTATATGTATAAAACACATCGCTAGCGGATTGCTAAGCCTGTTCTGATATTGGATTTGCAAAGCAGCATGTTACTTACAGCTGGAGCGAGTCAATTAACCAGTCGTCCACACCAACTTCCTCCATCTTGCTGGATAGAAACACTAGGTATTACTTCCGGGTCGCGCTCTTGTGGGGCAGGTGGGGCACTAGTTGAGAAAAGAAATTTGCCAGAATACACCAATGAAATACCCTGCCTAAACAATAAGATTATTGTGTTAATATAAATTAAGTGTCACAAATCTATTTGCACAATTATACCAGCTTCGCAGGATACTGAAATTTGTAGTTTATGCCCACAAGCAGTTATATGAGTTATAACTTATATGAAAGTGTAGGGATGGCTTTAAATAGTCTAATGCAGGGGTGTCAAACTCCAGTCCTGGGGGGGCGGAGCCCTGTGTAGCTTAGCTCTTTCCCTGTTCCACCACAAATTATTTAGTTTATGAGCTCTGTGGTAATTAGCACAAGGAGTTGAATCAAGTGGGCTCCGGCCCTCCAGGACTGGAGTTTGACACCCCTGGTCTAATGGCTGAGCCAAAAGAGAGGCTGGGTAGTAACAGAATTTTATAATAATCAATCAAGCACAGTTTGACTGTTGAAGTAAAACAAAGAGCAATATTTAAATTAAGTTATAACTTTATTAACAGCACAAAATAACATACATACAGAGTGTCATAGGACAGTATTTCCCAACTCAGTCCTCGAGGAACCGCGGACAGTCCACGTTTTTGCTTCCTCTCAGCTCCGTGGATTGCCTGGGGTTTCCCAAGGACTGGGTTGTTGAACAATTTCATAGGATACATAACAAGCTTACAGCTGTTAACCAGCTAACTTGGGTATAAGTACTGTAGAATACATTATTTACATGGCATAATATTTATGTTAAGAATAGACACACACACTTGTGGCAGGTGAACTCGTGAATCATTATTCACGCTTTACTTCTTACAACTTAAACTATGCATGTGCATGGCAGATCACCAATAAGGATAAACCAATGACTACCGGAGTGAATCCACCTAAAGAAACAGATCCATATACTACAGATACCTACCACAGAAGTGCAATACAGGAGCATCCAAAGCATATCCAAGAGATGGCTGATTATTGAATAGGATGAGGTGTTCCCAGAAAAGATGGATCTTGGTTGAACGGGACTCTGCTAGATGCAGATGGGTAGCTATTTCCCACAATCAAGGAAATGCACGTGAGAAACATCTAGAGTGAGGCTCCTTACATGATGGAGTAGGCATTACTTCGCTGACTATAGGGCGAGACAGAAAGTAGATCTTGAAGACAGACTCAATTGAGGTAGGTGCTATTCTCTTAATAGCCTTGAATGCCAACACTGAGAACATAACCTTGATGTGTGCACCTATCTGCAGCCAATAACGAAAGACAAACAAGGCATTACTAAGGGCAACTGCATGTTGTGTCATCAGCAGTGCTGTACGTAAACTGAATATGTGCTTTGCCATATGTTTTTTGTGTGGGGAAAAAATGCAATTATACAATTTACTGTTATGTCCTATGGAGGACATTTGGGAGAAGACTTTCATTTTGCAATCCTATGTACCATCATAAGAGTGCTGTTAGAGTTATTAAGTTATTACACATCCTCCGGTGTGCTGAAGCTTACTGTGTGGCCCACATTCCTGGGCACATTGACCAGGCATCCCCACAGGCAGGGCATTTGCTGGTCAATGTGGAAGACATGCAGAGCTGGACTTGCCCTCAGCATGGCACATATAAGCTATACCACTGTGATGAGGAAAATACAGTGGTGAGCCGGCAGTGCTACTTGGCCAGGTGTGTCCCCAGCCATGGCCAAGCGGTTTGCGACGTGGACGTCCGTCACAATGGCATAAGGGTGAGTAGGCTGATTTGGACAGAACTCGTGTTTAGTGCAGTGCAGTGTTAATTTTGACAGCAAATTTTTATTTCGTTTTAGTCTTTTAACTAAAATGTAGTTTAGTTTCAATCATAATTTAGTCATCTAAGTTATTTTAGTTTTAGTCTAGCTTTAGTTGACTAAATATCATAAGATTACAGTTGACTAAAACTACAGTTGATGTAGTGGACTAAAATTAAAAGTGCAAAGTATAATGTTTGAAGTTTCCCTTCGATTTCTGAAAGTCATTATGTTCACCAAGATGAAATGAAACCAATGTTAAGGGGATGGTATTAAGGTCTGACTGTGCAGTACAGAAATACACAGATGTCACTCTTATCTGAAACACAAACATATGTTTATTTACCTGGAAACTGAGTACTGTACAATCAGTAGTGACATTAGTGCAAAAATAAAATCCCTTCAAAGAAAAAGTGAATATGCTATAATGCCACCAGGCCTGCTCTCTCTGAATATTAAAATAAAAACATAAAAACAAATATTTGTAATATTTTTATTTGCTATTGTTCGCTGTTATTTGTTTTGCCTGAATTTCTCATGTTCAAAGACCAATAATGGTATCAGGGATTTATACCCATTATCAAGAAAAAAAAATCCAAACATTGAAAACATCTCAACAGCTATCATTAGCAGGAAGTGCAACCATTTTATTTTAGCATTTTCAGCATCAAAATAATTACCCCAAGGCTACAATTCTATTAGCGTATAGAGCCAAAAATCAACTCTCCTCTCCTTCAGGTGATTTCATGTTCCACTGCAACACTTTACAATTATATTTGACAACGTATCGTCCGTAGATTGTGTTAATTCTGTCAGTGTGAAGTTATAATATATTGTTAATTTATTCACTATTTGTTTTACAAATCTGTTTATTTGGCTGACTTACTGGTTGGGTTCACTCACGTTGCACCTCCTGCGACAAAATCTTGGAGTCATCTTTGAAGAGCAGGCACAGTGCATTAACATAAAAGAACAAGCAAGCACATTACTCATCCAATCCTTCAGCTTTTCATGTAGACGATTCTTTTATTTCTGAAAAATAATACTTCCTTCTTAACGTACTTTATAAAAATACATGAATGTCGCCGTTTTCTTGTTGACTTAATATTATTCTACATACAAAGTTATACTCTTTTTCTGTAATCGATGTATTTAATCCTAAGTAATGGGCAGTGGTGCTTATCAATTCACATTTTTCTATGTGTTATTTCATTTTAAATTTCTGACCACACATATTGAACAAATTTAACATTAACATGTTTTAAGCAGGGCGGCATGTTCTCCCCATGTCGTCGTGGGGTATCCTCCAGGTACTCCGGTTTCCCCCCACAGTCCAAAAACATGCTGAGGCTAATTGGAGTTGCTAAATTACCTGGAGGTGTACATGTGTGCGCGAATGGTGTGTGAGTGTGCCCTGAGATGGGCTGGCCCCCCATCCTGGGTTGTTCCCAGCCTCGAGCCCATTGCTTCCGGGATAGGCTCCGGACCCCCCGCGACCCAGTAGGATAAGCGGTTTGGAAAATGGATGGATGGATGGATGTTTTAAGCAGAAACTTTTCCTGAATGCGACGTGCGAGCAAGCAAGGAAGCAAGCCTACAGCATTACCTACAAAACTGAATAAACCTGTTTGACAAATCAGAGTTATGTTCTCTGTAGTAGGGGAGTAGTTAGAGATGAATGAATATGGAGACTGAGTCCTTACTGGAGGGCTGATGGCAAACTATTCAAGACTTAAGCCAATAAATTCACATTATTTGGGGGAGCTTAAAAATATTTTAGGGAGTTAAAGCCCCCAAAAACAGGCCTAATGATGACCCTGCTTTATCGAAATATTTGTTTTTATTATAGTAATGTCTTTTCTATAGTTCTATCATCTTTAATTTGTGCAAGATTGATAAAGACATTTTTTTCCGATGAAGGCTGAGAAAACTTACATGTGTTCTTTGTTGTTTGCTGTGGTAATGTCTTTGTACTATGCATTCATGGTGTTTCAAAAGAGCCTGTAATTCCACCTGGTAGGATTACAAACCTCAGATCCATAGCTAACAAACAAAGACAGCATATTCATTACAGACCGGAATTGTTTATCGTTTCTTTGCGTGTCGTGAGGCTAAAGGAGTATTTTTTTTTTAAAAAAATAATCTTTAATGAATTTTTGAGCCTTAAATACAATGGTAATCTTGCATGTAGTTTTTAAGCAGAAAAGTATAATTTAGAATTATGGCAATTGCACAATTAACCACTAGGGGGAATATGAACATCACTAAAAAAATTAGAGAAGGACTTTGCTATTGATATTTGATTTGTGAAGAAACTGCACGAATGTTACAAAATATTATTTTAAAAACGGTAATAAAATTTGCCAGTTACTATATACAGATTCCTTTTGATATGTCCTTGACAGACATTCGACTGAGAGACATTTTAAATCGCATTAAATTATTTAACTTCATTTATTAGGAATGATACGTACGAATAATCTCATTTCGCCAGAGCGCTTTAGCCCATATATGAACACTCGTTTAGTCCCTGAATTTCTGTCTAAGTAAGATACTGTCCTCATTTATTATTGCAAAGGCAGAATTGAAACGTGTATGTTATTTCAACGGAATATTAAGTATGATTTAACACATTATTATTTACCGAATAAAGTAATGGCACATTAAAATATTCAAAGCATCGGTTCTCAGACTTATATGTGTGGACACTTGTACTGGTTTTCGTCTCAACCAACTCGGGTTTTTCAAAACGGTAATCTAGATAGGAGTAATGGATACAACGGTCAAAGTGTTACAAAACATCCAGTGGTCCACTGCCTTCAATATTATAAGAAAGGAAAGACCCGCGTTGTCTTTGCCCCTCCTTTGGTTTTCCGGAACACAGTTCACGGCAGGATAGTGTGTGACATGAAAGTACATCCCAAGAAAAGAGTTGTGTGTAAACAATAACATAATGAGTTCATGCTCCCCGTAGGAAAGACGGGAGACAGTCAAAAACGACCGGATATTCAGCAGGGAAAAAAAGACTCAGAAACTCGGGAACAGATGCTGCGAGAGCTGCTGGGAAGAAAAAAAAAAACTTGATGACATGCGCTAAAAAAATGGCTTGTCTTATGGCAGCCTTTTCAGTGAATAATACCGCGGTCACGAACTCCATCATCATGGTAAGAAATAACGAACAAGAGATATATATCTATGGAAATGTTAGCGGACAGGTGTGGAAGAACGGCAAGTTGAGGTTATGAACATCCATGCAATAATTTAGAGACGGGTGTTGCTATTAATATTTGTTTTGTAGAGAAACTGAGGGAATATTACAAAATGTTATTTAAAAAAGTGGAATAATATTTACATTATACAGGTTTTTTCTTTATATTTTCTTTCCAAACTTCTAATGAGATTTATTGTACCTGCATGTTGTGGTAGATGACCTGCATTCAAACTACCGATTTATGCCAGAAGTCTATTCACATGTAGCATGAAATGTCAAATTCTGTGTATTTTAATGTCGCCCTTTATAAAGATTTACTCGTTACGTCAGAATTAATACAGTTCACTTTTATCGATTATCTGGATTCCAATAAAGCGCATGAACTGCAGTAACCCTTCCCTTCTTGGAGTTTAGTGGGTTGTATATTTTCTAGAAGCAAGGCTTCTACTTTTTATAATAGAAGATTTTCACTTAAAGTGATGACGTTGATAATTTCAGTGTTTTGGTACTGTTGTCTCGTTTTTGGCGAGTGAAATATATTACGTAAACCGAACAACTTAGATTGTAGATACGACACTGACGAAGATGATGATGATCTGAAGACTTAAAGTATGATATGATTTTAATTACTCTGTGTTATTTTTATGGTCGTAACAGTTCCCCTTTTGCGTTTGCATCTGTTAGGAATAATTGAGAGTAATCATGCCATGCAACTGAAGTTGGAGGTGGTCACGTTCTCATCCGTATCACATCTAATATCTTCTCTGGCGATACATCTGTGACAGTATCTTTTAGCATTCTTAGTACTGCACAAGATTGACACATTTTTTTGTCACTTGCCTTTACTCTGCCGGTAGAAGTCTTCTATTAAGGTCATCAAGGAACTATGTCGTATTGGCCAGTTACTGATTCGTGTAAAGTAAATCTATCATTAGATAATGCCACACACCGATGTGATCTTGGCCCCTCTCTGGGCAGGAACATTCGCTGTTGCTTGTAACCGTTTATATTTCTCCCTTTCTATCTTCTATCATACATTTGTTCCCTTCTCACTGTCATTTGTTCTTCATCTACAAACATCTTTTATTTGATCCTTGTTAACAAAGGCTATTATTCCAAAGATTTTTGGATGGTAATGAGAATCCACTTTGTTTGGGTTAGTTTTTCCTTCATATTACCATATATGTTTTGTTTAGATTTTCAATATATTTCAGTATCATCACTGTAGAAAATGCAGTAATTTTTAACCGTTTTTAAACAATAGAAATATGTACAGTTTTACTGGTGGCAAAGTTTGAGTGAGAAAAGAATCCATAGATTTTGTGCAATGTCATTGAATGCTTGTGTATCAGTAACAATACTCCCCTTCTTATTCAGTATCAGGTGCCAGTACTTCCCTTGTTATTCAGTTTCAGGTGCTGGTACTCCCCTTGTTATTCAGTATCAAGTGCCGGTACTCCCCTTGTTATTCAGTATCAAGTGCCGGTACTCCCCTTGTTATTCAGTATCAGGTGCCAGTATTCCCCTTGTTATTCAGTATCAGGTGCCAGTATTCCCCTTGTTATTCAGTATCAGGTGCCAGTACTCCTATTGTTATTCAGTATCAGGTGCCAGTACTCCCCTTGTTATTCAGTATCAAGTCCCGGTACTCCCCTTTTTATTCAGCAACAGGTGCCAGTACTCCCCTTGTTATTAAGTATCAGGTGCCGGTACTCTCCTTGTAATTCAGGAACCGGTGCCGGTTCTCCCATTGTTATTCAACAACAGGTGTTGGTACTCCCCTTGTTATTCAGTATCAGGTGCCGGTACTCCCCTTGTTATTCAGCAACAGGTGCCAGTACTCCCCTTGTTATTAAGTATCAGGTGCTGGTACTCTCCTTGTAATTCAGGAACCGGTGCCAGTTCTCCCATTGTTATTCAACAACAGGTGTCGGTACTCCCCTTGTTATTCAGTATCAGGTGCCGGTACTCCCCTTGTTATTCAGTATCAGGTGCCGTTTATTCCCCTTGTTATTCAGTATTAGGTGCCAGTACTCCTATTGTTATTCAGTATCAGGTGCCAGTATTCCACTTGTTATTCAACAACAGGTGCCAGTACTCCCCTTGTTATTAAGTATCAGGTGCCAGTACTCTTCTTGTAATTCAGCAACCGGTGCCGGTTCTCCCATTGTTATTCAACAACAGGTGTCGGTACTCCCCTTGTTATTCAGTATCAGGTACCGGTACTCCCCTTGTTATTCAGTATCAGGTGCCGGTACTCCCCTTGTTATTCAGTATCAGGTGCCGGTATTCCCCTTGTTATTCAGTATTAGGTGCCAGTACTCCTATTGTTATTCAGTATCAGGTGCCAGTATTCCACTTGTTATTCAACAACAGGTGCCAGTACTCCCCTTGTTATTAAGTATCAGGTGCCAGTACTCTTCTTGTAATTCAGCAACCGGTGCCGGTTCTCCCATTGTTATTCAACAACAGGTGTCGGTACTCCCCTTGTTATTCAGTACCCGGTGCTGGTACTCCTCTTCTTATTCAGTAACAGGGAACGTAAGTATAAAGTACTGATATTTCATGGGTTCCACTGAAATAAAGGTAGCTGATTATGAGACAGACTTTGGTATGTATGTTAATGCTTCCATGTCCCACTTTTGCCAGTGTGGGGAAGAAAAGTTATTCCACTAAATATTATTCCACTTTTTCAAAAGGCCAATAGAATGTTGGGTTATATCTCTAGGGGTGTGGAGTTTAAGTCAAGGGAGGTGATTCTATGATTATATCATTCCTTGGTAAGACCCCACCTAGTATATTGTGTGCAGGTTTGGTCACCATACCTTAAGAAGGTCATTGCTACCTTAGAAAGGGTTCAACGTAGGGCTACAAGACTGATTCCTGTTCTTAGAGGAATGTCTTGTATGGAGAGGTTAGCTGAGCTGAATCTGTTCAGAGACTCAAGGGTATATAAAATATATGAGATTCTAACAGGTCTGGATGCTGTTTAACCAAATACATACTTAAACATTTACTAAAGTCAGGGACAGTCCCCCCCCGGAACAAGTTGGGGTGAAGGGTCTTGCTCAGAGACCCAATGATGGTAAAGCTAAAGGTCGGCCTCAAACCCATGATCTTTTGGTCCACAGGCAAGCATTCTAACCGCTAGACCACCAATATTAGTTGAAATATGAGAACTCGTGGCCATAGGTGGAAATTAGCGGCAGAACATTTTAAACTGGATTCGAGGAAGCACTTCTTTATACAGCGTGTGGTACGGAATAGTCTTCCTGTTGGTGTAGTGCAAGCTAAATCCGTGAGTTCCTTTAGATCAGAGCTAGATAAGATTTTAACAAATTTTAAGCTATTAGTTGAATTCCCCCCAAACGAGCTTGAGGGGCTAAACAGCCTCCTCCCATCTGTAAATTTCATATTTCCATTTCTTGTGTTACTTTCTCAGAATGCCAACGGGCCCCCAGATCTCATGCTTGACCCCCGGAGTGTGTGTGTCTCCGTCGATGAAGTGGTATCTAACAACGTTAGCAGCCAACACACGCCGCTGCTGCACAGGCATTTAAAGAAAATCGAGAACAGCCTGAGTGAGGCGCAGCGCTTCTCCCTCCTGCCGCGACGGCCTGCTGTCAATATCCAGTTCAAAGACCTCTCATATTCTGTCCCCGAAGGCTCATGGTGGAGAACAGCAGGTACCGTCACCTCTTTACTACTAAGGTGGATGCTATCCATTATGGAAGCTATTTTAATAGTATTTAATAGTTTGTCTGCAGTTTTCAGCCGTCATGGAGTTAAAGGCCGAAAGGGCAGTGATTTGCGAACTGCAGACCTGTTCCACTTCTCACTGGTTACTTTACTGGTTTCCATTGAGTTAAGCACAAACACAGAAAACCCCACCCACTGCTGAACACACCCATTGTGGATTTTGAAGGCTTGCTGAGAACTAGCTAGTATTCAGCAACTAGTTATATAGGAAATTATTGTATACGCCGGAATAAGTGCATCATGCGGTGATTGGGTTGAAAATGCATATTTATGAAGTTTTATTGGAAATGGTGGTGGATTTTGTGAATGTACTTCAGCATTGACTGGAAGCTCATACGCCAGTGCATGTTTGTAACGTGCTGTGTGCTTCATTTGGACTAATGCAGCTGCTGAATGAAAGCAAATGTGACATGTGCCTCTCTATTTATCTATCATAGCAAAATACAAAATATAAATAAATCATGTTACATTAGTGTGCGGGGGGGGGGGGTCGTGAAATGATTTCTGGAATATGTGGAAAAACATTAAAGGAGGGAGACCACCCCCCCCAACTGACAAAAAACTACCAATAGGGAACCATCCCCCCACCCCCTGAAAACGAAGCAGGACTGCACATCTTTGGCACTGTTATTTTGGGGGTCGTGGGCTAAAAGGTTTTCTAGAAGATGGGGCTGTTAAATACATTTAATTACTTTAAAAAGCACAGTCGTGCTGGAATTATAACACACATTATAATATACACATTTTAGTGTATTACAGTATTTGGGTGGGGGAAATGAAAGATTTACTTTGTTTACATTATAGTTCATGCAAGTTCACGGTGTCTCGTGATTTCAGCATTAATTTGGTCAAAATTTCCACACAATCCTTTTTCTTCAGAAATGATACTGATTTTAAATGGTGACAAAGTACTCACCGTCTGTCGTCTATATGGGGATATGGGCCTTGTCTCTCGTCAAAGGCTGACTGTGCTCTTTGACCATCTGTTTCATGGTGAGGTAGCCGCCTTCAGCTCTCGTACATGAATTCTTTCTCTGCATATGGTCTTCAGAAAGTTGCCACCCTCCTTTAAGCCAAACAGAGCTGTGTTGAGGTCAGAGCTCTGTACTGGCCAGTCAAGTACTTGCACACCAAACTCAGCCAACCATGTCTTCATGGACCATGCTTTGTGCATGTGGAAAAGGTCTTTCCCCAAACTGTTCCCATAAAGTTGTAAGCATAGAATTGTCCAAAATGTCTTGGTACGCATATTTGGCGGGGACCCACTCCATATTGATGCCTATGGATTTAGAATCGGATGTCATAAATGTTCTGGGGGGGGGGGGTAACGGCCAGATGCCCCAATACTTTTGTCCACATAATGTATCTTCGAAGGCATTTCTTGTGCAGTATCAGGCAACAGTAAGTTACTGAATTCTGTGAAGGATTTGAGAATAGTGTTTGTAGACGTTTTTGCAGATCCTTGTTCTCCACGATTTAATTTTAGTTAATACCCTTTATACTGTGGTTTAAGGTAAGAGTTTGGAGCAGCACCTAGTTTCAGACAGTTTTAAGGTAAAGGGAGGTGACTGCAGGAGTGGTCTGTGTGTCATTGCAGCTGTATGGTGCATGATTCAGGGTAAGACGGAGTTAAAGGGCGAACAGATCTCCGCCTCCCACCCGAGCCTCACCCAAAACTACACTGAAGTCGAGCTGAGGTTTTGAATGGGCCACAAAATTGAGCTGTTCTCTTGTTTCACCAGGTTCTGGGAACATAGCTTTTCACAAAAAAATGGCATACAATACCATATACTTTTGATGCTATTTAATACTCCGACTTAGTGTGGTTTCTATTGCTGCCCTACTGTACTTACATGATACACAAAAGCTGCATGTTTTAGAGCGCTGAAAGGTGCTATCATGTTGCCCGTCAATGTTTACAGTCATGCGTTTATTGCAGGAATATGGCTGTTTTACAAAAGCCACCTTTAAGTTTGGATGGATACGGAATAATTTACAGAATGTTTGAGACTGACATCATCGTTAATCACATGAAATGTTGAGTTTGATCTCAATTGATACAAGAGGTATGTTTCATGTATGTTTAGACTGAACTCTCGCTAACAGTGCGAGCAGCCAACGGTCACCATTACTACACGGCCATTTAACATATGGAATTGTGCCTTGTGATGGATTAGTTTGTCTAATTTTCCTGAAAATCGGACAGAGAATGAGCATCCATCTGCTTGACCTCAGGAAATGAACCATGAAGCTGTCTTCCTTCAAGTGTATCTGCTCCAGGAGAGCTGTCTGATCGTCAGCAGGCCCTTCTCCAACTGAAAAGTCACACAGTGAGGATCAGAGACGCTGAATCATGCAGCCGTCCAGGCGTTAAATTCTGCTTCGGCTCTATCATTTCCTATATTGATCTGAAATTGTACTGTAGAAAGTTACTGAGGACAGTTACTAAGGTACATATGTTCTCTTCAGTTTGTATGCACTATAATTAACTAAATACTTAACTCTTATTTCTCTAGAGAATTCTGACTGATGCCTATGCTCTCTGTTACTGTGATTTTTGTGTCAATAATTAATGATTATGTCATTATTTTATAGGCTGTATTATGTAGAATGCACTGTGTTAGAGAAAAACAATGTAGTATTTAAACTGACTTCTTTTAAAAATGAGTACGTTCCTAATTTTTTCATCGAAATTAAGTTGCTTATGGTTTGGCAGATATGTTTCTTGTATTTTTTTTATTGTATTTGTTTTTAAATATTTAAATAATCTTAGGATATTTAATATTTACCTTGAATATTGATGAATGTCCATTTTATTCTCTGCTAGTAGTAATTAAGCCTCATGACTAAACACAAAAATCAATAGCTTAAAAATACAGTAATTAAACAGTACTGGGTGTATGTTTAGTAATTAGTAACCAAGAAACCCAGATTTTATGTATTTTACTATACATCTTCTATTGAAAGTATTTTCCGCAATGTCATATATACATAACTCCCCCCACCCACACACACACACAGGTTTGTAATTATATCTTTGTGGGGACTCTCCATGTATTTTTATAGGGAAAATGTTGTTAGATACCAGTTCATCGACTTCAGGCTTAGCCCCTACCCAGCTCTAAGCTTAACAATATGTAACCAAACAAAATGCACAACTTTTGGCATTTTTACTTTTTTTGCTTGCATTCACAGATCTTTGTGGGAACCTGAAAATTGGTCCCCAGGCTGTCAAAATAACAGGGATTTATTACATGGTGGTGGACATTTGGTCCCCGCAATGTGATATAAACCTAATCCACCCACACACGCAGTAGGCAATTCGGACACACCATGTGGCCTATCCACATGTTTTTGAAACACACAGAACAAAGGTACAGCGTGCAGGATGGAGCAGGGCTAGTATTTGAATGCCCAGTTGTGTTCGTGTTAGATAATAGTGGCGCCCAGTGCGCCGCCTTGCCACGCCCTCCAGCACTGACATCATTCCCAGTGCGCTGCCTTGCCACGCCCTCCAGCACTGACATCATTCCCAGTGCGCCGCCTTGCCACGCCCTCCAGCACTGACATCATTCCCAGTGCTGAGCCTATATGACAATAACCATGGGTAATGCTTTGCTTTTTGTTGTACTGTGGAGTCAAAAAATTTGAAATATTTCATACAAGTTATTGGTTATATCAATGTTTAAAACCCTCAGGGGTAGAAAATGTGCCACAGCTAAACCTATGGGGTGTAACAAGATCTCGTGTCATGGTGGATTATTTAAACCATTTCACCATACATCTGCGTTATTTAGCACTTTTTGTCTTTCAAGTCAATCAAATAAAAGGCTGCTTTCCAGTAATATATTTCCTCTTTGAAGTTTTCCATAAAATATTGTTAAAATATAGGGTGCGTTCGACTTGGGCTTTGGTCTGTTTGCAGCTGACGTGACGTGGAGCGAGATCTACCGGAGGCTGCAGGGCTGGAGTATAAACAGACTGCAGCCAAGTCGGACAACTTCTGCTCCTCGAAGTGTGAGACCTGACTGCAATGGCAGCACTGCCGGAAGGATGTAGATAATCTATACATATATCACCTGCATGCACATTACATTTACAATAACCAACTCCTGATCCAAACTGTTAGCAGTGAAAAAATAAACTATTGTGTATAGTGGCCCTGTGTGAAAAGATAGCTCCCAGATGAAAGATCAAATACGTTTATTTCAAGAATTCAAATTATGTACGGAGTATAATGCAATTCTTACTTGAATGCCTTCTTCACAGACTAGACAATTAAACAAATAAAGCAGCACAACATTACAGTAACTAATAATAAATAAACCACTAACTTGCGTGTACTATTAGAGCATTTATTTCTTTTATTTAAGCTTTATTTTACCAGGTAAATTAACTGAAAACCAGTTCTCACTGCTTTACGTGCTTTTCGGGAGAAATAGCAGATAACACATCGGAACTGGCTGGGATGCAAACGTCATGCGTGTGATTAAAATCTTCAGCCAATAAGGGCAAATCGTCATGGAGGCAGTTCCAGTTTGTGCAGCCGGCTGACAGGCACTGCACAATCTGTCTTAAGTCGTCTTGCTCTCGCTTGGTTTTTATACCATGTGAAATGGTGATGCGTGGTAATGCATTGCGTCAGGGCCAGAATGCATTGCTTTAAGCCAGCGCTGTAAGCGGCTGCATGAAGTCGAACGCACCCGTCGTCTCGTCTCATTCTCCTGAACCCAATATAGTGTCTCGTCTCGTCGGCCGAGTGTACCGTTACACCCCTAGTGAGCGCTGTTACTTCTCACTTCCGACATGGGGGTTTGAGTCTCCACCATGGCTCCATGTGTGGAGGTGCATGTTCTCCCCATATCGTCGTGGGGTTTCCTCCTGGTACTCCGGACCCCCCATAGGTGAACTGGAGCTGCTGAATTTTGTGTATCCAGCCCTGGACTCCAACAGCTTTGCATGGGATAACTGGGTATGGATAAAATGAAAGATGTCTTGTGATGTGTTTTGCTTCAGATTAAGTAGGAAAGTATGACTCTTGGCTGTGGTACTGTTGAGCCTGGCTGTCCGTTCCCATGAAGGTCACGTGTGCCGATTTGCTTGTCTGTATAAGGACAGGAGAGGTCAGCGGTATTTCTGTATTACTCAGATCAGAAACGAAAATCCTGTCAGGCAGCCTGGGAACTCCTGGATTACAGCCCTGCTTTAAGCATGGGATAAAGAACCGGTTACTGTGGGACATTCCTGCCTGCCGTTCTGCTTTATGGTGTTGAGGACTGGAGTTTCAGTTTTAGAACAGCGTTTGATTCGGTTTTACGAATGTTATTAATTGATGCATGGACCTGTTGATCTGTCCCTACACCTGCCAACCCGTTTGTGATAATGCAGAGGAACACATTTTTAGGTAAAGACATCTGACCTCAATAACTGACCTCATGTGGACTTGGGATCTACGTAGATCCAAGTCATGCAAATTGTACCGGAACAAAGATGCCTTCTGTCTTTTAAAGATTTGGGACAAAGCAGACCATCAATCAGGCGAATGAAGGCCTTTGCTCCCTTTGTGCTGCGTATAGTTTCTGACAGCCCTGCTCCTGTTGTACTGGGCTTTAGGTTACAAGACCCTGCTGAAAGGGATCTCCGGGAACTTCAGTAGCGGATGCCTCGTGGCTATCATGGGTCCCTCCGGAGCTGGGAAGTCCACGCTTATGAACATTCTGGCTGGGTACAGGTATGTGAGAGCTGAGGGTGAAGACATGTGGCCAAGTAAGGCCAACGTTTCGTTCATGAGGTGCATCTCCATACAATTAGGGGTCTCCTTAATCACTCCCTGCATTTGAACTTTGAGCATCTTGTCACTTTTTGGCAGAGAAACAGGTATGGAAGGGGAGATTCTGATCAACGGACAGCCCCGAGACCTCCGTTCCTTCCGGAAGGTGTCGTGTTACATCATGCAGGATGACATGCTCCTTCCCCATTTGACCGTACTGGAGGCGATGATGGTAAAGGGGAAGAGGCTCTAAACCCAAGGGGTTATATTTGCATGACCATGATCAATGCGACTGAAAATTATGTTGATACTGCCAGTTATAGTCATGTGAACTCCCAGGTATTATGGATGTGTACCAAGGGAAAGACCGGGCGGTAAGAGGCTCTATGGGTTTGGATGCTGTGTCTCCGATAGGAAAGTTGTTGGCTCAAATCCCGTGGTTGGCAGAGAGATTTAAGTCCTATTGCTGCAGTGACAGTCTGAACCTTTTTTCTCAACTTTGTGACGCTTTGCATAAAAGCATCTGCTAATTATCAGAATGTAAAGATAGGAGCAGCGATCCTAATAGTTACATTATAGCCCCAATGTTCAGGAAACATCACTATGTTCAGTAATATTGTTCATACACTTTTGTTCACAATAGCCACTGTGTTTATTTGTAAAGCGCACATTGCATTTAAGGCTTTATTGAGCATGAACACTGTTCCACTACTTTTTTAGGTGTCAGCTAATCTGAAACTCCAGGAAAAGAATGAGAGCCGGAGAGAGATGGTAAGAGGATTTCATCAGAAATCTAGACAGAATTCTGTTTGTGTGTGTGTGTGCGCACACGAGGGGGGTCACATGAAATATTTTGCTTGCCCACATATCCAGTGGCCCACTGAGAAAAAGCCCAGTACACCAGTATGCCAGATAGCCAATCCAGCCTTACATGCCAAACATTGTTATAATATTGTAGGATAATCGGAAAGATATTTAACAAAATTTTATTGGATTTACCTATAAATAATGTCATTGCATGTTTGTTGATGTTACAGTATACATCATACCTGGTTAAACTTGAGCTGTGTCATTGAGGAGTACATCAGATGTGTAAGCGCTAATGAATGACAGCCTATTTTTGAATATGTACAGATAAGTCAGGAAAGGAAGACCTGATTTCAGAGACCAATACAGAATAGTTTTTAGGGCTTTTGTTCAGAGGAGACCTTCAGGGGGAAAGTGGGACACGGACAGCTTAAAGCCTGAGTTAAGTTGCTCCTGGGTGCTTTGGCTGGTGATGCGGACTCTTCCAGCTTAGCGTGCAGTTTGACATGTCATGTTGCACAGAACAGCGCGGGCATGCAGATGACAGCTGTGGCAGTGTCACTTCCTGTAGGCCTGCTGGCACTAGGGATGAAACGGTATGAAAATTTAGCACTGTCTCGATTATAGTGATCAAAATGATCACTGTTATCGCTGTATTGCTAAAATGTGCCGAAAATAAAATAAAATAAAATTAGCACCACTATGCATTTTTTGTTTGCATAAACATTAAAATAGTAACTTAGCCAAAGCCTTATGTAAGCATAGGAAAACTATGAAAAAAATGTGCATAACGTAAAAAAATCTCTGGAGCGCTGTCACTGCCGTACTCCGTATTTTCATTGCATGCTCCGCCTGCACACCTGTGTCTGGTTCTCTGTCGCTAACTTTGGTTGATGCGTATTAATGATGATAAAAATTTGAAACGGTAATACTAACCGTTGGGAATTTTACGGTGGTTAAGTGTGATCCGGCAAAGGTTTAATCCCGTTGGCATGCTGACATAAAGATTCTAGTTAGCGTTAGCGCTTCTGTGTTGAGTTGGCTGCCGAGCGCGCACCCTGCTGTCTGCACATCCTTAACATAAGGGGGCACTGTGGAGGGTAAGGTAATAACTGAAGTGGAAAATACTAACCTGGGATGGAAGCTGAGTTAGCGTCACGCCCTGTTCAGGTGAATCCAACACTGGTACGTGACCGAGATCGTGAAAAGTAGTGCGACATACCTGCTTTTGTTTTAGGTGAGCGAAATCCTGACTGCATTGGGACTTTTGGAATGTGCCAAGACGCGTACGGCAAACCTTTCTGGGGGCCAGAGGAAGCGCCTGGCCATTGCGTTGGAGTTAGTAAACAACCCACCCGTCATGTTCTTCGACGAGCCAACCAGGTACACTCACTCTTGTCCAAAGTGCCAAAGAAGCACATGCTGGTAGGCGCCATTAAATTCCTACTAAAGACTAGGTTTGGGCCATTAGAAAGTGGGCTCCCCTCAGGAGACCGCATGAGCTATTACCGTTTATATTTTGGCCATTTGGGACGAGATATAATGGCACATTACACTTTCGCAAGATTTCAATGAACTCAGTGAACCAATTAACAAGGTGAAAATACTTTCAGCCCTTTATACTGCTAAGTCGCTGCTCCCTAGTTTCCCCTTTCAAGTATTCAGAGGAGCGTTATAATACTAGCTTGCCAAATACACAGGTTCTCCTTGTGTTCAAAGACTCCAAAGGTGTCTCCAGTTCTGCTTTTCGTGGTTCTGTTGTTTATTATCATGGTTATTTATTTAAAACTGGGAGCCGCAGAAATGACCACTTCCGTCTGGTGCTCCGTGTTTTAATTAAATTCTCATGTATCCTGTTTGATGGGATTTGGTGAGGGTCACGAGAGCATTATAAAAGAAAGCATGTACTGTGGCATTGCATAAAGCTGAGTGATAGGACTGAGTGACTTCTCCCCCACGTTGTTATATAAACAAAGCCCCCCCTGTTAGAACTTCTCTGCTTTCCACACATCCAGCTTCATTTATGGGGTAGCTGCCCTGCTCTGGTGCCATCTAGCATTCATGCGGGTCATAAAAAGAGAAACAGAAATCGCAGCTAGGTGTGTAGCCCCATTGCTTATGTACTGATCTCCTGAGCATTTGCCTCAGGGACCGACCTCATCCATATCCACAGGCAGTGTCCCTCTGACCTCTCTTATGAATAATCAGGCAGTTCAGCTTGTCCAGATTAATCAGGTGCTTAATCGTACCTCCAAGGGGTTTAATAACGTGCATTGGGTTCATAAAAGGCATCGAGGCGCACATAAACCTTTTAATTATGATGGCTGAAGCCATATTAAATTCAAATAATATGCATTATTACAAGCACAAGGAAAAAGCATGTAAAAATAGAAAGTACAAATATTTTAAAGCTTTTCTATGATTTATATAATCTATATGTACATGGGTGTCATTATATGAAACTCGAAATTGTCATTTCATTATCATGTAAATAAACTTTTTCTTAGCAACTAAATGCAAAATAATAACCAAGGCAGGGAGTCACCGATGATCTTCGCGTCTCTGCTCCCTGCAGTGGGCTGGACAGCTCCTCCTGCTTTCAGGTTCTCTCTCTGCTGAAGGCTCTGGCCCAAGGTGGACGAACCATCATCTGCACCATTCACCAGCCCAGCGCTAAGCTCTTCGAACTCTTTGACAAGGTTTGTCTACACCAGGGGTCGTGTCATGCTGTGTGAGCGCCGATTACTGTAACCTCTGCACTCAATTAGACGTGGTGATGGGATCACTTGGAAATGTTTACCAGAGATCTAACACATCTCACGTCCATCTCCATGCAGCTCTACGTCCTGAGTCAGGGTCAGTGCATTTACAGAGGATACGTGTCCAATCTCGTCCCATATCTAAGAGAGCTGGGCCTGAACTGTCCCACGTACCACAACCCTGCAGACTTTGGTAAGGGCCGTTTGATCAATTTATCAGAGATCGGCTGATATTCATTAAAAATCAAGGTATGAGCATCGGCTCCATGGGAAAATATTGGCCGATATTGTCGGCTGGTATTTAAACATAATCGGTGTTTAAAGTTAACGGCACCAAAGCTAAAGACCCAGCCACAAAAAAGAAATGATGATGACTATGATGATTATAACAGGCGATGATTATCCATTTTCTGTCGTGAAGGATGAGGGTTGTAATCGACACATACGAGCCCGCAAAATGTTTATAATTGATATTTAAATCTGACAAGCAGTTCGATCTTTTATTTTCCGTAGGATAAAAAACAATGTAATGTCTTTCCACTGCTGTGAGCCCCGCCCACCCTGCTGGGCAAGTGGCTCATGAATGGCGATACACACATGGGAGCGCCACTGCCATTTACTTCATTGTAGTCAAACAAGGGAGCGGCATGGTGGCACAGTGGTTAGCACTGTTACCTCACACCTGTAGGACCAGGCTTCAGGTCTCTACTAGGGTTCCATGTGTGTGCAGTCTGCATGTTCCCCCCATGTTGTTGTGGGGTTTCCTCCAGGTACTCTGGTTTACCCCAACAGTCCAAAAAACATGCTGAGGTTAACTGGAGTTACCAAATTGAGTGTTGGTGTGTGTGTGTGTGCCTTGCAATGGGCTGGTATCCCATCCGGTATTGTTCTCCACCTTGCACCCATAATCTCCGGGATAGGCTCTGGACCTGACCCGCAACTCTGAATAGGACAAGCGGTTAAAGAAAATGGATGGATGGTAGTCAAAAAGGAGGTGGCTTTCCTGAAATTAGTTTTAATATACTTTGATTTATAAAAAAAAAAAAAGTTGCTGTAAAATTGCATGCATGTCATAGTGATGGAGGTGGCTTCCGGGGAGTATGGGGACCAGACGGCCAGGTTGGTCAGGGCTGTGCAGGAAAGGAGTGAGAAGGACTATAGCACAGATGTACACAGGGATGGGCCCCTCAATCCATTTTTCTGGCACCGAACAACGGATGAGGTAAGGCCATGTAACAGTCTGCCCATACATGCCTGCTTGGACCAGAAATCATGATTTCACAGTAGGTGTTAAACTGGGACTGATCATCCGCAATTGGCCTCCTTATCGTCCAGGACTGGTCCTCCACTGAGGGCTGCCATAGTTTCTCTGCCAGCTGCCTGACTCAGTTCTGCATCCTGTTTAAGAGAACGTTCATCAGCATTATGAGGGATGCGGTAAGCAAGAGTACCACCTGCTGGATTATATTAGACATTGCACCCTTATATCTGTGCATTTACCCCTGAGTAAAAAACAATTATTTTTTAATTTAAAAAGAAAAAGAAAAAAACTAAGAATTTAACAGTTACAAAACATTACTGATATCTTTTCAATCATTTGCTTGCAACAGCAATTCTACACCTTGTAGCTTATATTCTTATACTGGTGGATGTGTGTCTCATTGCATTCATTTTCTTTACCCATACAAGGTCCTCACTCACCTGCGCATCATCTCCCATATCGGGATTGGAATCCTGATTGGTCTCCTCTACTTGGGCATCGGCAACGAGGCCAAGAAAGTCCTCAGCAACTCCGGCTTCCTGTTCTTCTCGATGCTTTTCCTCATGTTTGCGGCGCTCATGCCCACTGTGCTGACATGTGAGAAGACCTCTGCAGCCGTGCCCTCGCGGCTTTTCGAAGTAGGAGTGACACTGCCATCCCAGTGACGTCCGCGCATAAATCC
Organism: Brienomyrus brachyistius; assembly: GCF_023856365.1. Lineage (NCBI taxonomy): Eukaryota > Metazoa > Chordata > Actinopteri > Osteoglossiformes > Mormyridae > Brienomyrus > Brienomyrus brachyistius. The sequence goes on from NC_064550.1 coordinate 9,297,640, forward strand.
ACTGCCTTTTCTTCTTTCGTATCCCACAGTTCCCCTTGAGATGACGGTATTCCTGAGGGAGCACCTGAATTACTGGTACAGCCTGAAGGCGTACTACCTGGCAAAGACCATGGCTGATGTTCCCTTTCAGGTAGCTTCATGACCTTCAGCACCATTTTATATCGTAGCGTTTAATTGTAAAGCTATGATCATGGATCATGATAAATGATCCTTGCTCCATGTTAGGGTCACCCATACATTTCTAATATTCCCATACAAGAAAAACAGACAATGTCACAGGACTCTATAAAACTAGTAATGCTTTATGAGCTTTATGAACCATTTTCAGTATTTTTGACCCCAGTAGATGGTGCTCTTGGTTTGCTTTGGAGCATGATTTTTTTTAATAGAGAACACCATCTAGTGGTGACAAAAACTACAGCAAATGGTTCAATTTTGCCAGGACCGAATTGGGAAGCACTGCTGTATAAGTATCACAGGACCTGTGGCCTTGCAGGTGGTGTTCCCTGTGGTGTACTGCAGCATTGTGTACTGGATGACCTCCCAACCCTCGGACGCCGTGCGTTTCATCCTCTTCGTGGTTCTTGGGATACTGACCTCCCTGGTGGCTCAGTCTCTGGGGCTCCTGATTGGAGCTGCATCCAACTCATTGCAGGTCAGGCTGTCAGGATTTTGCTACCACGTTAGATATCGAGAGGTTGTGCGTAGGTTCACATACATATAAGGTCGTTGACCGAAATGTCATTGTGCATGTATTTAAAAGAGAAATTAATAAATTGCAAGGGTTTTCCATAACCAAATGTGGCTACAACAGTAGGGTGACCAGATAATCCATGTCAAGGAGGACATTTTGAGCCACTTCAGGTTTCACAAAACCGAAAGGTTCCTTTGCTTAGCTAAGTAATTCAGTTCTTCTTGTGTCTTGACTGGTTTGTTTTCTTGACTGAAAGTTCATCCAGCTTATTTCAGCAAAAAAAGCACCCCAAGACTTTCTGTGAGCACTGTTATACCTGTAGATTATACGTTGCTTATGTGGTTTGTTTTAGGTTGCAACATATGTCGGCCCCATCACTGCCATCCCCGTACTGCTGTTCTCTGGCTTCTTCGTTAGTTTTGACACCATACCCAAGTACCTGCAGTGGATCTCCTATATCTCATATGTCAGGCAAGTAAACAGAAGTACTTCCTGTTTATTTTAAAATAATGGCACTGGAATATCCAGCCAGTGTGGCATAAGGAGCTCAGAATTCAAATACAGTGTGTGCTGCAGATACGGATTTGAAGGCGCCATCCTATCCATCTATGGTCTGGACCGGGAAGACCTGCATTGTGATCAGAACAAGACGTGCCACTTCCAGTCCACAGATGCCATCCTCAAGGAGCTGGATGTGCAGGATGCGAAGCTTTACTTGGACTTCATCGTGCTTGGCGTCTTCTTCATCACCATCCGCTTCATCGCCTACCTTGTCTTGCGCTACAAGATTAGTGCAGAGCGTTAGAGAGTCAACAGAATAGGGAAAGGGGCCATAGATCAGGTTTAATTTGGGTCGTAAGAAATATGTCTTTATGTTTCTTGGAGCAGAGCTAAACCGCAGCAGTGAAAGAAGAGTCACTATGCATTCACAAGCCTGGCATGCTGTATGGTTTGAAAACAAAGGGGGGACAAGCTTTTTTTTTTATTTATTAGATCTTGATCTCTTTCTGGATGAAAGAGAGCTCCAAAGTTTTTGGGAGCTGGATGTGCTGGATGTGGGGGGGGTAAGTATTGTTCGGAGCTGAAGTAGAAATGTAAGATGATCCATCACATATTAGACAATCTGAGAGATACTTAACGGATTAATGCCTGTCTAGTTTCAGACCTTATTGTTGCTAAATATGCTTAATGCTATCTGCACATGTTGTGTACACATGGTTAATACAGATTTATGTAGAAGGGCTGTGTGCGGCTGTGGGTTGGACACTTGCCCGTGAAAGGTCCCAGGATGGACAGTGTGATGTCACTGTCGGCCCTCGAGCAAGGCCCTTAACCTCCGATTACCACGGAGTTTGTTTGTCTCCTCTTCTACAAACAATGTGTGTCACTTTGGATGAAAGTGTCCACAAAATAGAAAATGTACATACAGTCACCCCTTCACATGAAATATGTTTGTCTCATTTATTTAACAGTGTCCGCTTTATCTACTTTGAGGACTTGTGTGAAAATATGATAATGTTTCAGGTGATATTCATGCAGAAATGTAGACAATTCTATAGGGTTTACAAACTTTCAAGCACCGCTGTATGTACATTTAGAGCAAAAATACTCAAAGTCTGACGGAGTGTTACGGTTAAAATTGAGGCAAATGAACTTATCCTCCTTTGTGTAGTTCAGTGGTTCTCAACCTTTCTTGCACTGCGACCAAATTCTACCATGCCAGCTCAGTCGTGACCCTTCTGTATATCAAGTGATCAAGTGCAGGTTTAAAGTAACGCTACAGGGAAGCACACAGTGCACTCTGCAATTTACGCCAATCAATGCCTATCGCACAAATCTGACTGGACGTGCCAGTGAATTTTAAATTAAGCATCTGTGGTTTGGCTTCTCTGTGATGGGCTGACCCCCGTCCTGGGATATTCCCTGCCTCGTGCCCATAGCTTCCGGGATAGGCTCCGGACTCCCCGCGACCCAGAAGGACAAGCAGTTTTGAACATGGATGGATGGATGGTTTGGCTTTTTGGATTGGTTGAGTGTTCACTAGTTCTGTGCTAAACATTTGCAGACCCAAGACCCGTTTATTTAGGTTAATTCTAGGATTGGGGCTGAGAAATCTGACTGTGGATCAGCATAGGAGCCTGCTGGTTTTAAAATGCTTACATTTCCAACTCTGCTTCCTGACCCTTTCAGAACTTGCCGCGACGCAAATTGAGTCACGACCCACGGGTTGAGAATCCCAGGTGTAGTAGACAGTACTACTAAGACAACCATTTTGATCTCAAAGTTTTGAGAAGATATTTTTATTGGATTTAGTGACTGGGTATCGCAGGGGTCATTTGTCATAAGTTTTTCAGGGCTATATCTAAAGGTTTTCAGTCATCCAGTTCACAGTATTTCAGGTAGTAGTCAAAAACAACCAGACTGCTATTTTTTTTTAAAACTCTCCTGTGTTTCTTTGCCATCCCTTGTGATACAGCTGGTTTGAACAGTTGGAAGACAGTAATTCCCCACTTCCTCAATTTTGGTCACTTCTGTACGAAAAATGTATACACTTTTTTTTTGTTTTTAGGTTTTTTGTGGTATGCTACAGCTACATCACTCCCTGGATAATATTGGCCTAAAGATTGGAAACTTATATACACATGAATGACATTCATTTGTTTTACTTCTAGTGTACGGATAGTGGGGGGAGAACAGCAGGAACATGGCCAGGTAGTAATATTATTGGCTTAAACCTCCTCGCCCCCCTGAGGGGACCTATCGATGGGGCTGCTTTACTCCACATGAAGCTGATTTCTGGCGACAGGCCTGGCGAATTAGGTGAAATGGTAAGACATTGACCAGCGCCCCCCATGGCTGCAGGACCGGATGGCTGTTTGTCTATGCTGGACTACCTCCACCACCCCTTTTCCCTCACCTGTTGCAAGTTGTGTCATTTTATGTTGTAAGGTGTAGTGACCATGTGCTTATGTTGCTGAGGTGTTTTTTTCGGTTCCTACAATGTCCTCCCCATTGGAGTACAGTCTGGGGGCTGTTTTTTTTATTCTCCTGTCTACCCCCTACTCTGATGTTTGTGTATATGTATGGTCGGGTTGGTGGCCAGTTTTTTCGCTGGTACTTGTGACTAGTGACATGGTATATTGCAACAGCAATAAAGGGTTCTCATATCATATATCATATCATAACACTTTAAACGCTTAATTACCATAAAAACAAAATCACATGCGACTGAATAGGGAATACTCATGAAAAAATATACACGACAGTCTTATGAAAATGTTTCAAATCTGAAATAATCTAAATGATTTATCACCCATTGTGCCTTTTAATTTTCTTCATATCAAAGCATATAGAGTCAATATGAGAAAAAATGACAGACGTTACTAAATTCCAGCTTGCTAAAGGCTTTACGGATATTATTACTGTACATTTCATGTTTAAACTGATACAATACAGGGGAGGCAGGTTGATATAGCAAGTAACACTGTTGCCTCACACCTCCAGGGTTTGAGTCCTGCCTCCACTCTCTTTGTGTGCATTTTGCATGTTCTCCTCATGCAAGCCAAAGACACGCAGTTAAGCGTATTGCTTAGTAGCAGTTGGAAGGCGGACAGATGCTATAATACAGCATGTATTACATTTACTACTTACAGCTTGAGGTTGATGTGTGGATTTACCAAGATTAAGTAGATTTTTTTTTTACTTTTCACTCATCTCTTGTATATTTGCAATTGTGATTTATAATATATAATGGATTGTTTTTTTTTATAAAAGTCATTTTTCTAAGAATAACAATGATTTTTAAATTGAAAGTTTACAGTATTTAGATACAAGGTATATGCAAACTTATTTAATTTTTACAAACAAATGTTTAAGAGGGGAAGGATAAGATCAGAATAAAAGTATGTTTCAAGAACGTCACCATTTTAAAACTATTATTATGGAATAAAGTTTACATAATTAATATGGCAACTTTAATTGCAAAACATACATTGTCTTCAGCTGAAACATAAATGAGCTTGTTGTTACACAGCAATGTATTCTGTGGATGAATACAGAATGTTAAATTTCCCAAAAAATTGTATGCTTTTGTACTCTTGTGCATTTCAATATGCCTCCAAGAATTTTGGGTATGATATCTGGAATTAAGGAAAAGTGTAAACTTAGCTGCATAGTATGACTGTTTTTGTTAGACAGGATGATATACATGAAGATGCTTTAGTGTTTTAATGTCTTTTTTTTGCATGGCACTCAGATACATCAGGTACCTTCTGAGTATTATTGGGGGTTTTTTTTTCAAGATTTTTACATGTTACTCTTTAAGCTAGAAAATGAAATATTTAGAGAAATAAATATTTTGCAAATCTGATCAAATTCTGGCCATTCATTTAAAACGGGCATTTACAGTGGACCCTCGAGTTACGACCGGCCTGACATACGAATAATTTGGGTTACGACCAAAATTTTTGTTTTGACTTACGACAAAAGTCTTGCGTTACGAGCCGAATGCCGGTCGAAGCCAAAACGTGTATCCGCTTGTGCGGCTGTGAATAAAGAACCGAGATGCTCCTGTAAGCGTCAGTCTGAGCCCAGATACGCCTGTTTGTGGGCGGCATGTCGGTCAGTGCAGTGCTTTATATCATTAATTTTGCTAATTGCTATCAAAACGGATAGAAAAGAAGCTAAAGAAGAAAGAGAAGGTAAAGAAAGCAATCACGATCGAAAAGAAGAAGGAAATTGTGCAGAAATATGAGGGGCGTTCGTGTGACCGATTTCGCTAACATGTACAGCATGTCGAAATCTACGATCTCGGTTATTTCGTTCATTTCTTATGGGAAAACAGTCTTAACTTGCGACCAGCCCTCGCGAACGAATAGAGTTCGTAAGTCAATGGTCCACTGTACATTTTTCTGAACAGCATTTGTTTGTATTTCTTTTTATTTGTATATTAAAGCAGTGTTGTTTGTCACTGCAGCCTCTTGTTAAACTTAAGGTTAAGAAAGTTATTGGACAACATACATATTTTTAACATTTTATTTTATTCCTGACTTGAAAGTGATAAACGACAACGAGAGGGGATTATTCAATAAATCAAGATTATGATCAAACAAATAAAATAACACCGAGGTGAAGGAAGAGACGACGGAGAAAAATTAGTGCTGTCAGCTACTTTTCATGGAAAGTCTGCTGGAAAAGTCGCCAAATGTCAGTACAGACGCCATCGTTGAGTATTTGCATCCTGCCCTGTGTCAGATGGTGTCACTCCTTAGGTGTTTCTGTCTTACCCTCTGTGCTCAACTATTCCGTTTTAGTGCAGCCAAACTCCCAATAAATCTGTTTATTTGCATTTTTTGTGTTTCTGCTGTCAAACAACGGATGTGTGAAGTCGTGGCTAAAATAAAGTGCAGTTAAGACTACATGTTAACCAGCAGTCACTTTCAAGCCATTTTCAAGCCGCTGCTCTGCACTGCTAAAACTCTGATTTTATAACCACGACGTCGTCTGACAACATCACGATACACATAATTAAACGACAACGACTGTGTTGTGATTTCGGTTATATTTACATGTAAAATGAACAGTCCGAAAGAAGGCTATGTTTGTCTGAAACATCGCTAGATTTGGTGCCAGCCGGCTTTTTTTAAACAAACAAAAAGTCGCTAGATCAACACTGACTGAGCGATACACCAAAGGAAAGTCACTTCCTGTTCCGGTGACGTCAAAAACAACGCGACATTTACCCTGTAAACTCCATGCCTCCTCTCAGCAGTGCTCACGTGTCGCATGTCTGTTAGTAAGATAATAGTAATTTAAGAATATTTCTTCGTTTTTTTCAGCGAAATGACAGGGGAGACGAAAGCAACAAAAACTATAAATCCAAGAAACGATCCTGTTAAGAACTTTGAAAAGTGGAAGAAAAAATACGACAAAACTAAAAAACGTGTTAAACGCCAGAAAAAGCAGATTAAAAAACCCGAATGGCAGATTGAAAAGGAAAAAATCAAGAAATTGGTCGATAAATATTCGGAGGTAAAACGTCTCATTGTAATTGATTAGTCTGTCAGACTCTCTTATTCTTCATGACAGAAGCTGTTAACTGTTTGTGAATGTTTTGCAGTGTGTTGTACATAATTGTCTGCATCATGCGATTCGTTGTTGGACCGTACGAAATTGGCAGGTCAGACTAGTGTATATGCTGACTGAAGAGTGTCATCAAACATTACCTGTAGTGATCGCTATTGGCAGTCCCATGTGGATTAAGTTGTCTGTGTGCCGTATGATCCGTTTCGCTTAACATGATTATCGAATTGAAATCATGTTGGTTCTAAAGTGGACTTTGCCACTAATAACTAGCATCGTCTTAATTGTGTGTGTAAAATTTGTGAGTCATAGTCATGTTAGTACTAGTTGTTATTGTGTAAAATTGATACGATTCCTAATTGTGTGTGTGTGTGTGCTGGAGCATCCTGTTTTATAGCATTAATTAACGTTAGTTATCTTATTTTTTATATGTTTTAATGCCTTTCAGATAAACACCAAGGATGTAGTGAAGTTTTCAGATTTCCCATTATCAAAGGAAACATTAAGAGGTATTTTCAGTAATTGATTGTCATACTTTATGTTTTCTCCTTCTGCCTTTCTCCTGCTACTCTGACTGTTTCCTTGTCGGCTGTTATGTGCTGTTGGACACACAAATGCTGCAAAGACACAGGAGCACGTAACACTGCTGATGTTTTATGTATGAAATAATAAAAAATGTATTTCCTTGAATTTTAATTATATAGTTTTAATTTTCATTATTTGTAATATTGCACTTTTTTGACTCCTGTTAACAATTATTGGGTTTCCCTGCTCAGGACTGTTAGAAGCCCAGTATCGGCAGCCCACGGAGATCCAGAAGCAGACCATCGGCTTTGCTCTGACAGGGAAAGATGTGCTGGGTGCCGCAAAGACTGGTTCTGGCAAAACGCTGGCCTTCCTTATCCCTGTAAGCAAGCTCCATTACAGTGGACAGTCTGTTTGCACTTTATCCTCATTGATACCGGCAGCTGCAATATTGTGTCTGTTTTACTGTTATCCATGATGTAGCGTGCTGGTAGCGTGCTGGTTACTTTAATGAAATGCACAATTTTTAATTTCTATCAACTCTTTTGAGATGAAACTCAAAGTATTTCTTAAAGCAGAGGATCTCTGCCATTGTAGTTGGATTTGCTCTGTCTAATAAAAGATGTACTCAATGTACTTTTCATAGGTTTGTGCGTGTTTAGCGATTCTGGAACTGCTTTTTTGCTGAGCAGATGTCATCTGATGATGCAGACTGCATTTCCTGCATTCCCCTGATGTTTCGGATTGGAGCTATGTGCTGCGGTACTTGCGTCTGATTGGCTGACCTGCTCACACAGGTCCTGGAGTGTCTGTTTCGCCAGCAGTGGTCAGCAGACGATGGATTGGGTGCCCTGATCATTTCACCCACACGAGAGCTGGCCTATCAGACCTTTGAGGTTCTGCGAAAAGTGGGCAAGAATCATGAGTTTTCTGCTGGCCTCATCATTGGTGGAAAGGTGCTTTTCTTATATTGTTAACTTTTTGTATTTTTTTGGGGGGTGGGAGTGTTATCTCATTGTTAGAATTGGTTGTAAACTCCTGTTTTAAGTTAAACATAGGTATTCCTTATGCTGCTAGTATTCAAATTCTTAACCTTTCCTAATCAGAAATATTTGTGACTATGAATGTGTAGCACAGTGGGATTGAAAATACAGACTGCATGTAAAACATCTGTATCCTCCTGGGATCCAGGGGAATTTTTTTAATTATTATTTTTTTCCATTAATTTTGAGTTGATAGGAGGAGGAAGTCGGTAATGTCACAGCCCATACATGTGATGTCATAATAAAGCCTTAACACTTAATAGAGCAGCATGTAAAGCATGAGGTATGAGGTCAGAAATGCTTTGATGGGTCTCTGTAGGGTATTTATTTTCCCATTAACTGTTTTGTAATTAGGTAATTTGTATTTAGTAATTAGGTAATTGGTATTTGAAGCATTCTTATAATGCAAATTATTCTTGAATGCTAGAGAGATTGCGTGGAGGGCAATGGGGTTTCTTGGATGTACCTGAAATGTTTCTTTCCCCTCTAAGAACTAAAGGAAATGGCTTCCTGATATTTAAGTTTGGACCATTAAAGCGATTTCTAGGAACTACTTGCACTTTAGTCATTGAGTACATGTGTATATGTATTCAGTGTTTTACATTATAAAAGGCCAACTTTCTCAGTTTTTTTCAGCTTAGGTTCTTATTAACGGTAACGGTTTTTTCGCCATGTGGATGCTGCGAGGCTGAACCGCCCTTGTTGTGGTTGTTACGGTTACAGGATCTGAAGCAGGAGTCCGAGAGGATCCACCGCACCAACATCATCATCTGCACCCCGGGCCGCCTGCTGCAGCACATGGACGAGACCTGCACCTTCCACGCCTCCAGCCTGCAGGTGCTGGGTACGTGTTTCCCCAGGACGAAAATCACCACGCATACACCTTTTGTTTCCCGGTGGTTAAACTCGCATTTTTCATGATATCCTTAATTGAAGAGCAAATTACGAAAACTCGCCCAGTCAATTTCCTGTTGCTTTTGAAATCGGGATTCCTCATCATATCTGGTGATATGGGAACGGAAACTCAGCGCTCATGTAATCCAACAAAGAACTTAAAGAAATTACATTTCCAAAACTAAGTCCCCTGGAATTTTCTCAGGTGTATTCTATGGACCCACTCAGTTTTGAGTGTCATCAAAATATCTGCTCCGCTTAAGAATTATGTAAGCAGGACTAGAGAAAGAGAAATACGTACTTAGATATGTCTAGCTTGCAGCCACAGAGGTTTGTATATCTGGGGATCCGCTGGTGGTGGTTTTGCTCTGAACGTTTGTGTGGCCACCGCTGTCTCTCAGTGCTGGATGAGGCCGATCGCATCCTGGACATGGGGTTTGCGGACACGCTGAACGCCATAGTGCAAAACCTCCCCAAGACTCGGCAGACGCTGCTGTTCTCAGCGACTCAAACAAAATCTGTGAAAGACCTGGCCAGACTGAGCCTGAAGGATCCTGAGTACGTCTGGGTCCACGAGAAGGCCAAGTTCAGGTAGGAGCGCGTCCCGTCCCGCCCCATCCAGTCCAGTCCCGCCCCATCCAGTCCAGTCCCGCCCCATCCAGTCCAGTCCCATCCAGTCCCGTCCAGTCCCGCCCCATCCCGTCCCACCCAGTCCCGCCCCATCCAGTCCAGTCCCATCCAGTCCCGTCCAGTCCCGCCCCATCCCGTCCCACCCAGTCCCGCCCCATCCAGTCCCATCCAGTCCCGTCCAGTCCCGCCCCATCCCGTCCCACCCAGTCCCGCCCCATCCAGTCCAGTCCCGTCCCACCCAGTCCCGTCCCATCCAGTCCCACCCAGTCCCGTCCCATCCAGTCCAGTCCCGCCCCATCCAGTCCAGTCCCGTCCCACCCAGTCCCGTCCCATCCAGTCCAGTCCCGCCCCATCCAGTCCAGTCCCGCCCCATCCAGTCCAGTCCCATCCAGTCCCGTCCAGTCCCGCCCCATCCAGTCCAGTCCCGCCCCATCCAGTCCAGTCCCGTCCCACCCAGTCCCGTCCCATCCAGTCCCGCCCCATCCAGTCCCGTCCCGCCCCGTCCTGTCCAGTCCCGTCCCATCCAGTCCTGTCCCACCCTGTCCCATCCAGTCTCGTCCCATCCAGTCCAGTCCCGCCCCATCCAGTCCCGTCCCATCCAGTCCAGTCCCGCCCCATCCAGTCCCGTCCCATCCAGTCCAGTCCCGTCCCATCCAGTCCCGTCCCATCCAGTCCAGTCCCGCCCCATCCAGTCCCGTCCCATCCAGTCTCGTCCGATCCAGTCCAGTCCCGCCCCATCCAGTCCCGTCCCATCCAGTCCAGTCCCGCCCCATCCAGTCCAGTCCCATGCTCTAAGGCTATCCAGCATTTTTCATCAGATTTCATTTAGGGTGCTGAGTCCCCATAATGATCAAATTCTAGATTTGTCCCTGTACAAAAGAATGCCAGTTTAGTTTATGCTGTTTGTGGTGTCTCAATGCCACTGGTTTGTGGTTTGGATTTGCGTCTGAATGCATTTCAGAGCATTCTCAGAAGTGTGCATGCATTTCAAATTTTGGGTATTTTAAACGTTTTCTTGCTCATAAATAAAAAAGATATACATTTTGCATTTCATATTATGTTGACTTGTCATGTATTTAATAGTAATGTATATCTGAGGATATATGCTGCTGTTTTAATATCACAACCAGTTCGTACAGAACGAGAATGAACCGTAACGGTTTGTGAGCCTGGTGGGCGAGTAGCTCTGATCATGTGATGGTTCTTCTGTCATTCAGCACCCCTGCCACCCTGGAGCAAAGCTACCTGGTGTGTGAGCTTCACCACAAAGTCAACCTGCTCTTCTCCTTCCTGAAGAGCCACCTGAAGAAGAAGATCATCGTCTTCTTTGCCTGCTGCAAGGAGGTGGGTATACTGCCAATGTCTGCCAATGTGTCTCTACCACATAGCTTCCGAATGACCCGTTTGGTTTCAGCCAATCGAAGTCCCACCTGTCGTGGATATGGGTGGCATTCTCTTGCTTGTGTACCACACGCGCCTGATCCCTACATGGTGAAGTTTTAAGTATTGAAAATATACTGAACAAAAATATAAACGCAACACTCTTGTTTCTGCTCCCATTTTTCATGAGATGGACTTAAAGACCTACAATTCATTCCAGATACACAATATTACCATTTCTCTCAAACATTTCTCACAAATCAGTCTAAATGTGTGATAGTGAGCACTTTTGCTTTGCTGAGATAATCCATCCCACCTCACAGGTGTGCCACATCAAGATGCTGATCTGACATCATGGGTAGTGCACAGGTGTACCTTATACTGCCCACAATAAAAGGCCACCCTGGAATGTGCAGTTTTTTGCTTTATTGGGGGTCTGGGGACTCAGAACCGGTCAGTATCTGGTGTGACCACCATTTGCCTCATGCAATGCAACACATCTTCTTCGCATAGAGTTTATCAGATTGTCAATTGTGGCCTGTGGAATGTTGGTCCACTCCTCTTCAATGGCTGTGCGAAGTTGTTGGATATTAGTGGGAACTGGTACACGCTGTCGTATACGCCGGTCAAGCACATCCCAAACATGCTCAACGGGTGACATGTCCGGTGAGTATGCTGGCCATGCAAGAACTGGGACATTTTCAGCTTCCAAGAACTGTGTACAGATCCTTGCAACATGGGGCCGTGCATTATCTGTCTGAGTGGCTGGTCTCAGACGATCTTGGAGGTGAACCTGCTGGATGTGGAGGTCCTGGGCTGGTGTGGTTACACGTGGTCTGCGGTTGTGAGGCCGGTTGGATGTACTGCCATATTCTCTGAAACGCCTTTGGAGACGGCTTATGGTTGAGAAATGAACATTCAATGCACGAGCAACAGATCTGGTTGACATTCCTGCTGTCAGCATGCCAATTGCACGCTCCCTCAATGCTTGTGGCATCTGTGGCATTTTGCTGTGAGACAAAACTGCACATTCCAGGGTGGCCTTTTATTGTGGGCAGTATAAGGTACACCTGTGCACTACCCATGATGTTAGATCAGCATCTTGATGTGGCACACCTGTGAGGTGGGATGGATTATCTCAGCAAAGCAGAAGTGCTCACTATCACACATTTAGACTGATTTGTGAGAAATGTTTGAGAGAAATGGTAATATTGTGTATCTGGAATGAATTGTAGATCTTTAAGTCCATCTCATGAAAAATGGGAGCAAAAACAAAAGTGTTGCGTTTATATTTTTGTTCAGTGTACAAACACATATATAATATAAGCTGCCAATAATGCATTGTTCAACTTCATGTCTGTAAATAGTCTGTTAAAGGGATTAGTAAATAATCTAAATCTGTTTGTAACACATTCTGTTTCAAAGTGATAATCTTTCTCCACCAATCAGGTGGTTACCAGTATCTCTTCATTTGTTTGTACCTTAATGACAATGTCTTAAAATGTCATGTGTATATAATGTTTGTCTCAAGTAATCAATAGAATATGAATACTTTCATTTGCACTATTTGCATATGAACAACATTTCGGCTCTGTATGACTCCACGCATCATTTACCTGAAACTCGCAGTATAAAATACTTTGACTTTTGGCTAAATCCTTCCAAAATCTCTCTCTTTTTTTTTTGGGAGTGGGGGGGGGGGGGCGTTTATCAGTTGATGAATTGATTAGATTGTACCCAAAAGTCTGAGGTTGTTCAATGATTGTAATACACATTTGATATACGGGCAGTGGTGGCTTAATGGTTACGGGAAGTGCACTTGTAAGTGAAAGATTGCAGGTTTGTATCCCCGGCCAGCAAGGCACCACTGAGGTACCCTGAGCAAGGTACCGCCCCCAAGCGCTGCTCCCCGGGCGCTGAATTAGCTGCCCCCTGCTATGTCACATTGTCACATATGGCAGTTCCACCGTTTGTGTTTATGTAGCTGGCAGAATGGCCCCCCTTGGATTTTTGTTTCACTAATGAGGGTTGTGGTGCTCATGCTGCATGCTCTGCTGATCGCCGCCCTGGTGGTGGGCTGACCCCCCTCCCTGCCACCCCTAGGTGCAGTACCTGTTTCGCGTGTTCTGCCGACTCCGCCCCGGCATCCCCGTCCTGGCTCTTCACGGCAAGCAGCAGCAGATGAAGAGGATGGAGGTCTACAACGATTTCATCGGCAAGAAGGCGGCTGTGATGTTTGCCACCGACATCGCGGCCCGAGGCCTCGGTAATGGCGACTCAGGGCAACACGAACGCAGGCGCTTAGGAGGCGGATCTCCATAGAGCAGAGGTAGGGAACCTGATCCATGGAGGACCGGTGTGGGTGTGGGTTTTTGGGATGACCTCTCAATGAGCCAATAACTCTGGGTTCCCAGGACTGGAGATGATTTTTTTTATTGGCTCATTGAGAGGTCATCCCAAAAAACCTACACCCACATTGGCCCCGCATGGGCCTGGTTCCTCGCCCCTGCCATAGAGGGATAGCAGGATCACCCACCCAGTGTGTTAGTGCTGTACTAACATTCCTAAATACGTCGTTTCATGTAATCCGTTAATCCAAGCCTTCATGAGTGCAAACCCACCCTGTATCCTCCGGAGTTCATAAAACAAGGAATGTGTAATTTGTCCTCTGCACAGACTTTCCTGCTGTTAACTGGGTGCTGCAGTTTGACTGCCCAGAAGATGCCAACACTTACATCCATAGGGCCGGAAGAACTGCCAGGTATGTTCGATTCTCCTGTGCCCCGGTGTGGGGGGAGGCTGAGTTACTGAAGCCAATTAAGTCGCTGGTGGTTCGAAGCCAATTACCTCAGAATGCCACCCAAAGAGTCTTTCCTTTAGCTTTTGGGGACATTATGATGGGTTTGTGGGGGGGGGGGCGCTATGGGGTGGTTTTTATGCATTGTTGAAAAGCCTCCTGTCAGCATTGTGTGATGAATCAAAGGGTGTCTGTTGCTGATCGCACTTTGGGGGGGTTGGTGGTGACGGAGGGAGGGGTGCAGACTGTGAGCGGGACGTGGGGGTGGGACAGGCTTTCTGAGGTGTGGATGCTTTAATGGTAGAGGTGTAAATCGCTCCAAATTCTGTTGATTACAGGGGTTTTATTGATTCGGTGGCTTGCTTCCATAAGACCGCTGGAACGGCTTCATTTTAAATCCCCGTTGAGATTTTTCAGTGCTGCCAGGCCAGAGGTATCGGTGTGTCGCGAAATACAATTTTACAGCTCAGCTTATGGAAAACCAATGGTATGAAATTTGGTCGTCTTGGAAATAGCAGAACGTTGCATTTAACGTTGATCAAGTCTGTAGCCATGGAAACGGGGTTTGATTTATGTTCTTCTTATATTGCTGTTTTCTTGGAAAACTTCTGTCCATTCCTGTATCCAGTGGTGCGTTTCTGCCCAGTGTTTTTGCTTGAAGAGCCCTTGTTAATGCAGTGAATGGCACTGAGGAAAATGCAGCACAGTCCCTGCTAAATTTAAGCGTCCGTCACTCTTTCTTGGCACCACTAGATGGCAGCATTGTGTAGCCCTAATCCTTTCCTCTCGAAGTCAAGAATAACTGAAGGTTGAATGAGCTTGAGGGGCAGTGTGATTGTGCAGTGGATAGCACTGTCGTTTCACACCTCTGGGACCAGGGTTCAAGTCCCCACCGTAGCTCCATGTGTGTGGAATTTGCTTGATTTCTTTCTCCTGCAGTTTCAAAAACATAATAAGGGGAATCGGAGTTACCAAATTGTGCGCGCGTGAGCCCTGCGATGGGTTGTCTCCCCATCCTGAGTTATTCCTTGCCTTGTGCCCATAGCCTCTGGGATTGACTCTAGACCCCTGTGACCCTGAATAGAACAAAGGGCTATTGAAGATGGAAGGATAGATAAATGGATGAATGGGTACAGAGAATGGATGGATGAGGCTGCAGAATGGCAGAGGGTTATTATAATATTGTTTGTGTGAAATGATGACATGCATCCCCGGTTACTTTTTGTAGCGGTTTGCATGTTTGTCCTGAGACAGGAACTGGACACCATTTCTGAACCAGATTAGTTTTTCTATTCGGCTCTTTTTGTTCTTTTTAGCCCTCGACTGACGCATAGGTGTCTGTCATCCTGCGAAATTCCATTCCTGTTTTCCTAAAGTCTGAAGAAAACGTTTAATTAAAGTGATCTTTCATCTGTAAATTTTTAAGAGCTGTCTGTGACCTCCGGAGTGCCCCTTACCTGTTCAGCCTTGTCAGACCTACTGCAGAGTTTAACCATCGCTGCATGTGTATATTACCTGTCCCCGTGGATAGTGTGATGCGTTAACTGTATTTCTGGCTGCACTTTTGCTGAGGCGCCATCTTTGTTTTCTGGTTTTATAAAATGGGATTTAAGAGGAAGGAGGCCAGAACGTGAATGTTTGTCGTTAAAGGTGATGTGTGCGATAATGTGAGCTACTTAGGGTGATTTTCCTCCTCACCAGCTACCGTACTTTTGAGAAGGTGGCAGAAGTACGGTACCTTCACGTTGTTGGCTTTTCCACTGCCGTAAAAACCGGTACAGACGCCGAATGACATCACAATTTGTGATTCATTATTTTGTACTGAATTTGAGAAGGGGGCTGTAGTATATTATAGGGCTATATTATACAATATTATACAAGCTAGGTTAAGATCAGGCTTTTTCTTACCTTCAGTTTGGTACGAATATTATGAGTTTAAGTCACGCTGAAACGTTTTTACTCTGTCATAAAGCATTAGCTAGCGTTGCAGTTTTAATCAATGTTCCTTTTAAAATCTGTTTAAATCTACTCCGCTGCTTTTGCATGAGTGCTGCATGCGTTCTCCTCGATGATTGTAATCGTTTCATCCTTGCTGCTTTAAATGCACTCCATCATGGGTCTGTGTGAAATTTCTGAACTCCGTTTTGCTTTATAAATAGGCCAGTATTTATTATAACAAAATTACATCGCTACATTTACAACAAAATCATGCTATATGCCTGCTGTCCTAGTATCTTAAACAAAATCATTTTTAAATTTCTTGTAATGCTATTCTGATTTTGTAGTTCTTCTAACCATGTATATTGTCAGGCAGACTATTTGCATAACCAGTCGTCGACGAAAGTGTATCGAGTCCCACCCAAAATATCAAAGAAGTAACCCAGCTGCTTTGGCGCTTTTGGTACTGGGTCTTTTGGTACTGGATGTTTTGGTTCTGGATGTTTTGGTTCTGGATCTTTTGGTTCTGGATGTTTTGGTTCTGGATCTTTTGGTACTGGGTCTTTTGGTTCTGGATATTTTGGTACTGGGTCTTTTGGTTCTGGATCTTTTGCTACTGGATCTTTTGCTACTGGATCTTTTGGTTCTGGATCTTTTGCTACTGGCACTCGACCGGAAATCGGTAGAAAAGCGAAAGTGCCAAGAGCACGGTACCTGGTGCAGTGTGAAAGTGCCCTATATGTACGAAAGATGAGCTATAGGCACGTTTAATGCTAGTGAGTATTAGAAGCATCTGGTGTTTCTGGCAAAAGACCAGTGACTGTGGTAGGGGGCCCACATAGACCTTACGTGGTCTGAGGCTCTGAGAATCTCAGCCTTCAGGGAGACCACTCAGCCGTTTTGGCCC
Organism: Brienomyrus brachyistius; assembly: GCF_023856365.1. Taxonomy (NCBI): domain Eukaryota; kingdom Metazoa; phylum Chordata; class Actinopteri; order Osteoglossiformes; family Mormyridae; genus Brienomyrus; species Brienomyrus brachyistius. The sequence goes on from NC_064550.1 coordinate 9,314,529, forward strand.
AGGTACCAAAATTGCTTATGGGCATTGCACAGTTGGCCGGTAAGTGATGTCCTGTCTCAGGGCAGCTTGATCATCCCCTTATTTCTCCAGTACCTATGCAGTCCTTAAACTGGTGAAAGAGGAGAATTTCCTGCCATTACGTTTATACTTTTGTCCCTTCTCCCCTGGAACCCCCCTGCCAGCACACTCTGTCTGTAAGCTTAAGTGGTGGCGGCGTGTCGCTGTCAGATGAAGAGGGGGCTGCGTTGGGCTGCTACAGGCATCTTAACGTCCTGCGGCGGGGTCTCGCGCGTCTGGGTCTGTCTCCCACCGCCTAGCCACCGCCGCTGAGGCTGCTCCGAAGGGGATTCTCTGTGGGCTCCTTCTGAAATAATCCACTCAAACGAGCGCTCCGATGACAGTGCGTACATGGTCCTGCCCAAGAGCAGTGGGATAAGTTGACATTCCTTGATTTTGATATTCATTCATTCATTCATTCATTCGTTCGTTCGATTTGATTCTTTCAGTTGATTATAATTCATTCATTCATTCATTAGTTCATTCATTTTTGAGTACCCTGCAATGGATTGGCGCCCCGTCTTGGTTATCTCCTGCCTTGTGCCTGAAGCTTCCAGGATAAGCTCCAGACCTATGTAACCCTGCTTAGGGCAAGCAGGTATGGAAAATGGATGGATAGATATTTAGATTTAGTAATTTATTAATATTAATATATGACCTAGCATTCACCAAGAACATATAGCCCTAGCTCTTTGCATTGGGTGAAAATTCAATTAACTAATTAGCCTGCTCTGACTGAGTGCTCAGAAAATTAGCTTGCAGTTTTTTTTCTTAATTAGCATATAAAATCCTTTAAGTATTTTCGTTCGGATTCTAATTATTCCTGTAAATGTCTTTCCACTTTTCCCTCTTCTTTAAAGCTTAAATGACATTTAAATGACACAAGTCAGTTGTCTGGATTTATTCATTCTCTTTCTGGAGTAACATTTTAACCTGGTCCTCACTTCCTGTATGTTGGGGGGGGGGGGGGGGGACTGTAGAAATTCATCTGTCTTCCAGCTGCTGGACTGGATATAAAAATAAACGCTTAAAATGATGGCAGCACTAGATTGTCTGAGGGGCTGGACTGCTGGGTGTGGGGTAGGGTGAGTTTCAGAGCTCTCTTATTAAATGGTGTGAAGAGTGAAGGGCGTGTAGATTTACTGTGTGTTTTTTGTCAGGTTATAGGCAGCGTTTTGTTCCATCTGAGATTAAGATGTTTGAACGAAGCGCATTCCTGCACATGCGGCTTGAGCTGATTATACTTGGTTGCAGAAGGAGGATTCCGCGCTGTTGGGATTCTGTGTACGTGGGCTGGACCTGGCCAGACCGGGGGGGGGGGGTGGGACGTGATAGAGCTGTGGATTCCATGCGTGGGCATGATGCTTGTTCAGTGCCGTTTCTCAAAACGGGCTCTGTGATTTAATTAAGAATAACTGGATTATTAAATACCATTGAGTTAACTGAAAGCTGGATATTAATGTGATTTATGATCTCTATTTGTTATTTATCTGAAGAATCTTCTCTGGGGAGAGGGGTCTTCTTTCCCCACTATGGGAATGCAGGTCCTCGTAACACTGTTGTGATTTGTGGGACAAAATCGCAACAGATGTTGTGTGCAGTTTACACGGGAGACACTTAGCATTGAGTCAACAGAGAGTCTCTTGTACGTTAAACCGCACATTTACCGACAAATAGAGGAGTGAGTTTGTTTTGGCCTGCTTCACGCCGCAGAAATGTGAAATAGATATTGACTTTTTTCTCTCTTATTTTTCTTTTTTGAAGGCGAGTATGAGGGTCGAGCCTGAGAATCCCTGAGTTGAGCGATACGGCCATCTGTCTGAGAAAGGTCTCATCAAACCTGGTGTTTAGCAGACCGTGAGTGAACCTCAAGCGGGCTGCGCTGATGGCTGAACCTTCACATTTCAGCTTTACGTAGCATCATGTCTCTTCATGGTGGTCCAGGTTATAACGAGATTAGCCATGGGGACCCGTGAGACATTTCCAGGAAGCTCTGTATCTCGTGGGGTGGGAGGGGCGTTTCTGAGTGCCGCCATCCCACACGTGAGGGCAGGATTTGTGAGTATACAGTCTCATGCTGCATGTTTGGTAGCGCGCGAGGCATTAAACGTGTAGGGACACCGGTAGTGCAGGGCGCTGCTGGGTTATTTTAAGCATTTGCGATACCGGAGAATGCAGCCCACTTGAGGTGTCCTAGGGCCGTGTGCAAAAAGCCACCGATGACTGGGGGTGGAATTGAGGAGTAGAGAAATTGCACTACTAACTGAAAGTGCATCTCTGGAAACGAGCTGCGTGGCATGAGCTTCCGCGAGCTGGCGGTTAAAGGAGGGAATGTCACAACGCACTCAGAATTTTGAATTGATGACTAGCTCTGAAACAAGGATTCAGTTGAGCATCTAAATATAAAAGAACCGAGCACTCTTGTGTTCTTCGGGTTTGTTCAGTATGTGTGGCTAGTAGCAGTAGCAGAATTGATTGGTACCTTGACCTGGCTGCCTGTAATAAGTGTGGTCATAGGGACAGCCGACTGAGCGGGGGGCTGTTTCCGGTAGAGGTGGGGAAGGTGTCCCGTCTAAGGCTGCGGCCAACAGAACTTCCAAACGTCAACAGTGACCTTTGACCTTGAGTAACGCGTAGTGGGTCACCTACTGTCCGCTTGGCCCCGGACTCGCGATGCACATTCAGGCAGACCATGTCACGTCACCCCATTCCCCGGGTCTGACTCCATGTTCGAGTTGGGTCTCTCGCAGTACCGGCACCGAGTGGAGCTGTGGCAGCAGGCTGCTGTGATGTGGCACCTCCGCGCTCCCCGCTTGAACCCTCGCCAGGCCTTCGGGCAGAAGGAGGCGCAAGAATCTCACACACCTGCCTACACTGTCGGCGTCGGGCCTGGGGCTGCAGTGCTGTCCCGCGGGTTGGGGCATGCCTAGTACACCGCTATGGGAACTGCTTCTTCCCCCACCTTGCTATGGTACAGGCTGCCATGGTGCTAAGTCAAGTAGTGGCAGAGACCAACGCGAGGTAAATAGGGGTTTCCCGCAGGGGCAACTCCACACACAGACACGTGCTGAAGCGAGTGAATGCTAAAGTGCACTTCAGTATTTTGACCTCTGTGGCCTATCCCTCCCAAAAAGGCAACTCTTATCACCTGTCTTTTTTTGACAGCTTCTCATAAACGCTAGAAGCCTCTAAATGTGTTGGGGGGCTGACTAGGGCAGAGTACGGGAAGCTGGATTCCCTCCTACCCCCCAGGAAACATCTCTCCAGAAATATTCAAGGGAGCAAATTGTGTCGAAATGAAAAGGTCACAGTTACACTTAACTATGAAAAGCAAACTGTTTTTAAACTTCTGTTCTGTACAGGTAAATGTGCAATAAAGAGCATTTACAACTAAAAGAAAAATGAATCAGTTTCTCAAATTAGGCTGGAAATGGAGTTTGGGGGCATTGAGCTGATACAGGCAGCCCATGTGTTACGCACGTCTGACTTGCAGACAACTTGTACTTGCAGACTGCTATAAAGTCTATTATATTTAAAATTTTAGTTAAACGCAGTGGTTCATAATAAGGAACACACACTTTGTGACTCATGAAAAAATTATGCGGATTAGCGGTGCATTAGCTTGAGGTACAGTGCAGTAAATATATTATATATTAGGTACAATAAATAGATACTATATACTATGACTAGCTGAAGCTAAATAAGAACTGTAAGTACCTGTTTTAACTTACAAATTCATCTTAAACACAGACATTCACAGACGTTCGTAACCTGTGGACTGCCTGTCTGTCCGTAGTTTCGCCCTGTCTGACCATCTGGTCTGTTGGTCTTTGCTGACCAGGTACAAAGAAGGTGGTGAGGCCTTGCTGGTCCTGCTGCCCACCGAGGAGAAGGGGATGATCAAGCAGCTCCAGGAAAAGAAGGTCCCCATCAACAAGATCCAGTGAGTACCGACGTCGTCCTTTTTTGGTACGCAGTGAGATCAGGTGTGGCGCTGGCTGCATTGTGATAACACTGAGTTGAGTTTCTTCGGTCTTAGAGATCGATAGAGGATGATAAGGCACTGCCTCCGTGAAGCATAGCCCGGCGCTGTGTTCAAGGTTAAGTCATTGACGACAAAATAATTTGCGTATGATAATATTTTATGTGCAAATGTCGACAGCCACCTTGACCGTATGGCTTGAATGCTTCATACAAGTAGCGCAAAGCTGTCGGGTCATCGCAGTTTGTGCGTAGTGTGGCGGCTTTGCTTTATTTTTTTCACGAGGTGCTTGAACTTCAATGTTCAGGGACGGATGAAACACAGGGGTAAAGTCAGCATTTTTATGCTAAAACAGTAGCTGTGAAGTCATTGCTGGTGTCAAGAGCCTTGGGAGAGTTTAAAATAACTTTCAAAATATAATAAAAATAGTCTGAATAGTAAGGAGATTATATATTTAAAAATTGCCTATACTTAGTACTATAGGCACGGTACAGTAATTAATTTTAAAATACCTCAAATAGTCTCAGAGGATTTTGAAATATTAATATTGTTTTAACAGGTGATTCATTATGAAATATACATGTAATGATGAAATATGTATGTAGCGTGCTGGCCAGGAAGTATAGATTGTGTGTATCTTAGCCTGGAGTTCTCAGAGCACTGGACAGTTAACCATGGACATTCAAGGACGTGAAAGGTATGTGACTGATAGGCCTGGTTTTTACTGCAGTAACTCTTGGTGTTACTTATTCAGAAAGGGCAAATATTAAAGTTTTATTAGGAAATTATAAATTCCTGCACTGGGAAGTGCAAATAAGATGGAGGTATTATTGAAAGCGTATGGCAAGGTGAAGTATCTCATGTGCTAGGAAGACCATAAATCTCCAAGCCTGCCTGCTGCTTGGCTTCTGAATTGGAATGGGGGGGGGGGGAGGTGGAATGGGGGGGGGCGTTCTCTTCTTTGGGCCCCTTTGGAGTTTCGGTCTAGTGCCAGTTCATCCTTCCCTGTCTTGCTGTGGCCAGGTGTAATTAACATGGCCCTCATGGGTGATGAATGATGTAAGGTCGCCCCTTCCAGCACAGGCGCCGCCTTCCGGAATGAGAATATCTTAGTGTGGTCCCTGTCCTCGCTTCGGTGGGCTGCTTCTCAGATTCACCGACCCCACCCCCGCCTTGTGGCTGAGCTTCGCCACGGAGAGCAGGCCCGCCTGGGAATGAAGCTCCGGCTGCCTGCTCAAGAGACCCTTTGCGGTGGAGAAGGTTTTAAACTCCTATCATTAAATGTCAAAAAGGCGGGGGGGGGGGGCGGTGGGGGTGGCTGTCTGCCCAAATCTCCAGACTGCTGAACTAGCTTTTATTTTGCTCTGCGACTTTGTAAAATACCTCTTAACGCTGCGATCGGTACCCAGGTGACATCAAAGTCCTGTGACCTGGCAGTGAATTGACGGAGCATGACACGCCCCCTGACCAGGGCGCCTTCGGAAAGTTCACCGCCTCTGCCTCTTCCGGACTTTAACATTGTTCTAATTACTGCTATTTCTCTGCTTCGCTCGTACAGGGGCAATGGTGGCCTAATGGTTAGGGAAGCGCGCTTGTAATTGAAACATTGTGGTTCGAATCCCCGACCAGCAAGTACCCCGAAATACCCTGAGCAAGGTACCGCCCCCATGTACTTCTCCTTGGGGGGCCAAATAATAGCCTCCCCCTGCTATGTCACATATGGGTTAAATGCAGAGGACACATTTCGTCGTTGTGTGCTGTGTGTGTCTACAATAACAATTAATCACTTTCACTTAAAAGGTCATTCAGGTCAGTTGTTTGTCGTTTATGTAATTGCCAATGGTGGAGTGTCGTGGTGATTGTGTGGTTTTTTCCTGGGGGGGTGGGGGTATGTACTTTTTTGAGGTTCACTTCTCAGGTCTGATTCCCAGGCTGCATATAACCCGGCTTTGTCACTTCTCTTGTTTTGCGGTTTAAGAGGGGATGTTGAGGTTTGTTGGGTTTTCAGATAAAGCAGAGCCCCCACACGCTTCAGGTTCTCCGCATGGAGGAGAATTTTTATTAGTAGTGGTCTGAAGACAAAATGTAGAAAAGTTTGTCAGCGTGAAACTTTGTAATGAGGATTAATGGATTTCTAAGAGTTGGCAATCTTCTTTTAATTTCATAGTTCTAAAGAATGAAAATAGTTTTTGGGTGCGGGTGGTGGGGGGTTGAGTGAAATGGTTGAAAAATAGTTTGTTGAATTCATAAACAGCCCCCCCCCCCCAACTTATGCTCTTCAGTATTCAGTGGCGCTTATTTACCGTAGCCGCCTAGCAACAAACGGCTTTATTCCTCCCGCCATCCCCGGCGCGTGGCGCTGGCATAGAAGGCCGGCCTGCCTGTGGCCCCGCGGACCCGCGGAAGCCGGCTTATCAGCTTCCTGCAAGGCCTGCGTGCCATTCCTGCCTGCCAGATCGGCCGCGTGAGGCGAGCCGAGGGGGGAAAAACGCAGCGGATGTTCAGGAGGGACACCACGCTGCATCACACGTTACCGCTTCCTGGCTTGGCGCAAACCACTCCCCACAAAGCCGCCGCAAGTTACTGCGACAGTTTTGTTTACTGACAAAACAACCCTGCTGTGTTCCTGAGATTAGTATGTCGTTTACCTGAGTGCTTTTTTAAATCAGTATAACTAATTGCAAAGTCACCCAAAATAAAATTTTTAGTCCGTAGCCATAAAAAGTAAGCAGTACTTGAATGGGCATATAATATAATTTTCTTGCATTGCACAGTAAAGAATCAGAATAATCAGAATCCACTTTATTGGCCAGGTGCACCTACATGTACTAGGAATTTGCCTTAGCAATACTGATGCATGCGTGCAAAGACATCAGCGAACGTAATAAACGAGTTAAAAGGAAGATTAAATATACAAGCACAAGGAAGAGGATTTGGGAGCTACGCTAATCAAATTTTAAGTTGATCCATTAACCTGTGAAGACTATGTGGAATTCTGATGAGAAATAAATGAAATCCTGCTATCAATCTTTTTTTTTCTTCAAGTTACAGTGTTTTCTGAATGTTTGAGGTATAAGGCTACAACCTAGAGCCTCACAGAGTAAAACCTCCGTTTACCAGGGGACTCACAGAGAGCCGGACATCAAAAAAGGTTCCCTGCCAGCTGATGGCAACTGCCAGGAATTCAAATGCTTCACTGAAATTAATAATATACTGCAATTCTGCACAATCGCTGGTTGAAGGAAGGTTTAAAAATTTACGTTGATATTTAACTGTTCACCTGATGCTTTTGTCGTAAGCGGCGCACGGTTGGGGTGAATAGCGAAAAATTGCAAAGATGAGATTTTATGCCGTATAAGCTTGGAGGAGGGAAAACGAAAAGCAAGCCGGCCTGCCTTTGCCGCTGAATTTGATTTCAGTAGCTTTCAGTGGTTTGTAACGCAGTGTGCCGCGTAAAGATCATAGGTTTTATAAATCAAGCATGGATTTAATGCTTGCTTTGCATGTGCAAGTCAAAAATGGTTATAATAGCATATAAGTGCTGCGCAATAGCTCCGTAGCTTTATTAGTACAGCCAAATTGCAAGAAAAAAAGATTAACACCACGACAAAAAGTATTTGGGAACCTTTCTACGTCCCACTTCACTGACTTGGTAAACCAGAGCATCCCGGTTGCGTGACTGCAATGTGCTTGAAGCCTTCATGAGACTGTAACCATGGAAACCCAGAGTAATACCAATTTCAGTCCAATCACTGATGGGCTAGCACGCCTATTTTACCGCTGCTGGGCCACAGATAAATGGACACAAAGCAAACAGCCGCATTTTACGAGACGAAAAACGAGGGAAATCGTGGCCATGTGATATAATGGAGCGTAAAAGGACATCTCCTCTGCCCTGAAATGTTTTATTCGTGCTCCCCCACTGATACCGACCTGTCCAATTCGTAGGTATCGTGGTCATATTACTAATTCTCACACCACAGTAACCTGCCTAGCTGAATATAAAAAGAATTGGTATGAAATGGCATCCACATGCAAGACGGGAAAAACTTTCTGAAATGCTATGCTGTGTCGTGCTGTACTGCGGGTTCATCGCGAAGCCAGTTTTCAGTTGTAATGGCTCATGCTCGAAGTCCAATAAGCGAACGGCAAATGTGATTCTGTATTAAATTTACTATTAGCATTACACATTAGGTGTACATTATGAAATCAATTCACATTGCAATTCGTCGCAATACGCTGCATTGTGGTGACGATTACCCTGCTCGCCCAGTGTGCAGTGTACCCCAGACCCAATGCCACACGGCTTTTCTGCTGCATGAATTCTGGGTAATGAATCTGCCCACTGCACTGGGAAACAGCTGGCAGTTTGCGTGGTGTTTGATGTTCAAAAATAAGAATGGGAGGTGGTGGGGGGGGGGGTCATACTGCTGGAGATTTATCTGAAAAGGGGAATGGATCAGGTTCTCGCACCACACGCCAGTAAATACTGTAGATTTAACAAAAACTTGGACGTTTTCCATGAATCGCTGAATAGGGATTACTAAAGGATTTGTGTTTAATTAATGGATGATATGATATGATTATTATTAAACATTTTGGGCATTTACAGTAGTCCTCTGGCCCCGTGACAGATGTACGAGCGCCGGCTGCTGCTTCTCTTTCACAGGGAAAGCCTTAAAAATGAAATTTATTTACCCTGAAATATGTGCAAAGTATCTGATTTGTTCGTTGAGATTCTAATTAATGTTAAGATCGAAGTTGCAGTTAGATTAATCAGTTTTTTTTCTTGCATGGCAGTGATTTCTGTTGTAGTAATCAGAGAATTTATCTGGTATTTTATGTGGCATAAATTATTTCATTGGTGCATTTTATTTTTCATACTTGCAAAATGGACAACGTCAGATTGTTATAGACATACGCTTTGCAAATGAAGATGCAAATTTCTTTTTCAGTACTTGGGGAAAAAACGCGTGCTTCTGTTTACGTAAATTCCTTGCTGTTAAAATGGTTTATAAATTTTTCTTCGTAGTGCAGCTGTTGAAATGCAAGGCAGTCATTTCTGCCTCATAATGTCTGTTTGATTGTTGAATGTGTGATTCAGAAGTTGGAAAACCGTTTGCTGGACGGCTGAGCTGAGAGTGCCGTGAGGATTGTGTAGAGGCACCCTCACAAGATTTGGCACTAACTTTGTTCCAGCGGGCTGCGAGTTTGGACTCCCTCTGAGAGATCAGTCCACATGTCACATTTACCACACTGTACTGTGAACCACCAGTAGCAATGCTTTTCGGATATTCCTGCATGTGAATGACACGCTAAGCATTAGCTTAGTAATTTTAGAAATACTGCTGCCACTCATGGATAATCTGTGGATCTTGCGATATATAATGCGTGCCAGTTCTGTTACACAGACCGTATACGTAGCCAGAATTATACATTGTGCTTGGCCAGAAATGTTCTAACTGAACTGGAACAAAGCCATCTGCAGCTAGCGTACATTAGCTCTGTACAAAGTCTCTTTACTGGCTGGTTTGCACGCTGTCATTCAGCTAATTGGGGTGATCATTAAAACCCCTGTTAGTTAAATTAATTCAGGTCACACTTAGCATCTATTAAATGGTAATGCTAGTACAATTGATTGAAAACCCCCTAAAGAGTTGCGACTGTATTTAATCCCAGTGTGGACTGCTTTTTATTTATATATTTTTATTTATTTTTTTGTTAGGTTGGATTCTGGCCCCTATAATAATTGCAGGTGGTTTTTACGAGAGCTTTCTGTATTTTGCACATGCATGTCTGCTCTGCGTAACTGGCCTCATGAATGTGTGTCCAGGCTTTGTCCTCGTGTCTTTAATTCTCGCACGTGTGTGCTTGCATGCGTCCCAGTGTCCCCACAATGTGACTAAAAACCTTTTATTTTGAGGACATGGGAACTATTTTTTGGCTCCCCTCAAGGGGAAAGTGAGTTTTATGTGTGTGTGTCTGTCTGTCTGTGTGTGTGTGTGTGCGTGTGTGCGCGTCTGCGTGTGTGTGTGTGTCTGTCTCTGTGTGTGCGCGCGTGTGTGCGGGTCCGCGTGTGTGTGTCCGCGTGTGTGTGCATGCTGTTACTTGCTTTGTTTTCCTTGCGGTGGGCCTCTGGAACCCCTCCAGATTGATGTATGTAAACGGCTAGCCATGTATAATGATCATATTACTTGGCTATTGATGATCTGAAGGTTTTTGGTGTGAGATTTTGACGTGCTTCATACAGTAAAGCAGTGAACGTGGGACAGTCATAATGAAGCTAAATCCACCTGCTGAATCAGTTAAGTAGGCGTAAATATCCGGATGGGTCACCTTGGGTCATTCAGCCTGGTAATCGCTCAGGTGGCTGAGAAGCTAAGTAGGCTCTCTCAAACCGCTTTCTGTATAATACAATTTTCTATATTCGAATACTTTTAATCAGATACTTTCAAATGGACCTGAGAATTTCCTGACCCACTCAGCTAGTGGCGTACAACAAACCAACAAAGTCATCTAAGCAGATCCATTACAAAATAGCGAAAGCTCTTTCTGTATTAGGCACTTTGAATTGCAACGTAACATTGAAGTTTTGAGTAATTATGAGGATGAAGTGTTTTGATTGGTGTGAAGTTTCATTTCCTGGGACTGGTGTAGTTTTGATGTTGATGTAACGTGTACAGGACCAGTCAAAATCTGGACATGCGCTTTTAATGCATTTGCCTCTATTTTAGCTCTTATTCACCTCATAGTAAAAGGCCTCGAGGCAATAAACTAACACATGTCAAATATTTAAAAGACCAAGATCTTCTCAAATTTTAGACTCTTCAAAACAGCACCGCAGACTCCTGACATTCTCTGAGCCAGCTTCCAGATGTAGCCACCTGGAATGCTTCTCCAGCAGTCCTGTTTATTCCAATTCTTAGAATCTGTTTAATTGTAAATATACTGTGCATCTGCTGCCGCATTCCAAACTAAATCTCATTGTACTTACAATTACAATAAAACATCTATCTAACTATATATCTATCTACGTACCTGCTGGCTGTATCCCAAAGCTTTCACAATTTGCAAGTAATACTTTATCCTGCTTTACTCTGTGCTAAATATAACAGTGTGTCTCGGGTAATTTGCTAAATGGTGTCTAACTAGACACATTCCAGCTCTAATGCATTTGAAAAAAAACTACAGTTTCTTCTATTGACTTCCTTGTTTAACAATGAAACTGCTAGCTATTTATAAGTTGGATTTATCAAGTTTTTTTTTTTTTTTTTTTTCGTTAACCTTTAAGTTTCGAGTCGGTTTATGAGTCATTGGTTCCATCCTCTAGACGAGCATTTCCTGTGCTTTCTTCAGATAATCGTCCGTGCATCTTCTAATGGGTCGTGGACCTCCTGGAGCTTGACACGTGTAATTGGTAAAATTGGTAAATGGACTGCATTTATGTAGCTCATTTCTACTCCTATGAGTACTCAAAGCGCCTTACATTTCATGCCTCACATTCACCCATCCACGCACATTCACACACCGGCGGCGGAGGCCGTCATGTAAGGTGCCAACCCAGAGCAATGTGGGGTTCAGTGTCTTCCTCAAAGACATTTCGATGGGGTCAGGAGGAACCAGGGCTTCGTAGCATGGGCTGCGAGGCTGAGGTTCAGACTGCTGCAGGATGGCAGTCAATCACTGGACGCACACACATTGTGGGTGATTCTGAGAACCCAATTCGCCTGACTGCGTGTCTTTGGGTACCTTTGGTTCCTTTCTTCTTCCAAGAGAACATGCAGACTCCAGGGTGTGAGAGCAGAGGTGGGATTTGAACCCAAAACCCAGAATGCATTGTGTTACACAGTAAATAATTACGTACTCCTCTCAAATAAGCAAGAACCATGTGGCCAAGACGCTAATGGCTGTGCTTGCTTTGCCTGCTGCAAATTGTCTGGTATCAAGCTGTATGTGCTGCTGGATGGAACAGCATCTATGATGACACTGGGGTGACATTTTGGTAGCATTCGGTGCTGGGTGGTCAGTCCGCTCTCCCGCCACAGTGAATGTGCTAATTTTGTCGCCCTGTAACACTTCAGTTGAAACGAAACAGTCGAGGTTCTGAATGTCAGCTGTCTTGCAGGATTCTGCGGCTGTGTGACATCTTAAGTTTCACATCTATAAATGCCATGTGTTCCACCTTCAAACTTCCCAGAGAAAGGAATTGGCCTCGAGGAGTGGAGTATTTTGACACGCTCACTTTTGTACAGTTTTTCTGTGTGAAGATGACACATTATAGACCAGGATACATGGTGCATATGTAAGAAATCTTGCAATTTTTCATGTCTAAAGAGATGTTCCCCAACCTGTTCTGTGTCTTGCACCACTGTATTTGCCAAACAGATCATCAAAGGCTGTCATTTGCATTGCTTTCCAAAATTGCAGGGCTACCGGCCTGCTGCGTCCATACGCCCATTCGTTAACCAGTCAGTAACTGCATAGGAGTCCCTCTTATTCAAGTGACGGGACTCTGAGTAGGATTACAGTATATCCTGTAAGACGCCCCTCTCCTCCATACTCAGAATTATTAGATTTCAGTACTGTAAGTGGTTCGGGACTGAATCAGTCCCCATCCACAGCATTTGGCAAGCTAAGAATTTCATGGGAGCTTCGGCATGTTTCTCAGATGCTCGTACGCATGACGTAAGCTGTAGCTAAGGTGGCCTTTGCGAGTTCCATACTGATTTGGAAACCCAAAGGTTGTTCTCTTTATGTAACCTCGCTGGTTCCGCCCCCTTGCTGTGACATTCATCCGGTGAGGTGGCCGTAGGACGTGCGGAGTTCGGCTCCCTCCCCTGTGCGTCAGGATTTACGGAATGATCATTTGTGCCCTTTGCAGGGTTAACCCCGCGAAAATGACCAGCGTCCAGCAGAAGCTCCAAGCATTCTTGGCCCAGGAAAAGGAGCAGAAAGAGCGTGCTCAGAGGGTGAGTATCTTTTGTAAAGAATAATGGTACTGGGCGGCATGGCAACAAGAGTATCCAACTCGTTGCTGCTTCAGGATAGGCTGGCAAGATCACTTCTGGCTATTGGATTGGCGTTAGTCCAGCTAAGGGGTCTGTCTTCAAGTCAAATTTGTCGGAAGAATCAATAATATGATACAAAATAATAATGTTAATTATGCAACCATAATAAAACTACATACGGCACTGTACTGTACCTTGAGTCCACGAAACTGCTGAAGCCACACAATGTTTTCACGAGTATCGCAAAGTCCGTTACTGCGAATCATTGTATTCAACTCAAATTTTTAATATACTAGGATTTATAGCAGTCCATTTGTATGTACAAGTTGTTCACAAGTTGGAGGTTCTTAACCCGGGGACTGCTAGTGCTGAACAGGCCATCCATCTCGCCTTTCTGATTCATCGGCTTTGTTACTCGGATACAAGGAAGAGCAGGAAATGGGCCAGAAGATGTCTCTTGACCTTGTGTTTGACAGGCCATTAAAGTGAGTCAGCCAACCAGCATATAGTCAGACGTACGATTATTTTCAGCTGTTATCTGATATGTTTTTTTTTTTTAAAGTTGAACCAAGTTCTGAGGACTTGGCTACCTAGACGAAGGCTTTCTTCTCTGCATTCCAGTCCGCCTCCGCATCCTCCTACACCCCTGAAGAAGTGGTCCTCCTTTTGTTCACCAGTCTGATTGCTCATTTGGTCAAGGAGGGAAAAGTAGTAGGAGCTGAAAATATCAGCTCTCAAGTACACTCTACTTTAAATTACCGGCTGGAAAAAAAACCGTAAAAATACTCACAATCACGTTTTATGGGTACCCCGTGGAGCTGTAGCGCAGGGGCGTGAAGGAAACGAGAGCCAACGCTACGACAGATTGAACGTGAAACTTTTTTGTAACTTACGTTGGGTTGTATGCCGAGACTTTTGCATCTTTTTACTGTAACTGTTACAAAAAATAATAACGACAGACACATTAAAGGCTTGTTACACAAGAGAACCTCTTACAGTTATATATCACCTCTTCATTTTCCCTGGGTTTTTGGCTACAAGGGCCTTTCTGGCTTAAAGTCTGCAAAGCTCAATTAAGTCACTTAGCTATCATAAAGTCCCTTGTCTGTCCGTTAGTGTTTAATTGAAGCTGTAGTATTCTTTTCTTGACATTTCCAACAGTCAGTCAAACCTTGGGTTCCAGGCATTCCTGATTTAGCAGCATTGTGCTATCTAGCCATAGGCTACATTGACTGTACTTGTAAGATAACTGTTTATTATGCAAATGTAGCAGACATTCACAAAGAGAATGTATTGAAGTCTGAATATGAATTCCATAAATCTGCTTTAATATTAGGGACGATTTCCTGCCAGAGCGTTCTGTTGTTCTCTGCCTCTTTTGAGCAGTGTTTTGAAGTCGAAAAATTGGGCACCGATGTGGGCATCGGTAATTGATGGGTAACAAACCGAAACAGACACATTTTCCCGGAATCGAGACACTCTGAACTGTTTTTTTCCCACAGTGCTTTGTCTCCTACCTCCGCTCCGTCTACCTGATGAAGAACAAGGACGTCTTTGACGTGTTTCAGCTGCCGCTACAGGAATATGCAGGGTGAGTCGGACCGCCCGCTCAAAGCGTTCGCTAAGCTGCCGATTCAGTCTGTGGGCGTTCCCCTCGGCTCCCTTTCAGGGCCCGGTAGCTCGGAGCTAATCTCAGCGAAGGAGGGTGAGCTCTCTTGGCTTTCGCTTCGTCCACCCAAGCAGCGCCGCTCAAGTGCCAAGCGGTCGCTAGTGGAGGTGATGCCTCCCGACGACGTGCCCGGTGTGTGATTCTGCCGCTCTGTTTGGCATGCTGGCTGCAGAGAGAGAGAGAGAGAGAGAGCTAGTGGGGGGCATTTGTGGTGGGGGCAGGAGGGTGTCGATGGAGTGCGTAGGTCTAAAAATACTGTAATCTCAGTGCCTCTGAGAGATCATTGTGCTTCCCCTGTGTGGGAGGAAGAGAAGTGCAATTCTTTAAGAAGTTAAACTTTCTTTTTTTTTTATATGGCCCAATTTGGCTTTGAGCATGGATGATGTCAGAAGTGGTCCTATGTTTACGTGCTTCGGGAAATGTACATGGGTGGTTCTTACGGGACTTGGCATGGATTGCACAGTAGCTGTCTGTCATGGTAAACACCATCTCTGCTTGTAAGTATAGCTGTAAGTAGCTGATTTGTAAGTATACCCTGTTCATGTGCCTGTAGTCCTTCTCCCCATGTATGTCACGTGGGTTTCAGTAATTCTGCTGACAGGGCTAACATGAAGAAATTCCCTGGAAGTTTCTGTATTTGCTTATATATTCCTGGTGTTCACGGGAGGACTGTGTGACTCGTCCACGTACAATATGACCCCAGTTTTGCCCCCAGACCCACAGACACAAATGCAGTTTTGAACGTCTCCAAATCTTCTCCAAATCACCCAACCAAGACGGCAGGAGAGAGGAGATACTGTCCCATTTTCCCTCACCAGCCGAAGCACCGGCAGGGCCATCAGCGAGGTGGAAATTGAGCAGAAAGGTTAAGCACTGGACATTAGTCAGGTTGAGCCTTTAATAGGGCAGCCAATTGGATGGTGTGAGACTCCCAGTTTGGTTTGAGCCTGGGAATTATATTCGACGCTGATAACTCTGTAGAGAGGTTATGATTTTTCTTATATTGCCGTGAATGACTTTGGCCGTATTAGTCCCGTCTGTGGGAATCTGCTAAACCTTCCAGCGTCGATCCGGCACTTCGCGGACGCGGTTGCTTCTGTCTTAGCTAATCAGAATTTGCATTGAAACTCAGCTGCCTCGTGTCCAGCATGCGACTTGATGGCCTCTCATTCTATTGAAAGCTGAATCCATATCTGTAGATTTATGGTAATTGCGGTTTAATTTCTTTTTAAATTGACACTTTGGGTAGCCGTTATCTGGAAAGTAGCCATAAATACTCTGTTTTTTTTTTTTTTAAAGAGAGTCCAGGACATCCAGTTGATCTGAGACCTGCTTCTTCTGCACCTCAAAGCAATCATATTTTTCAGCTGTTACTTAAGAGCACCGAAACTGACCCCCCCCCCCCCCCCCCCAGATAGACTCTAACCATTACTGGGGTGACCAGTGGGCCTTAGATCTCGAAGTCTGCATATCTTCTCCACCCTTCCTGCAACCGACAAACAGTTTTTTTTTGTTACCTGGTTAAAATTTTCTTATTCACACATATTGTCATTTGGAAGAAAGAAATGTCTTTGCATCTGAGGTCGTGTTACATTCTTTGCCATTTGCCCTTGTTTAGTCCATCCTGGACCTTGACCTAACCCCCACCCCCATCTTGTATAATGAGATGTCTTGTTTGTAAATATTGTGAAAGCTTGTGATGTCGTCCAATCCCAGAATTCCCAGCTCAAATCAAAACGTTCAGTTCGCATCTCACAGGAAAGCTAAGACTGCAGTTTGCAATAAGTATGTTTCTGAATATATGGACTCTTCTGGTTTGAATTGCAACATCGTTCTATGTGCACTTAATAGCCAAGCTTTATGATCATGTGATTAATTTAGTAACACCTGGCTGCTAAAGACTGTAATTGTTGTGGAGGTTGGATGGATGTGCTTATTTTTTGTCCCCATACAGTCTCTTAATGTTGGTTTACTTTTTGGAAACAAGGACAACATATTGAAATCTGGCCTTTTTTTGTCACCCGAGGTTAGGTTTGTTTATGGAAGTTGGTGAGGACCAGAATTGTTATTTTGGCCCTGATAAATAACACAGAATTGAGGGAGGGTGTGTTTTCTTTTTCCCCTGACTGTGTGTGAATGTATGTGTGTGGGTACGCGCACACACACACACACTGCCCGTCAGTTTATTAAGGACACAAACACCCTGATGAGTGAATCCTGTGTCCCTAGCTGAGTACACACAGCACGCAGACAGGATCATAAGGACCAGCCACGCATTAGAACAGCCGATCTTAACAATCTGAATGTCTTATAATTGCTGCTGCTGGACACGGTGGTTCCAGTATCTTCCAACACCCTCCTGGGATTTTCTCGCACTTCCAGTTTGCTGAGTTTACAGAGAACCTTTTAATGAACAGAAAAATTCCAGTCAGTGATATTTTTTGAATACATCTTTTTTAATGGGAGGTCATTGGAGAATGGCCTAATTCATTAAAGCTAGCAGGAAGTCCACAGACACAAAAATAACAGCTCGCTAAGTAACAGCTGGGTATCTTCTGAGCTACAGGAGGTTTGAACAGAATCCCCCCAGGTCTGCACATCCGCCCCTCTCCAGCATTGAACACACTCCATTGAAAATGGCTCTCTTCCTTTTTGTTCTCCTCGCAGCTCCCTAGGGTTGGCTGTAGCCCCGAGGGTGCGCTTTCTCAGCAAGGCCAGGCAGCAGAGAGGAGGCGCCGAGGCGACTCCAGCCGCCGGACCGGGCAACCATCCGGAGGAGGAGGATGAGGAGCTGGAGAGCTTCCGGGCTCAGGTCCGAGGAGAAAGGCTCCCTCCCTCGGTGCCAGGGACGGATGGCGAGGCCCTTGATGCCCTCAGGTCTGTGCCCAAAGCTGAGGAAGAGGAGGATCCATGTGACAGCCAGGATGAAGAGCAGTCCGACAGTGAGCAAGACTCCAAGAATCACGTTTTTGGGCAGGTCATCGACGAGGAAGATGATGAGAAAGATCTCGACTTGTTCACCGTTAAACGGAAAGACGTCTTCAAGTCGGAAGATGAGGACTTTGCAGAGGTAAGATTTTTTTTAAATGAAATAAGTCCGTCTAAAATAATTGTGAGGTAAAATCTTTAAGTTAGTCATTGATCAGTGAGCATGGGGATGCGAGTGTGATGGTTGGACTTAAACTGGATAAAGAGGAACTTCTCGCTAGTCATGGTAAAGCGAGCGTCTGAGGCAGTGAACTGCAGGCTTAATTAGGGAACATGCAGCCAGCTTGACCAATTAGCGGGGAAAATACAGCGTGTCTGGCAGAACGACTGATCTGCCGCAATTAGCATGGAAGCTGTGATTCTGCCTCTTTATAGTGGGATGATGCTGACTGCAGCCAAATGCGCATTTTCGCGTTGTCTCCCATATTGCGTTGGCGGGGAAAAGGGGAAAAGCTCCCCCCAGAGTCACTTCCAGTGCCAGTATCTTAGCACTTTGGACTAAGGAAAACACTTGAATTCAAATTTCACATTGTGGTTTGCATACAGATAATTGTGAAAAGCTAACAGATTTTGAAAATGGCAGATCAGTTCGGGTCCATTTATGCTTTAAGCGTGGTTAGGTAGTTTGTGTCCGAGTCACTCAAATGTCAGAGAAGTCTGTCCATTCAGCTTAAGTTCCTTATCATTTGGCTCTTGATTTTCACTTTTTTAATAGTTCATATTAAACGTTTAGCTTCATTGCCTTTATTTTTCATCGACCGGCTTTTAGACACCAATACCAGGCAGCTGTCTGCCTATTAGGTGACAGAGGGAATGATGCTCTACTTCAATCTCTTCTAATGTTTTTTTTAACGTTTTTTGGACATACCCAGTGTCAATCTAGGTTTTTTTTCCCCCATTTAATTCTGGGGCTATAGGGTTCTTCACAATGCTTGGGGGGGCAGCGTGTGGCTCGGAGCGCTAAGGCTCTGAGCCTGTGATTGGAAGGTCTGTAGTCTGAGTCCAGCCTCAGCAGAATGGGCACATCGGAGGAGGTGGCTTCCTGTTACTGCCGAACTACCTGTGTGTCTGTCTGTCACGGAGAGCAAGATAGGGAATGAAAAAAGAGCATTTCTCCATGGGGATCAGCGATTATTATTATCATTATTATTATTATTATTATTATTAGGCAGGTGTAACTCTTTTGGTCCAGTGTGTCAGCGGCTTGTCACAGTTTGTTTTGACATCAGCCCTTTCTGTTGTCCCCAATCAAGTTGTTTGCATCTGAGGAGCCGCTAATTTGGCCTTTCCCAGGATAAAGGTTGATATTATTTCAGCCAGTTTTTTTTATTGGGCTTTTTCGAAATCCTTAGCTCCCCTCCCAAATGATCCGCGGGCTGGAGGTTAAGCATTTCCTCTTCGCATCATGAAACCCACACATTCTTTCACGGATGGCATCTCACACGGGGATGAGACGAGACGTTGTCCCAGAAAACCATGCCAGGATGCTGGGAGCCTTTTTGTGTTTTAAATAGCTTGCTTGTTGGCATTCCATCAGCAAATTCTGCTTCAGATCAAGAACCCTGATGTCTCGAAGACACAAGTTCCTGTGATGTATGAAAGGTTGTCCGGCACAATCGGGGATGGGCGTAGCCTCATTGACAGCTCGTTTACTGTGCGTCAGTCAGCTGTCTGGCCGACGATCAGTTTTCAGATGTGACATGAGCCAGTATTGCCCAACCAAGCAACAAAATATCAAGTTAAAACTTCTGCTGCTGTAATAGCAGAGAAAAATCTTTCCAAAGAGAAAATGACGGCTGTTAGCCCCTTTTACAATTTTTCTGCAGTTGGGGTAATGGTGTGTTTTTTGATAGGATTAGACTTTTGGTGGGTAAATGGCCATGATTACTGTGGTCGGTAAGGAGGTAGTGGAGATGACTGTGTACAGGCTGTGGTGATGTAGGGGGCAGGGGGAAGCAAACAGGCGGGTACTGAGCAGCCCAAGTAAGACTGCACGACATTACATTGCGATCACTAGGGCTTTAGATGACAGGTGTATACCTTTGTCTGGACGCCGGCTGTTTGGTACTATACAGACGTTTATTTATGCCCACACTTTGATAAGCAGACTACTAGTATGCCTAAAATATTAAGGAGAGGTTTATTGTGAAGCCCAAAAGTTAGTAATCTATGTAAATTTGACGTAAATTTTGTTAGCGGACCATGCCTCTTGCTACCATTTTGTTATATCATGAAAGTGACAAGCACTGAAGTGGTGGTGAAGAAAGGGACAGTTCAGCAACCACAGTAGATTTTGAATAATAAGATTTATTAAACATAAGCAAGTGATGGGCTGCTCGGGAGTCGCATAGGGATGCGAAGCTGACGCTGATCCCTTTGCCGCGCCGCTGTTCCCTCCCACGAAAACACATGCGCGTTAATGCCTCCCTTAATGTGTGTCGGAAGTTGAAAGCATCTTTTCAGTGCAGCCTGTGGATAATTGCTTCCAGTCTTCAGGCCTTTTGTGACGCTCGATATACCGGATGATTCTATTTCTTACACTCCACGATCAGCGCACTGCATCACAGGATTATGGTGTAATTCGCATTCCGTTCCCAAATCCTTGTTTACCTGCTCAGGGTGCAGCGAATTCCATGTCCCCCATGAAAGCATGATAAAGCGATGCTAGCATTGGTTCCCACACGACATACTGGCATCAGCCACGATTTCTCATGGGAGAGAGGAGGGGGGACCTGTGATGTTCACGATCAAGGTAGTTAATTTTGTTTTCTTGATCTGCCTGTGGAAGGTCTTTGGAGGCCTCTGATCACTCGCATGGAGTTCAGCCATCTTCTCCTGACAGAAAAATATGCCTCAAGGACAAGGCCTTGCGGGAAGGGCCGCTTCATGAGACTGGTGACGCTGTCGTTCGACATTCAACACGCTGTGTGTCTCTGCCAAGCGTTAACTTGGCCTGTACCCATCTATCATCTGCATCCTGGTGTGTACCCCTTCCACTGTGATACACCCCCCATGCGGGGTGACCCAGAAGCACCACCCTTGCAGCACAATCTCTCCCAAGGTGCCTTTAGACTTTCCAGCAGCAAAGTCTGTCTAATTTACAATATTTCCCAACCCAGTTCTCCGGAGCCGGGAAGGAGCAAAGATGTGTACTGTGTGGCAGGGAGCTGGGGGGGAGCAAAAACGTGGACTGAATGCCGGTCCCTGAGGACCAGATTGGATCTAGAAGCAACTAGCCGGTCGTGATGCCCGGTGGAGGTGGAAGGGAGCTTGTCACAGTCCGCCAGGACGTACCTCAGCGCTTAGCTGCATCTTAAATCTGGAATATTGACAGAAAGAAGATGCTTTGAGATGGAGCGAGGGGACTGTGAGGGTATCTTTCTTATTTCTTTGCGCTTCTTTTCAGTTCTCAGTTCTCTGGAAACCTTAGCATCTTCATCACACAGGGCAGGGGTAGCGAGCACCTCAGCGTCCAGGCGTCCCGTCACGGGCCGGCTTGACGTTCAAAGCCGCTGTCTTTCCTAGAGTGGCATTTCAATACAACGGCCGGCCTCTAATCTCCATGAGGCTTCAGTACCAAGCCGAGCACACTGTTCCCATTTAAGACGTGAGATATTTAAAAATTAACCTTCCCTCTGTTCCGGGTCCGCTTTATTAAGTGACCTGTCAAAGAGTCTCTAAACACTGACGTACTCGGTTAAATAATACATAGTTAAAGATAACATTTGTTTAGCATATTTAGGTCTCTGTATGCGACATATGAACTTAGATAAGTACGGAGAAATGTCCACGCACTTGACTACTGAAATCCACTGAAAGTCGCCAGGGAAGGCAGACAGACTTGTGTCTTCAGCTCAGCAGTCTGATATTGTTCTCACGTTTTTCTAGCAGAAAACTGTTTTCAAAAGACCCACCCTCCCACACACACTCACTCACAGGTACGCGTGCACACACGTCTACACCCCAATACCTTGATTTTTCAGGAGAAATTAACTGTGGTGGTAATCCTTAATGGCTTTTCGACCAAGACCGACCGGCTGTTTTTAATTTGCTGATTCAGTGGCTCACGTACGGAAAGGCACACGCGGCTTCCATGATGGATGGTCACCCACCCTTTTATGGGAAGGTCCTGGCTTTTAAAAAGTCGTGCCTCCATCCTTTGAGAGGTTTACGGGGACATGCAGGAGGGCAGCCCCTGCGTGGTGGCTGGTGGAGTTCGGCTTGGCTCTACGTCCAGCCGCCTGCTTGCCCATGTGTGCGGACACTGGGAATCGAGCTGGGATTTCGTTTGCTCTTTCTTGTGCGACTTTCTGTATGACCCCATCTGTGTACCTTCCTATCTCACCTTCTTTCTCTTTAGCTCCACCATCCCCCCTTTCATTCCCTCACATGGTATCCAGTACTTATCTCACTCCCCCCTTCCCCTCCTCCTACCCGCACCCCAGACTCCTGCACCGCCCCACATGTCGGACGCCTCGCTTCCGCTACGGGCCTGGCTGCTCCCTTCAGAGAGAGAGCGCGTACAGAATGGGCCACTCCTCTGCCAGCCAATTCTGCCTTTTGTGACTGGATTTTTTCCACCTTAAAAAAAAAAAAAAAAAACATATATCAAAGCACTTGGCTGATGAAACTCCTTCAGTACTGCAGGTGGTCCTGATTATTTGGTCTTCGGCGGAAACAGGGGATCATCACAGCCCGCATGCAGCACATTTCTTCTGGTTGAAGCTCTAGAAGATCGTGAAGATGATGCTTATAATTCTACTGGGAGCTTTTGGATAGAATATGTAACTAATGCATGAGACTGATGGGTTGGTCACTGCTCTCCAACTCAAGGTCCCAGTGTTTCCTGATCACCTTCTCTTTCAGTTTTTATTTCATTTGCCATCACAGCAGCTTCAGTAAAGAAATGAAAAAAATTGTTTTTGGGTGAATTTTAATTAATGTTTGTGTGTGCAGTTCACCCTCAAGAGGCCAGCTGTCTTATTTACAGTCACTGGCGGTGAATGAACACTGCAGTTATTAATAAATAAGTTTAAAAACACACGGTGGACATTGTCCCCTATAGTTTAATGCTTAAAGCACATTTAACTGGACATGTCTGTATCATTTAGGTTTATTCTTGTTTGTTTGTGTGTGTGTGTTTTTTTTGTGTTTTTTATATATATATCAGCCCATTAATTCTATCTTTTGTTCATTAAACGGACACAGTACAGTTATTATTAGTAACGGAAAAGTATTTTGAGGGAATGCAAAACCATTTCAAAATTTTTTTCCCACCCAGACCTCTTAGGGGCTCCATATCCTGCAGTAAAAACATCACTATCCACAAATATGTATTTCTATCTGTGTCGTGTGAAATCATATCCCCAAACAGACGGAGCGATCCGTGCACGTGAAGAGGGTTTTGCACGATTGTGGATCGCTTCCTGCATACTTGTGGATCGCGTTACATTTGTGAGTTTGCTCCTTTTTAGTTGTGCAGAAAATATCGCCCAACACAATAAACATTTCAGGCATTTTTTTTTCCTATATTAAGGAATTCGGTATTGAGAGATGCACGAGCCGGATGCCGTTACATGGGATGTTGGTGCAGTGCCCGTGCCGTTATGGAAGAGAGTTAACCATCTGCTGGTTCAAACGGCTGGAATTTGGGCCAGGAATGACGGCACGTGTGCCGGGATTCCATGTTTTTCTCGGGGGGGGACAATGCGCACCCCTCCCATGCTAATGGCCTGCCTTGTGCGCCCTGCGTGAGCCGGGCTGCTGTTGGTCTCTGGCCTCCCGCATCCCCACCATAGCTGCACCATCTGTTTTGGGCTGGTTTCATTAAAATTAGCCAGCGTCCATCGGCATGAGGGACTGGGCCGGAAATTGGATGTCCAGAGGGCTTTGATGTTTGGGGTGGGGGGGGGGGTCCTGCTCCTTTTATGACTGATATTCCACGGCCCCTCACAGATGACCAGACTGCCTTTGGCACCTTCCGTTACGTCAAATACATAAATACACAGACTGTGCCAGAGAAGAGTTCACCGTTACTCTAACGGTACTCTGAGTAGCAGCAACGTCTGGACGAAGGCGTCCATTTTGCCGTAACATCAGCGAGGAAGCAAGCGAGTTATTTAGACTACAGAGCGTGTAACCAGTGTAGCGTTTTCGTCGCAGGCGATTTTCCCGCTCACATGAAGTAAGCGGCATCTCAAGTACACCGTCGCTGCAGATTTGTGCTGCCGATGGACACGCAGGCCTTAGAGATGTAAGGGTGATTCAAGGCCAGCGTTCCCGCGAGACAGTCTTACTATCCCTTAAACAGCAAGTCGCAGGCGTCCGTCAGCAGGAAGTACGCCGATGTTCAAAAAGCGAAAATCACAGGGGCAGAAAGAGAGTTCGGAAGTGGATATCGACTCATTTTACTAAATAGTCTTTTGAATTGTTGCCATTCGGAGTCGAAGATGCGAGGCTGCGCGAAGCAAGCTGCCAGACGTGCCGTTTTGTCGTGGATCCACCTCCTGGGTGACGGAGCGGCTCTTTAAACGCGTACGAAATCAAGAGCTTATTCAGAGACGGTGTTTGGAGCCGCCTCAGCGCCCTGGATGTAAAGCCAGGGATGATGGTTCCGGTACCTTTTCAGGAAGGCCCTGCATCTGAGATCCTGGTCAGGTGGCAGACGCTGTGATTTAAGGTTCAGGGTCACGCAAACAGAACCGCCTTTCTGCGGCGGCTCCACTTCACACGAGGGACTTACTTGTCATTATTGCACCTGAAAGACCGACTTCATTGCAAACATTTTAGCCGATTGAAATTTCAGTTTCCTTCTTTTAACCCTCATTGCCTCTGTCACCCCCCCCCCCCCCCCCCCCCCCGCCCCGTACACTCAGTGTACGGTTACTGGCCCTTTGCTCCTTTTTGTAGAAATATATACATACCATGACGATGGACCCACAATATTTAATGTTCCTTTCCAATGAATGGACCTTTATTTAAATACAATCATTAAAATCAGACATAACATACAGTTGTACACACATCTGTTCTTTTAATTCTACTTACAAAGCTCTTAAATATATTTTAAGTAGAAGAATCAAGAATTCTGGGGATGTTGTTTTTTTTTTTTTTTCTTTGACAAAAACTTGTTTGGTGAGATTTCTGTTTTGTCCCATGGGTAGCATTGCTGACTGGTGGGCTAATCTGCAGGTAATCCCCCCCCCCCCTACCCCGCCGCACCCATCTGCATTGAACGTCGCACTATCCTCACACCGGAGGGTAGCTGTTCATCCACCGCCCACATCTCAGGACTGATTCCACCGTGGCTTACCTCTGCTGGGCACCGCCAGAGCTGCCACCGTGTCGAGGGCAGGGCAGCAACAGCTTGGATGGCCTCATGAAAAATCATTAAATTTCACTGTAGAGAGGACTTGTTTGGACAATTTCAGCTTTTTTTTGTTCTTTTCTTAACCAGATTTGAACGATATCTATAGACTTAGAATGGCACTGATTTTCCTGGGCCTCTGTTTAACATCTACGTACTATCGGGCCTTTTTTGTGCATATTTGTACTGCAAAGCAGATACTTCAGTTTGCTTGTTTGCTGGCCAGAACTGTTTTATGTGAATCGACTTGCCGTTGATCGCTTGTACATCTCTGTGAATTTACTAGAGCAATTTGGATTAAGGAGTTTGCACAGCGGTGTGTCTCAGAGCTCTGCCTGAGTCTGTCGTTAACCATCGTTAACCATGGTGTAGCTTGGCAAGGTTAGTCCCAGGGGGCTTGGTCAGCCTGCTGTGTTGCAGCTGAGGATGTAGGAAGAAATGACTGCTTTTACATCGTGGTGTCAGGTCAGCGGGACAGGAGCAAACCTTTTTGAGGTGGAAAGGTTTGGGTGAAGGTTTGGAGATTAAATTTGTCGCACATGAAGCAAATGTGAGGTGCTGGAATGAGAGCGTAATTTATTTAGCTGGCAATGGGTTCAGATATGGTATCATGATGGGCTCATGTAGCAGGAATCACCTGCCTTTGAGTTTATCGTGCGGCTGTCCGCTTCATTTTGCGCTGTGTTCAAACGTAATTCCTCCGCACAACCCTACACTCGAGTCAGTAGTCAGAAGAAAAAAAAAATCTGCTGTCAATCTTCATAGTAAAATTTAAACTTCTCACTGAATGCTTGAGTGACAGGCACCTGAATGAGCGTCCGGGGGATTTTGGGGCTTCCGTCAGAAATGGATGGGCAGAGTCATTTATATTTGTTATGGAGTCATTGTGTGAGATTTGTCACATTCAGAAGCTTCCCAACAGCTTGATATTTTAAGGGAAAGTCATTTTGTGCAAGTGAATGACCAGTTTTTTAAATGATTTAAAAAAAAATCTTTTTGGCATACTGAAAAATCTAAGCTTGTTGCTAAGGTTATATATCTGGGATCTCAAGGCAGGTTGCTAATTAGTCGCCATAGTAACCTGCGGTCAGGGCATCGGCAGGAATTCACGGGCTTGAATAGGGCTATTCCACTCTCAGGTCGTTCAAAAGTAGGCCGTCTTAGCCCATTGTTTCAATATGTTGCCATAATTTAGCTGTATTCTTTTTTATCTTACTAACAAATGGCATTAAGCAATCCCTGGTGGTTGATTCAAGATGGCCTCTTTCCACACACATGCTAAATCCAGGCTCAGGGTCTGCCTTATCTCGCTTTTCTCTCTGTTTGACCGCAGTGGGAGCGATTTGTCTGCTCATTCTCCTGCCCTGCTCCATAGCTCATCTATAAAAGAGCCGCTTTGTCTAGCAGGAGCACCTCCGATGATCAGGCATGCTTCTGTCAGCTGAAGAGTTCTCTGTAGAGAACGGGACATGGAGTCACGTTGGTCTCCGGCTGCGAGGAAGGTATTCTAGCAGTTGTTAGTCACGCAGCTAGCTTTGGTATGCGCAGGGTGGGCTCGCAGATGTGCCGTAACAGGATGCCCCCCGTACTGTAAGCTGGTCAGTGATATCGGTCTGTGAGCATGTCATGTGGTGTGAGTTTCCACTCCTACTAGTACCAAAATGGCAAAATAAATGTCATTGAGCCTTCTCTGTTGCTCGCTGATCCTGGTCCTTGACGTGCTATTAAAATAAATCCATCATCGCAGGCAGCATCTGTCAGATGTCATCCGCTGACTTTTTCTGCTTAACTGCTGCTCGACTTGGAAAACGGTGTGGAGCTGTCATTGTGTTATCCACCTAACTGTAAACCTACGAGAACTACCATCAGTTGATCCCCCACCGTACACTTCCATATTTGTCTATGTCTTTGTGGGAACTGTTCATTTTCTCGTGTCAAGCTGCTAAATGTCGTGGTTTACTTTGACTTTTTGCGTTTTGTTTTTTTCCCGAAATTGTTAATTTGCACACGCACCCTGGTGTCTCACGATTCACACTTTTATATATAACAGTGAACGAGTATAAAGGCTTATAAATGACACTTGATTTGAATGATACTTGGTTAGAATGTCTCCTGCTGCTGCTTTGCATAATTGTTGTCTTTGTCCTTGACATTTAGATACCTTAAACATTTTGGAAAAGAGATATTTCCATGTTTGAATATTCTCCAATTTGTTCGTAAATCCACCTGTTGATAGATGCTCTTTAAAACAATACAGGGTTAAAAACATGTTACTGGTCAGAACTTCCTGACTTGCTGATCCTAAACACGGTAATTTTTGACTCATGGAATACGTTTTTGTTTGTACAGTAGTTAGAGAGCTTAACGGATTATTATGTAATGACAGTTAATCAGAATATGGTTCCTCTACACTGCAGTATTTTTGAATGGTTTTGTTAGTGACCTTATTTTTCCTTTAGCAGTTTAGCTACCTCTTAGCAGATGTTGGATGCGTTCAGCTCAGACTGCTTTGCGTCTCACGGCTGATGTAAATCTTACATCCTCAAATATCTTGCAATGCACCGTAAGCCATTCTGTGCTTAAAACTGCATGAGATTCCAAAGGACAGCTGGTTTGTGGGAGTTCAGGGAGTCCCCCTTCTGTTGTTGTCACGCTCATGTAGGTGATGGACTCTGAGTTCTGGTATTGCGCACTCACCTCGTGCCGCCATCTTGGTGCATTGTCAGTCATGGTAATGGAGTACTCTGATCACGTGAATGCAAGCAAGTCAAGTGAAGTAGGGCTGAATTATCACACCAATCAGATTCAGTAAATTGCATATAGTGATGCAAAATGTTATCTAAAAGCAAAATAAAAAATAAATAAATAAATAATAAACAAAAGCAAACTAAACAAAGAGAGAACCGATATTACTGGATGTGACCCACAAACGTCAAAAGCGAAATGGTTGTGAGCCGGCCACTGTCTGTTATGAGGACTTTGATAATTATCTGGCTTTTCAAGTACTGTAGGTAGCACTAAAGCAAAAGGAAACAAAAAACTTTGAGGTATAATTTCTTTATTTCTGGTTTGGTACAAAAACTGAGGAAAAAATGGTGTGGACAAAATATTTTGTCGTATTCCTGAGTAAGTACAAGTCTCATGCTCATTATCAGTATATTATATGTTTATTGTTATTATTTTCGGCATGTAATGGAAGTGTTTAGCAAATGCATTGCTCTGTTCTCTAAAATGCACACTGCAGTGCCGCGATTGTTGTTGATCTAGCTTGATCACATGCATGTAAACGTGTTGATTCATTTTGTCCCCGGATCTGCAGCTTTCATTTGGCTGCAGGTATTGTCTGAGGAGTTCTTTCTTTTGCTTTCCTCGCTTGATGTCTGTGATGATGATAGACTGCTGTGTCCCATGTTCGCTCTTGGTGGCCAGTTTAATGTGGCCTCTGTCATACGTAGTGACTGGTTCGCCTCACATCAAAGGATAAGAATGGCTTTTAGGCCACATCATGTTTTTAAAACCTAACATTTTGATTGCCACAACCATAAACGGAATGGGAATCATGAGAAACGGTAGCATTAGCATGCTAACATAAACTTGGCTGATGTTCAGTAACTAACGAAGATCGCTACCGTTATGTATGGAAATGGACACATAGAAACACGAGTAACCTTAGGATTATTCTTACCACTTACAAGGTCATCTCTGTGCTGTTAAGGTTATTAGTATGAGTCACTCTTGAGACACTGTGTTAGTTGATAGCATTGATGGCAGCACACACTACATAAATCTTAATCTCTCCTTTCGGGAACACATTTTTTTCCTTTACAGTTTTGTAAGAAAGGAATCATTACTTCTGTCACGAACAGTGCTGTTGTTGCAGCTGACAACAGCATACTCGACCATGATGAATGACTCAAAGAGCTCAGACGGTACACATGGGGAATCATGCCGGACGGGAATCTATGCACCAATATGGCGGCGATGGCTTTAGCTTGGCGTGGATGGTGTCATGTGCAGCCCACCTGTACGACAGGCGTACTGTAGTACCTAACGCATGTGGTGACCTAATACCTATAATATTTTTTGGCTAAGGGCTTTGGGGATACTGAGGTACAATATTTTGTCATCCACCATGAATAAAGGGCCTGCCATTTTTCAGCATCCCAGGCATTCAGCACTGTTATTTCGGACCTTAAATTGTTATTTTGTGGCTCTGCTTGATATAAGCTAGCCAGTGTTGTGTTTTTAATCTTCGATGCTACTAAATGTAACTTCTCAGCGTAATTTAGGTAGCTTGCAGGTTTACGCTTTCCACACTCGTACTACTGAGCTGGTTCTCTTTATGCATCCTGGTCTCGTCTGCAGTTGTTGGACAGCTGTTCTGGTGTGACGGCTGCAGTATTCTGCCAAGAGTATCCCCGGCCTCATCTCCTGTCATCATTACGGTAGCTTCCTCGTCAGTGCTGCTGTTTGTTATTCCCGCATCTCAGGAAAATGTAACACCAGCGGACCTCATTAAGGGGAACTGCACAAGTGTATGCGTATAGATGATGCATTGCTTTGGAGCAAAATTACTCTGGATAGCGAGACGAGGAAGTGCGCCTTTACCATGTTATACCTACGAATCCTCTTTAAAACTAAAGTAATTATTCACCTTAATTACTTCTGTTTTAAACTGCTGCATGTATTTCTGACATTATAACATGCATTTCTTGCAATAACAGTTATGATTATAGTGTTATATTGCAATTTTATTTTTATGTATATTAGAATTGTTAATTGCCTCCGTTCTGTGTGTAAAGG
The DNA here is from genome assembly GCF_023856365.1 of Brienomyrus brachyistius. NCBI lineage: Eukaryota > Metazoa > Chordata > Actinopteri > Osteoglossiformes > Mormyridae > Brienomyrus > Brienomyrus brachyistius. The sequence goes on from NC_064550.1 coordinate 9,344,402, forward strand.
AGGAGAATCATTGACTCATGGTGGTGCTTTGAATTTTATGGCCAACAAAAGTTTAAACAGTACAGGAATTTCTGTATAAATAAGATGGTGTTAAAGCTTTTTTCTTTAATATTCATGATTCATTAATACCCTTCTTACATCAATACCTTTTTCACTTATATTTACGCCAATGCAATACATGCCCTGAAAATTAGTGTGGGTGAAGTATCTCTCCATCTCCGTCCATATGTTGCACCTCTAGATCAGCGTTTCCCAAACCCGGCCCCTGGGGACCCTCAGATGGTTCACGTTTTTGCTCCCTGCCAGACGGCCCACATTTTTGCTCCCTGCCACACTGTCTCCTGGTCTCTAGCAGTAGGTTGGGAGGTACTGATCTAGATACACAGTCTATGATAAGATACGGAGACGATACAGTTAAGATACCTACACTGTGCCCTCCATGCCTTTGGTTCTCAGAAAAGCAGAAGACTCTGTCATGCAGCTATGTTTGAGTGTCTGAAGATGCGTTACCCATGTGATGTTGCTCAAGTAAGTCATCTTCTGCCATCTGTAAACTTCCCTGTTCCCTGCACATCATTACTGGGAAGATTCCTCTCCACATCTAGCAAAGACATTTGGATATATACTTTGTTGCACTGACTTTCATTTAGGGAATGTGATGCTAATGAATCTTTGATTCTTGTTTCTCTTTTTTTGTAGGTAACATCCCAAAGGTTATTGTTATTCTGCAGTTTTATTCATCCAGTGGCTTATGTAAATGTACATTTGACTTGTAGATTTGCGCAACTTTAAATTTCCTTGGGGCAGCGTTGAAATATTTGGCGTTAGGTCATTTTCAGGACTGCCACTCCTGTCTAATATAATACAATGGTCTGTAGAATTTTGGGGGTCGATTGGACTGTATGATAAACCCTTCCACTCCTGTCAGTTTAGCTAATTCGTCCCAGAGTAGTTCAATCCTGTGTGTTAATGCCTGAAAATTTATGTTATGTTTAATCAGGTAGGTTTTAAAATGTTTTCGTTTTCCTGTTTAGTAAATCTCTTAGAAGGGTCTCCCACAGTCAGTCGTGCTATTTTGTCTGTGGTAAAAATGTACTCAGTAGCTTTGCAACATTTCACTACAGAGCAATCAAAAAAAAATTATTCTTATACATTTTTTTGATGTGATTACATTTATTCAGTTATATTTGTACTCAATTAAACTTCATTTTGCAACATTTCGATAAACAGTAAACAAAAAAAAAATGTTTACATATTTTTAAGTAATGATTGCATTTTTCAATTATATTTAAATTGTTCTCAAATTTGATTATGCATTAGGCAAATCTGTATTCATGGCGCCTTTTTAAAACGTGCTCAGCTGTGCCTCCAGATTTAAGTGGTGGATGCAGTCTCTCCCACTGACAGGCACGCTGTGGCCTTGTCGCATGCAGCTGGAGTGCAGCGTATTGCCGGTTTGGCCTGTCACATCAGTACAGACCCTGTGTTTTTATCTGCGCTATCACTAATTAATCTATCGCACTGCTCTGAGCACTGGGGCACAGTCATAAGCTCTAAGCGTTTTCCTCCACGTCTGGAGGGAGGGACGGTCTCCCTTTTTGCCAAGCGCCCTAGTTAAAGGAGCCGCCTGTTTCTGCTCAGTTCTGTTGCATTAATGACTGTCCTCTATGATCTGGGGGTTTCGCGGTTCTCCTCGCGCTGAGTGGCGTCTTTGGCGCCGTTTGCTGCAGCTTCGCTTCCAGTTGTCAGCTGCTTGGAACCTCCGAGGTGTTCGGCACACGAAGACGTGTTACGAATGGGTTAACTCGACGGGAAATAAATTATTTTAATTGGCTGCTTCTCAGTTTGAAACGGTGGACTTACTGTTTTATGGCTTCTTTTATGGAGTTTGTCATGGATATGAAACAGAAAGTATATGCACCTAAATTAGTGTTTTAATTACTCTTCTTTATGTCCTAAATATTTTTTGGACTGGGAGGCTTGCTGTAGATCAGCGTTTCCCAACACAGTCCTCGGGGAACCCTGGACCCCAGTCCAGGTTTCTGCTTCCTCTCAGCTGAGAGGGACTGAGTTGGGAAATACTGCTGTGGATGATGGAGAACCATTATAGTTTTGTTGTTGATTGGCTAATATGAGCCCTTTCCCTCATTTTCATCACTTATATATTTGATGTAAGTTCTTTGAATAAGCTAGTTAGCTATTTTAATTCCGGCAAAAACTCCCTAATCAGCTTTGTGACAGACGTGTCTCAGAACCACCTGCTTCAGATTAACAAAATAAAGGAAATGGGTAAAAAGAAAGACCGGGCTGAGAGTTGTTCTTTGACGAGAGTTCTTTGACGAGAGTTCTTTGACGAGAGTTCTTTGCGGCCAGTTGCAATGCATTGTAGGGGAACGTGGTTGAAATATCAGCCGCTGAATTCTGTGTCTGAGGTTATTGTTAATTTTCTATTTTTGAAACGGTCATAGAAATGCCCAAAAGTCGTCACAGCAGACATTATAGGCCAGTAATAAAATGTGTTCCCCCCGAATCTTTGTGTAGCAGACGGTGAAAAAATTGTTCTGCATGGTAGAACATTGATTCATTTGGAAGAATTTCAGGTCATTTCATTCATGTTTTTTTTTTCCTCTGTTCTGTGACTCTGCATGAAAACCGAATGCAGAAAAATGATGTTTATCTGAATTCTGAGGGAAGTGTTTTCTTAGCTGTTACTTTCTGTTTCTCAGGTTTTTCTGGAGGCGTCACAAAAAGATTTGTGTAAAAAAAATTTCGGTGAGTGGTGCCTGCGTGTAGAAGGACCTCTTGAAATCAGATTATTCAGACTGCAACTGAAGCTGGTTCAACAACCCCGACACAGTTTTTCTCCTGACCGTAATTTGTCTTGTGAACCACAGAGACCTGATTTTAACATAAAAATATATTTTATGGCATTTGTTCCACCACCAGCAGATTTAAAAAATGATACAAGTCTATGGACCTATTCAAAATGACATACAAACTATCCCAAGCTGTCTAAGAAGTTAGAAATTAAACATTTCAGAATGAGGTGTAATCAAGCACATAGCAGAATGGAGACACAGAAAGGAGGTAGTGATGTGATTCATTTCCGATTTAATATTTGATATGGTTAGTGTTGGTTTTCTGATACGTACTTTTTTGTCAAGTGCCGCTTTAATCATTTTAATTTTTAAATATTATTTGGGGGGCACATTTATTTAACCTTGTGTTGGAAGGTGTCTGGGACTCCTCACATTATTGTGTTATTAATCAATTAATATTCGGTGTTTCCCGAAAGTCGTGATTACTGGGTGTAAGCCACCATGTTGGGTGCCTGGGATTTAACATTGCTGGTGTTTAATCAATATTAATCAATATTCATCAACAGCGCTATGTGTGTGAACATTTGTATAGACTATTATTTCCCAACCCAGTCTTTGGGGACCCACAGACGGTCCATTTGTTCTTGCACCCTCCCATCCAGACAGAAATACCAGCAGAATGCTGATGGCATCTCCGGGAACTCAGGAGGTAATGCACTTATTCAGCTGAGCACACGTAGGAAATTTTTTTCCCCACACATCTGCCATCCGGAAAGGCAGAGATACTTAACCTGTTTTAAATCTTTTCCCCAATAAAGCAGCAGGTCGTGGTCATGTGACAGCATTCAGAGTTGGCCACTCTCCATACTTAGGCTGCATTTCGTTAACATGAACTGTAGGCTCTCAAAATGTAGTGTAGCAAATCCCAATTACTCACTTCCGAGCCTTACGTGTAAAGGCAATTGTTGGGAAATTATACCAAATATTAATTTATAGACCCCTAAGTCTTTGACACATTTAAATTAGTGTAGCACTTAAATAATTTTTAAATTCCCCAACCCAGATAAAGTGACTGTTACCCTTCCCCCAGCCCACGTCACATGACACCTTTTTTCATCTACCCCCATAGCAGGCTTGTATTTGGTGAGTCCTGTATAGTCTGTGACATTGTTTAAATTGTGTGTGTGTGTGAGACAGAGAGAGAGAGAGAGAGAGACAGACAGAGAGAGAATGTAGTTGTCTAGGGTAGACAATCGATATATTTCTGGCTGACTTGTTTGACGAACTAAACTGTAAAATCAAATTAGCCACTTGTAGTTTTTTGAAAGGCTTCTCCCTGCCATTTGCTAGTGGGCCAGCTGAGACACATTCAGTTTAGGAGTCGATGTGCCTGTATGTGAATCACTAGTGTTGTAGTGTGACAGGAGGGGTTCAGTGTTCAAATGACATAATTGCGTTGCATTTGCTCAGCTGAGTTTATACATTGGGTCAAGGAAATGTATTCAAAGTATAGATTTAATTACAAGAAATTGAACTCTGCCGTGCCATTCTGCTGGACCTCTTGGGTAAAAGTGTCTTGGTATTTGATTCTAAACGCCAATCAGTAATCAATCTCAGTATTTTCTGTTGTTGTATCATGATAACAATTAACAATAATCACAAAAACACAGAGATTAACTGTTAGGTAAGCATAAATACTAACAGATGACGTCATGATTCATCTGCTGGGATTTCTCCAGTTGTTGAATCAGGCTGCATGTTTTACATTTTATGTGATCACTGTTGTTGTCGCAGTGAAGGTTGTCCTCCTGCTAGTTTTCTGAGAACAAACTTTTCAGGTGACTTACTTTACATTCCATTGTTCACCATTAAAATTGACAACCTTGACTGCCGCAGAATACTAAACAGCTCGTATTCACAGAACAGTGGCTTCCATGCAGTTTTTTGTATTTGTGCATCGGAAAGTTGCTAACAGGTGTGTTGAAGATTATAGGGGGTACATTCAAGGGTGCAGGTCTGGTTTCAGTGTTAGTAGGGACCTAATTCTCCCTGAACCCCCCCCAAACACACACTCCTACAGCATTGGTGGGCGCTTGTTCCTACCCTCCATACTCAAATTCATGCCCTTGGGTGCATTGTTTAAAAAAGTTCAGAAAACACTTTTTTGTTTCCCAACCTGGTCCTCGAGGACCCAGAGTCAGTACTGGGAACTGGGAGGGAGCAAATATGTGGACTATCTATGGATCCCCAAGGACCAGGTTGGGAAACACTGGTCTATTTGAATGTTAAAGCACATGGGGCTGTTGATGAATATTGATTAAACACCTACAATGTTAACCCAATGTTACCCATAATGCTTTAGGCTATTGAATTCTGTTGTAGTGGTTGTTGCCTATTTCTGATATCCAGTTTACCTTTTCTAGCTGCAACATCCTTGTAGCTCTGCATCCCATTATTGGCGATTTTGATGAATATCCCATCCTGAACCTTTCAACGCCCACTGGTGCCCGTTAGAAGTTCGGTATCGTCGCGTTCTGTCACGTTATCGTCACGCGCAACACTTAGCTGTAGCCTGTCAATTTGGTGGAAGAGATGTCATCTAAATGTCTTGGACTCGAGCAAGTTCTTGGTATCAAGTCGGTTTTAAGACAAAACCTTTTAGAATATGTTTAAAATCCTCAGGAAAAGTAACGTAGTTTTGAAGCAGTTTTGATGGAGCAAAGGGGGGGAACTCTCAGGCTGTAGTGTGTTCAGCGGCACATCGTCAGACCACCGTGACCAGTACGCCTGTCTAAACCCCCCCACGTCATGCTGTCGCCGAGTCGAGTTGCTCCTGGTCTCCATGCCCGGGGGGGATGCTCTTTTTCATGCTTAATATTTGCTAATGAGGCAATATTATGATTCTTTAAAATGATCTTTGATTATATGAGGTGCTTCCTGGATCCGTCGTTGATTTTAACGCTTCTTAGCATCATTTTCACTAGTTTTCCATGATATCATGCTTCTTAATTTGTAGGCGCCACAGTGAAAGCGATATGAGGTCATTCTTCTTACTTAATGTCGACGGAAGTGATGCTTCAAGTTTTACAGGAGTGTATGCTGGTGTGTACTAACTGCAGAATGTTTCTGTAAAGCAGACAATGCTCTTAATAGACAGGCAATACAATTTAACTGTCACAAGCTCATAAAGTAAGCGACAGGTCAGATATGTCTGGGGGGGGGGGGGGGGGGTGATGGTGCTGGTGGCATATTGACTGCAGAATGCGCAAGAAATGCCGATCGTGTAGTAGCTGGGCAATCGAATTTTAATTTGGGCAAGTGAAAGGTAAGACATCCAGTGACTCTGGACAGGAAAAAGTACATCGAAAGGACCTTTACAAATAAGCGAAGAGCGAGAGAGAATAGTGGCTGGCAGACGGTGTGCTTTGAGTCGCTATTTATAGACTATATGTTTCGAATGAGCGCGACAAATTCGTACCTCAACGGGACTTCACCCGTCCCAGATCTGCTGGCGGCGCCGCCCACATACCGAACGTCTCCGAAACATCTGCGGCAGGTGTGCGCCGCGCCGTGCGAGACGGTTTCGGCATGGTGTTGGGCAGGCGCCGTGCGCGGGCTTGCAGCGTTCTCACTCCAGTGGGGATCGTCTGCCGCCTGTCAGCGTCTCGCAGCTACCATGGCATTCACTCTGTCCTGGAGGCTCCCGCTTTTGACGGGGGGGGGGGGCGTGGCTGTTTAGGGCAGCCTCGCCCGATTTAGCGCCAAGGGCATCAAAGCCCATGACATCTCGCGGACAGATATATAGTCCTGGCTGTGAGATGGAGAGGAATAATCACATCCCTAAGCGAAAAGTGCTTTCGTTGTTTATCCGAGGCCGCGCTCTTATTGGCCGGTCGTTTTGAGGCCTTCCTAGAAATCCTCATATAGGACACATGACAGAACATCAGGCTTAATTACACGTTGAAGGGGGATTTATTTGTGAAAAATCGCAGGCATTTGCTTTAGATGCAGTAAAGATCTTCAGCACGATTACTGCTCCTAGTAATGCAGGGGAAATGCAAATCATCTCCGTATCCGCGCCACCTCCACAGTGCCCTGGGGTCCTTCACACATCCTCTGTTAACTGGCTCACTCATTTACACACATGGGCTTGTTGTATCAAAACAGCCACGCGTCCCATTTCACCTGATGGGCTTTAATGACCCCCTCCCCTGCAGAATGGTGACACACAGCAGGCCGTTCGGCATGTGGCAGTTTAAACCCCCATGTGGCCTGTCGTCCCAAGGAGCTAGTCGATCCGGCCAAAGGTCCGTACACCACCACCCCTCTGTGCATCGATCGATCGACGCCTCGTGTTCCATCAATCTGCAGCGTTTAATTGGCAGGCGAAACGGAGCACTTCGGAAATGCGATCCTCGGTTGTTAAAGAACCTCTAATTGCTCCTTTATATGCGTGGTTGGGTAGTGAGCGAGAGACTTGTTTTGTTGTTTGTGTGGCATCACAGCACTCGCTACGTGCTGAGGGTAGCATTGGAAGCGTGCCATGGAAAGCTCCAGTACAGGGGCAGGAGGCCTTACCACAGTACCGGCTTTTGCTCCCGTTTAAAGCATCAGCTTCAGTCCACACTGAATGACAATGAGGGCTTGTGGCGAGTCATCGGACTGAATTATGCTCATTCTGTTGCTCACACTACTCTGTAGGGCGTGAAACAAATATATCGACGCAGGGAGTTATCGAGGTGCAAAGGGGTGGCAAAAAAAAATTTGTCTGCATATTTTGCATATCCATTTTATAATAAATTGAAGCTGAGACAGTTTTCCCTCCAATTCGTTAGTACTAAAAGCATCTGCGCAGGAACCACCAGTGGGAGCTTGTGCAAGGGGCCGGAAGATTTATATCCCGTAACAGAGAGCTGCCAGATGGCTTGGGTTCGAAAATTTCATCACTGCTTACAAATGTACCTTTTCTTCGCCTTATAGTGTCATTGCTGCCAAGGGTTTCTGCACAAGTGTGACCGCTGCACAAGAGAAAATTTGTGTCATTTTGTTTGTGAGCATCTTAATTAGACCGTATCTAATTTTTTCGTAGCTTCATACTGTCAGACAGCATGCTTCCCTATACGGAATAAAACAGTGTTTTCAATAGCAACGCTATTACGGTATTTGGAAATCTTTGCAATAATATTCGATGGGTGGGGGGGGGGGGTCCTGAATTTAACAGTGGGGGTCCACCCCCAAACCGCCGTCAGATAATTTTATCGGCAAGAAGTCAAAATCCCGCAGCGTACCCACAATACCTCTGTTTGCCTTTTTAGAGCTGCTGATTATAACATTTTGCTCGTATTTCCTGACACTAACCCATCGACTTTTTTTTTCCTGTGCTTTTGTTCTTAGACATTATTATCCATTTCTATGCATCTTCACTGAAAAGTTCATCTGGACCAGTTCAGAACCGGCCAGTTTTTAAATAAACAGAATAAACCTTATTTTTTAGCATTATTTGATACCTCAACTTCTGCATTGGTCGCATCTGAATATTTTTCTCGTACCTTTGCTTAAACTGAGACCTTTTCCCAGTCCTTGCACACATCCGTCACGTAGATAAACATGTGGCTAAACTCCGAGTAAGCCAGCAGATGCCGGAATGGTGTGAACAAAGCGCTTCGACTTCAGCAAAGAAGGCCGCATTGTTTGTTTCACTTAAGGGGATTTTCCATGGAGACCACAGTGCATAGAAAGGGCACCTTAATGCCTTGCGTGAATATCTTCGTGTTTTCACTGCGCGCTAACTGCATTGTCTCAGGCCCGCCTTCTTTCCTTGAGCAGAAACGCTCGGTTGAATTAAAATCTTGCAGACTCCTGCGCGTTTCTCCGTTTCACATGGAGTTAAATTTTCATTGCTTCTCAATCTGCTTAAAGTTGGGTTTACGTTTTGCAGTTTGCATGCGTAGAATAAGGGTAATATGCTACATCCTTAGTCTTAAGTGGAGGCACTTTATTTGGCCGATTGTATATCATTGCCAGGGAGGAATGTTTACCCTGCTACAATCGAAAGAGTGGAAAATGAACAAGGCGCCCAAGGGGCGAGTAAAAGCATAAGTGTCTACTTACCCACACGTGACTAATCTGGGTGATTAGGAGTCAATCCCTGACCAGTTTTACTGTCAGTGGCAGCCATGCCATTCTCTTTGTGGTATTTATCTATCATTACAACCCATAGTGTATAATTGTTTTAAATGGTTCATTAGTTCTTCTTACAGAATGTCAGTTGCCGAACAAATGTTTTTGTGGCTGGTTTACAGTATGATGTTGTCACGTTGTGAGTTCATTATGATGTTGTTGGGATCAGGATAATGCTACGCGTTAATGGTTAGCGATGTGACTCGCAGTCATTCCCCCATCTCTGTATCTGGAGAATGTCTTACAGTTTTTCTGCGGTGTAATCCTGCCATCCAAAGACATGCAGGGCGGCGAACAGATTCTCTGCAGCGGGGGTTATGGTCCGATGCATCCGTCGTGAGTTGAATGTCAGTCAAGTAAATAATTAGCTGTTGTCACTGAATTAGTAAATATTTGGTTGCACGCAGAAGCAGGAGAAAAACATAGTATGATACAGCATGATGCTCTTGTTGAGCAGTGTATGAGATGTTTATGGTCGCGATCGTTTGTGACTGGTGGCGTGGCGAGGCGGGTGCCGCGGTTCCCTTGGCATCAGGTGAAAATATCGTATCGCATATCGCTAGCTGGGGACCAAATCAAAATGTGAAGTTTGGTGACTTACGATTGTGCATGGCTATCATGGCATCATGTAGTCTAAATATCGTACATCAAACCATCGCAACACGAAGAGCACCTGTAGTCACCTGTAGTCACCTATGTGTGTGTCTTTGCTTTATGGTGGACTGACATCCTGCCCAGTCTTCTCTGTTTTGGGTCCCATGACCCTGCACCGCGTTCGCGGTTACGGAAGGTGGATGGGTGGAGTAATTAATTATTATGTAATTAAATATATTTGGGAATGTTTTGGGTATAATGCCTTTCAGCTATCTAAGATGAATAACCAAATGACATGCGGTGACTAAGTTACTGTAAAGTCGCCCCCTTGAGGCTGCCTGTATGCGTCTTTCGACATTTCATTAATCTTGTCTGCTTGACTTGTGAAGTTTGCCTTGTGGCAAAGAGCTTCTGTTTCCCTACCTGACATATGTGCGAAAAATCAGTAATTAATTAGACGACAAAATTTACTCCCGTGTCGGGGAAAAATGTTTTTTCCTTATTACTTATTTATTGTTCTTTCCGTATTTATTTTATATGAGAAAGATTCCGAGTCATTAATTAAGACCATTTTAAAACTTAATAACATTGAAATTTCACACAGTTCCCTGTCTGCAGTCATCTTGGGAAGTGTTTAGTACAGTTTCCTGTCCTCTGTACACTATTGAGGCAGCTAAAAAACTGTTGTTGAATATTCATTCCCTACCGCCATGTGTATTGATTTATTTTTTTTTTGGTATTGGCTCATCGTTTTTGTGATTATGCAGCCGTAAGGTCATTTTGCAGTGCCACTACCTCCTCAAATTAGCTATAGTTATTCAGCTGTCTGTCCCTATACTCTAAGTCAGTGGTTCTCAATCTGGTCCTCGGGGACCCACAGCCAGTCCACATTTTTGCTCCATACAAGTTCCCAGTCAGACAGTCCACATTTTTGCTCCCTCCCAGCCCCCTTTCCAAGGACCGAATTAGGAAACACTGCTGTAAGTCAACTGATCTGACTGCCCTAACAATGCTCTTCATCAGGATTCTGGAACCTTCTCTTTCTCATTTTCTTTTAATGGACCAATAATGTCGCTCGTTTCTCTAAGCCAAAAAAAAAAAAAACAGGTCTTTGTTTTTCCTTCTTGTGGGCTGTGCCTTCTTTAGACTTTGAGTAATGCAGGTTTCAGCCTTCTGCTCCCTGCTGTTCTTGTTAATAAGAGTTTGTTTTAGGATGCCAAGCAATTTTGAAGATTAATTTCGGCGAGAGGGCGGTTTGTTCCGAGGTGCCAGTAGCTTGTGTGTTAAACAACTACCTCATTGTTGCGATAAAATGACCATGTTGCTGGACAACAAGTGTCTGGGTCACCCGGGGTGTTGCTGAGGGTGCACCAGCATCCTTGTATCTTCAACACTTGTGAAACTAACCTCTGATTCCATAGTGAGCCCTCAGCATTCCAGCCTCTCCGTTATCCGACAGTCTGGCAACCTAGAGGGGGAGCAGGACCGGCCGGATAATATTCCTGTGTTCAATTGAGGGTAATTGGATTGAACTCTTGGCTGAAACAAGATCAATACAAGGGAATATAGCTTTAACCCCCCCCTTCACAACCTAGTACCTTAAATATAAATTAGCACATGTGCTCTTTCTGCAACCCTGCTATGTAAATGCTAATGTATCTTTCCCTACTCCTAATTTTGTCGAAGGACTATTAAGTGGAAGGTAAATGCAATTTGCCCATACTTGGTGTCCCTTGAAATGCATGTTATATCGTTGCATTTTAATTTACGGTGCCAGGAATTCTCGTCTCAGGAGTTTCCGCGAATGCACTCTTAAAAAATTGCTTGTGATGTGTCTTGTACTGTGGCTGTATGTCTGGAAGACATTTGAATTTTAAGTCTGTAGCTTCTTTTGTATGCGCTACATTACACATTAATGTGACATGTCAAGGAGAAGTAGGGGAAGCTGATACTTAATTCAATAACCTTTTACCTGGAACCGGTATAGCTTGGAGTTGTTTTACATTTCAATTATTTAGCAGGTGGTTTTTATCCAAAACGACACATATTTTTGAGAAGCCAGGCTCAGACGGCCCTTGGAGCATCTCGGGGATTAAAGGCCTCGCTCATGGGCTCACTGGCGAAATCACTCTGGTGCCGCTGGGATTTGAACCGCCGATCTTCCGATCACAGGCACGGGGACCTATCCTGCTGAGTCACGCACCATCCCGTTTCACACGTGCCAGTTTTAAAATGTACCCATTTTGGGTGACCTCATTAACGGGGACAAGGTAATCAGTGAAATTATGGCGTGACCGCAGAAAGTGGACCTTTCAGCGCTACATGTACGTCGCTAAAAATTGTCTGCGTTACTGCGCTTAATGATTTTGCTTTTACAAACCACAGCAAGCTAATAATGTGTCTCTTCGATGCTTCATGTCCATTGCAAGCTAACCCACGCAGTAGGAGTCATTTGTTTGGCTCAAGAGCAGAGTACTGTAAAAAGAGTAAAACACTAACTAGAAATGAATTCACTTATAACACATGGCTAGCCGATAGCCTTGCTTGAGTGTATGACTAATTTGTGCATTCTGTGGGCACTATCGGGCAGTGTTCAGAGTAGTCATTAATGCAATTTTGTTGCCCTCATTCGGTTAACTTCGCAATTACTTTAACCTTATGTACTTCCAGAAAGACGCTAGCATCTATAAGACCAGGTGCATTAACGATTACGCCGTTTTTGTGGAACAACCATACCATGTACATAAGTGATTCAGGCGTCTTTTAGGGTCCGTAAAAATTCCCAAACAAAGCATTTATACCTCTGCCAATACCTCACGCACAACCTACTCAATCTCATGAAAATGTTCTCTGTTAGGATTTCAGATAAACCAGTATTTTTATAACACGAGAATCTCTGCATTCTGGGGGTTTAGGTGCAGGTATCCACTGTAATGCTGTGATTTATAGATTGTGACATTGTTTCGTTAGATAAGCCGGGTGTATGCAGGTGTATCATTCTTAGACATTTTTTTATTGGTTGAAATGGAGCCGTTCTATCAGTCAGCTAGCTAATGCCCTCCATTGTATTCAGTGGCGGCTTGTGCATCTGTAATGATCAGTTGTTGTTTAGCTAAAAATCCAAATTGAGAAACTCCTTTTTGTATTGTTTTGCAAGATTTTCAGATGACAAATAATCTCTGATTATTGTGTCGCACTTAAAAATGCAGTTTAGGGAAATTAGTGCTTTTAGTTTGCAAGCGAGTTAAATTACAAGTAGCTTGGGCATTCACACAATTTTGAGAAGTATGAATGTTTATCAAAGAGCTTGGTCATTTGGAGATTGTATATAAAATAAAAGGGGTCGCTTGGTGACTCACTGAGTTGGTCTGTCGCTTCACTCTACCAGGCCAGGGACGTGTGAGCAGCCCCCGCTCTGCGTGTGCGTGACGTTGGCATTTTCTCCCTGTGTCACACGGTCTTCCTCCCACAGTCGGCAGCCAGGAATTTAGGCTAACTGCTATCTCTAAATCGCCATGTGTGTCTGATATACATTATGTCGTGGGAACCAAATGTCCTCTCAAGGTGATGAAAAACCTGCTAATTTTGATGTTGTGGGGACCTTTCAGTTTTAGAAGAATCTGTGAATGCAATCAAAAAACTAAAATTTCCAAAAGTCTTATATTTTGTTTGGTTACTTATGGTTAAGGTTAGGGCTGGGTAGGGGTTAAGGTTGTCATTGGGGTTTTGCCCATAGAAATGAATGGATGGTCTCCACAAAGGTAGGTAGGTGTGTGTGTGTGTGTGTGTGTGTAAGTGGGTATACCTATACTTATGGGGACACAATGTCCCCATAATATGATAAATATCCGTTTTTTTTCCCCTTATGGGGACCGGTTTCCTGGTCCCCATGAGGGAAAACTTTATTGTATAAAAATCAGTGACCGCTATGGAAAAACTAAAAATGCAAAAAGTCTTGTATTTTGCTTGGTTACCTAAGGTTATGGTTAGGGCAGGTTGGGGGCTAAGGTTGTCATAGTTAGCGTTAGCATTTTTCCCATAGAAGTGAATGAGCGGGCCCCATAAGGACAGGTGTACCCGACGTGTCTGTGTGTCTGTGTGTGTGTGTCTGTGTGTCTGTGTGTGTGTGTGTGTGTGTGTGTGTGTGTGTGTGTGTGTGTGTGTGTCTGTGTATGTGTGTGTGTGTGTGTCTGTGTATGTGTGTGTGTGTGTGTGTGTGTGTGTGTGTGTGTGTGTGTGTGTGTGTGCGCGCGCGAGAGACCGGTGTTGGTCTGGCTTCCAGTCCCAACAGTTCAGGGTGTTGATCTGGCTTGGACTATGGATCAGATTAATCTCATATATTTACTTTACAATGTAAATTTTCTATGCATATGTGCTTTTTTTCTTAATGCCCTCCTCAACCTAACAAAATAAATGTTTTCTAATTTATTATTATTATTTTTTTTTTGCATTAGCTTTATAAATGTTCTATAATGATTTAAGGTCCTTTTTTTAAATGGGCAGCGATTTCTTGGAAAGGTTTAGCGGGTTGACGGGTTAGGGTTTAAATATAGAAACACTTAATATTTTCAGGCAGTCTGAATCCTCATTTTGCTGCCATTCAAACTGTCTGGATTCTTTAATCGGCTGAAACCAATTTCGCGACAGAGCGCGTCACTCTCTCATGTCACTGGCAGGCTTTGGATTCCCTGCGACATAGAAACGCAGGATTTCCGCACATCTTATTCCTTCTTATACCGTTGTACCGGTGTTGGGGTGAGGTGAAGCCGGCCTTGCTGACAGCGACATGCTCCACACCGGCGGTAATGTGCCTCTGTGCCCCCCACTGGCCCAGGGAGCCAGGGCTCCCCCGCAGTGCTGGCCCGCTTGGCGCGGCGCCTCTCGCCTTCTGCGCCATCGCGGATCCCCTCAGTTCCCTTCATCTTTAATCAGCACTGTCGTTTGTTACTTTATCGTGGTTCACTTGCTGCTGCTGCTGCTGCTGGCTGCTCCATCTCCTTCTCCATCTTTGGTGGAATTTGCCGTTTGAATTTGCCACGCTGATTTGTCCACAATGGGATAAATTAATACCTCTGTGTGTCTGATGAGCTCATCTGAATTTTGTTTTTTAATCCCACAATAGTGATCCCTCCTGCTTTTGCGGACAGCACATCTTTGTCGCTTTCTTGTAGCTGATTGGTCTATAGTGCTACAGTTGCACCAATTACATTATATTTAGATTTCTAGCAAACCCACCAGACAGAGTCTGCCTCTGAATCCTGCTGGTTCTATTATACCACTAAAAACACTGACAGTGAGTGTGTTCGTTCAGCCACATCGAGATTCCTCAGCTCCCAATGGTTAGAAGTACCATCTGAACTTCCATTGCTTCCAGTTTTTTACTGCAAATGTCTGCAAAATGTGATAAACTGTTATTTTGACGTTGTGGGGACACACGAGAGGAAACTCAATTTTATTATAGTCTGTGACTGCAATCAAAAAACTAAAAATACCAAAAGTCTTGTATTTTATTTGGTCACTTATGGTTAAGGTTAAGGCTGAGTAGAGGTTAAGGTCGCCGTGTTGGGATTAGGGTTTTGCCCATAGAAACGAATGGAGAGTCCTCACAAAGATAGGAATACAAATGTGTGTCTGTGTGTGTGTTAAATCACAGATTACCGAGGAATATTCTACATTCTAACAATTTGCTCAGAAACAGTGCGAGTTAAAATGACTTCATGCCCTAGTGAGTATTGTGCTTGTCTCTTTTGCTTACCCAGGGTGCTTTACAGGCTCAGAATAATCCTTGTTACTCATCTTTTCATTTGACTTTCTCAGTGGTTAGTCATAAATCATGAAATGCTACCAGATTTGAGTCTTCTCACTAGTCCTGAGTCTTAGTCAATTACTAAACAGATTGTACTTCCTGACAATTTCCAGACGACTGTTTAATTAGGTGGTTGCTTCTTACCTATGCGTGCCTTTAACTGCTTAAAACATTAAGTCACTGACTGTCAGGGAATTTAGTTTCCAGCAATATGGTGAGAGTAATTTGAGTTCTGAAGTGGAGATTTGGCGGAGTTTTTCCCAGTGTTTAGGATCTCGGCTCAGAAACTGTCCATAAAAAAGTAGCGAGATGATGTGTCTGGCAGCCTGGGTAAAGCGCTGAATTCTTCATATTGACTCATATTCTATTAGGTGCGAGAAGGAGCTGGGGGTTAAGGGCCTTGCTAAAGGACCTGCAGACGTGCTGATGCTGGGTTTGAACCGACGACCTTGTGCTTACAGCCCCCCAGGTGGGTGTCTGTCTGTATCTGGTTCCTTGGAAAACTGTCCATTTTAAAAAGCTTGGCACACTTTGCAAAATCTATGTGCCTGATGCAGCGGGGTCCACAGTAATATTATCGTATTAAAAATGCAGAGCCGTAACGGAGAGCTTTTTTCCATGTTTCAAAATCACGTCCAGGCGCCCCTTCTCACATTTCGCATAATGTGTTCATTAAACCGAGAAGGTTAAGAATTAGAATTCCTCAGGTATTGTTTCTCCAGCCCCTAAATTTGATTTGTAATGTTCCAAAGGCCTTGGGAGATACAGAATGAGAAGCTATGCAGACATGCTTGTTTGGCATGCAGAGCTACTCTGGGCGTGGTTCTGGTGACATAAAAATACAACAGAGAACTTCAGAGTAGAAACATAGCAATACCGAGTACGCAGAATTGGTGTTGAATAGCTGCTCTAGAACCATAAGCACTGCTTCGTCATGGTAGAGATTTGAGGCCCCGTGAATGAATATCGTATTTGGCCCCCAACCCAGACTGATCCAGTTAGGGTCCAGATTTTTTGGGGCCCTAGAATTGTCCTTCCGTTCCCCTTTTATGCTGCTCTTGCTGTCATGTAGTGTTTGCCTCTGCCTAGAGTTTCATCTCTTTAGGTAATGGCTTCTGTAAATGGATTTTGAATATGAATGACTTCTCAATGAGTTTCGTGTCCGCTTAATATTTTAGTCATTTTTGGGGCAAAATGGCCATTAAAATATTGATCATTTTTATGTGTTATCCTGCCTGGAAACATTTTGGGGACTATCTGTGCTGAGAACAGTCATCAGGCGGGGGAGGGTGATCGGGTCGTGGTTGTTTGTGTTTCTGTCGACTTTTAAGCCTCCCGGCCTTAGGCTGAAAACAATTTAGATAAACATCTCAGAGGAGATGGACTGTTTTTTTGTGTTCTGCTAACAAAATAGGTCAATGTCATGCTACACGGTCAAGCGAAAAGCAATTTACTGTCAAAACTGTGTCTGTACAATCCAGTCATTATATTTCCTCCCACCTAAGTTACTTATGTGTTGTAAGAGTGACTAAAGCATAGCTATCCAAAATGCAATCTCCGTAAAACATAGCTACCTATAACGTAAGCTACCTGAAACCTATTTAGCTAAAACTTAAGCACGTCAAAGGAAAATATCCAGCGATTTTTCTTTTCTGGAGTTTATGAGAGCTGACCAAAGTTGACTACAAAAGCTGTTTATTTTAATGATATATGGGATAATGAAATATACATTCAGTTTGAAATAATTTCTGGAAGTGATTCAGCTTGTCGCTTTGTGGTGATAATGTGCTAAAGATGGAAGTGGATGCTTCAGCAAAACTAACAAATGGGAGAACAATGTAAGCAATGCTTAGGATAAATTAGCTGACCTAGGAAAAGATTAGTCCATCACATGGTATATTGGTTTCAAAGTGCTTGGGTGCCTATTTAGAGACTATGCAGCCCAATAAAGCTCTTAATGTCGTTTAATTCTGAGGACAGTGTCACAACACAGTATGCAGTATTTATGAGTTTCACCGTGTGCTGATTCAGCAGGCCGGGCCGCGCTAACTGATGTAATATTCAGAGGCCTTGTTTTATTACTGCCCTGGGGAGGGGGAGGGGGGGTCACACTCTTCCTCTTTGTAAAATATGAGAGAAACTGCACCTCCAAGCTGAAGAGAATAACTTCTTCCGCGAGCAAAAGCCAGTGCAGATAACAGACTCCAGATGAAGCCGCACGCTCGCCTTAAATGATTAATCGCAATTTTGAGCTGAGCCACACATAATGAACTCCCAGCGAGTGTCGTGCCCCCCTCCCCCCCCAGTGCATGAAAGAGGTGCAAAATATTTGCTTTGGGATCATCCTCCATTGTAGCGCTTTCAGTCGGCGGACTGAATCGATCGCGGGCTGTAATTTTGCTTCCAGTGTGCATCTGCTTCTTTCATCACTTCCAACTGATATAAAATACAATTATCCTGCTCGCTTTGCTCGGAGCTCATCTCCGCCTGGATCGCGGGTAGGTCGAGGTGTGCCGTTTCCGGGAGTCCTGTCCACGGAAAGGAAAATGCTGCCTGCAGAGTCATCGTAGTAGCCCACATGCGAATGTGTAAGTTTTAGCATAAGTATTTTAATGCCCCAGCAAAATGTTTTATATTATAGAATAGGCAGTGGGAGTCCTGCACATAGTCTGTCAGTGCCATATCCTCGGCCCAGGACTCAAACTGCAGGTTCATTTCAGCTATTTTCCCTTCCTGGAAGGTGATCTCTCGCTTTCAGGTACGGGCATGTTGTTTTTTTTTGCCTTTTGTTGACCTCCTGTTTCTGTTTACATGTCTGTCTTGTTCGCTGCTCTTTCCATCACGATGTTTGTCAGCGTGGCACCATAGAAACCGCCCGGGCGGGCGGTGCCTGGCTGCCCTGAGCGATGTTTGGGTGTTTGGGTGATGCCCATCGCCCCGCCCCGCGCCCTTGGCTTGATGATGGGGAAGCGCGCAGCTAAAGTGTGGCCCGTTTCGGGGGGAGGGGGGCTGCGCGCCCCGTCAGCGGCTGGTAGCGCGTGACTGTCTTGGTGGGCCGAGG
The DNA here is from genome assembly GCF_023856365.1 of Brienomyrus brachyistius. Classification (NCBI taxonomy): domain Eukaryota; kingdom Metazoa; phylum Chordata; class Actinopteri; order Osteoglossiformes; family Mormyridae; genus Brienomyrus; species Brienomyrus brachyistius. The sequence continues at coordinate 9,362,862 of NC_064550.1, forward strand.
TTAACAAAGGCTTCACAACAGGGTTACCGGTCATGAACAGAAAAGTACGAGAAAGCCCCCTGAAATAAGATCCTATTTAATTAATTACCGTTAATGATACCTGGAGCATGTGTTACCCATCTCGAGGACTTTGCTGTGTTTTCATGTAGGATTCTCTAAAGATCAGACACATAAAATAGCTCTACAGCTAGAATAGCTCCCTAGAAATTACTAAAACTGAAACAAAAATATCTAAAAACTAAATAGAAATACATCTTAATAAAGAAATCATACCAAAAACTTGATTTCAAATGCAAATTGAAAATAATATAAAAATGAAATCTTCAATCAACACTGCACCGCACAGTATGGCTGGGTCAGGCTGTCGCCAGCCTGGTCTCTCTCAGGTCTGCTTTTTTGCAGCTCGGTGCCACTCTTACCCCCCCCCCCCCCCCCCCCCCGATAATTCTCCAGACTACCTGGGGCCCACCAGTCCGAGATTTCGTGTGGCCAGTTAGGAGTCGCTGCTGGTTTCTGCTGTTTGCTACACAGCCTTCAGTGTATTTTGATGAAACATCTCCATGTATTTTCCACTCTTATTTGTTGAAAAAACATAAGAATGTTAATTGAAAGGCAGGCCTGATTAAGCACAAGAAAGTATGCCGGCTTCTGTTTTTAGGTTCTATTACAAGTTATAAGTTACAATCTCATTATTTGTCATCGAGCATTTTTCACTTTTTGTAATTCCTTGCCGTGTTTGGAATGAATAACAACCAAACACCGTTTTAAAAGCCTTAAAAAGAAACAGGCTGGTTTTGTTCTTTTTCTAATTATTGAATTTTTTGCCTTCTGTTTTGTTTGCTCCATATTAACATTTAATGGATTTTTGATAGTTTTCGGGAATCCTCTGCTCTGCTGTTTTAATGAGCAATAAATTGCTCTTTATGACAAAAATTGTGTTCAGTAGAATAACTTTTATGGCAGAAAAATGTAAAAATGGTAGTTCGGTTTTAGTTAAAACGGGCATTTATACTAATATATGGAAAATTCTAAATGCGTTTAATATTAAAAGGCACTTCTTTTTAGAGAATTTGTGCGTAACTTTTGAAACGGTTATCTAACAGTTCATGCCGTAGCACAGTAAACTGACTGTGTGTCGTGTGTATTATGAAGGTGCAGTTAATGTAAAGCATTACCTATAATTTTAATGACCAAGCTGTTAGCGAGTGCTTATCCTGGTCAGGGTCTGGCTGGAAGGGGGGGGGCGCCTAACTCTGGGCCACCCAGGGTTGGGGTACACTGGGGGCAGGTCGTCACCACAGAGCCTCCATGTGTACCCATACAATCATGCAAACTCCACACACGCATGCACACCCATGCGCACACACACACACACAGATACACAGACAGACACAGACACAGACACACAGATACACACACACACACACACACACACACACACACACACACACACAGATACACAGACTTACACACTGCAAAAGTAGGATTCCAACCCCCCCCCCCCAAAAGGCAGCATTGCTACCCTCTGAGCCTCTGAGTCCACGATACAGTTCTGTTATAAAAAGATGTCATTGCCGGGGGATTGGTTAAGGTACGATCTTTATCCTCAAGCTGACAATTGTCCTTCCGGTAGCCTTTCTAGTTTAAAATGCATGTCCCACTGCCCTAAAAATAAGTTCACTTTGACGTTATGTAACTATACACCTAGGACTGGTGCCATTGTGGGACAGGCTGTTCTGTATCGCCAGTGTGCAGCTGCAGTATCTGAGTGAGGGAAACAAACAGCACTTCACAGGGGTCTGTCGTCGTTCTTGGGCCTGGATGGGCGAAGGTTTGCGTTGCCTTTGCCAGCATCCCTGAATCTGGGGAACATTTACCTGAGAATAAAACAGAAAACATGGGGCGAACAGGATGGATGGATGGATGGATGGATAACAGATGGATAGATAATATGATTGACATCATCAGTAATACACTTTACTGCAATATTTATGCAATGTATCTGTTTGCAGTAAACTTTCAATAAATGTGATAAACTCTCTGCATCTTTTTTAGGAAGAGAAGGAGGAAAAGGCACCTAAGAAGAATCCAGGAAAAGAGTCGAAGTTCAAAGAAGTCAAGAAAGTCCTAAAGAGAAAATTAAAAGTCAATACCAGGATAACCTTCACTGAAGACGGAGAGGTGTGCATTAGCATTTTAGCCTCGGTGCTAATTTGATTTGGAAATAAGTCCGATACAGGAGCATGTGCCAAATACGATAAGAAGTCAAACCTCGTGTCCCTGGGGGGTTTGAGTGCAGGTTCTCATGTTGCGGATCTGATGGGACTCTAAGTAGGCATCAGGACGATCACCGATGCTTCTCATTGCCTTCTGCAGCGTTGTGTTTTTGAAGCATCAGTCCTACACCTTATTCTTATGTCACCATAAATCTTTCTGAACGCAAAAGATTATCCGTGAAACTGCATAATATCAATAGTAATTGGTCATATGCAGCCGGTTGCCATGGTATCGTAGGAACAAACTTATGAATAACTGAACAAAAGCTTATTTTAGTTCAGCAGTGCAGTTTTTTTTCTGCCTGCTGGCCAGCTGACAATAGAAATGCCTTCAGTCTGTTAAGTCCATTGCATTTATAGTCTCTTGCCTGTGTGCTGTGTTAGCATCCTATAAAGTTGGATTTGGGTTGCACAAGCGTAAACCTTTTTGTCACTTAAATTCACAGATACATGCAGTCATCTGAATCAGAATTAGCAATGGGGCAGTACATGCTGCAGCGAGCACTGGGATGCAATTAAGAATTTTGTGCAGTCTATTGGTCCTTGGTCAAACTAAGAGATTGTCCTGAACTGATAGCGTCCCCCATATACTTACCACCGAGAGCATGGCCAGCGGATCATTTTTTGACCCGCGGCGAGTGATGGGAAGGCGAGCGTGTTAATTAAACTCAGTCCCGGTGTCGGTCATCCAGATGGTGCAGCAGTGGCCCCCGCTACAGAGGACGGCCGCACCAGCTGGCTCAGACGGCGAGGAGCCGTCCGGCATCAACGTGGAGAAGGCCCGCGAGAGACTGCGCATCGAGGACCAGGAGTTCGACAAACAGGAGTACAGCCGCAAAGTGAAGGAGAAACACAGGGTAGGACAACGGGGGGGGTCCTATAGTTACATCGGTGGGGGGTAGAGGGGAGGGGGCTGCACATTCTCCAAAGTTTGTGTCAACCAAATGAAATGTTGGGCTTGTAAACAAGGTCTATTTAAGAAGTGCAAGTCTTGGTGGCCATGTGTACAAAGAGTCAGCTTCTACCAATCCTGACTTGACAGGTTCAGATTTATGTGCGTTTATCTCCCCTTTGGGAGGTACAGGGTGGAGCCGGGCAGAGATCAGTCCCTCCGGCCCAGGAATAAGCTGTCAAAATCAGGCTGCAGTCAGCTCCAGCTGTCCGAAAAGCTTCTCTCCCCAGGGCCAGAATAAAGCGCCCTTTGCAAGTATCACAGGAATTTAAGCATTTCCCTGTTTTTCTCCAGTAACTCTCAAATACCTTACTTGTCTGTAACTTTAAGTGGACCAACTTTTGTGCCAACTTTAGCGGTTCATTAGAACGTGTGATGTAATCTGCACAAGCAGGCTACCAATAATTTATGTAATGTTTTACTGCTGATAGACCCTCAGGGTGCGTCCTCGCTATCATCACAGAGGAGCAGCTTATTACTTTTGAATGATTGAAGTGTAGCCTCAGCCAGATGCAGGTTTAAGGTGCTGCAAGTTGCTGAGGTCCACTTCGAAATCATGGGGGTTTTTGTTTGTTGGGGGGGGGGGCGCTGAAGAATAGAGAGAAAGAGAGAGAGAGGTTTTAATTGTAAATCGGCAATTGAGCAGATTTACTTAATCTCTCATTGCATCACCATGCGGTTATCATGCCCTACTGAGGCCTTCCCTATCACCAGAAAACATATGGGTGTGTTTTCTTTTCTTTTCTTAAACGAGTCCCAAATTTTTTTTGCCGTAATGACCAGAAGGCTCCATCGTATTCTGTGACAGATTCTCACTCGTCATCGACTGCCGCACGAGGCATCAGTGTTACGGAAATCTCGGTGTTACCCTTCAGCCTGTGAGTGTTTGTTCGTCATTAATGTTGTGGTCAAGCACACCCAGTATCCCAGTTTTCTTGGACGGCATGTTTCTGTCTTTACTGTCCTGAAAATGCCACAGGATGCTTCCAATGGTGTTTTCCAGACCAGAAAATGTCTTGAAAATGAATAAGATGTGGAAGATTTCGGGGAGGGGGAACATTGAAATTCATCTAATTGTATCATTTTCATCATGCACTCGTGCGTGAAAGTCAATGTTTAATATATTAGGCTCTAAGAAATACGTGCTGTGACCGCCAGCCCTAATCGATGGGCCGGGCAGTCATTGATATCACTCCTGGACGTAGTTGGCTCTTGACACGGGGCTCAGCTGTGAGACTTTTTCAGACGGACGGGTCCGGTAATGCAGATCTAATAATGGCTGCTTAGTCAGGGACCGATGCAAATTCTGGCATGAGGAGGAAAAGTTCCACATCGTGCCAAATGTAATGCCACCCTGTTTGGCAGATGCCCTTAGCCACCACGACTTACCAGCCTCTGCTGAATCTGCCTCGGCTTCGGAGAAATCTGCCACTACCACCTTGACTTAACATCAAGCGGTAACGGATGTGCTATCCCACAATGCAGCGGTATCTGTCGAGTTTCAGCTAGTGCTTGATGAAGCCGTCGTTCTTTAAGATCTTGTGAAAATGAGCCAGCTGGCTGCTATGTCCCTTGACAGCAGAATTGCTGCACATGGAAGGAACTTGCATGTGGTTTCTACACGTGTATCTTGACGTCGTGTCTCATTTCCCACCAATGGACTTGAAAGCTCTCTGGAAACAATATGGCTGTTTTTTTTTGTCTTTCTTTGAATGGCACTCTCAGCTGCCGCCTTTAACTAAAATGGATGGATTTGTGTGAGAATATATGATTGCGATGAGGTGACAGGCGACTCCATTTCTAATTTTATGGTTAACTCAAGCAGTTATCTTGAGCGCCGCACAAGATTTTGCTATTGTTTGCAGGATGGACCAAAACACCCAAATGGGGAAAATATTCACCATGGTACAACTTGGGATTGCTCCAAGATGTCGTCAAACACTGGGCCGAGTGGACTGCCCATTTTGCATGACTTTGTAATGGGTGGAGATTGAAGTGCTGAGCCATTGACCGCGATCTCTACCTAGCACTTATGAAGTATTTATCAGCAGTCCTGTCAGACTCGTATACACTAGACAGTCTTTCTTTTTACATGTTGCAGTTCTGTTTGAAAAACATGGATCTATCCGGCAGCTCTGATGCTCGGCCCTTACGTGTCTCGGGTACATGTTAAGCTTTGCGTCCAGCAATCTACATGAACCAAAGGTCAAATCCGTTTCGAGACGTCGAGAGCTACTTGGATCTCCTCGTTCCTTTTGAAAGCTGCCTGTCTTTCATGGGTTAGCTGTACGGATTGCCGAGATCTTTGCAGTATGCCAATAGTGCAGCAGGTCCTGAATGAAGGAATGCTGAGACTGATAAAATACCATTTGATAGTTTTTCCACATAAATAAGAACAAGCAAAAAAAGTATTTTGTCTGACATTCCAAGCAGAACTGTTTGTTTGTTGATATATATTTTTTATTAGCTTTTCTTAGCTCTTTCTATATAAAAAAAAATCTATTGATAACTTTATCAGGCTTACATACAATTGCGTTTTAATTAGCATGCAGTCAGATTAAGTCATTTTGGGTATGTTGATTAAAATCATAGAATAAAAATGACGGTCTTCATTTTGCCATGTTAAAAAGCCTGAGTAATGTTTAGTGGGGGGGGGGGATTGCCAAAGTTACTTCAGATGCCATTTGAGGATGTTGCCCGTTACTTGGGTAGATCAGAGCCTGACGTTTGATTTGCAGCAGAAGTAAGGAGGCGGAGAAAGACCTTCCATCAGCGCTGACTTTCCAGAAAGGTTTCTGACGAACAGGTGCTGAAGATCAGTTTGGTGTGCTAAAAAAAAACCCTCATCCACAATTCTTGTCAGGCATTTGGAGATGGCTTCAGCGCAGCATGGAGAACTGAGACAGATGGTTGTATTGCCCCAAAAAAAACCTGCTTCTGCAAAAAAAAAAAAAAAAAAAAATCAAAGCTAGTTCTCCAGTGACTTATCTCCAGCAGTCAGTTTCAGGAAGTGTACGTGTGGTGACGTTCTGTGGCACGACAGTACGATTCTCGCCACCTTTCTGGTCTTTGTGACTTCGGCGAATTTGACTCCACGCCCGATCAACTGGAGAACTCCTTCCCGTCGTGGTTTTGGGGCATAGCGAAGCAGCCGTCTGTCCGAACCCGTGTGGAAGTATGAAGGCGTGGCTCATTGTTTACCGTGTTTGTGCAGCTGGTGGACTAAGCAGAATCAGGATGATGAAAAACGCTTTGATACCGAACGATGTCTGTGCAGAGCTGGAGAGCATTGATAAGCAAGCCATCATCTCAAAGATGAGAGCTCCCACATAAATTAAGCTGGTTAAAAAAGAAAATTAGAGTAAATTAGAGTGAGAGACAGTGTCACTTGGAATCAGCTGATGAATATTCAGACAGGCCAGTTGCTGCAAGCAGGCTGACCTTAATTCCCAGGCTCATTACAAGGAGAAAAATGAGTACAGATATAAAGAAAAGGCACATCAAGACTTGAAATTAAGAAATGAATCTGATAGGTTTAGATAAAATTATTTTTTAATCTTGGTTCACCATTTCTTTATAAATTTTGACATGCTCTGTTATATGGATTAACTAAAATGGAACGTTAACAGGCTTTATTGCTTACACAATCCAGAGAAGTGCTTTTTCGAAAGCTTTCTTTCGAGCATGCCTACAAAACGAAGTAATAAAAGATTTGCACTCACACCGTAAATTTCAGCAGGTATTAAGACACAATTAATGCAGTTTAGCAAGAACAATTTCTGATCGGTAAATCTAGTAATCGCATTAGCATTTTAGCCCCCCTGGTTTTAATGAGGTGGGGCATTTTTGAAGATACATTTTTATCCTCCTTTCAAGGTACACTTTATCTGCCATTCATCTAAAAGCTGAAATCAAAACAACTTGATTTCATGGTGCTAGGAAAAAGAAACACACACTTTCTTACTGCAAAATGTCAGCGACTTGAGTCCCAAAAGGGAATAAACGGTTCTTTAGATCATTAACTGACACATCCATAGATTTCATTGTAACCATGAGAAGTATGTTTGCTTATATTGATACTGATGTTGACGTTGATGCACTGTCGCGGCAGTTAGGGTGGCGTCTTGCAGAAACTAAAACAAAAAGGCAAAAAATGTAACAGTGTTGGTGAAATGCATTATGGGAGGGCAGGACTGCGAAGGGGTGATTGGTCAGGCTGCAGCGTCCCCAGCTCTCAGACACCTACATTGACTCTCACGCTTTCAAACTCTCACACACAAGAAATCTTATGGCAAATCTATATTATTCCATTATAAACCTAAAATTAGCTACATCAGAAGCTCTGGGGTAGTTTGTAAACCTTATGGATTATTTACAAGGTACTAAAACTCTTACATGCATATAAATGCGTGTGCATGTGTGTGCAGACTTGTCTCAAATTGAAAATCTCAGTCCAGTTAGCTGACCAAAGCTGGCAGCTCTGTGGCTGGTGATATGCCAACAATGCTGGCCCAACGCCGCACTGTGGGACCAGTGGCCCACCACACCAGCAGTTCGTTAGAGCTACGCGGAGAGGTACGCAGCTGGCGCTGAGAGTGCACAGCTGATAGGATATTTTAGCAGTCTAGTCAAGCGGGAATGATTTATTTGGAAACGCATGCTTTTAATTGATTTTCCGAGATGAGGACTCACAAAACACAATTAAAACAGAGTTAAAAGCCATTGTTTTTTTCCCCACTGCAGTCTGCAGTTAAAAGTCATCTTCGATTAAAAGTAACTTGTGAAGAATATAGCATACAGATAAGTATGTACTCAAAGAAAACGTGCATAGCTGAAAGTTTGGGCAAACTCAGAAAAGCAACCATACATTGTTCTTCAATGGGGCTCACTTTTTCCATTAAATGTATTTAGAATTTAACCAACATTATTCTTTTTTCCTTTAAGGCCAATAGGAGTCTCTTCTAATTGTGTGTGTGTGTGTGTGTGTGTGTGTGTTTGTGTGTGTGTGTGTGTGTGTGTGTGTGTGTGAGTGTGAGTGTGAGTGAGTGAGTATACCTATCCTTATGGGGACTCATGTCCCCATAATGTGATAAATATCAGTTTTTTTTCCCCCTTATGGGGACTGGTTTCCTGGTCTCCATGAGGGAAAACTCTATTTTATAAAATCAGTGACTGCTATGGAAAAACTAAAAATGCGAAAACTCTCCGAACCTGTGTGACCATGCAAAGGACAAGCGGGTATGGAAGATAAAAGCTCTGTGATTTAATTAAGAATCAGTTTATAATCTTAGAGTTTCACAGAGAACTAAACTCAAGGGTTTGAATTAGGCACATACTAGATGTTAGTTACATAAAATTAAATTTAATGAAATCCGGTGAACTGTGTTGTCATTACTGCGATTACTGGGTTCAGCAGTGCGTCAAAGGTCACACAGAATAGAGCATTCTCCTGGACGGGCGTTATAAATAAGGGTGTGTTATCAAATAAGTTTGCTGTATCTGGATCATATCATAGCACAGTAGGTCCGCTCTATAAGCACTATTCTGCTGTGACATCTGTTTGCCATGGATTCCTACGAACTGAAGGACTGAATACATCTGTTTCATGCAATGTGGAGCTTTGAGGTGATGCACTGACCTGCATGCAGGTTATATAGCGAATGCTGTCATATACCGAAAAAATGACCTGCCTACAGGTCTTATATCGAATGCCATCATATACCAAAGAAATGACCTGCCTACAGGTCATATAGCTAATGCCATCATATACCGAAGAAATGACCTGCCTACAGGTCATATAGCGAATGCCATCATATACCGAAGAAATGACCTGCCTACAGGTCATATAGCGAATGCCATCATATACCGAAGAAATGACTTGCGTACTGGTCTTATATCGAATGCCATCATATACCGAAGAAATTACCTGCGTTCAGGAAGATGGAAGATGATGACGCTTTAGGAAATGCTGCTTCAAGCCCGCTCTCTGGATGCCAGCATACTGATGGCTACCACGGCTTTGGTTCCCCAAAACTCCTCCTCTCCTCGACACCCCCAGCTTTGCCTGTTTGACCCCTGCAGTAACTAGGCAGAAACGTAAGGGCTTCTTAAATGTCTTGCGAGGAATGGACCTTGGCATTCAGCTCAACGAAATGAAAATGAAAGATGGCCGCTGACCCCTTTGACGTTGCCGCTGCCTTCTGACGGACACCTGCATGAGATGCCACACGTCCAGCCAGGCTGGATTAGCTAGTCGGCAAAGGGCTCTCCTGGCATTCTGCGATGGGGGGGCGCTGGCCTGAGTGCCCCCTCATTATTATGCTAGAGCCGGCCTCCGCCCCAACGCCACCACACTCCCCTGTTAGCGTCATTAGCGGGCGTCTATCCTCCCGCATCCAACACTTAGCTCCATTCCCCCTCATTCCTTCCTGCAGTGTGGCAGCAATGGAATCTGGTCTGATTTGCCTTCTCCCTTCTCTAAGTCCCCTCTCCTGCCAAAGCCACCCCTGTCCTTTCATTCCATAGTTTATGTACAGTCCACACGTCTCATTTCTTCTCCTTGTTTGCAGTTAAAACATTGGTGGGTTCGCCTCTTCTCGTGTCCGGCATCTGGTGTGTCCCCCCACCCACCGGTGGCCAATCACATGATTTAAAGCTTTCATGGCGTCCAATCGCAGCCCTGCCTGGAACTAGAGCATATAGTGAATGCTGTACATGTGTTGCCTTCAGTTAGACCTTGCAAAGGGTACAGAATTATTACTGTCAAATTTACTAATTAAGATTTATTCTCTCTCTCTCTCTCTCTCTCTCTCTCTCTCTCCCTCTCCCTCTCTCCCTCTCTCCCTCCCTACTTTCCAGGCAAAAAGGCTGAAGGAGAGGGCTGCCAGGCAGGAAGCCAGCAAAAAACAAAAAGAGGTAGGTGTGATCTTCACTCTGTCTCTCCAAACAGCTCGACACGTGTTACGCAAACATTCTGCATTTTACGAAACCAGTCTTTTCTGTTATGAGTTTGCGCCCCATTTGCCTTGTGCCACAGAGCAGGAATTACTTTATTTTCCATATAACTAACATGGAATACTTTCCACCCCTCCCCAACAATAAATTGGCGTTAATTATGGAATTAATTGTGTAATTAGCTCAGTAGCCGCAGTTAGCATGTGGGCCATGTCAGTGTGCAGCTGAATGTACTGTTCACATTCTGCTTCTCTCACCATGACAGACCAGCACCCACTGCAGTTGACACGTACCTGCGCTATACGGTTGGAGTGCACAAAGTAGGCCAGTTAGTGTCAGTTAGTGCCGGGGTGACTGTGCACGCAGACAGTCTGTGTCTGTCACATTCTCTCTGTCGATTTTTCGTATTCGAATCTGCTTCTTTTTATGGAGCAGGTGCTTTTCGGTGCAACTAATACTCAAGCTGGTATCGCTGCACAAGTTTGGCTCCCCTGGTTTTAATTGCATGTAAGTTCTGTGATGCTGTCAGCAATTTGAGCACAAGGGAAGCCAAACCCGAAAGCTGCTCTCCTATTGATTTTAAATCAAGAATTGCATATAGAAGACGATGCTTACAAGCCTGCATTACACCAAATATCCTCCCCCAACTTCCTCCAGCTTTGTTCAGTGAACAAACACGATACATTCTAATGTTAAATATTGTCCGCTCAAGCACATAAAATGAGTCACTTCTGTAGGGTCCAAGCAGCTGTTATGTTTGCTGTTTTCCTGCCTGGGAGTTGAACAGGAACCCAAGATGTACCGGTGCCCTGTGCTATGTAACAGCCTGACTACGATTAGAAGCACAGAAAGGCCTGCTTTCCAGCGGCTGACATTTGGTGAGCTGTACTGAAATTTAGGAGACACCGATCTGCAGAAGTAAACAAATACCTGCTTGTTTTAAAGCTGAGAAATCTGGATTGGGAAGTGGCTAAGTAGCTACAGTGGGGATTGTGTGTGGAGCTGCTTGGTGAGGTAAGGAGACAGCTGTCTGGACAAGACGGAACCATGCCACTCCGATCTGATCCAGTCTGCCGCGCGTGCCACTGCCTCCAAGTTAATGTTTACTGGGATTTGCATTGCAAATACAACTGCTAGCTCTCTCTCTCTTCAGGGAATCGGTAAATGGATGTTCTCAAGGAGTGAATTATTATTTTTACCTTCTCCTCTGAAGCGCTTCCTCTGCGTAACTATATCTTGTAACATTTATTGTAAAGGCACTATTGAGTACAAAGCATCGGCTGAAGAAATTGGTCTGGAATGGCTTGTAAATTGCCTTAACACTAGCTGTCCTTTCACTCTGTTCTCAGAAGTAGAGTAATTTTACACAGTTAAAAAAAAAAAAAAAAAACACCGCAACTCAGATTTATTTATCTTGCTGGCCATAACCTTCTTCACTATGCTGTCTGTAAGCTTCTTAAAAGTGAATGGAAATATATATCCGGATATGAGCCTGTCTTATGGCAGGGGGGAATCACTTCTTGTAAATACTGTGGAGGACAAAATTAACCTTGGTGTCACAAATTTAAACAATGAGAATAGATTTTGGGAGGCAAATTTCATGTAAAATTATGTTTTGAAATAAGTTGGCTTCCCAGTGAGAGAGACGTTTTTTCTTATGAATGAGAATATTTTCGTGCCCTTCTCTGACATAAAAAGCCTTATTGTTTAACGTCCTTGGCTTTTCTCTTGGGTGTGACTCGACATGACACGTATCTAACTGAGTATTAAACCTAAACAATATGCTAGCTTCTTGTCCCTGTTATCTTACACCGGTCCCCTAAAATGTTAATTGTACTTTAAAATGGACTTTCCACTGCAAGTATTTTCACAAGATGCCTGTTATTTATTTATCTTCCGTTTATTTTTTTATTGGTCATGTTGGGATTACAGTAGCTATGAGTTTGGGGGCTGACTGACACTATCGTGTCGTTAAATACTATCTCTCCATTCTCGTTCATTTGATCTGTATGTAAATACATTTGGAAACAAAGTAGCTAAAACCTTAGAGGTCATACTTTTTTTGAGTGGTGTCCAAGGGAAAAAAATCAGAAACACGAGAGTTGCACCGCGGCTCATCGGAATCGAAGATCGGAAGAAAAAACACCGTGGCGCGCTGTATCTGCTGCTGCGGAGTGCCTTTCCATTGGGCAATGCCCTTCCCTGCCTTCCTGTCCACCTCCACTGCTCGCCATCAACGGTGCGGCCTCACGCCACATTAAAGTGGAATGAGACTTTTGAACTTGAACTGTCAGGATCTGTCTGTGGTCTATTATAAGGATGTCAATAAAAGGCAAGTCCAACACCCTCCACCGCACGCACAACCTTCAAAGTTATGTCCTTGCGCTCTCTTACAAGATATAGCTTCCCTGAAAGTAACCGCAGTTTCGGACTTACGGTAGAAAGTGTCCACACTGTTTAGGAGACCCCATGTTGTAAGAAGACCAAGAAACTGTACGTGTAGCTGTCACAGATGGCTCCAAAAATATCGCCTGCGGTCTGGTATTAATTAGCAGTTAGCTGGAGATAAAGGGCCCTGGAAGAGAAAGACTAATTGGTTGAAGGTTTATTAGATTGCTTTAAGATACGGGCATTAAAGGAATCCCTTCAGCAGTTTCTTCTCTCCAGAATCTATATTCTGATTTGTAGTAAAAGGCCCAATTAAAGGGAGAATGATTTTCTTAATGGTTTTGGAAGACACACAATATCATATGAAATATTACCACTTCTAGCTGTAGCTTTTATGTACGTTTGTTGCAGTTATGACATTTTTGGTGCTTCATTATTACCAGATAGGTCTAATAGTGTTGTGTGCATATGCAGTGAATTCGACGACGGATGTATAGTTAATATGATTACTAATGGTAAGAAATATATATATTTTTTGTTTTTCAATAAAGCAGATTTATTGCGGTTTATCTTAGACTTGTATTGATTGTCGTTAAGAATATCAGGAGTTGGGGTAGCAGGTATTTGGTGCATAGAGTCATTCATATTCTGCCTGAAGGTATCATCCAACCATCAAGACTCCCTGAAAATCCCGAAGTCCTTGGATTGCTCTCAGGGTGCTTTAAAATCATCTAAAAGTCCACATTGCCGTATTGTAATCTTAGTTTGTGCACTGCTGTGCTTTGGGTGAAGATGAGGCAATGTGATAAATCATAACATGCAGTTTTGCCTCAGCCAATCAACCGGGATGGGGTGGGGGGGCATCCTTTCACCGTTGGAATAACCACAGCCAGTTTCATACATATTTTCCCACTCTTCCCATGTTTGAGGTCAGTGCCCTAAGGTAGCAGTAGAACTCCTTAATATTTCAGTATTAATATCTGATTGTTGCAATATCATCAAAAGAGCCCCCCAAGTAACAGACCCCAAGAACTACTTATGAGTGTTTTCATATTCATTTCATTCCCAAGTTAGTGTCTCATTGTTAAAGAAGCTTATTGAATTTTTCTGACTATATTTGAGGTGTTTTGTTTGCCTTTATTTTCTGAATCAGTACTGTAATTTTTAATTTTTTAAATCGGTACAATTGCTTCGCTACAAATCAAGCAGTTGTATTTTGCTAAGATACTGAAGAGTGTTTAATATCCCATAAGAATGCATGCAGATTGATGTCTCATTGATCAACGCTGTTCAAAAGTCCTCCTTTCTGTATCTAAGAAACCACTTAATTGTTTTATTTATATGAAATTAAAATATGTGAGGCATTAGGAATAATGGACAGTGCAACATCAAGTCTTTTTATGCTGCTTTGTGCAGAGATGTCTGTACTGATACATAAGCGCTCACAGAAAGTCTTTGGTTATGCTGCTTTGTGCAGAAATGTCTGTACTGATATATAAGCGCTCACAGAAAGTCTTTGGTTATGCTGCTTTGTGCAGAAATGTCTGTACTGATATATAAGCGTTCACAGAAAGTCTTTGGTAATGCTGCTTTGTGCAGAGATGTCTGTACTGATACACAAGCGCTCACAGAAAGTCTTTGGTTATGCTGCTTTGTGCAGAAATGTCTGTACTGATACATAAGCGCTCACAGAAAGTCTTTGGTTATGCTGCTTTGTACAGAGATGTCTGTACTGATACATAAGCGCTCACAGAAAGTCTTTGGTTATGCTGCTTTGTGCAGAAATGTCTGTACTGATACATAAGCGCTCACAGAAAGTATGGTTATGCTGCTTTGTGCAGAAATGTCTGTACTGATACATAAGCGCTCACAGAAAGTCTTTGGTTATGCTGCTTTGTGCAGAAATGTCTGTACTGATATATAAGTGTTCACAGAAAGTCTTTGGTTATGCTGCTTTGTACAGAGATGTCTGTACTGATACATAAGCGCTCACGGAAAGTCTTGGGATGCTTGTTTAATTCAGTGTTTCACATTTATTGGTTTCATAACAAAAGTCCTTTGACAAGCAGTGTTTCACATCTCCACAGACATTTTATTTTTATTAAATGTTATAGTTTTTTTGACAGACCCATTTAGTTCTGTTCTTGCCATTTTGCTATTACTGGCTCCTAAAAGGACATTAAACACAAATGTTTGGTGTTTTATGTTACTGCTGAGGTGTTAATAATTAAAAAGCATGAATGAGGCTGCTTGCCAATGAACTTTTTAACTCAGAACAGCTCTTATAGAAAGATAATTTGGGTTTCAGTTTATTACTACTTGAAATAATTGTTTTACTTACAACTACTGGTTGTTTCTAATGTAATATATATTTTATAAACAATAAAGTAATATAAATATAAAGGATAAAGTAATGATTTTTGTTATGAAATTGACCTGAAATGTGTTTACTGAATTAAGCAAGCTTACCAAGCCTTTCTGTGAGCGTTGTATCAGTATCTCTGTTTACATGCCTGGGTGCCTAAGAGATTGTATACAGTTGATTGTGTTTTTTTAGGAACGAATGGTCTGCCAGTAGCATCCATTACCTTGGCCCGTGGAGAAGGAGTTGTAGAGTTAAGAAGTCCAGAAATCACACATGTTCACATCAGTGCTCTATGCAAATCTTTTGTTGGTTGCTAAGGCAACGCCAAATCGGAATAGAAGGCGAAGAGTAAATACCCACTATCATTGAGTGCCTTTCTAAACCTGCCTCATTATTTCGGCTGTTATGAGCAATGAGACGAGATCGTGAAAACGGCAGGCGGCGTGTGTGCGAGCTTCTCGGTCTGCCGTCGCTCGCTCAGCAAAGCCGGCTTTCGGTCGGAGGGTCTGTGTGCACAGGGCCTTGAAGTGGGATGAAAACGGAGGTATGATAGACGCGAGTGTTTCTAAGTTGAGAGCCGGAGCCGAGTTGTCGAGGCTGCCTCTCTGATTTCCGCCGTCTTTGCATAAAGAGCTTCCCTGGTTACTCCATCCTCAGGGCATGGTGCTCTTTAGGAACACCGAATGATGGCTGCAGGAATAATTATCAAAAGAAAAAAGCTGTTCAGAAGGAAGCGTTCTTTTTTTACCACTTTTACTGTAGCAGTGATATTTATTGCAGCAAATGCAAATTTTCTAAATGATTATAAAGTCAAGAATGGATTCATTTATTTATCAGTGCTTCCAGGCTATTAACTTGCACGTAACGTGTTTTGTTCAGAATTTGGCTGAACCGATATCCTGTTTGTCTGCTACCTCGCGATACCATTTGAACGGGAGCTCTGTTTAAAGATAATTAAACCCCAATGAAAGCAAATTTACTTTATGATTTGAATGGAAATTCCGGCGGCGGCTCAGAATTGCCTAAATAAGCCCAGTGGCCTAGAAAGATTGAGTTTTGACATGATGAAGGTGCCGTTGGTGCAGTGGATTTATTTTTTATTTTTCGGCTGCTCCAGTGATCTCTCAGCGCTGTGAAAATCGACGTTGGCTGAATAATCCTCATGTGACCAAGATGTTTTAACGTGACGTGAAGGTGTTACGTCCAGGTGGCTGCATACCGATATGTGCAGTTATTTATCCAGAGGTTTGTCCGCGTTTGTAGTTTGCCATCATGTCTCCCATCTGACAAATGGTGACTCTCATCTGAGGATAATTGCTATCTAATAACAAATCCCCCCCTCCCACCCCTTACTCTGGTATTCCCAAGCCCAAGCAGCCCCCCACCCGGTCCAGCCAAGCTACCGGATCTGATTTTGTCAGGTGTTGGTGATGTTATAAGATCACCAAGGTTTGCTTCTCTCTGAAAAAAGGACAAACTGACTTGCAACACTTTTCTGGTCCACAGTCTCCTGCAAATTCCTGATTTTGGATCATGATGTCACAGCATGCCTCCAAATAACTAATGTTTGTTACGGCCTGTTCTTTAACTTTTAATGTTAGCAAGAGAGTTTGATAGCCGAGCTTCGTTCACTCCATTATAACTTAATGGGCCTCCTGCTTTATTTAGAGTTTGTTATTAGCGTTGAGGGCATAAACTGTTTCCCTTCATGACGTAACGCTGTTCCAAAGCAGTGTGTGAAATTACTTCCTGCTCAAAATATTTTCCCTTAACCCGTGAACTTTTGTAGCATTTGAATTCTCCTGCATTTAATTTTCACAGCAAACCGCAGCATCGGCTGCTTCAAACTCGAGTGTTCAGTTCTTTTAGTAGAATATTGGGAAAATGTCCTGCAGTCGTTTCAGATGTGAAGAATCGCAAATCAATTGTGAAGGAGTTCTATTGTAGATGCAGAGACTCTTGTGTATTTGTGGTACAGATCCATCCAGCACGATATGTGTTCTTTATTTTAAATCTGTTGGTTTGCAGGTTATTACCACATCAGAAAAGGGTCACCGTTTCACATTCCCGCAGCAGCCTTTACACCATGCGCTGTGTTGCTCTCGCAGGCTGTTCCTTTAAACGTTGCGAGCGGTTTGGCCGAGGATGTCGTGCTCCGTCGCGTCCCCATCCTCTGGCAGCATCATCCTAGGCCCCGTCTTCCTCAAAACTCTTCCCCCGGCCCTTGGTGAATCCAGAAAGCATCTCCCGAGTGTATTTTGAGAATTATTGATTGAATTCTTCACTTCATCTTTTCCCAGTTATAGATGTGTGTGGGAATGTTATCGAGAGAATATATCTCGGAAATGTAGATCTGCTTTTTTGTGATGTCAGTCGTCTTTGTCCTGTTTTCTTTTTGTTCTTCTCAGTTTTCTTTTTGTTTAATACTTTTTTTGGCCTTGAAAGTGACAATAGCGTGAGACATTAATTATGCTGACCACTCAGTCGATAATAATAATTGATACTTCATTGATCCCCGGAGTTAATTCTCTTTCCACCTCCCCCAGCTTGCTCTCCTTAGATGAGAGCAAGGTAGCCGCGAAGGGCAGCCACCCATAGCAACCCCTAAGGAGCAGGATAAGGGCCTTGCTGAGGGAGCCGTGGGGGGGGGGCGGCCTCTTTCTGATCACAGGCGCAGAGGCTTAGCTCACTCAGCCACATGGGGCCCCCAATCCATGAAGCTGCAGGGTTTATCTAATCCAGGAAGGGACAGTGTAACTGCTGGGCATTTTTACAGAGAAACGCCGCATGGTGGGGCTGTGTTTATGGTCGCGGTGAACAAATGGGGGGGTGGGGGTGTCAGGGTGACCGAGATTTGAGTGCGTGGAGATCAAAAGACTTTCTGCTGCTCGGAATGAAGGTGCAGGTCAGGGTGAACTTAGAAAGCAGTATTTCACTCGTGAGGGACGGAAACTCGTAAATCGCCGTAATCGGGCGTCCTTCTGTCCTACCGTCATCCTCTCCTTGGCTAACCTTCATCTTCATTGCGCATTCAGACCCAGCTTGGTGCCTCCGCAGAAGATCCTTCTGCAGGCCCTGCATGGAAGCGTACTGTGCGTTTAGTCTGAGCTGACGGCAATGCGTAACTCACCGTGGAGAGGCAGACGGCATCCCGCAAAGACCCACAATCAGGCTTCCTGATGCTCTTAATAGCAATATACAGTGCTCACAGACAGTCTTGGGATGCTTGCTTAATGTAGTAAAACTACTTATTGGTTTCATAACTAAAATCGTTAACACTTTACTTAAAACTGTCATCTGTAATGCATTATTGATACCAGAATAATGGTCGATATAAAACTTAATGAAGGATTACAGCATCTTCTATTGACAGTCATAAGGAATTATATTGTTAATTATAATATTTCATAAGCTCCAGTGTAGCACTATAGATACCTTATAATGCATTATAATAGTCAGTATAAGCTTTATAGTGCATTATAGATGAAAGCTTCATAAAGCATTCATAATACATAATAAACATGGCTATAATATGTTCTGCCCTTTTATAAATATTGATTGTCATCTTTATAATGTTTTATGAATGCATTCCAGTATGTTTTGAATGTGTTCATAGATTCTTAGACATGACATTCATAGAAACTGTTACCCAAATATCATTACTTTATTTACAGATAATATATACAACATTACAAGCAACCAGTAGTTTTACTCATTGTGAATAGTAATACATTTGAAAACTAAATTATATTTCTATAAGAGCTGTTCTGAGTTAAAAAGTCCATTGACAAACAGTCTCATTGGGTGCTTTTTAATTAGTAGATTTTGCAATAACATAAAACACCAAAAATTTGTGTTTGGTCTCCCTATGGGAGCCAATCACTGCTACTGCAGTTAAGAGCGAAGTGGCAAGAATAGAACTGAATGAGTCAGTCAACATTATGACACTTAAATATGAAACGTCTCGGCATAAGATATGTGCAGATATGTTAAGCATTGCTGTCCAATGGACTTTTGCTATGAAACCAATAAGTTTGAAAGGCAAACTTCAAAAGTTATTTCCCAGGAATGCAGGGAGAGCAAAGTCAAACATAGTGAAGCGTGTTCCAGTGCGTGTTCAAAGCATGTTCCAGTGCCTTTGTATGTTCTAATGCATGTATGTAGCTGCTTGGTTTTTCGTCACAGTTCTGCGTGATATTCAGATGGTGCTAATCTACAGGAAAATCAAGAACATGAAAAATATGCAGGACGTATACGGCCCAGCTGCGGTGTGCGCTTGTCATTGGAATGAAGCTTTAATTGGAATGAACGTCATCTGGGAAGGTCTGGCACATTAGTGGCGAAGGATTTGAAGGATTTGGACGGTAAGCATTGGCTCTGTTGTGGGAGCATCCAAGAGCGTCAAAGGCTAGTTTCTATCACGGGCTTTTCGTATACAGGCTGGCTTTGCTTGGCAGGTAGGAGGCACGGATGTGTCACATTCATCCAGGGAGCACGGTGTTGGAGCAAATGGCCTTTTTAACCTGAAAGTAGTCTGCTCAAGTCCCAGAAATGGTCACGTTGTCCCCTTGAGTCAGATACATGAATTGCCACAGTAAAATGTCCGTCTCTATGCAATAAATAGTTTTTCCCCCCTAAAAAGTTAGGGGAAATTATCTGTCAAGTGCCAATTATTATAATGAAACCATCACTATGTACCATAAAGATCAACGCTTTCGATGCGTAATGGCCCTGGAAAGATACAGAGTGTGGTTCCAGCAGAGGACATTTGGGGTGGCTTTGTAAAGACTGTCGGACACACTTTGCGGGGAATTTACCTCGGGGCTGTAAATTCCATTAGAGGTGATGGCCGGCGGGGCTGGCAGCCGGGCAGTTTGGGGCGTAATGTCACCAATAATGGGAGCTTGTCAGGTGGTTTGAAGAGCACGAAAAGCAGCGACGGTCCGACTTTCAGCCGGTGCACCTCGGCCCTCGGGCGGCGTGTCAGTCTGCTCCATCACTTTCTTTTCTAAATGCCTCACAAGGGCCACTTGCGTCACGCTGCTTTTTATATACGACCCTTATGCGAGTTGTTTTGCGAAATACTGCTTGGCTCGCCTTCTGTTGGGTGCCTCAAGTACCTGTACTCAAGGGTACGTTTGCAGTGCTGCTCTTCGAATTAACGTTCCCGAATCTCCGAGGGCGGCTTCCGTAGACGGATCTCATGAGTAACCTTATCCAGCTTTTGCTATTTGTAAGAACATTCTGGATAATGACACTGAACTCATATTGAAAACTAAATTAAATGGGCACCTTCTAAGGAGATTTATATCTGACTGCTGCAGTATCATTTGTAAGACGTTCAGAAATATCGCATTCTCTGTATCTCTAATACTGCATCTATTGCACTGAGAAATGCAGTATGTTTGCGAGCATGTTGCTAATAGATTTTCACAAAACAACTGGGGAGGAAGTAATATGGCCAAAACCTTTTTTTTTTTCTTTTTTTTTTTAAAGAAATGCTTGAGGATCACAGACATAACAGGAAGTCATTCCTTTATAATAGTTCGATTTTATTTTTGATGCCATAATTTAGAATTTTACTATTATTAAAGTTCATCATAATTGACTTGGTAAATCTGTTTTCTGTTCGTAGAGATCAGGCCCTTTTAAAAAAAAAAAAAAAACGGGGGTGAAGCCCTTTGATAAAAGTGCGTTCAGCGCCCCCATGTCTGCGTGCATGTCTGTAAGGCTGCTGCAGTGAGTGAGGGAGGCAGTTTGTGAAATACATCTTCATTTTGCAACAAAAAAAAAAGCCTTGTTTACTCAGCTGAAAACGGCCACGTAGCTCTCTGGTCATCTGCCTGGGGGGCCTTTAATGTTTTCACTTGTGTCAGGCTGTATGGATCCGGCCCCTTTCCTGTAAGCCGGGTCCCTCTCCTCCAGTGACCAGCACAGTTTAAAGTCAACAGTCAGTCGTATGTGTCAGTAAACACACCGTATCCGGTAGACTCTGTCAGGCCTTTTGGGGAAACCTCCCGCGGTGGGGTGCCGTATACCAAACTGAGTTGGAATGAATAGATTTAATAAATACATACATCTTTGGGTGACAGACACAGCCATTCGGAGGGTCTGCGCCTGTCCAGGCTAGGATTAGCGGTTGGAAGATGGATGATCTCTTGGAGAACCACGGTATTGAACGGCAGGTCATTGTATGCTTCATTTCAGAAATGTTTGTTTTTAAGCTAAATGACAAACTAAGTGCACTATATTAGGACTTAATCCTTGGCGAAATGCACTTAGCTCTCGGTTCAGGGTCTTTTCAGCCGAACCCACCGAACCCCCTGCACGATTCTCTGTGACTCCATAAGGTTTGTTTGAGAAATGGCAATATTGCAGTTTATTGTCTGAGATTCAGCTGCCCGCAGGACAAATAAAATGGACAAAACTGAGCTGCAGTGAACTGTGTGATCTTGTGTAGCACTGATACATTTGGTATCTAGTTTCTGCTCTTCGGTCCTGGCAATAAATACCCTCCCCCCCATGCAGCAATATATTTGAGGGAAATTTGTAATTACTGGGAGCAATTTATTTTTCATACATAATTATTCAGTGGGTCTGGCTTTAAATCCCGCATAATGAAACCTTTACAGTGATAAAATACATTGTTTTAATTAAAATATTGATGTGTTTAATTGGTCCCCAGGTGACGCTTCATAATTCAGTGAATTCTTCCACTAAGGTGTTTATAGAATATTAAAGGTAACACTGCATGTGATGTAGTAAATACTTACATATGCACAGAGGACGCCTAAATTCTCGTATAACAAAGACAAATTTGCATGTGAATACTGCATAACTGAATGCTGAGAATTTCTGCATGCATTTTTGGCCGCCTTTTGCTCAGAAGTGCAGTGTTTGCCCAGTGCACACCCTGTACCTATGGAAATCTTGCCCTCCACTACTGGAAGGGTCCTTCAGTGATTTGTAGGGGATTATTATGTTCTGTGCCCCCAGGAAAGTGATTCTTAAGGAGAATAAAGGACCGTGAACCGTATTGTGAAAAGCCAGGCGCAGTCAGCCTCGATAACTCGGGTGCTACAGCTACCTGAGCCTCAGATATTAATGGCACATTCTAGGCAGAGGCTTGTCTTTCGCCCAGTGAACTGGGACAGGAAACGGAGCAGACTGGTAGCATGTGGTTCTGTGTCTCAGAAATGTCATCCTGGCATGAAGCTGGCATGGACATTGGCATGACGGGAGAAGGTGACACAGGATAAATTATCGACAGCAGGAGCAAATGAGGCGAGGGGGCATTGGACACGCCCACTGATAGCTCCATTTTAGTTTTGAGCGAGAGGGGCGGCTGTAAAGAAAGACTAGATACGTCAACGCGAAGCTGACCATCGATTCCCAGGGTGGGGGCGCAACTTCCTGTATCCGCCAGCAGCATTTCTGACAGCTTCATTTTGTATGACATCTTTTTTGATGATGTCATTTTATTAATGGACAGCGGCCTTTTTATTTCTGGCTTCAGGCCAAAGAGTATACAGCTTTATATTAAATCAGTATTGAATTTCCTTCCTGTAGGCACCCATGTAAGTAGCTATGAAGGTGAGCTTATATAGTGGATATTCAGAATCAATTCTTTAACATGCATGCAAAGTGTTTTTACTCTTAACATGCTTGTTCATGTGGACGGTGATGCAGAATGAGCAGCGGTGCAGGCAATCACTGCCAGTAGTCGAATAACTTTGTAGATTCCCGCCAAAGCAAGAAATATCAGTGCAGGAAATAGTTTTCTCCTCCTTTCCCAGTTAAACAGAAGTTAAAGCAGTAAGTGTAAATGACACATTCTTATATAAAAAAACAAGTAACAGGTAAAAATAGATAGCACCAGGGAATCTTTGGTTGTTGTTTTTTAAATTACGCAATGTGGTTTAAAAATACTAGACTCTGCAATGCCAGCAAAGCTAAAGACAATCGTTTGCCAATAATTGTAAAGGCAAAAGTTTGATTTTAAAGTTAATCTGTGGAGTTAATTCACTGTAAACTAAATTCGATCCGTTGTCAGCCTGAAAAAATTTTTTTGGCGCGTACAGATTCCTGTTTTGATAACTGCTTATCTAGCAGGCAAAATGAATCTTTGACTCGCGTGCAGTGATATATATATATATACATACACACACACACACACACACACACACACACTGACTTTCTTAATTTGGTCAAGAAGGAGATTCCTCTTTTAAAGCAGAATGGTCTGTTGCATTTCATACGAGACGTTGGTGCAGTTGGAGGTGACCTTGTATTCCTCATGGTCTGGCTTCTGTATAAATATTCCCTGAAAAGCACTTCACCATAAATAAAGGAGACATTGAGCTGCTCACTCCGATGAAAAGAAAAATAAATTATCAAATCCTGTCAAGATCAGTTGAATTTGACGACGCAAGCCTTACAAATGAGATGAGGCCTTGTCCTACTATTTAAAATTTTTTTTTTTGCTGTCCTTCTTGAAAGAGTCGATTGGTCTTCTAAGAAGGGACACGTGTTTTTGAGATGAATTTTAACATTTGAGCAAATAACACTCGTAAATAACCCTTAGACCTTGCTGCACAGACCATGTATGGACGAGGCACCGTTAAACACTGCTTTGGGACGCACTGGCCTCTCTGACTGTCATAGGGGAGACTCTCGCTCTGTTGGTATTCAGTTACTGTCTGACGGAAAGCCGTTACTTTAATTCAGTGGGTGTAACTGCCAGTCAAGGAAGATCATTAACCCCCCCCCCCCGTGGATTTTAGTATTAGTAGTTTGATATCAGATCCATCATTCCAGCTTCTCCCTATGCGATCAGTAATGTGCGGCCCTATGTGGACATTTGCTCCATCTATATACTTTAGCTGTGAAACACAAATCTGCTTCTGTTTGCTTTGAAAGCTGCCTGTCGCAGCCACACATTATCTGGCGTCCTTGACTAGAAATAGATTTTTTTTCAGTAAGCGGGGGCATGTCGGCGTGCGCGCGGCTCAGGTACGGCGCGGGTATCAGTTGCCATCAGTTGGCGGTACGGCTCGGTTCTCGGCGGCAGTGGAAAAGCGGCGTAAAATACTGCAGGATCCCTTTTGTTTTTGGAGGATAAACTGGTACCAGCAATCACTGTTGAGGAACCCGCTTTCAAATATTAGCTAGGCAATGTGAGTTTAGGAATTTGTCATGAACGACGTCTTACAAATTCTTTGTGCAAGCCAGTGTTGGTCACACCATAATGGGATGATGCACTGCATACTGAAATTCCTGTTTTGAATTCTGATTGCAGATACATTTTCATATTCATTTAGTGCGGATTTATTACAGTGTTTTTCAACCCAGTCCTCAGGGACCCACAGTCAGTCCATGTTTTTGCTCCCCCTAGGACCGGATCGGGAAATACTGGACTCTAGAGGCTTATTTAATTGCCTAAGGGCATCGGAACCAGAGGGGACGTCTACCCCCAGTATTTAATTTGGCTTCATTGCCCTCCCCCCCCACCACCAATAAATGGACTTATGCATTTAAATGACTGAGTCATGTATCTCCAATATCAAACTCTCTTATATGCCCTTGTACCTAAAATGTACCTAAATAAGCTCCATGTTTAATTGAAAATGCAGCCTGCTGGTAAGACTGACCATCCCAAAAAGGGGATTTATAAGGCTCCTTAAACACAGTGCTCAAAGAGAATATCCTGGCATTTCCCATCGCATTTGAGAGTGGGAGGTGTCTCTGGGGCTCCATGCTGGGCCCCAACGTGCAGAAGAAGCTCAGTAAGGATCGCGGGCTCGTCTGCCATTTCCGGGACCTTTGTTCTGGGGTCTGTTCACCGCCATCAGAGCCCGGTTCGGCTCGTTCAGCTGCTGCTCGTAACCCATCTACCAAAGAAAGCGCACTGCTCCCATCACGATCAGCTTTAATTGCTGACTGTGGCTCCACTACCTTTTCACATTGTACCATGTACACCCATAAAAGCAGCTCTGCTCTGAAGCAGGGAAACGCATCACTAGTGCTGCACACAGGATGCTGGGATGGTCTCGAATTTACCGTAAAATCGCACGCTGTGGAGCAATCACGCAGTTTATTTTTTTTTAATCGTACTTCTCAAAGTTTGCGAACGTCTCTGTGAATATCCTTAGACTCTCTGAGAGTGAGAAGTGAGGTGCAGCTCCACGGCGGTGTGCCGGGCAGCGCCCAAACATGTAGGCTGCCCAATTTGCGCGGGTGGACAGGTGCGGCTCGATTCGGGCAAAACAGCAACGCCTCTGCGCTATTTCCCGAATTGGGTTCCCAGCACGTGTGGGTCTTCACTGTTAATACGCCAAAGGTAGTATGGCCGGTAGCCGTTTTTCAGATGAGTCTGAACATTTGAACAAAACTCATGCAGAGGTTTTTTTTCTCCCTACATGGAAGTTTTTGGTTCCTCTCCTCCGTTGTCGGCTTTCTTTCTTTCTTTCCTTCTTTCTTTCTTTCTTCCCTTTCCACTGTTTTTGTATTAGTCTGACTTAATGATGTTGTACCACAGCACTCCCATGTAAAGCACTTTGGGATAACTGTATTGTGAAAGGAGCTAAATAAAAATGAACTGAATTGAACAAATTGACTTTTTAGGGACAGGTTGTGTCATGGCAGCTCTCATCCGTGTTCCTTGTTGTGCTGCATTCTCTCAGGCCGTCACCACATCCAGGACAGAAGGCAAAGAAACGCATTAGGAAACACTCCTTACTTGAGGACGTCTTATTTAGCCCGTTCCTACATAGCTGCCCATGCCGCAGCATGACACTCTCTGTAGAAGGTCATGGACCTGAGCCGAACTGCTCCTATGACCATTAGCCTCTTGACATCAATAAGCTGGCCTCATTTGATGAGGTCATCAGAAAGAGTCAGAAGAGCGATAAGTACTATATAGCGCTGCGCATTCAAAGCAACCGAAGAACTGTCTCTTCTGTAATACGCCTTTATAATGGTGATTGTTAAAAGCCTTTTAGTCATTTAACCATTGAAAGCCTTTTAAAATTATGATTTGGTAATAGTCTTTTGCTCAGTCTAAGCAGATCTGGTATTTGAGTGATGTTTACTACAAAATATTGATCAGCAGTTCTTAAGGCTTTAATTAGAAAAGAATATATTGTCCTTGAAGTTTATTTTTTATCTCTCTAATGGCCGCTTGCACTTAGCACAACAGTCTGTCTGGAGTTTTCCTTTTTTGTGGTGCACATACACCTCTGTCTTGGGAAGACTGCCTTTCATTAGACATAGCGGTAGCTCGTGCTGTTATACTCGGATGCTTTTAAAGCTTAAAATGTCGTGCTGTGAGTGTTAATGGTGTTCTTTAGTGGTCGAAATGTAAATGTTCGGTATAATGTAGGCGATAAAACTGCTTACAGCAGCAAGTATTAATCCTCAGATTGACAATGAACCATCTGAAGGCCTTTGCAAAGAGGTGGACAGGCCATTGTTCTGTAATTAAGTTTTGAAGACGTGCCGTTGAACCATTAGTGTTCAGTCCTGAAGTCAGTCAGCCTACAAGTTTGTCTTCACAGATGTGCGGCCTCCCTGACGTTAAAATATGACGTTAACATTTAAATGCAACGGAACAATGGCATCGATTGAGCATCATTACACAAACAGTGAAACTGTTGCGTGTATTCCGGGAAAATTTCATACGTTCAAGAAGCTTTTCTCCCATGTTCAGATCCTGCCTGACTAAAACCTGTAGCGTTACAGCATCGCTTGTTGGAAAAAATACGAATTTGTAGAAGTATAACACGAAGATTGTTGAAGAGCTAATCATCAGTCGGATAGACCGGTTACGGGGCCCTATGGCCTGTTACTGTTCAGAACGTTTAAGGTAAATTTTTTCATTGTTAATTATTGATATTGGGGACAGTGTGTGGCTTAGTGGGATAAGCCTCTGTGCCTATGATCAGAAAGTTGCTGGTTTGAGCCCGACCTCACCATGTCTGCGAGTCCTTGAGCGAGGCCCTTAACCCCCAGCTCCCTGGGCGCCGCTACAGGTGGCTGCTCTTCATGGCCAGCTCACTCTCACCATCAGTGTATAGAGAACCGTCCCATGGTGATCAATAGAGTGTCAATCAACTCAGTTCAAACTCAAAACCATTAAACTCTGCAGTTCCGTACTAGGTACGTGATTGTGACTCAGTGGTTGGAAGGATGGGAACCATAAGATGATTCATGTTAATTGTAAAAGACCACACTTGTATCAGATTTTATTAGTAATAGTAGCAGAAAGAGCGGTGATGGTGGTGCTGGTATTGGTTGGAGGAGCATTAGGAGTCAGTAGTGGTTCCTGTGTTGGCTTTTACTCATGCTGCGGTGTGAACTCATTGAAAGAAGCCCAAGTAGTACTCGTGCAAGAAGTACTCGTACTCAAAAAAGGATCTTCCAAGTTTGGGGGTGGGGGGCAAAAAAAATCCTCCTCCTGCACATTGACTAGCAGACTTTTCTTTTGGTCGCTGGATCTTCCGAACCATCATGTGTCCGTTTAGTTTTGGTTTGCACTACGTCTCTCCCTGACACTCTGGAGTCATTTGGCAGCGGCATGGACTGACTGGACATATTAGCGTGTTCCTCCCGCTAGTGCTGCACCGAGCGCCGGCACGTTTATCCAACCGCGGCCTGCTCTGACGTTCACAAACACGCCGTGCGGAGTCCCACCCGAGCAGGTCTTCTTGTTCGGTTCCTCTCTGCTCTGATGCCAGCGAGTCCCTCCTTCCCCACGGCCCCCGCAGAAGCAGCTGCATGTACACATTTCTGTTTGAATGTGTTAACATTAATTATGTTTGTCCTTTAAAGAGGGCAAGAAAAGCTACACTTGGTGTTGCCTTTTTATCCCCCTGAGAAACAGACTCTTCTGTGTGGAGTGCAGCTTGTTCGGTTGATTTAAGCTCCTGCCCGACTCCCTCGTGTGTTTATATTACCTTGAATAAAATCGGTTATGCATGAGGACTCGCAGCGGGGGCGCCTTGGGGGGGAGACTGTGTGGTGAGATGTGGGAATGGGTGTAATGAGGAGAGTGGGGCCCCTTTCGTCATGCTGCCCCATCCCTGGGGGGCCTGAGATCAGCTCTGGCCCTAACCCCACTTCACTCCATACTCCCAACCCCTCCACCCCGCCGACTTGGGTCAGTACAGAAAGGTTCTAACGTCTCACCTTTTTGATCTCCTACGCCAGCAAAGTAAAGGTTCTTCTGGCGAGTCGGACGAAGAGGAGGTGGTGGCTTTTCTGGGGGGCGACGACGACAGCAGCGGGGAGGAATTCGACCCCAGCACCCTCCCCGACCCAGACAAGTATGCAGACCCCGAGCGGAACGACGACAGCAGGTGAGAGCGAAGTTTGGCCTAGAAAAAGCTGCCCGTCTATCCATTTGTCTGTGTACTAATATTGACTATTGGACTATTTGTTGCGCGAAATGGAGACCCGTGTGATCACACACAGGGCTGCAGGTAGACCATGTAAAGACCACACAAGCCACTCTTCTTTGGCGTTCCGGAATCCACAGCTTTACGCCCATAAGTGGCAACCCCATTAACCACAGAAACTGCCGAGCTTGGGAATAATTGGTGGCGTGTTTAAGCCCTAAAGCTGGTCAGATGTTGAGAAACAATATCCAGACACCTGCACTGACGTGAGGAGGAGCAGGAGGAGGACTGATGACCAAGGATAATTTCGCGTGTCACGGCCAGTGACACAGAGCCGTATCTGCTGTGTGATGGATTAGCATCAAGAGGGCAGAAGCACTGCACAGCCTTTATTGTCTTCTGTAAAATAATATGTTTAGTATAACTAATTGAATTGTTACATTATGTATCTGTGAAAGCATTAATTAATAGTACCCAGATGGGCCAATTCAAAATTAGATTTTAGTTGCCTTTTCCAAGTAACAATTATGTCATTTCTATATCATCACAATTAACACCAAGAAATGACCAAACATATTTTCTTTTGAGCGGTGACTGAGAATCCCAGTCAGCCTGTGAACTGAGCCCAGTATCTTACTGAAATGTGACTTTTTGGACTGAAATATGCTTAAGGAGATCAGACATTTGAGAGGCGAGGCAGCCTTTTCCACAAGGAACCAGTGGGTATCACTGCTGTTACTAGCTGTTTTACCCAGGATTCCATGGGGTGGCGCAAACTTTGGTTGTGTCCTCTGCATTCATTGGAGCCCCTCGGGGATTAATTCCCCACTGGGCAGCCAGTCGGCACCTGAGGGCGGTGCCAGAACGACACAGCACTTCCTGTTTTGGTGTGATTTCAGTGAGTACCACCCTAACATGTAGGCTGCCTTTAACTGGGAGGCGTTTCACTCAAAGCAGAACACGGCAGTTCTGAAGGTGCTAAAACAACAACGCGCAGCGCTGTCAGACCCGTACACAAAATGCACGGTAGTACTGGTCACCCATCTCAGATTAATCCGCGCGAGAAGACGGCGCTTTTCCTCACCTGCCACTGACGAGCATTCAGCCGTGGTGGACGTCTGTTTTATTTAAGATTACCTGTGAGACGGTAAAAGTAACAGCTGATTCACACCAGTACACACCCTGAGATTCGGTGTTTGCTACAGAGGCACGGAAAGCGGGGAAACATTTCCTGTCTTGTTCGCAAACTTTGAATCATCCATCTGGTATTTTTCCACCATAGCTCTTTCATCTCCGATGTCCACTTTGTGCACAGAATTGGCACTGTGTTGTTGATTTTTCTTTCCCAGTTTGTACTAATTGTCCCTTTATGGGGCTGTATTTTTAGTGCTGTATACGTTTTGAAATAAAAATCTCCCTTTCCAGTCTCAGCCAGCTGGTGCAAGTGTTGGGAAAGTAGCACTTTGGTCCAGTCGGATTCTCAATTTCTTGCCGCTTTTTAAGATATATTTTATGTTTTTGTACTGCTGGGCCATCTAAGGCTGGGTATTGTAATTTAAGAAAGCAGTGAGAGGTTCCGCGAATGGATACATAACCAGAAAATGCTGAATCCGGACAGAAATGCCGACCATGTCCGTGTTATTTATCAAGGCAGCTTTGTGCATTTCATGCTTATACTCTGTGACTTCTCTTTGGGGGGGGTGGTGGTTCTGCGACTCCTGGGACTTATTTATCATGCTGCCGCATAGCGCCCCCCCCCCCCCCCGTGCCTATCGTTATTGAAAATCTGGCGGCAGAGCTCGTTGAGAGGAGTTATTGCGCGGCTGAGGGAAGGATTCATTCGCACGGGCCTGATGTAGAACATCGGTCACGTCACGCGTGGAGGACGGTCCATAAAACGTATAATTACTGGCGGGGATTTAGAGCGGCGTTAGGGGGCAGAGCGGGCCTGTGACCTCGCCGTGCCGGCTCTTAATGGCAGTGCCGTGCACTTTATCGCTCGCACTCTCGCTCTCTCTCTCTCTGAGGCTGACAGAGGCAGACAGGCACCCTGCCTTACTGTGTAGTACCCTCCTGCAGCATGACTGTACGGTCTGCATGCGGGATGGACAGGGACGCTTTAAATCGGGCCGTCGCATCCGGTTGCCGTGCCGACCATCAGCCCCCTCACCCCCTGTCTTGTTTCATAACAGTCTCTCGTGCCCCCCCCCCGTTGTTCGTGTCCCGCTGGCGCTCCATCACACTCCTTTATTGCTCCTCTGCTGCCATCGCATTTCCTGGCTTTATAGCCCTAAGGCACAGCCTGAGGAGCCAGTCCCTCCGCCCCCCCATGCGAATTGCCCCTCTTTCTCCAGACTGAGTGCCCACATACACACAGATGACTCAGGAGCCCTGCGTTCGGGCCGCTGCTCCCAGATCCTCCTCAGTTGACAGGTCTCTTTGCATTTGTCAGGTTAAAGTGACTGCGTTTACGTCTTCTTGTCCTGCCCTCCTGTCTTCCCACTTTCCTATTTTCCCATCTTTCCACCTTCCTGTCTTCCCACCTTCCTTCCTATTTTCCCATCTTCCTCCCTTCCCATCTTCCGATCGTCCCATTTTCTTGCCTTCCCATCTTCCCTCCTTTCTGTCCTCCCGTCTTCCTGCCTTCTTTCGTGTCCTGCTGCGGGACCTCAGGACGGTACTGAGGTATGGAATGGTAGTGTTTATAATGCAGGGATTTATGAGCTCCAGTCAGACAGTGGAGTATTTTCGGCTAACAGGTAATGTAGCGGCATGTCTGTGATAGCGCCTCGGGGTGCACGCCAGCTGTGAGGTCACCAGAGGGCGTTCAAAGAGAGAAAACACCGTGTGTTCCCCAGAGGGGCTCTTACAAGTTAAATGTAGCCTGCATATCTGTGCCTGTTTGGTGTCGTCCACTTAGCTTCAGAATGTCTGTGAAACACATGTGATGGCTTTGCTATGGACGCCTCATGTCACCCGTGGCTGACTGGTGACCGCACCCTGACTGACAGGCCTTTCGGTCTGCTGGTCCTCTTGCCCTGAATAAAACTTTATTTTTCTTTGATTGGGTCATTAAAGATGAAGCACGCAGCGCTTCAAATCTCATTAAACCGAAAATTTTTCAGGCGTAAATGAAACGGTTTTGCGTTAGCGATCTTTCACATGGTGCTCATTGTCACTGGAAGATACAGAGAGTCTCCAAATGTCTCCACGAGAACCCGGTCGGAATGGTGTTTTGATAAAATGATGTTTTATCATGGTGCTTTCATGCACGTGGCCCTGGTCTTGCAAGGTCTAAGCAGTGCTTCAGCCGAAGACAAGCAGAGCGTTGGCTTTCATTACATCAGTCACAGGCCGGCTGTGTGCGGCTGCAGCATTTACTTGGAAATCCAAGGTCTATCCTGAGTTTCTTGCCCTATCGTTTTCATGCCCTATCGTTTTCTTGGTCCTGATTTCCCCATGGCAGATCAGATCTGACTCTTCACTGTCTGGTGTCTTGAGACGTCTAGGTTCTAATCAGCCATTGCCAGTCAACCATAGTACTTATTCAACAGAGAACAATTTATAAAACAAATCGGCCTTGTGGATGGTCACTTCATGACCTTAAAACCCATTCTAAGTCAGTTAACTGACTAGTCTTGACTTGACTTTCTTCAGTGCTGAAGGCGACATGGAGAACTTCAAACTAAACTCCTTTTTTCTCTGCATACCCCAAGCGTATTTCCATGTGCTAAGTCATAGCTGCTAATGACATCAAGCAGTTTGTGTCAGATTCACAGTTGACTGTATTTCTGTAAATATCTTTCTGCTGGGGTTATGCTGCACCGTGCAGGCTGTTGGCATCACCATGGGGCAACTGGTCAAATTCAGACATTAAAAGCGTTTAATGAAAGGGTGGATCCCCCCTCCAACAGGCATGCGATTTAAAGCTATCTTTTGGCAGCCAGACTCTTGGGACTTTCTTCTGGTGCCCTGAGGTTCTGTTGTCACCATTGTATCGGGTTTCTGCTTCAGCCAATCACCTGGCAAACGAGCGTAAAGCAGTTTCTTCATATCACAGTTATCGCAGTTTTGGCCGGGATGTGCCTCTCCGGCCTACATCGATGAAAAGTGTATAAGATAAATATCCCCCCGCCTTTGGGGGCCAAACCCTTTGCCTCATTTCCTGCCACCGCTATTGCTCTCACGGGGGGTGGCGGGGAGGCAGCCATGCGTTGAGCGCCTCCATTCACGATGGCGCGACTGATAATCATTCTTCGGGTATGGCGTCTCGAGCCGGTAAGAGGGACCAGCGCCGCTCTGGTTATTAAGATCACGACATAAACCGTAGTTCAGGAAATGTTATCTGCAAACCAATTTGCATATATTGAGCAAAGGCTTGCTTTTTAATTACTTTAAGCAAATACGCCATAACTAAGTTTTTATAAATGGACTGGAAGATTTCACAGCAATGAGTAACAAGTACATCAGTTACACTGAGGACGGAATGCTTGTAGTAATAATATGGAAGTTTTGTAATGACACATTTAATATCTAATGGATAAACCACATTGAGGTTTGCGGTTATACGAAAATCACAACTAGGAGTTGATTATCTTCATATAACTACGCGCCTCAAAGTGCTTTATTCCGCTATTACCACAGCTAACAAACAGAAAATAAGTAATAAACTAGTCACAGTTCATTTTTCAGAAGAAAATTATTTGAGTCCGCATTTAATAATGTCCCAATGCTCTCTTAAAAGTATAATCCCTGTAAGGATAGAACGCCCGGTCAGGATGCTCCGTGGGAGCGGCAAGTCCGTTAAGTTACCACAGAAACCATCAGCGGACATGCGCTTGCCTTTAGAAAATTATGCTGATACGAGTCACTGATTAGATCTGAGTAAAAAGTCACACAGGTTTTTATATGTATTAAAATATTTAATAAAACATTAAAATGCATTAATATATAATTGTTAGGCTGCCAGATCTACCCGTGTGGTTGCAAGGAAGTAATCAGCACCCACATGATATTTGCCAAAGCTGTGGTATAAGTGAATTTAACCCATTTTGAACCACTTTCTGAAAAGTGCTATTCTATTAAGGACAAATTGTCCTTATGGTTGCATTTATAGAGCTTGTATCACTCATGTTTCTGTTTTTTTCCATCATGACTTCCCGCTGTAATCCCTCTGACTAGCTGATGTGATACTTGTCTTCGGAATTCCTTTTCGCTACAGCTTTAACGTAAGCAGAGATCTGCTTTGAAATAATGGTGCCGTATTCTCCCGTGAAGCTTAATGTGCCACTAACATTCTTTGACGTCTTTTAAGAAATTGATGTTCTTCAGCTGTCAGTCAGAATGGTAGATGCTGCTGCAGTCACAGCTGAACTAATTAATGACATTAAGACGCGTGAAGTATGTGCCCCATGGCGGGGACATCACAGTGCAGCAGAAGAGGAGTATTAAGGCAAATGGAGGTCATCGCACAGGAAATATGCCTGCGTTTAGATTCTTCACGCTGTTGCTTTTTTGATTGCTGCTTGTGTCCATTGTGGTCTTATTGACCCTGTTCACACTTGGTTTTAAAATGCATCTTGGACGGTCAGATCACACGTAGACAGCATTAAATACAAGTGTAAACCAAGACGCATCACCATCCAATCACTCACACAGCTTGCTGAGGTGGTCTGGGAAGCATTTGACCACTTATGTTTTGTAGTGTAAAAGCTAATGTGTCCTGGACGCGTCCACAACAAGGACGTCAGAATACCTGTGCATGCGGTAATAATGAAATCTGAATGCAAGTGTTCAGTGGATGTCTTAGAGACACGTAATGACACTGCGGTAAACGGCGACGTGTCTCAGCTGTCCGCATATGATCCACTCAGTCAAGACGCATCTTAAAGTAGTAAACGGGCCCAATGTCTCCTTGTTTTTGAAGAGGAATCAGATATTATATTAGTACTCTTTGAGTCTGGTATTCAAGGCCGCCGGTCGCCTATCATGGGAGAAGTGAAATAACGCATTACGAACATGCAGCTTTCTAGAAGCCGACTAGACATAAGTGCAACTCGCCTGAGCTTCCAGTGACTGTCCGGGTACGAGTGTAAGCAGAACTGGAGCAAGAGCGACACAACGAAGTAAGAAGCTCATGAGACTGCTGTTCACATCAGCAGACGACGTGCAAAGCGAAGATCATTCCGCTAAAAGAAGGGAGTATAAACCCGGGTCACATTTCAGATCAGTACTGCGTTCCCGCTCACGATGCCTCAAATTCTGCATAGAATTTGCAGAGCAGGATCTTCAGTCATATCAAGTCTTTGTCTCAGCTCATTATCGCCAATTGGTATCACACTGATTTAAATTTTGACCTCAGATCTGTCTCCCCTTCTCCGCCATCATTTCTCAGGACTGTATTGCGGTTTATCAGACCGCACGTGGTTTGAATGTGTTTTTCTGTAGTGATGTCATTACCACAGATCTAGAAGAGCTTTGCTGACTTCCTGTTCCTCATCTGCATCTCTTAGTCTCTGTGCTGAAGTAATATTACCAGAATGTGCTGCAGCTTGGTATGTCTTTGTATTGTTTTTTTTAGCTCGTGCATTATTTGACGATGCTTGATTTTTGTGGAAATGGAATATAGTTACTATTCAGAGAGTTAGCTCTGATATGCATTTTGGTTAAGAATGTTTTCCTAACCCCAACAACCCTGCCCTCAGCCCACTCCAAATACATCAAAATCTGTCCTTTTATCCATGGCAATGGAGTGTTGAATATTTTTATACATGACTCTGTATATGATGGGGTGCTGATTCGTTACCGAACAAAGCACAACTCCTTTCAATATATTTAGCATCTTTAAATGGTGACCATTTTGGGAATTACCTGAAAATGTAATAAAGGTGATAAGTAGGAACTAAAGCTGGATTGGGAGATGGAGAACAAAGTATAAAGGAGCTGCAAGCCCACGTAAGGCTGTTAAAGCAACAATAAAATATTCTTTTGCTTTTTGAACACTGAGATTTTCTTAGTTGGGGGCAAACTTCACTGATGACGCCTGTTCAACTTGCTGATATTTTATGAGGAACGATGGCAACTGTGACATTGGCAGCGGGCGAGGAGCTGGCATCGTAGATGGGCGTTCAGAAGGCTGGTACTCAGTCCACCCTGACAGCGGAGCCAGGAATCTTACCGGGGGGGGGTCAGGAGAAAGCCAGGTGGGCCAGAGCCATAACAAGGCACTTGGTGACAAAATCACACTCCAGACTCACCTACATATTTGTTTTTAAATGTCCTGTGGCATCACTAAGACCAATTGAAGACGACACTCCCCTCTGATTGATCTAAGCATGCACAGATACACCTGTCTGACAGAATCGTTTTATCGTACCACATCGCTCACTGAGAACGCTGAATGGGGGGGGGGGCCAAGACCGCCCAGAACCACCCATGCCCCTGGGCTAGGTTCCTCCTCCTTTGGACCACACCCCTAGCTGATCACTTTTTGTTGTTTGTTGTTAGACTTACTACGTAGCCACTTATCTACAGGCGTGAAAAAATGTAAGCGACCACAGCAGTTTTTGTTTCACTTATATATTTTTTTTTTCATGCATATATATATATATATATACACACACACACACACACACACACACACACACACTGCGATGGGCTGGCCCCCCATCCTGGGTTGTTCCCTGCCTCGTGCCCATTGCTTCCGGGATCGGCTCCGGACCCTCCGCAACCCAGTAGGATAAGCGGTTTGGAAAATGGATGGATGGATGGATATATATGTATATTATTATTTATCTTTTTTTTTTTTTTTGCAAACTCCAGCCTGGTTCTTCCCTGCTTCTCATTGATGGGCTTCTTACTTGCTTTATGGAACTTCAGTCCTGCTTCTGGGAGCCTGATACGAACTGTCCTACCAGTGCACTTCACACCTGCACTTAATGTTCCCCGTTCCATTCGAAGGTCACTTGATGTCATCCTACGATTGTCGGATAAGTCAACGCTCATCTGGCATTAGAGAGTCGCTTCTGCTCTGTACCTGGCTGGTTTCTGGTTGTTCCCAGTGTCTCCTGCTTCACCTTATTCTTGTGTACTGCTGTCTTAGAAACTTTGAGCCTGGGAGCAGCCTGCTGCACAGCGTAGCCTTCAGCCAGCAGAACCAGGATTAAAGCAGGATTTGAAAATGCAGGGTTGTTAAAAAAATATAGTCATCCCTTAACTTTTTCCATTGCTGTATTTGTCCCTGTGTTCCCAGTGCCTCAGACGTGTACGAATCTTAAATAGTATCATTTAACATTCCTTACTATTTTGGCAGAGAAGCTTTTAGTCAGTGTCTGCAAGTGATATGCAGACAGACTGTAATATGAATAATGGTCTGGCTATGGAATGGTAAGAAACTTCCGAGTAATGCATTTTCATTCAGACCTCGCAGTTCGAGTGCATCCAGAGATGCAAGATGGGGGTTGGTTTAGAGCAATATGCATAGCGATTGTCCGTAGCCTCTTGTCCAAGACATTTTTGGTGTGATGGTCTTAGCAGTGTGATGCTGAAATTAATCTACTCTCCCTGGACTCTGAAGGCTCAGAATCAGCTGTTCTTTTGTTTTATCAGCTGCAGGACAAATGGCCCACAAAGATAAAAATGTGCTTCAGCGGACAGAGAATCCCTGTTATTACGCAATCGCCGTAAACAGTATTAATCATAACCTTTTGTAGGAATTTAATGCTTTAAGGTATTTGTTTACCTTCATTCCGGCTTCCTGTTGGCCACAGTGAGTGAACGGCATTAAATGACATTCCTTTCTGTGCTGTGGTTTTAATCAGTGTTGCGCATTTGCTGTGGAGATGGATTAAAGTATTTATGGAAATGATGGGCTGAGCCGCCTGACGGCTTCCCCCCAGAGCTATTGCCACGGAAACAGGCATTAACAAATGCTCCCGGTTACTCTGTGAGACTACTGAGAGTTTATGATTGTAGTAGAGTCGGAGTTGGGCCTTTGCTCATTGGGCAACTTTGGCCTGCAGCAGCCGATGTCACGCAACACCGATTCAGTCTTGGGTTCATCCTAAACACTGCCTGATTACCTCTCTCTGTGTAGATAAGTCCATAACAGTATGAAGCTACAGCGGATGGATGGATGGATGGATGAATGGAGGGATGGAGGGAGGGAGGGAGGGAGGGAGAACAGATCTCAAAATGTGTAGGTGATGGGTCTGTATGTAGGAAAGCAATTTTTTTTAAATCGCAAGCTTTGTATTTTTGTAGTATCAATATGGGGAGCCGAGTAATTGGGCAAACCCTGGGCATTGAACCAACAAGCATGACAGGCACGATATCCTAACCCGCTGAGCCACTCACTGCCCCCCCCTCCCCCCCCGTGGAACAGAGAATGTGGCCCGTTGTTTGTCACCCACCTTGGGGGCTTTTAGGTGGCCGTGTGTCTGCGTTTATTTTTTCCTGTTTTGTTGTAGTTCAGTAAGTTTGGCAAGTGTGTCTTAAAGGATAGTTTTAATTTAGAAGATGGCTGTGTGTGTGTGTGTGCGTGTGTCTGCGTGTGTGTGTGCGTCTGTGTCTGTGTGTGCGTCTGTGTCTGTGTGTGTGTGTGCGTATATAAAGCATTTATTTGCAGTCAAACTGATGACCTATTAAGCCATCCTTAAATACCTCTGGGAGGAGAACATAAACCTTAACGTGCTGGAATTCTGAAATTCGACCCGGTTAATCAGAGGTTTGCTGTCGGACTTAAACCGGCTGGCATTTTTCTTTGTTCCAGCATCCCTGGTAGAGACACAGGTATGAATACAAGTTGCTTTTCGTATTTGCAGTGATTCTTCCCAGTTACATGTGTTTTGTCTTTGAGGAAATTAAGGGGCTTTCTCTGTCATTAAAATATATCACAGCCAAAGGTAACAAAACAATCACCGCTAACTTAACCCCACCCCCGGCATAACAGCCTCCCATCCTCGGCGTAACGACCTCCCTTCTAACCGGGCTTTGTGTGGCGTGGTCGGTAACAGACTTTGAGAGAGAGGGATGTGGGCGTCCTGCGATCGTGATTAATGACATAAAAAAGGTATACTTCGCATGCGCTTATTTTACCTGCTGCCATGGGCGCAATTACAGGAAAAGGTCGGCTGTGTGAAACGCTAACACGCCGAACGCAGTGAGTCACAGTGAGGTGGCTCTGAATTGGTGAAATGAGAAGGTTGCGTAACGATAAACGTGAAGTTCAGAAACATTCTGGAGGGGCGTCTTTTCTCTTAAGTTTGTGTAAACTCTCCATGCACTGACATTAACAACCTTTCACTTCGTCCTTAAATACATCTGGGAAAAGTTAGCGACTCTTGTGTCCTTTTCTCGTGCCACATTCGCCTGTGTCCTTCTAGGTTCCATTAAATCCTTATATTTTTAGTAACCACGTGTAAATAATAGGGTCACGGTCATCTGAGGCCGGCCCCAGGGAGCACCGCGCCGTACAGCTGCACGGAGACGATGCGGATTGGGGACTCGTCGTCGTGTAACCGCGTGGGGTGACCTCAGAACCCTTTGAAAGACGGACAGCGAAGTTGTACGTCTCAGACTGTCAAAAGGCTCTCGCATATGAAGATCTGTCCCTGTCTCGCTCTGCTCAGGTGCAGAGGTGTAAAGCCTAAATAGCTCAGGAGCAGAGGTGTAACGTTCAGGTCCAGAAAGTACAAATCCAGGCCAAAGTTTTGTTTCAACCAACCAGTCGAGTATAAAGGGTCACAAACAAAGAATACTCAACTGCTTGGTACCTTGGAACCTGAACTTTCCACCTCAGTCTATATTAAACTAAACCTGGTTCAGTAAGTGGGGTTGATTGTAAAGGTTCCTGATTAGTCTTCAGCAGGAACGACTGGGACCTGTATCACAAAGCAGGGCTTCTTGCTCAGCCAGATTTAAGATAGCTTCATTTAAATGGGATTTATTTTTGTTTGCGTACATTAAATCCAAGAAGTTATCCGGCTAAGCCTGAAATCCTACTTCATGATTTAGGCCCCTGGAGCTCGGTTTGTATTTACTTCATTTCCCAGGGGCCACTTCACCTCATGGATGTATGACTGAGTTTCTGTCTTTGTGATGCGTACAGTGTTTCCTCCAGTGACGGAGTGAGGAAGAGGAGCCGTCCCGCTGACAGCTCCAGTGAATCGGATGAAGAGGAGGCCCCAGCGCCCAGGAAGAGAACCAAACGGCGAGACAGGGGCGAGCTGGAGACCCTGGACACCGGCCTCTCCCTGGTCGAGGACGAGGAGCTGGTCCTTCATCTACTGGGACAGCGAAACTAGAAGATTCCGAGATGCCTTTCGGTTTCAGTTCAATGTTGGTTCTGTTTTTAAAGAATCCCAGGTTATGGGGGCTCCGAACTGGCCTGCTGGTTATGGTCACTCGTGAACCACTAGGAGTGACGGGCGGCACGTCGTTTGGCTCGGTGGCTGAGCGATCGCAAGCTGGCAGGCTGCTCCTCTCGTTGACTCTGCAGGGGCACATTTAGGCGCCGACCTCTGTCTCTATCGCTCTGTGGTTGCTATGGTGTTAATGAATCATAACTGCAGGCAGGTATAGTGAGAAATGTGCTGCCACTGCCTGATAAAAGTCCCCAGAGCAGATAAACAGGCAGCAGAGCTTAGGATACGTTATCTGTGGCCTTTTTATGCCAAGGGTCTATCCTTTGTTTCCAGCCAATTTGTTCCATGCATTATAGCTCTTGTGATACAGGCTTATATTTGCAAGTTTACATTTGAAATCTTCTTCGAACAGACTATCAGATATGTTAATTATTGCAAATGTGTGCTCCACTGTCTCTTCATTCCTGTTGACTGCTTATCGATAATAAACGTCTATCATATTTCATCTTTTTAATGGAGTGGGTTTTAATTGAAGCAGCCTGTATGGTGTGCTTTTCCGAGCAGAAAGCGCCGTTGCAGATATTATTCCAAGAGTTTGTAAGTGAAGCTTATGTTGGAAATATAAAGAATATGTATGTGGGTAATTATTGTGTCAAAAGTCATGGGATTGTTAAGCCATGAATGTCAATAATCG
This sequence comes from Brienomyrus brachyistius, assembly GCF_023856365.1. Lineage (NCBI taxonomy): Eukaryota > Metazoa > Chordata > Actinopteri > Osteoglossiformes > Mormyridae > Brienomyrus > Brienomyrus brachyistius. The sequence goes on from NC_064550.1 coordinate 9,403,248, forward strand.
CTTGGGCTCCATCCCCCCCCCCCCCCCGATGATTCACACACCACTGACATTTTTTGCTTTCTGTTTCATCCATAAAGTGCTTTTTTTCTTTCTTTTTTTTTTAAATAACAAGCCATATATATATCGAGCACCACAAGAGGGTTCTATCTGTAGAAAAACTGATTTTGGACCTTCTGCAAGACTGGAGTGCAGAAACTATCCTGAATGTAAGATATAAAGTGTCATCTGGCATTTATGTACTGTGAATGAATGAATGTTAATACAGCGCTTTTGAAGACACCTAGAGCACTTTGCAGAAGCAATGGGGAGCCACTTCAACCACCCCCACTGTGTAGCCCCCACCTGGATGATGTCACAGCAGTCATTCTGCACCAGGACACTCACCACACTGTAGCTATGGTGGTGAAGGGGCACACCACACCACACTCCATACCACACACCACACCACACTCCATACCACACCATACTCCATACCACACACCACACTCCATACCACACCACATCTCATACCATACCGCACCTCACTACACTCCACCCCACACCATACTCCATACCATACAAGACACCATACTGCACCACACACCACACCATACTCCATACCGCACACCATACCACACCACATCTCATACCATACCGCACCTCACTACACTCCACCCCACACCATACTCCATACCACACTCCATACCACACCACATCTCATACCATACCGCACCTCACTACACTCCACCCCACACCATACTCCATACCATACAAGACACCATACTGCACCACACACCACACCACACTCCATACCGCACACCATACCACACCACATCTCATACCATGCCGCACCTCACTACACCCCACTCCATAACACTGCAGCAGCCCTCTACCTGAGCAATGGAACCTGCGCATTCTTTGTCGAATTAAGGAATTCGTACTACCTAAGTTCAGGATCTGGCTGTCACATCTGAGCGATGGTTCTATAAAGTTTTATACACATTTCTCCAAGCGGTAGGTGTGTTGATGGGCTAAGTACTCCTCTCATTCTGCCTGTACAGGCATTCCTGGCAAGAGTAAACTGGATTTAAACTCGTGGGTGTTGTGAAGGGCGATGGTCCTGCAGGACTTGAGGGTTATATAACATAAAGTGCAATGTGAATGTGAGGTCGTTTTTTTTTTTGTTTATTTTTGATCAAAAGAACTTTTTAAGAATGGGTTTTATATTTGGAAATAGTTATATCAGCCATGGTACATGGCGGGGGGTTGGGAACAAGGGGCTTTTCTTACGTAATCGTGTTGGCTCTGGCTCTGTGTTACAGTTTGGCTCCTGCCGTTACAGGATTGTAGACGAGGATAGATCTGCTTTGGCCATCGTTCGATCGAGGGGATCTGCAGTCTCGCTCCCTGAATCCGGGAGTGCCAGACGTGCTGGTAGGCCTGCGTGTGTGCTGAACAGGCGGTCGTAGGAGGTCCTGAATCACGTGCCCTGGGGAGTGCTCTGAAAATGGGCCTTTGGAAGGTTAATTTGCAGTTTGTGCTTCTCTGATGAGAGGAGTGGAAAGACCGAGAAGGAGTTCTGTGCTACTAATACAGACTTGTTTTATTATATCTCTATATATGTGCCTTAGAAATAATGTGTTTAATGTGTTTAGAAATAATGAAAGCAAGCTGGCTTTGGCTTTGGAATTGGAATTTTCCGCTGCCGGCATCTGGGTAACACTGGACCAGAGTCAAATTTGAAGGGAAAATGGGGGTTATATTTGGGGCAGCCCCTGAAATGCACATCTGGCACAGCCAGCATTGATGGGCGGGAAGGTGCTTCCATCTGTCATCTGCATGAGCGTGTTATGAAAACACTGCAGCTCAGAAGGGGTCTGAGGATCCGGCGATATTGTTCTGTCGGGATCCATTTATACTGTGTTTTTGTGTGACAGGCCGGGCGCCGTGTGCATCTGAAAAAAACCCAACAAAGGGGCGACATTAGACCATCGTGAGCCGCCGGCCATTTCGGGTTCCAGATGACATTTTACTGGAACAGATTGAGTAGCTTTGATTTATCTTGATTAGTAAAATATAACAGTGTTGATTAGATGGATGCAGATTGGCGAGGAGGGGTGCGCGGTTAAAATAAAGCTACGCTTCTCTCCATTGGTCCTGCCTCATTCCCATCCGGGCACAAACCAAACTAGCTAAAACAGCAAAGGCCAAAGAACAGCCGAGATGCTCTAATGGCTGGGAGAATCTTGTACTTTTCTGATGAATCATTCTGGTGTTGGTGCTCTTCTCGCGCGCCCCCTGTCACGTACGGGTACAGCCGCATTTTCCAGACAGCGTGTGACCCCTGACCTGCTCGCATGCGTTGCCATAGGTGTCGCCATGTCCTGACCCGCTGTTACTGTCTTATTTGGTGTCAGGGAATCCGGGGATGACTCCTTTTCTTTGGCCAATCAAAAGCTCATTTGATCTTTCCCTGGTTGTTTTACCGCTGTGGTATCTCTGTAAAACCTGTATGTATATGGCCATGCAGAATGCATGATGAGTAACTAGCGCGACCCAATTCACTGTGACCAATCAATTTGTGTCAATCAGCGCCTATCGCACAAATCTGATTGGACGCGACAGTGAATTTTAAATTGAGCATCTGTAGTTTGGCTTCTTGGATTGGTTGAGTATTCACTAGTTTTGCAATGTGGATGGTGACCCACGGCTTGAGGATCGCTGTGGAGAACTGCTTTGTGCCAGATTATCTGCTACAAGCCTCCAGTGAGTGAGCAGTTATGGAAAAAGGCTGAATGTTTAATTAATGACACCCAGGGCTCTTTACTGAAACTTAAATTGACTGAACAACGATACAGAAATGTACAGTTTACTTAAAACTCCTCTGGTGCCTGTTAATATCTGTCTCTTCATATAAAGTTTACTGCTTCACAAGGAATAACTAAGTGCCTTTTCTGAATGCCACTGAATGCTTTAACCAGTGGGGGCCTAGTTAGTCTTTTTGGACACAGCATACAAATTCAAAATCTTCCTTTACTGTGAAGTACAGAGAGCCTGATTCTCCCGTAATGATGGAACACTTTCAGTGCTGCTTGCCGTCTCCCACTGCCATGACACAAAAACTTTTTTAAAACCATTTTTAGAGAGATTTGGTCGTTCTCTTCCCCGCCTTGTGCCCGTAGCCTCCGGCACCCCACGACGATGGATGGATGGATGGATGGATGGATTTGGTAGTTTCTTTTTCATTTTTGATATTTTTTTGTCTTTCATACCGAATTCCCCAAAGATCACAGTTTAGTCACATTTAGCATGAATATGAATAATAAATGCCTTCTGTTTTCCCTTCCCTAGTACAAGCTAGCTCCTTAATTTTACAGATGTCTGCAACATACAGGCCATGTTAAGTGGTTTATGTGTATCTTTACTATGTTTAACTGGGTTGACCCTAATCGTGGGTCTTAGAGAAATGATTAGTTGCATTTCATTTTATGTTTAGTTTTTCGTTCTATGCATTTGGGAGATTTCCTGGCCATGAGCTGGCCAGTATCACGTCACAGCATCTCATTACACAGGGCCTGAAGCTTCCTCCTGAACGCTATGACGTTAAGCTACCCGGCCTGCAGCTGTTCCTGATCCTGCCCGAAGGACAGTGTGTTCAGTCCCTGCATGGACGCTGTCACCCTAGAGATGTATGCATCACAGCTTTCATACATCCACAAAACTGACCATTTGTGCTTTATTGGAAACCAGTGCAAGGAACAAAACACTTGTCTTTTTCATTCTCGCTCACCTCTATATTAATTAGCTGTGATTGAGCTAAATCGTGCAGCTCAAATCGCATTGTTCCAGATGTATATAGATATTGTTATAATTTTACAAGCCTGATAAAGAGTGAATGTATTATTTGAAAATTGCTATAGCTACATTTGTGCTAATGTGAAACTTAATAGTGCATATACCGGGATCCGTAACAGCTTGAGCTGAGGATTGATGATTTAACCTCTAGTTCCGTATTACCTATTAAATTGCAACTCAAGAACTATCATGTCTCGCTCGTGATAGCCCTTGAAACAGTGGAGGCCACTAAGCTTCCCGTGGCTGTACTTTCTGAGTTTATGGGGCAGGATGGGAAGGTAGAATTTTGTGAAACTAGCAATTTGCAGATGTGCAGGTTTTTTCTTTTGTATTCTGCCCTTAAGCATCAAACATTTCGGCTCGCCTGCTAAAAAGGCCCGTTACTGCAGACTGTTATTTTCCTCCATCTTTTGAAAATGAGAGAAAGCCCATTTGCATCGGTGTCACTCCATTTTGGTTCATTTGCAGTCCGTGGGAGCAGCACTTAAGTAGCGCTGCTGTACTGCTCCATTTCGGGGTTTTGCTTACCAATGCAGAAAGGCAGCATAATTTTATGGCTGGGTTTTTTCCTTTTTGGGTACTTCATTTTTTTCCCCCATGGAAATCTGATCATTTACACTCAGACATTTGTGATCATAATGGTTGCAGGGTTACTGAATGGAAACGGCTACGCGGGGGCTGTTTTTGTGCTTCACTGCATTGTCAGAAGCGGACTGTTGGCTGTTCTCTTAGGCTTCTGCTCGCTGTTCCGGCCTTGGCGCGATCTGCTGCTAAGGTCCCCCTATCAGCATGTCATCAGGTGGCTTCGACACTTAATGCACCCTTCCCATTACCGGACGATTATTGGCACCAAAAAACAGAGCCTGAGCACCCCGCTAATGGTCCAAAACTGTGTTCCCCCAGTGCTCAGTACCGAGCCCCCACCCCCCAGTCTAACTTCTCCATGGAAGCAGAGAGAGAATGGCCCTTACCGCTTGTAGTTTCCCACCGTCTAGTTTCGGCCCAGTGATTGATTCGACCGCAGATGAGCTCATTATGCAGATCGTGGCCATTTTGTGTATAATTCATGTTTTTTTTGGTTTTTGAGGTTCCGTCAAATGGACCCTAGATCTTCACTAGAAGATTTGCTAATCATTCAAAAATTATTTTTATTGATGACCCATCTGTCTGTAAACATTGTTTTTCTGGGGCTAGATCTTGATGGTTTCAGTGTACCTAGACTTCTTGGCACAGACCTTATTAAACTTGGGGGGGTGTAAGTGACAGCCATGTTGATGAATAGTGTTTATGTGCAAAGGAGTAATGTGGCCTTCCTTTGTTGTTTTTTTTTCTCTCCCCAGCAGTCTGGGACCAAAGTCATCTGTGTGTGTGAGTGGGTATACCTATCCTTATGGGGACTCAGTGTCCCCACAACGTGATAAATATCAGTTTTTTTTCCCTTATGGGGACCGGTTTCCTGGTCCCCGTAAGGGAATACTCTAGTTTATAAAAATCAGTGACTGCTATGAAAAAACTAAAAATGCAAAAACCCTTGTATTTTGCTTAGTTACTTATGGTTATGGTTAGGGCAGAGTGGGGGTTAAGGTTGTTATAGTTAGCGTTAGCATTTTTCCCATAGAAGTGAATGAGCGGGCCCCATAAGAATAGGTATACCCTACATGCGTGTGTGTGTCTGTGTGTGTATCTGTGTGTGTGTATGATGATCTTTTTAGTCGCATAAACACAGCATGACAGGAAATCGTGAGGGTCCTGCTCACCACATCCTTTGACGAATCAGATGTCCCCATTCTTTGCACACTGAATGAAGGCCCTGGCCGATTGGGCGCTCTGCCAACACTGAGGTCCATGGTCACCACTTCAGCTTTTCTTTAAGGCAGATTCCCCTCTTGCACTGTGATCGCACACCTGCCAGAAAGGCCTGGAGAATTAGCCATTCATTTTTTTCTTAAATCCTGAGGCTGAAAACCCCTACTTCAGCCTGGTGTTGAGAGTCTTTTGAGAATCACTGAATTTGTAGGTTTGTGTGCGTGACCCCTTGCGCATCTCATCTAGCCTCTTGTAGGTTTCGCTGGGTAGCTTCTCGCATATTATCACACGGCACTTTGCCAACGCTGACTGAAGGCCTTTTCCACAATGGCTGTTTGTGCCTCATAAGGAGAGGGACCTTCAGCAAGATATAACGAAGACGTGTTGCTTTGTGTTCTTCAGGATCCATCGAGTTCTGAGTTTCATTTATGTATCAAAAATAGACAAGGGGCCTTTTAATAGGCTGTCGTCCATCAAGGAAGTGTGGCTTTCAGAAATAAACCCATTGATGGCACTAATCGCACATTCATTTGTCTTTCGGTCTTGCTTGAGTGTGTGTTGCCTTGTCGTTCTATTTGCTGGTTTGGTAAAGATGACATTTTGACAGAGCCTGTAGCTAATCATGGGACTCGTGACTCATTACGATTCTTTTGACTGCTTGTCTAAATGCGTGACTGTGCGTTTCCACAGTCTTCCGTTTGTTTTTTTCTTGCAAACAAAATCAGCACGAATCCAAGGGAAATCAGCTGGTTTGATCTGCCGCTTTAGAGTGTGATGCACCTGTTTATGTGTGTTTTATATCTTATGCAGCTGTTATTATTTCTGGAGAAGTGCTCTGCAGAAATATTTCCTTAGCTACGTTTTTTTTTTTTTTTTTTTATTTGCAGTCGCTCCCAAACTAATTGAATTTTTACGTGCCCCGAGTGTAACTTTGTGTAGAGACTGGTTTACTCAGTAATTGCTATCGAAGTTCAATCACATTTCATCTGGCCAAAACATCACTTCTAGTGAATAACTCCATTGTGAATCTTGATACCCATCCTCTTGCTGGTAATTTCTGCTTGGAGGTTTCTTCTGATGATTAGTAACTTGGTTCCAGACATTACTATGCCAGTAAATCACCTACAATTTGTCATTAATGTGAGAAGGTTCCTCTTGAGGACCGAAGCTTAAAATCCTCTCATGCAACCTTGAATTCCCTGGAAATTGTAAAGATCTTTCACTACGGTATATATAGATGGACAGCCTGTACTAAAGCCTGTTTATTAATTTTATTTCAGTTCATTGTGTCCAGTCTTTAAACTGTTGCCTTTTTAATTATATTACATAATTATAGGTTTAGTTTGCTCCATGTCACTTTCTGCAAGGAATTTGTGAGGTCTGATTTCCATATGCACAGTATGTGACGCCGACTGACCTGTGTGTTTATGTAAACAAGTGGTTGCCTCATGCATAATTCTCAGCTGGCACAGGAGAAAGGTGATTCCTTTCAGGGTGGATTTAATTGCACACGGAGGACAGCTGATGGTGATTTGCAGGTGGCTGATTACCCCGGTGAGAGTTTGAATGGCTGTCTGCGCGATGACAGTACTTCAGTCAGTCTTGTGGTGAATGTTGTCAGTTTGTGGGTAACTAAGGCAACAGCTCGAGATGGGGTTTTGATCTCTGACCAGAATCTAAATACCTTTAACGTTCCTGAACATTTCTTGATTTTTATTTTTTGACAAAGAGAAGTGGTTCATTGCATCCAAAATAGTGCTGGGCGTCCATATTGCTATGGCTGTGCTTGAGCTATGTCTGGCAAATAAAAGGTAGAAACAAAGCTGTTTTATTTACAGCTCTGCTACCTGTTTAGACTCTTGCTTTAGCTTTTATCTGTATGTGGTCTGACTTAAACCCTGTTGAGCTGCTGTCAAGTACATCTACAAAAAACTGCAGACAAGAAAATAAGACTTTTTCAGTCAGATAGCAAAGACATAAAGAGACAAACTGCATTAATGTGAACTGGAAATATCGTTAAAGAGGTGAATGTCTCTGAGTATTCCAGGCAAAATCCTGATTTTTAAACTTTGATTGCCTGGAGAAAATTGGAAAAAGAGGTAGCTGGCCCAAGAAGAAATGGGCAGCAGTTGAGCCTGACTGCAGTGTACAGCTGGTAAGGACTCGCCTACGAAGCCTTGGGGCAGCAGTTGAGCCTGGCTACAGTGTACAGCTGGTAAGGACTCGCCTACGAAGCCTTGGGGCAGCAGTTGAGCCTAGCTACAGTGTACAGCTGGAAAGCACTCGCCTAGGAAGCCTTGGGGCAGCAGTTGAGCCTGGCTACAGTGTACAGCTGGTAAGGACTCGCCTACAAAGCCTTGGGGCAGCAGTTGAGCCTGGCTACAGTGTACAGCTGGTAAGGACTCGCCTACGAAGCCTTGGGACAGCAGTTGAGCCTGGCTACAGTGTACAGCTGGTAAGGACTCGCCTACGAAGCCTTGGGGCAGCAGTTGAGCCTGGCTACAGTGTACAGCTGGTAAGGACTCGCCTATGAAGCCTTGGGGCGGTAACTGTCAAATGTAACTTGACTGATGTTTCCCTACAAAACCTGTGGTTGTTATCACATCCATTGATTCTTTGAGCATTGTCATTTTGCCTTTTTTCCAAGTGTCTGAATTCCATATATTCATGTTATCTGTATATGACGTTGTTAGTGTTGACGCTTCTGTGAATGCTGTGTGAATGCTGTGTGAATGCTTTGTGGCTGTTTAGTGTGGAGGGCACCATACAGGAAAAAAAGAATTCTATTGAATGTAACACATAGGCGTAACCTAAAAACTGCTCTGCTCACAGACTAAATGGCTGACTTTCTATCTTTTGCAGAGTGAATGTTGCAATGTTTGTTTATTTTTTATTGTTTGCTCCAGGAGAAGGCGGATTAAAGGAAGTTGTTGTGTTGAGTTGGCAGATGATTTCCAGCTGTGTCTTTTGTCAGGGATGATACACCGATGTGCCTGTGAACCAAACATACATTTGTTTATATGCTGTGTATGTAATACTGTGGATACAGGCCCAACGCTTTGTTCTTGCTTTATAAATGGACCAGCAGGAGATTCCTCCAGAGGGTTTCTTCTCAAACTTTAATAGGACCCACTAGACACTCAGAAAGCTTCAGCGGAATTCGTTAGCTCGGTAAGGTCTGTTGCCAAAATACATGAATCATTGCCTTGTTTTAGGTGTGCCTGGTCATGGCCAATGCAGTGATGTATTGATGCCTTCTGTGGGCAAGCTCTGTGCGCCTCTACAAATTACCAGCATTTTGGAAGAGAACGTCAGAGCAGAACGGAGAGGATAGACCAGCTCCCCCGTGCCCAGGAAAAGCTGCTCCTTCTGTATCAGCGCGGCCTGGCTGTCTGCTCTTGCCCTTTAGTTCAAGTCTGAAAGTCGTTTGCACTTAATGGCCTGCATGCTAATGAAACGGGGTGAAGATGATGCCTGGATGTTCACGTCAAAAAAGCAGAGAAAGTTGTAGGTTCCCCCCACGCTTGGCATATCGCCACAAAGCTAGATAGTTTTTTTATCTGCCCTCAAATTTTTATTCTCCGTTCATTTATTTGCATAAACATCTCTTTGTTTTGGCTGTAATTTAAATATGAAAATGGGACACATCTCACTCAGACGTATATTTGTACTTGATGTTTTCCTTAAATCCAATTTGTTGATGTGCTGTCTGCACTTTGTAGACGGAACATGCCTCATCTTGCGATTGTCATCATTCTACATGCTGTGATAGAGTGTTCAAAACTCAGCTGTTAGCACACTAATGTCTACAAATCTCTATTACGTTTGACGTTGATGGAGGACTACAGCCTGTGCTGGTTACAGCGGCTCAGTATCCAATTCCTTCAGCTAAATACGGATTGACTGGTCAGGGTGAGAAAGATGTAGTTCATTATGTTTCTTATTGACAGATTAATTGGTCATCTCGTTATATATTATCATTTATAATTACCTAATTTATTCAGCTGGGTATTTTTTTAATTTGCATATTCAGGAACTGATTAAGAGTGGTGTTTATAATACAACAGAGTCTGCTAACCTAATTTCTATATTTACAACACAAGCTAAAAATATACAGGGACCTTTTATTTGCCTCAACGGGTCAGTATTATGAAAAGAGGGGCTATAGAAGGATTCAAAATTGGCCGCAGTATAGTATACAATGAACAAGAATAACAGGACATACACACACACACACATTGTAATGCAGTTTGTATCTCAAAATATTTGCTTACTTTCTCCATTAGGTAAGTGACTTGCACAAAAATGTAGTAATTGTAGTTACATTTTTTCACTGGCACCAAGCTGGGGCTGCTACAAAGATCTGTGAGGATTGGACTTGAGATCAGCTTTGAACTAGAAAATTACAGGCAGCACTGCTTTTATATTGATAACATTTATATATTTTTTTTGGGGGCGGGGGGGGGGGGGGGGGGGGAATAAACTAGACAATACAAGATGACATGGGTGGATCCACTCTGATAAAATCAGACCGTAAAGTAAGAAGCCGAAATAAGAACAAACAGCGTTCCAAGATATCAGAAAGAAGCAGAGAGGAAGTAATCAAAGGTAACACGTTTCATTAATCTGATAACTTTCACAGCATTGTGTGCATGTAATAAAAACACAAAGATCTCAGAAGGAAGCTCAAAGGGAACAAAAGCAGGAATGGCTTCCACGAAAAATGGAGCATTTAATTACTTCTACTCCAAAGAGGCTGGGGGTTGATTCAAGTTTTGCATCGTAAAATTCACTAGAGCAAAGAGGAGGTGAAATTGAAATAAATTGTTTGGACTGGCCATGCTTAAGAGTATAAGAGAACATTGCTGGAAAGCAGACGATGCATTTTATATATGGAATAATCTGCTGGAATAGACAGGAAACTGCTTCTTTTAAGCTAGACAACTTATAGTTTACATTCGTTTATTTATCAGACAGTTTTATACAAAGAGGCATGCAATTGAAAAAGTGGACTATGCCAGTTCGTGGGGCTATTGGGGTTGAGGGCCTACCCAACAGTAAAAGCTCTCTGCCAACCACAGGATTTGAACCAATGACGCTTGGATCCCAGTCCTGAGCCACGCCCCTCCCTATAGTTACAGTTGAATGATATATCTTTTCATAAACGCTCAGTGGCACTTCAATGGGAACATGCACACATGAACGCAGTCTTTACCTCTGAACGGCGAGTCACGCGACTGCAATTGAATATATGCAAGACGCAGAGAGGATCGTGAGGCTTCGGTATGGCTAAGAGATGCGGTGTGATTGTTGGTGCTGCATGCGCTGGTCCCAGGATCTCCAACACAGCGAGAGATTTTCAGGTATCGCGGTATCTACTTTACAGAGAACAGCGCGATGAAGTAAAACAAGCAGCCGACGTCGGTTCCGTCACTGTAAACATCTTATTAATGAGGGAGGTCAGAGGGAAACGGCCAGACTCGTTAAAGCTGACGAGGAGGCCGCAGGTTCAAAAATGAATAACGGAGCAGAATAATGACGTGAAGCTTGTTAATCCCGTAAGTGCTTCTGAAGATGAAAGTGGGTCCTACCTGGTACTAACTCCAGATGGGTAATAAAATGACCACTATATATAAACGCCTATATATAAACACTACAATATTATAAGCATAGATAAACACACACGAACATTCTACCATGTGTGTACAGGCTGTGTATAAAATAATGGCAACACTTGTTAATATCATATAACTAATAATATATATAGCTGAGCAGCTTCATACATTCTTACAATGCAGCCATACTTGCTTGCAATTGGTGTCGCGTGTATTGGACCTTTTCCTGAAAAATAAAAGGCTCAAACTGTTTGAGGGATGAAGGAAGCGGAAATGTACTTTTTGCTGTGGAGCTTCACATGAAGGTTCAAGAGTATTTCCGTTTGGAGATTGGGAAGGACATGGGTGGTATTTTACTTTATCTTGGTGTTCATAAGACCAGCAATCTTATTAATATATATGTTTTTTAAATACTCATGATGGAGTACCGCTTACACCATGCTCCTATGAAACGGACTCATATTCCTTGCTTGTTATATGACCATGAAGGACTGTCCTTTGGGGGTTGAAGATATCCGTTGGCATTCTTCAATTGTAACCCCATCACAGTATAAAAACCAGGATCAAAGATGCCTCATCAGAGCATATGATGTATTTTTCCATTGCATATATGCTCAGATTTGCGTCCAAGCACAATCGGCTTTAATTGGCCATAAGTGGTTTCTAAATGCCAACCCTGGCATTCAGCTTTTGTTGAGGTTAGATCATACAATTTCTGATTCACTTCCGTGGAAATTTCTGAAAAAGAACTTTTGTGGCTATTAAAAGTCACATATCAAAGTGTTCATTGTGAGACCTCTTTCATAGCGGACACATGCTGCTAATTGGCGTTCAATTTAATATGACTCACCTTCGCAGCTGTGCTTGTGATGGTGGTCGGTTTCTTCAAAGTTACAGTCCTTTTCTAAATGGCGTTTCCGTTGTTTTGTCCAGCCCTTGTATGCTTCCTTTAGCATGACAGGAGAAGAGCGCAGAAAGTGATTGAATTTCAGCACTGGATAGTTCCTTTCACTTGGAACATAACAGCATTTCATTCGCTCCCTGCAATATTTTGTCTTTGTTCTGACACTGCGTGCTTGTTTATACATTTAACACAAAGGCGTTTACTCTACTCCCACATTGCGTCCAACAAATCTGACGAAAGTGATTTGATTTTTTGATGTTTTTTTTTCCTGCTATATATTAGCTGAAGCAAGAAAGACTACAACCTTCTAGGAGGGCTGTTGATGGGCACATACACCCCAAATAAATTCAACAAACACAGGCAAAACAGTATTTATTTCTCTATCAGCACCAGGTTGTAAAACACTCAGGTACGTAGGAACGGCTTGTCGAACGCATTAAGCAAATCGAGGTGTCGTTTGGCGTTTATTGGTGTAATGCTTTCAGTTAGATTAGAATGATGGTTGTTGCCTGTGTATCTGTATGAATGAAAGTGCTTGGGCGAGACGAACCTTTTGGATCATTTCATGGTATACGTCATTGCCATCTTTGGGGATTGGCTGGGTATTTTGCGCTTCCCAAAATCCATTTTTTGTGCTACTCCAGTCGGTATTCGCCTCCGGAACGGAACAGACCGACAGTTTCGGCAGGTAAGAATTTTTAAACATGGTTAAATTCTTAAGAAATGAAAGGTTTTCTACCTGACCACACAGAGAGCAAGATACGACAAAATGCTTTTATAAATTCGAAGCCTATCGACACTGTCCAAATTCTTGGAAATTCTCTTTAATATGTAAGCCCTGTCTTTGATAGGACAACCGGAATTCACAGTCGGCGGCTTTATTAAATTGCATTGCAGCTGATGCAAGTAACAATTAATATCTCCTATTTTGCTATAATACATCGTCTCAACCTCTCACTCTTTTTATTTCCATCTTTACGGTGCCGAACTTGAACGAGGAATGCTGCAAGTGCATGAAATGTAAAATGTCATTAAAATTCTGAATGCAAATGATAAATAAATGGCCGGTATGTATTTGTACTGAGATATGTGTTCGCTTATACAGGAATGCGTGTCACTTTTCATTCGTGCGTTTTTGTGCTTACGACAGAAGCGTATTTATATATATTTTTTCCCATCAGTTCAATATTTAACATTTAGACGTTACACTTACTGTATTTTTATAATGCTTATTTGTTTTGCAGTTGGTTTGAATCTGTCTGGCTGCAATGCGCTGTAAATGGAATGTTAATTCCCGCTGTATCGGCTGTTTATAGGTAACTCCTGTGGGAAATTCAACGCTCTTAATTCCTGCGGACTAGTAATATCGACACTCGTCTTGGAGAGATACAGAGTGTGTAAACTCCGCAGATCTTTATTAGAAACTTCCGACCTTTATTACGATCAAGGAATATAGACAACCCCCAAGAATTATAGTAATGAGCGCCAGGACGTCCGAGAAATTGATGCTGTCCATACCACACTGCATCTTCAACGGGACGAACCACAACAATGGCACCTGCATTGCTCAAGTGGATCGCATTTTCCAAGCCTTCTCATCCACTTTAGTCCTCATCGTTTTGGTGGCAGTGATTATCGGAATAATATTCGTCTCTCTTACTACTTTTCACTTTCATAAAAGCAAGATGAAAAAGCGAAAGATACAAAAAGCGCAGGAGGAATACGAACGGGACAACTGCAGTCCCAAGACCATCAAAGGGAAGCCTGCGATCAGACAGTGCATAGTGGTGCGATCAGCACACAGAGATGCCGGGCATCAACCAACTTCTACTGTCCCGAAATGTGAAGAACACACGTCCTCTCAGGAGGATCCAAACGACATACCTGTCTGCGCCAATGACCCAGAAAATGACACTAAACACAAGGAACAGGGATACGACCAGTTATTGGAAACTGTCGCCTTGTCTTGATTATGCAAAGATTGATTTCGAACTTTGTAAATAATCAACAATATAGTATTAGAATTATAGCATATAGGGTAAATACAAAATCCGTTCCACAACCGCATGAACATGCAGCGAAGATGTTCTTTTCCCATTAGCGCTTCTAGGATTACTTAAGAGCAATATAGCACAAAGAAATACACCGGATTACAACGGCAAATTATTACGATTTAACCTCTAAGTTAATTAATTTGCTTCTATTATCCGATTTTGTAAATATCAGAAATTGCGGCAAAGCGGATGATTGATCACATTTTATCGAAGGGCGGCTTGAACGGGGAAATTTCATGAACTGTAAATAAGTACATTTTAAAGATTTATGGCGGTGGGGTTATTAAGCTGAAGAGAGTTGAAGATAGATCGAGCCTTCGCAAGTTGTAAATAGCTCTTGGTCGCTGTCCGGTGCTGAAACGAAGCGGCGCGAGCAAAGTCGTGTATTATAATAGAAGCCATCGATTTCTTGCAAATTCTGCTGAAATACGTTATATATATAAAACTGAGTTAAATTTCGAATAATTTTACAAGTTCATGCATTCAAAAATAGCAAATAGTTAAGTAATCCAAGACACAGCCTAATGTTTATGAAGCAGTACTGAAATCACGTTGTAATATAAAGACGTTTTAGTGCATTATTGGATAAAAGGCATTTATTTTGTATTTTAAAGATGATGCCTTTAATACGCAGGGCTATACACACACGATTCTCTTGGTTGTAATATGTACTAATATGATAGAATAGGCCTACATAATAATCTTTTGGTTTTCAACTTATTATTTCTGATATATTTAGTGAGCAGTTAGACTTGTGGATGACCGTATATCCTCATTGTTTTAGTTAAACGGTTTCTTGCGAGGGGTTTCTTAAGTTTGTTTCATAGTGCTGTGTTTGATTCAACCTGTTTCCTTGCATTGGATTATATTATTGTTATTATTACTTGTTTTGCTTATATGTTTTGCTTATAAAGGGAGATATTTATAGTGAAACTTAAGTATAATAAACTAGAATCCATTCATTCTCGTTATTTTGTATTTAATTGCTGTATCGTTCAATTGAAATATATGGGAAGGTATAGATTGTACTCTTCAATGAAATATAAAACACTTTATGCCTAAAAACCCTATTATACCTAAAATTGTAGCCTACCATTCTTTTTCTGTAGTCTTCAAGTTAAAAGTTCTGAATATTGTTTGCATTTTTATTAAGCTACATGAGTCAGTTTCAAGATAATAGTTTTGTCATTTTAAATCTCAAAAGTCATCTAATAATCTAGATGTCATTTCACCTTATGTTAAGCACGGGTATATTGTTTCTAACACATTATTTAACCACTCCGTTGGAGGCCATTTTGAATTTGCAAAATATGGTTTGTAAACGAACACTTTAAATATCGCAATATTTTCCTCAAGTGTCAGGTGTGCTACTGACCCATTATTGAAACTTACAGATCTCCAGATCTTTCTCGACTTCGTCTGCAAATATTTTAAATATTTGAAATGCTCTTGAAGTATAGTGGAGATTTCCCCTCTGTGTGTCACAGCTGTTACTCAGATGCATCTTAAGCAAAGAAAAGAAAAAAGAATCATCCTGGAAGGCATGTAAGGACATCGGTTAGTCAGCTGGATGTGGTGGCGCAGTAGACTGTGCAGGCATAGGCTCTGAAATTTAGATCACTGTCTATATTTCTGGCATCAAGTTTGTCAGCAACCTGTGGTCTGTTCCATTTCTGTCCATTCACCGAACTCCAATGGGCTCCGGAATATCCGATTGCCCTTCACAGCCAATGCAAAAAGCCCGCGTATATACTATATTACAAGGTTAATTAGTATACAGCAATAATCAAGGTTTTTTTATGTACACCAACGTAGTCTGGGAAGGCAGCCATAAATACTGAGCATTTTGAAGGCATGGTATTTTCAATCGCCCACCTCATGTATTTTTGTCCTTTTTGTTGTAATTATATATTTGGTTTGGATGCCTAATATGGAGAGCTGTGGCAGTCTTCCAAGCACTAATGATGCATTAATTATATTTCTCACTAAATCGTTTAGGCAGTAAGCTGTATGTATTCGTGACAGGCAGTTTGGGGGGGGGGGGTCAGGTAAGCGATCGTGTCCTGTAAGTCAGCGTTTTTCATTTGCTAATTAATAATTTATTTACAGTTTTTATAATCAGCTCTCCCCCGCGACCCAGTAGGATAAGCGGTTTGGAAAATGGATGGATGGATGGATTATCAGCTCTCGCGTTTACCTCGCTAGGGTTGTACAGTTGCCGGATTTTCCATTTGCTGACCCCTATTGGAGTCGCTCTTTCAGCCCACGGAGAACTGGCGCACCAGCTGTTTAGCAGTCAGATGCTCTGTGCTGGGAGCCCTGCGTGGGGCAACGTGCAGGAAGGCGAGCGCAGTGGTGACAAGTGGAGGAACACTGCATGTTAAAAGGGCGGGGAATAATAAACGGTGGCCCATCTCTTTTTATCTTGTCTGTTTGTGCTCATCTGGACGCAGTAATGTAGTTTTGGGGCTCAGCTACAGCAAGAAATGCGTGATTTTATTGTCTGTCTGCGTGCGGCTGCATCGCCTGGTGCTCTGAGATCTGCTATGTTCAAGGTGAACTTTGGTGTTTTCTGTCGTATCTTTGAGACGCCAGGCTTCTCGGTGATCCTAAGTGGGAAATATTCCTCGAAAATAATCTCCACTTGTGTTTTCTTTTCTATTTGATTTGTGTTTTGTTCTGTAGATGATTATTCCTTTGAAACCCTGAACAAATCATCCCTCTTCCATCCAGGGCGCACACGCACAATCACATACTATGGGTATTTTCTAAGCGTCAATTTGTCTATCACCTTAACATTTTGGGACTCTTGTGTAAAACACACGCCACATGGGGAGAACATGCAAACTCCACACATGCAGATTCAAATCCCCCCCCCCATCCCTGCATATGTGACGTAGCCTCTTATCACTTTAAAACGTACTAGGAATATTGTCATATCATGTGACCCCCCCCCCATTCAAAATTCTTGTGCATGAGAAGTTCTCTGTTCTGCAAACAAAAATTAACCAGCTGTTTTCAAATTCTCTTTTATTTTCCTTCTCATCACCTCATGTTGTTGGTCCATGTGCTGCGGATTACAAATAAAACAGAATGGCACCTAATACGACTCTCAGCAGCAAATCCCATTTCATTTTTGTTCCCCATCAACAAGGAATGAGAAAACAATGACAATCTACCTTCTGGTTGCTCATTGTCAAGAAGGAACATTCACAAATAAGTGTGTTTTTTTTTGTCTGTTTCCGATTATAATGACTGTGGCAGGCTGGGATCGGAATTCATTGACAAATGAGCAGCTTGAATAATCGTAACGGCTTTATTATTAATAACCAGAGAATGGGACTGAGGCCTATTGAGGAAAGGCAAACTCAAAATCTCTACACAAGCTACAAAACAAGAACACGGTCTTTCATTCAGCACATGAGAATTCCACCCTCGGCTCAGTCAGAGCCTGGAGCCGACTTTATTTCACTTCTAACAAGTCGCTCACTACAATCCAGGTATCTACCTTTCATTATCTGAGGGGTCTGTAGGCACAGAGCTGATGCGTAGAATTAAAGAAGATCACCACAAACCCAGCCCCTTGTCATTTTCCAGCCTCCCACTATCTTACAGGAATATAAAAAGACCTACTGGTCTGAAGCTAGATGTTTTACATATATGGATTTTCTTCTGTGTGATTTTTCATAAAACTAGATTCAGTGTTATGACCGATTTTTAGCCTTTTTGAAAGATACGACCTTGTGTCTAAGCCAGGGTCTAATCAAAGACATTGGTAAATGGACTGCATGTATATAGCGCTTTTCTACCCTTACGAGCATTCAAAGCGCTTTACATTTCATGCCTCACATTCACCCATCCACACACACCCATTCACACACCAGTGACAGAGGCTGCCATGCAAAGCACCAACCTGCACACCGGGAGCAATTTGGGGTTCAGTGTCTCACTCAAGGACACTTTGATGGGGTCAGGAGGAACCTGGGCTTGAACCGGCAACCATCCAGTTACCGAACAATAACACTACCTCCTGCGCCACCATCTTTCCCATTGGTGCTTTCGTGTGCATATAGAATGTTGTTTATCCTCTTAAGGCTTGCTGCAGAGAAGTGAAAGAAGTCAAGGTTCATTTAGAGGGTGATTTGACCTGCCCAGCGAAAGCAGATTTTAAAATGGTGTGATAAACATTCACGCAAGACTGTTTTTTGTTGTTCATTGCTATGAATAGTATGAAATATGAATAATGGTAAAATCCCATGGGATCCTTTATGAAATTCCAGGGAGGGATTAATGAACAGCGCTGGTGACCTTGAGAAGGAGTAGCGAGCCAACAGCACTAACGTTTGTGTAATGGCCGAAGGCCAGGTGTCTTTCAGAACGGCACAGATTTGCCATGGCAACCTTCCAGAAAAGCATGTTCTTAATTGTTCTCATAATAGAAGACCTGGAGGAGATTGTCATTTTTCCTGCTAAGGGGATGGACGCGTGGCTCACTCTGCAGAAAGTGGATCCTTGCAACAGTTAATATGCAGTATGGTGGAGAGGGGGAAAGGTGTAAAACCTGAGCTGGCACATTATTCAGGAAGGGACAGCCAGCTTGGTACCACCATGGATCATGTGTTTGTCGGAGGCTAAGGACTTTAGCAAAGATCAGCACTGGATTGAATCAGGAATGTTTGGGGAACACATGACGCTGTGATATGATGATATATTAGAGAGCCTTCCCATTTTGAAGGGCGAAATCCAGCAAATTGAATTCCATACGCGTCTCCCGCATGTCTGTACTCATAGCCTGAAGATGATTGGCTCACCTGCTGTCTTCTGAGATGTCTGATTGATGATTGATGAGTCAAACCATCCAGTGAAAGATTTAATCGCATGATATAAATCATTAATGGAAAAAAAGACTGAATGCTACCTTTATGGTGGAAGCCAAAAACAAGCTACTGTTTTTATAACAGCAGAGTAAGGACACACTTTTAAAGGATTAGATTTTTCAGCACAGTCCTGCTATAGGGTATAGAAACTGAGCGTTATAGGCCCATTCAATCACACACGGCCCCAGGCTACAAGATCAATCCCAACATGTTTTTGGAAGATGCGTGTGCCTGCAGGAGACACTCCAGCCTTCCTCCTGGCCTGAGTCCTCGAGTGACGATGACAGCTGGGGCAACAAATCAGAGCGCTGAACCTAAGTGGCCCCACGTCAGCAGAGAGGTGTATAAAGCAGGTCAGCATCCCTGGGAGATCTCGCCTGCTTCAGAGGACTCAGAGCTCTGAGACCTGAACCCACTTCTACAGCTGACATGCCTGAGACAAATTTAAGAGTCACTGGGGGCGCAGTGAGGTTCGGTGCCACTTATGGAGGCAACCGGGTCTTCTCAGGATCCCGGGGTGGTGGTGCTACTTCGGGAATGTCCAGATTGCTAGGGGCATCGGCAGGGGTGGGGTCGGGCCTTGGCTTCAGAAGTGGTCTGGGCTTGGGTGGAGGGTTGGGTTTGGGAGGTGGCCTGGGCTTAAGTGGAGGAGTAGGTGCGGGGGCCCTGGCTCTGGTAGGAGGTGCCGGACTAGGCCTCGGTGCCGGAGCCTCTGCCCTTGGCAAGATGGCAAGCTTTAGAGCAGGTGTGGCTCCACTCCGGGCTCGTCTAGGGGGGCGCGTCTTCAAAATCGGGGGATACGGCTACAACCCATCCTTCCTCAGTTCCACGACCACCATTGATGCAGGCGTCAGTCCTCTTCCTGCCATCGACCCCTCGCTGCCATCTGTAGACGCAGTTCAACTCACCCGCATGAAAGAGAAGGATGAGCTGCAGGCTCTTAATAACAAATTCGCCTCTTTCATCGACAAGGTAGGTTGTTCAACAGCATTCTTACACATGTAATGTGGGGCACTCCGAGCTATTGCCTTAGTGTTATTTAGAGCTTAACAGATGCAACTCCATGTATACATATTATCCTACTCTGAATATTCAGCAACTGGATTTCTGTTTAGGTTTATTTATCTTTCAAGCACGAGTATTGAATTGTGTGCAGGTGAATATATCTTTGGAATTTCTCCTACATCCATGTTTTGATTAATCTTTACATGACACAGTCTGATCTGTGCTTCCTTCAAAATGACCCCAATTTCCCCTTTACACTTTAGCTCCACATCACTGATCTCCTTTTTCATTGTAGCTTCGATAGTGAGGAATTGTTTTACATACAAGACATGGAGAAATGATAGATTCACCATGTAATGTTCATGTTAGAGAAATGAGTGTAAATCAATATGAGATTAGTTATACCAAATGTGATGGGCTATGTACTGCACAGTGTCATTCAACAGCAAAACAGAATCCAGAATGCAGACAGTAAAGGTTTTTGCTATTCTGACCACATAGCATTTAAATGACAGCCGGGAAGCAGGAGAATTAAATGTGGAGGCACTCATGACTCCCCGGCACCGGCAATAAATCTTCTGAAAAACAGCATTCGTAGAACGTAGCGCCATTGCAGTAGGTCTGAGTGCTGCTGGACCGCTGAAGGGTAATCTCATTAATTAAAGCCATCTATCTGCACTGTCAGGGATACTCTCCGCCCAAGCATGCTTCTTCAGTGTATGTCCTGCATGTCTTAATATATAACTATAAAACTTAAGATGTGTTTAATAATTCAAAAATGAACAGTATCCATTTGCTGTGTTAAATTCCACTCATGAAAATGTTTGTGATTTGACTACGGGCTGCGTATTCCATTTTTTTTCTTCCACTGACAGGCCCGAATGCTGGAGCAGCAAAACGCTATTCTCAAGGCGAAGATCTCGATGTTCACCAACCCAGACCAGGGCGGACCTGCCAGCACATCCATCCTCCTTACCTCCGCTATTGGGACTTACAAGACTCAGATCGACAACCTAACCACAACCAAGGAAGCTATTATTGCTGAAATCGAGCACTACAAGAACATCATCGACGATGTTCAGTCCAAGTAGGTTTGTTTGTCGTTTCTTTGCTTCCAGCTGTACTACATGTAAGGCAGTGATGGACAAAATGCCACTCCATGAACCATTTGCTGTATTTTGTGACTGCACTAGATGGCGCTATTTATTTGCATTGGGGCATGATTTGTTTGAACCAAGAGCACCACCTAATGGGGTCAAAAAATACAGCAAATGGTTCATTAAGTGTCAATATGTCCATCACTAATGGAAGGATATGTGGAAAATCTCAAGTTCCAAAAGGTTGTTTAGTTTGACTATTGCTTTTTTTTCCTTAAAGGCTTGAGGAGGAAACATCTCAGACCAAGACCTTAGAGACCGACTGGACCAATTTAAAAGAGGTTAGTCTTTCTTATTCTCTCCAAAAATATACACAGTATTTAATATGTGCTTCACCTTTGAGAACACTTGTCATCATTTGCTCAAAATGTTTTCCTTGTATGTTTGTCTACAGGAGGTGGACAATCTATACTTGACCATTTTTGAGCTCCAGACCACCATTGGTGGATTGGAGGATCAGATTGCTCTGTCCAAGCAAGTCTATGATGCTGTAAGTGTGTATCAAGATTAAACCTTTGTAGTTCTGCAATAGCTTCTCAAAATAACTTGACTTCAACCATTAAATATAGTCCCCTATTTACAGATGTTGCCTGTACTTCATCTTAGATTCATGTTATGCGATTTCCTGAAAAAAAAATCCCTGAAGCGTAATTTCTATCTAATTTGCCCTCATTGTCAACCCCTTGTTAAAATTAGCATGATAATTCAGGCTATTTTAATGCAACCCTTTAGCAAAACTGACAACGTTGATGTATAAACTGTGGACTGTAATCACATACACTGTTATATAGTGTTACTGTATATGTGTATGTGTATCAGTTCAATTAATTTCACTAGTTATATATGTATACTGCAAACCACAATTAGCATGATTGCAATTTTCATCCATCACTATGGATTTTAATGTAATTTACTTTGCATGTCACTTACGTAATTTTCTCTGTATATGATCCATGAAAAACACGGGGGGAAAAAAACTAAATCCACAAATAACGTTTCCTTTCATTTCCCAATGACACTAATGGAACGCAGAAGCCAGTGAAGGAAAATGATGGTGGAGAAAAAAAAACATTTTGAATAAGCGCTTCTCATTTCCTTATGCGCCTGCCGAAAAGGAATCGCTCGCAGTTTAAGCGCCTAGTACGTTATAAATGAGATGTGTCACCGTACAAGCCCCACAGAGGATATGCTCCGCTACGGCACTCTGTACTATTAAAATTCCCTCCCATCTGACACTCTCCTGTCTTCCCATCAATCACGGAAATTCAAATGCTCCAAAAGCTTCTTCTGTTAAAATCAATCAAATACTCACAGTGCATGTTAATGAGTGTGTTGCGATAAAGGGAACTCCGGCCCTTTGTACAGTATCGCTACTTTTATGTGTATTTAAATCTCGCTTGAGTGGGGAAACAGCTACAGTTACGTGTTTATGTTGATACTGATTGTTCATGTCGCCGAAGTTGTTTGACGTTAATTATTTGTTTTTTTCCCCTGTGCTTCCAGAAAGTGAAGGAGGTGAGAAACATTGTAACAGGCGGCGTGAAATCAGCCTTCTCCATCTCAGTGGACAACACGGCCCAGGCTCAGGATCTGACCTCGGCGCTGGCCGAAGTGAAGGCGCATTACGAGTCGCTGGCCCAGAATAGCAAGCAGGACGCTCTCCTGTCCGTCCAGGACAGTGTAAGGCTGCTTCTCCCACACCACTCCGGCAGCTAAACCCTACCGAGGCTGACATCTCTAATTAGAATAAGCGAGCTAAATCAAATAATAAGACACACATTTATGATCCAGTTACTATGCTGAAATGCTTTATCCGCTTAATGCATTATACTGTCTGGTATAATTTCCAGTAATTGTAAAATACATTTGCGATTTGCCGATGCAAGCATTTCAAGCAATGGCTTCTTCCAAACACCAAAAGGCAAAGTGAATTATTAATAAGATCTGTTAACACACACCCCTCCTTAGCTGAATACTACGATAATGAACCCTGGTGCTGTCATCTCTATTTCGGCATGTTATTTTTAATCTTAAAAGCTGTGATCTTTCTCTTTTTCCATGCAATAACATCTTTGTAAGCTGCCGTCACTTCTGTCTTCCTGTGCTTTCACTCACAGATTTAGAAATCTAGGTGCGTTCTGCTAATTTATTCATGTTGTCGTCAGTTTTCTTGACGCACGCTTATTTGACCCTTTTTAAAATTTGCCCGCTTTTATATTTCAAAGTAGCTGTCTCCATCTAGTGGATATTCACAGTACTACTGTGCAGGAGAGTTTTATTATTTCATTAAGCTTGAGCAAATTCTACTGAGACAAACGTATATTCTGCATTGTGCTGAGCACGTTTAAACACGACTGATATGCTTTACTCAATAATGACGTCCACTGTGATTTATTAAGAGAAAAAAAACATCAGTACCTGGTTTGAGATGTGTATGATTACCTACGGATCTCCCTGACTCCTTTGCAGCTCTCCATGATGTCTGTCAGCACTCAGCCCAATACCCAGTCACTCACCAACGCAAAGGAGGAGCTTCGCGTCTACAAACTGCAGATCGACTCGGTGCAGAGGGAGATTGACAGGATTAAGTCAGCGGTATGTTTGTGTACTGAGACAGACCCCAAGCAAAGAAAACACCTTAAATCAGCCTGCACCAAAAAAAAACAATAAATGAGTATCTTGCTAGTTGTTGAAGAACAACAAAAAAAAAACGTTATGCTTATTAAAAGCATCGTATTTACATATTGCACTTTTGGAAACCATTTTGTGCTGGTGGGGGTTGGCTCCAGAACAACATAAAATACCAGCGGAATTCCAGCCAAAGAACATTTAAACAGTATCTCATGACCAGTTAAAGCATATACTTCTTGCTGTTTTCTCTATTACAAAATGTAATACCTTTTTTGAAAACAGAAAATATACTACGAGTATTTATGCTCCAATGGTGCTCCATATAGGGCTTTCTCTTCAGTAAAGGGCTCAAAGCATGCCCCAAAGCATGCCCCAAAGCATGCCCCAAAACAATCCAACATTGCCATCTAGTGCAGTCAAAAAATATAGCAAATGGTTCACGAAGCTTCATTTAACCTTTACTGATATATAACCTACAGAACCATCAACTGGAGTCTCAGGTAGAGGATGCGGAGGCCCATACCAACTCACACACTGAGACGTACCAGGATCAAGTCTTAACCCTCAAGTCACAGCTTGATGACATCAGAAAGGTACGCCGACGGACATGAGCCTTTGACCTCCTCCTGCCTGCAGATTAGCTTCTCTAGGCATCCCCTGTTACAAACTATATCAGTGATTCCTGACCCATGGGTCATGACCTAAATTAAGGTCATGGCAATTTCTGAAAGGGTTGCGAGGCAGAGTTGGAAATGTAAGCATTTTAAAACTAGCAAGCTCCTATGCTGATCCACAGTCAGATTTCCCAGCCCGTCATAGAATTAACCTATATAAATGAGCCTTAGGTCTGCAGACGCACTCAACCAATCCAAAAAGCCAAACCACAGATGCTTAACTTAAAATCACTGGCACATCCAATCAGATTTGTGTGACAGGCATTGATTGGCGTAAATTGCAGGGTGCACTGCGTGCTCGAGCATAGCCTTAATTTAGACCTATATTTGATATAGGGTCATGACTGAGCTGGCATGGTAAAAATTGGGTCACGATACAAAAAGGCTGAGAATCACTGCTGACTGCTGACTGTGAACTTGAACCATCTCACATATCTTGTTGTTCACCTGCATTTATAAACACGTCCGGTGTCATTTTTTACTGTATATTGATTTTTCTGTGGCATCATTCTGTTTCAGCAAATCGCTCAATATGGCCAAGATTACCAGGAACTGCTGGCAAGCAAAATGTCTCTGGATGTGGAAATCACAGCTTATAAGAAACTCCTGGACAGTGAGGAGAACAGGTGAGGAGCCATCACAGCATCTGCATAACAAACATCTGTCCCTGTTTGCATAAACACTTGCTGGGATGCTGGGATGGTAACAGTTTATGTACAAGAGGACAGGATGAAAACTTACCTTGCGTGTCAGTTTGAACATGTAACCCACTGAATATAAATGCAGTGATATACCAGTGATCTGCTCCCTATATGTGCTCTACAGTTATACATAAGCCATTATTACTATGCAAATTAACAATTAATTGGGCCTGTTATTTGTGGCTGTATGGTGCAGTGAGAACACTTTAAGAAATAAGTGCATGTATTTAATGATATGTAGGGGAGTGTTGAACTCCGGACCCCCCACAACCTAGCAAAGGACAAGTGGGTTTTGATAATAGATGGACGGATGCTGGACATATATGGGTTTGAATAGCTGCGGGACAACTTAAATAATAGGTCTAATTTAAAGAGCAAGCATCATTCAGGTCTGTGACTATTTGGGATGTTGTGCTTATTGTTCTTCAGGCTGAAGTCAGGTGGAGGTGTCACCGTGCACATGACCAAGACTGCAGTAGGGGGCGGAGTTGGGGGCGGGGGTGGGGCCGGCTTCTCCCTGGCAGCTGGAGCCGGAGGACTGGGTGCCGGTGGAGGACTCGGATTTGCACTAGGCTCAGGCTTTGGCCTCGGGGGCGGTTATGGTGGTCTTGGTGCTGGACTGGGAGGAGGCCTTGGTGCCGGACTGGGAGGAGGCCTTGGTGCCGGACTGGCACTGGGAGGAGGGCTCGGCCTGGGCGGGGGAGGCGGCAGCCTGATGTCATCGAGCCTCAACAGCAGTGCACGTGAGTGAAGTCAGTCATCAGTAGTTAGTTTATAGGTACAGTAAAAAAAACTCAGCAACAGCTGAGGGAAAGAAGCACATTTTTTGTTTGCTAGTAAGAAATCTAGCCATGTTTTACATCACCTATTAGCAATATATTTTTTGCACTCACTGTCAATGTTTTGAATGAGTCTCTTCTCTTTTCAACAGTTTCCTCCACTGTCTACTAAGCACCAGCTGCAAACCCACATACCAGACCTGCACTGCATCACTGCAAAAATGGGAAAAGCTTCCACTAGGGGCGCCAGTGTCGGCTTAATATTAACACAATGCATATCTTCTTCACCTGTTTCTTTTTTATAGCATACTAATCACAAATGCAGATTTGTTTACTTCTGATTGCACAATTCCACAGAAATTAAATCAAACTTATCCTCTAAAGACGTTGATGCATCATACAATGGATATTTTATAGACCTTTTCTAAACATATATCCCTCTTGTTATTTCAGAAGATATTCTGATGATGTATTCTGACATTTACAATGGTATTTCCCAAAAAATAATACTTCAGCTGAAAGCTGATCTTATTAAAAAATGTCTTACAAATCCTGTCAGCACAGCACGCACACAGAAGTGCAAAATCAAGGAGTTAAGCACAAAATGTTCTGCTGTAGTCTAGGTATAAATACAGGATTTGACGGTATTGCCAATTAAATGCTAAATCTGTTAATGTTCAATTTCACAGTTGTTATATGTGGAGTTCATTGGCTGGCTGAGTAAAATGCTGAATTTTAATAATTCTGACACATTCACTGTGCAAAATTATTACTGTAGAGTGATACGTTAAAAATGTCCACCTGTATACCTGTACTCCGGCTGTTTTATCAATAAAATGACTGCAAATAGCAAACTAGCAATTTCTAGAAACACCTTCCTCTGAACTTCAGTGATGAACAAATGAAGATTCATAAACCACTTGCTGTATTTTCTGACCCCACTAGATGGTGCTGTCTGTTCAAAAAAAGGGCTCAGAGCAAACCAAGAGCACCATCTAGTGGTGGCAAAAAATACTGCAAATGGTTCATGAAGCTTCATTTAGCCATCACTACTCATGGGTAATGGTTTAAAGGACAAGACTGCAAGTACAAGCTGCCTAAATGAGGAGCCGCTGGGCTCACTCCCCATGACAGTGTAAGATGTTTGGTGCTCCAGAGGGACCTTGAAACAGAAAGGCTCCTCCTTTGGATCGAATCAGCTGAGATGGTGTGGGCATCTTGTGATGTACTACTTGGTCAGCTTCCAAAGGCATATTCCGTTTGGTAGGTGCCCCAATGTGGACCTAAAAATCACTGGCAGAACAATATCTCCAAACAACCCTGGGATAGTCTGCACAAGTCAGAGGCACATGGCCACGGAAAAAGACATCTGCCCTGACCTCTCAGGAATACTACCCGTGACCCTCCTCAACCAGATCCATGAGGAACACACCAGAAAAGCTATGAGAATATCGGAAGGAGAACAGCAGGCGTGTTCCCAGACAGACATAAGCTAAATCAAACTCTGAGGGTAAAGTCCAGCTGCAAGGAAGACAATTTGGAGTAACTAGTCTGGCAAAAGAAGAACCCAGACAGTGTGGTTTCTGCACATTCTACTTGGCTGTGTTCATTATTCATCGATTTCCTGAATTCCAACAAATTAAGCTACTGGGTCACAGAAGTGGTTTTGAAGCACCTGAGTATAATACAGTCTTCAATGAAAGCTTAGTGTTGTCCCTCATATGAACTGCAATTTTTTATTACTTTGTGGAATGTACCACAAGGGGGAACCTGTCAATGCCAAAATACAAAGGCAAAAAGCTCTGTCTTTCTTCCACTACTGGGTAAATCTGACTAATGATAGCTAAATGAAACTTCATAACCCAGCTGCCATGCTTTTTGATCCCACTAGATGGAGCTCTTGGTTTGCCTTGGGGCATACTTTGAGCTACTTCTTTGAACAGAGAGCACCATCTAGTGGTGTAAGAAAATACAGCAAATGGTTCATGAAGCTTCATTTGGCCACCACTAGCTCTGACCAGAGTCTGAACCCCCTATTCAAAATCATTCACTACATGTTACCACCAGGACCGTGAAGAAGTGGTTTACAGTATACAGACTGAGTCACACTGTGTTTCTGACATGGGATGGACACTGAGGGACTGTATCACAGACTACATCCACTTCTGTGTGAGTAACACAGTTCACACACAGTTTGTGCTGAGTTCTCCATGACAAACCTTGGAAAGGACCAGAAGAATGTCCTGAACACAAAGAATAGGGTGTCCAGGTGTGGAGACAAGGAGGAAAATGAAGCGGGCGCAGGGGGAACCGAATACGAGGCTCTGTGGGGGACATACTGGGACAAGGACAAGCTGACATGAGCAGCAGTAAGACAGCAGGAAGGTGGTGTGGAGTTGGACAAGGGCCATCAAGCTGGCTGGGGACCAAGAGAAACAGAGCCAGAGCTAATAACCTAAATCTGTTTTTTTTTTTTTTTTTTTTTGGGGGGGGGGGGGAGCCTGTGGCTCAGCAGGCTAAGCCTCTGGGCTTGTGATTAGAAGGTTGTTGGTTCAAGCCTAGTCCTAGCAGGATGTGGGACAAAGGCTGTCACAAGCAGGCTGGAAACCTTGCAGTCAAATTAATGATCAAAATCTGTTTTTTAAGCGATATAAATGATACATATTTTGTGTCATTTGAAAAACAAATTATAATCATTAACTGTCTGTGCTCCTCTTCATCACCAGGTTTCCAACCTGCTTGTGACAACCATTGTCCCACATCCTGCTAGGACTAGGCTTGAACCAACAACCTTCTGACTACAGGCATAGAGGCTTAGCCTACTGAGTCACAAATTTAGGTCATTAGCTCTGTCTGTGTTGTTCTTGACCACAGTTCCCAGCAGCAGGCTAAGCCTCTGTGCCTGCAGACAGAAAGTTGCTGGCTCAAGCACAGCCTCAACAGAATGGTCACGTATCTTTGGGCCCTTAACCCCTAGCTCCATGGGTGCCACTGCCGGTGGTTGCCCTCCACTGCCGGTGGTTGCCCTCCACTGCCGGTGGTTGCCCTCCACTGCCGGTGGTTGCCCTTCACTGCCAAGCTTGCTCTAACCTACATGTTTGTCATGGTGAGCAAGAAGGGGTAGATGAAAGGAGAACTTCCCTAAAGTGATCACTAAACTGTCACCGTTTTACTTTCATGTGCCAATTGGGCCCTCCTCCAACACCATCAGGCTCAATGTGCTGGCTGGGGTGGGGTGGGGGGGGTCTCAGACCCCTTACTGGTTCACACTTCCCTGCGACTTCCCACTAAGGACGTCACAAGTAAGGTATCCACCCCAAACCTCTTAGGCTACCCTGACCAGCTGAGCTCCACATAGCCTGAACTGCTGGGCCTGGTGGAACCATCCCTGTTGCAAAGGACACTTGCCCTTAAACACTTTACACTTCATGAAGATCTTTCAGAAGCTGGTCCTGAAACAGCTACAAGCCACCAGAACCCCCTGCAGCTTGCTTAACAGGCACACAGAGGTACGGATAGTCATTCTTCATCTAAAGGCATTTCTGAAATGCCTGGCGTACAGTCTGATCATGTTACTTTTCTGGCTGAAATGCATCAAGTTCGGTAGAAATCTCTGTAAAACCTCTGTGAAGTAATGGGGTTTACTAATGAATCATTATCTCTAGACATTTTAAGCTTCTCATAGTATGGAGCTGAACCCCCAAGAGATTTTCCAAGGTTAATTTATAATGGAAAATAACAGCATAATACCATCATGTAAAAGTTTGTCACGAAAATTTAGATAGATTTCCTGCCAGGTCACGACTGCACACCTGGAAGATGAAACAATTCAAGTATGACAAGCAGTGAAGAACACAGAACAGGGATAGCCGAGGTTAAGACATAGTTCTGTTACGATCCGCTTCCGGAACTGTCCTGACGCAGGCAGTCCGAGTCGTGGCATTTGTGGAGGTCCAGTCAAACTAAAACCACCTGCACACATAGAACTACGAACAGGATTCTGTTTTATGATAACATGTGTTAGCCGTCACTTCAGCTAATTACGTGAATACCTTAAATAAATCGGTCAAACAAATCATGTGCGCAACCTAAGCAGTTTTTCTGGGGGGAAAAACATCAAACTGTATTTATATAAAAGAGTGAAATCTTATGAGAAACATTCTTTAAAAAAAAAAAAAAAACTAATCAGAATCAAGGCTGTAATCACACTGTAAAATGCAGCAGGCCTGTCGATATGCGGGTCGTCTCTGACAAAGGTTAATGAGAAGCAGGTAGATGGCTTCCGTTTTGACGGAGTCTCTGACAGCGTCCACAGCGGCCGGCTTTACGGATCGCCTCCCTGCTTTCTCTTCTCCTTCCTCTTCTTCTCCGGTTTAGCGCCGGGAGGCTGCGCCTTGGCCTTCTTGGCAGGAGACGGGGCCGACGCCACGGCGACCTCCAGCTTCCTCTTCTTGTTTTTCTTTTTGTTTTTCTTGCCCCCCTGCTGGCCTGCTCCTGGCACCCCCACCTCCGGTGTCCTTGGCTCTGGTGCCTTCCCTTCCTGGGTCCCTGGCTTCTTGCGGTTCTTCCTCTTCTTGGAGTCGGGCAGGGAGCCCTTACTCTTCTTGGGGGCACTCTGCTGCTCCGGGGCACTGCTGTCCTCCACGTCTTCCGCCTTCTTCCTCTTCTTCTTCTCAACCTTGGGTTTGCTATTGACAAAGAGATGCGGTGTTTGGTTGGAACAGCTGCCGTTAAAATTAAGTTTATTCTGCATTAATGTGAAGGCGGATTACAGGGCAAGGAGAACAGATCACCCTCCAGCTTGAATCTTTTCATAATTATAAATGAGAAAAATACACACAGGATGGCCAACTTCAGTCAGCTGGCTGGAGTGGGATTTTCAATTTGTGACAAGTCTGCACACACGCGAACACAGATTTACATGTATGTAAGAGTTTTATGACCTTGTAGGGTTTGCAAACTACCCCAACACTTTCGATGTAGCTAATTTTAGATTTAAACGGAATAATAAAGATTTGCCATGAGATTTCTTGCGTGAGAGTCTGCAACCCAGCAGACAAGCATGGTGGCCGGAACCATTTGTTGTATTTTTTTTTAAACCCACTATATTGCACTTTTGGTTTCCGTTGGGCCATGCCTTAAGCCCTTTTCTTGAACAGAGAGCACCATCTAGTGGGGTCAGAAAATATAGCCAGTGGTTCATGAACCTTGAGAAGAACATAAGAAATTTACAAACGAGAGGCCATTCGGCTCATCAAGCTTGTTTGGGGAGAACTTAAGTAATAGCTCAGAGTTGTTAAAATTTTATTTAACTCTGATTTAAAGGAACACAGGATTTTAGCTTGTGCTACACTAACAGGAAGACTGTCCATACTCTAACCACAGTGCTTTCTCAAATTCATTTGGCCATCACTAGCATCCCTGCCTCGTAGGATTTGCTACAGCCCTATTCAGCATATGTCAAATGTATATATTGAAATGCATGTGTCTGCAGATTGAATACTCCATCAGTGGTGTCATGGAAGTTAAGAACGCTGACTGAACCTGTAGGTCAGTTATCAGTTGAGGAGCTAAGCGTTTCTCCACTGCCGCAGCCCAGTAAGACACTGAGTCATTCTCCCAGAGGGTAACTTTGGCAAAGTAGCAGATACCTATGCAATATCTGCCATTTTTTCCCACCGTCTTTCCATCTAAAGAACACAAGACAAAGATGGATTTGTCTCATAAGAAATGTATCACAAAGCAGGTAACTTACAGGACTCCGAAAAGCTTCAGGACGCTCCAGTAGGTGTCCTCAAGTTGCCCCGTCTTGCGGAAGCCCTCGAACTTGTTCATGGGGAGCAGGACCTTCTTAAGTGGCTCCAGGTTCACATTCAGTTTCTACAGGACACACGAGCAGGTTTGACATTTCAGAATTTCTCATTAAGGCTTCTTTAAGTGGTGACACTAGGCAAGTGTGTCCAAGAGAGTTTCTTTACCTTTTGCTGAATATTTCTGACAAGGAAACGACTGAGCTCCAGAGCTTTCTGAACCTTCTCTTGGACCGCCTTCATCTGGAAGCCTTTAATGGCCCTCAGGCTCTGAGGGAGGGGGAATTGAATCATGAGGAACCAGCTGGTTAGAAGGCGAGGAGAAGTCAAACAGGACCATGGACATAACAGCTGAGCTTTAATATGGTGAAAGTTCCCTTTCACTCCCTGGCCAGTTAGACTGGGATTCTTTGATGTCTGGGTGGTCCTGGTTCGGCGCCCACCTCCACAACTCGGTCCAGCATCCGCTCGCACACCTCTGACCACCGGCTCTCGGCTAGCAGCTGCTGCACCTCGCGAGTTTGCAGACCCCGCAGCACCATGTTGCAGGCCTCACCCTGGAGGACACAAACAAGACCATGGTGTGGATCACAGAACAGCGCAGAAGCCCAACAGAAACGGGGCTGGCAGACGCAGGGGCTCTGTAGGTACTGTCTACACTGAGGAGGTGTAGCCCTAACAGAATTTTGTGTAAGTATTTGCATATTTTCCCCCAAGTATTCTGGTCTCCATCAAGACCAGCTTAGTGTCTCATCGGCTGTCCAAATTCTGCGGTTGCGTCCTTCAAAAGACACGGTCTGTAGCCTTTGTAAGCTGTGTCATTTGAAGGTTCTCTAAAAGTCTCTAATTCTCTAATGAATCATTGGGCCGCCAAGGATCTACTCTGCAAAAGAAGGACGCATTCCTAGGCCGCATCTGAAGGACACTGCGAAATGGTACAGCCGAGTTGCATCAGTGTCGCTTAGGACGCAGCCGCTGAATTCAACACAGCCATGGTGTGAGTACATGTACACACGAGGACCTAGCAATCACTAATGGCAGCTCTAACTGGATGGGCTGATAAACTCTAAGTAGATGCAGACCTCAGTCTACAAGGGTGCCTAAGAGTGCACACCATCCTCAAATTAATAAGGCACAGGTGGAAGTCAGTCGGTCCACGACTGCCAAGTGCTTGCAGGGATTGTGTCCCCTCACTAATTTCAGATGCACCCTTGGTGATTTTGCTCTGGACATGGCCCTGCATGGATGGATGAAGCTCTTCAAACACAGCGGAGCGCCCCACACCAGTGGAATGTGGACAGGTGTTGGCCCAGCATGACACGGCCTGGCCTGATTACATAATTAAGCGCGCAGTGAGACCTAATATAGATGAGCAGTCATGTGCATCCCTCAGGCCCTGGACACCAAGTAGTGAGTAATGACTGCCACAAAAGGAAAACAATGGATCACAGACTTGGGCTTTTATTAAAGTGCTGTCGAGAATGAATGCTCTCCGTAAAACTGTGACAAAACATCACAGAAAAGGCTTACCTGCTGATGATACCTCACACCCTCTGCAATGTACTCCACAGCGGTGTCCAGGAGACGGACACACAACACCTATGAAGGGTTAGAGTCAAGCTATTTAGTAGTGATGGGAAAAATGACACTTCATGAACATTTGCCGTATTTTTTGGCCCCACTAAATGGAACTGTATTCCAAAAAAAGGGTTCAAAGCTTGACCCAAAGCAAGCCAAGCAAGTCTAGTGGGGCCAAAAAATACTGCAAATGGTTCATGAGGCGTCATTTTGCCCATCACTATTATTTAGCCAAATACAAGAGAAGCATTAAACACATTTGCTGACTTCAGGGTCCCTCAAGAAACAGTGAATATTTGAGGACGACATGATGCTATCTGAAGCAGACGGGTAGCTTAGGGCTTAATACAACAGCATGGCAAACTCACCGGGAAGCGAACAAACAGGTCGGCGAACATGCTGCCTGTAAGGGCGCTCTTCCTGTGAGTCATGAAGGAGCGCAGCGCCCCCTCGTAGATGGAGGTCACCCTCTCCACATCAACACTGCCCATGGCCTCAGCCTGAAGTACAAAATGCCAGTGTCATGGCCCTGGGCTAGCTTTCACAGAGCACCTGCCTACCCTCCTCATCACTGAATGCCACACCTAACTCAGCTTAGAGCAGTGTTTCCCAACCTGGTCCTCGGGGACCCACAGATGGTCCATGATTTTGCTCCCTCCCAGGTCCCTGCCAGACAGTCCACATTTTTGCTCCCTACCAGGAGCTTGGTGGGAGCAAAAACAAGACCTGCCTATGGGTTCCCTAGGACCAGATTGGCAAACACTGGCTTTTCGGACATCCAGAGATGATGGCAAGCTGTGCTATCAGAGCTTCAAGGAGAGTGATAGGTATGCATCACACAAACATGCCACCTGACCTAAACACAGTAAAAAAAAGGTTTTGGAGGAGTTTGACCACAGAGTGAAGAAAAAGCGGCGAATGAGTGGGATCTCCTTTAGGACGGTTGGAAAAGCATCCCAGGAGGCCAGTCCCTGGAGCCATCTGGGCTTAAGTGTCATGCTCAAGGGCTCAATGGTGGGATCACTCTGCCAACCCAGGGATTTGAACCAGCAACCTTCTGAGTCCCAACCCACAGAGCTACCCCCCCTCAACAAAGGACTAAATACTTTTTTGGTGCTTAATTCCATATGTTATTTTATAGTGTTGATAATTCTTCTAAAATGCAGAGAATAGCACAAATAAACCTTTCTGTGGGAAGGCATGTCCAAGCCTGTGACATATTTTCACAGAACCTTAGCAGTTGAGCCACCCACCTCATGTGCAGGCATGGCCTCCTTCTCGAGACCCATGGCCACTGGGGGAGGCCCTCTGAGCACCTTCACCAGGTATAGAGACGCACTGACAGAATGACAAATGACAAACGTTCACAGCTCTGGCAAACTGCCGGGACGAAACTGAATGACAAAGATAATCTTAAGGTCATGAATTTTAAACGCAGCTTGTTGGCTGACCTGAAGTAGTAGAGAGACAGGGAAGATTCGGAGAGTTTCTGCGCCCTGCTCAGCACCCTCTCCAACATGGCATGGAGCTCGTCCTTCCTCTCCGAAATGTTCTTGCAATATCGCTTCCCCTTGCAGAGCTGATTCCTGCAATTACAAGCAATTCCCTAAAGAATTATACCACCAGACTTGCCAAAAGTCACACTTCCAATATGTACTTGAGAACGTGATCGAATCTTTTAACCATAAAGTTTTGCATCAATTTCCTTCCAGGGCCAGACCTGAATGTATCTGCGGTCTTGCGGAGGAACTCCTCCTCCTGCTGGCTGGTCTCTGAACTCATGGCGTTCTCAAGGACGTTCAACAGTGGCTCGATGATGCCCAGCACTAGCGGGCTTTCTGCCTGCTTGGTCAAGAAGATCTCCACGAGGTCCAGCACCTACAGACAGTGAGGACATGGGAAAAAAAATACTCATACTCTAATCAACATTAACAAATGCCTAATGTACAGGTTTCCGTTTTGTTCTGTTAGCCCCAAGGTGGTGTCTGGCCAGAATGATCACTTAAAACAAGTGTTTGATATATAGGTACATCCAGAGCCTGGGACTAAAGTGAGAACTGACTACACACAGCACCTTGATCTTAAAGTCCCTCACGAGCGTCTTCTCTTTGCGAAGTTTATCTTTTTCATCTTTCTTTGCTTGGATTTTCTTCTTCTGCTCGGAGAAGAGTGCAGCGATGTTCCCATCTAGCTTCATCATGGCCTCGTCATCCAGCTCTTCTTCCTCACTTTCATCCTCTTCGTTGGGCTGTGGAACATTAACATCTTCTTGAAGCTTTTGTTTTTCTTTAAGGAACCTGTCATTTCCTTGTGAGTTCCCCAACCCCAAAATGTACATACCAGGGCATGCTGACCCTGAAGAACCTTCATGAGCTCAATGCGAAAATTCTGGTCAACTTCTGGCTCTTCCTCCTCATTATCATCGTCATCATTGTCGTCGTCATCATCATCATCATCATCATCATCCTCATCATCATCATCATCATCATCCTTGTCAGACTCTTCAGAGTTCTTATCAGATGAGTCTTGTCCCTCACTCTGGAGATACCACAGAACATCCTTAAATTACGGTAACACAATCATTCAAGATGACAATCCACCAGAGTTGGAGGTTTCAGGTCCAGAGAGTAAATGTCCAGACCAAGATTTTGTTTCAACCAACCAGCTGAGTACTCTGTGACTGACTCTTTATGCTCAACTGGTCGCTTCAAACAAAATCTTGGTCTGGATTTGTACTCTCTGGACCTGAAATCTCCAGCTCTGTAATCCACCATATTTCAGTGAAATAACCACTTGCCTCTTTGTCCAAATCCTCATCCGGCATGTTCTTCTCTTTTTCATCAGTTATGACTATAGCACCATCCTCATCATCCCTATTTGGATCCAGAACCTGAATACATGGAAAACAAAGTGGTATCCACTAAACCAGGGACAGACAGGCAACAATCAGGAGCCCTGGAATTTGCTTTCAAGCAGTCCAGTTTCATATTCAGTCCTGGTGTATAGGCTATATAATGCCAGAAGACCGGGAAGGAAGACCTGCTCTTGCCAGTCTGGCCCACTGGGAAAATATCCAAATTTCCCGATAGCCAGTCTGCGTCTGATGTCCACTGACCAAAACGTGGGCCGTATCTAAAGCTGAGCTACAAGAGAACTGCTCAAGGCAAAAGCAAACCCGCACTTGCAGGTCATCCAAGGAACCTATTGATTACGGTCGATACAGAGAGACAGGACTGTCCTTGTCTCCCACCACTTACTTCCAAGATGGCGTTCAGGGCTCCCTGGGTGACGTAGGGACAGATCCTCCCAAACACGGAGTTGCACACTTGCCTAATGAGACGACTGGGCTGAGACAGGAGCGAGAGCAGGATCTCGACCATCACCTCCACCCAGTGAGGCTGGTCCTGCTCCTCAGCGCCCCCTAAAACAAATGGCAGAGAAGGGAAATACGACTTTACACATATTATTTTCCCCAAGTGCATGACTATGACTGTCCCATTTGATGGACTGACACTCATCTAGGGTGTACCCTAGCCTTGTGGCCTGTGCTGTCTGAGATAGACTGTAGCCCCACCAGTGACCGAGATAAGCCATTAGAAGATGGATGGAAGGATGGACATATATAATATGCATATATGCCGTAAATACACACTGCAGAAATGGAAGCTGGTAGCTCAATATGCATGAACTCAGAGACCTTCGCTGCTGACGACAGTCCTTTCCTTCTTCGTTGCCTTCTTCTCTTGAGCTTTCTCCACACAATTCTGCAGATCCCGCAACAAGTCCACACTCTCCTCTGGCGCCTAAGGAGAAACTCAGAGTATGAAAATACCCACATCAGGAGCGGCGAGGATAACCAGCTCAGCTGAGAATGTATGCGAGGGCTTTCTTTGCCCGAATCAAACACATGACATTTCACTCAGCATTTCAGTGACATATGGGGGGGGCAACAGAAATCAGATTTAGTCTAAAAAAATAAACCTCAAACAACCAAACTATGGATTCTTAGGATGCAGAGTGTCATTGGACAGGCCTTGATGCACAGAAGAAAAACCACAAGAGTTTGCACGGTTCAGACCTTGAAGAGGTACATCCCCATGAGCAGGAATAGCTGCTGGAAGGCTGCCGCCTCGCCCGCCTGGAGCTTCTTGGCTTTCGC
This sequence comes from Brienomyrus brachyistius, assembly GCF_023856365.1. Classification (NCBI taxonomy): domain Eukaryota; kingdom Metazoa; phylum Chordata; class Actinopteri; order Osteoglossiformes; family Mormyridae; genus Brienomyrus; species Brienomyrus brachyistius. The sequence continues at coordinate 9,440,832 of NC_064550.1, forward strand.
CTTCTTCCGGAGGGCTTCCACGGACTCCAGCATGCTACCGAACCAGACACCAATGAATGACATCACAGAGCAAAGCATTCTGGGAGATTTCAAGGTGCTCACATAATGGCACATTAAGCTCCAGAGGACTCAGTATTTTTACATGCCCCGATTACCGTTGCTTCTCGTGGTGACAGAGGTTGGAAAGGTGAGGAAATCAAATTTAAAAATTCAATTGTATTTATTATCTTGTATGTACCCATTGCATTGCAAGTTTGTTCCAGCTCCAAGCCAAGTTCATTGCAGTTTTCTTTCATAATTGCAGACACCCTCATCCAGAGCCATAGCGACTCAATGCAATCCATCTATCCCACTTGCCAGGTCATGGTGAACCAGGACCCTACCAAGGGATGTACAGGCCTATGGTAGTGTTGGCCAAATTAAGGTTAACCATTGTCTGTATTTTTACCCCACTAGATGGCGCTCTTGGTTCGCTCTCGGGCATCTAGTGGTGTCAAAAAATATAGAAATTGGTTCATGAACCTTCGTTTGGCCATTCTTACCTTAAGGCAGAGGGAATCCTGGACAGGATCCCAAGCACAATGACCCCAATTTAGAGACCCCAAATAACACTACTTTACTTTTTTGGACCCAAGAAGAAAACCATTGGGAGAACATCCAAACTCCAGAATGTAACACTGACAGTATTCACGTTAGCTATGTGTGACCCTCAGTAAATAGCGCTGGAGCCTGTATCACAAAGTGAGATTTGTGTGTTAGCCTGATAGCTTGTCGCTCACTTACATTTAGCCCATACTACCTTAAATCCAACATGTTATCCAGCTAAGCAAGTAATCCTGCTTCATGACACAGGTCATTGCTGTTACACTGAAGCATTAAAGGGCTGCATTACCTGTTCCAGGCCTCCTTCTGCTGGGCTGTTAGCGGCCTGACGCAGCAGGCGTACTTGGTCTGGCTTAGGAGCACATCAGCGTATTGGACCAAGCAGTAGATCCACAGAGTGCCGTCAGCTGTGACACCCCAGGTCCGCTTCTCATTGGGAGCAGCCGTCTCCAGTGACTCCCCCAGCGAGGGCATGTGGTTGAGGTACTGCAGGAGGCTGCCGAAGCCAGGCCAGGGGACACAGAGAGGAGATTTATTGATCACCATTGCAGGTAAGAATCATTTTTAGTTTCCATCATAACCTTGCCCCCCCCCCCCCATCTGTCTGATCTTCTCCTGTCCTACCAGCCCCCTTATGCTCTTAGATCTTCATCTTTTAGGCTCCTCCTGTTCTTCCTTAGGCTCCTCGTCTTCGGAATTCCCTCCCCATTGACGTCCGTAACTCAACCTCTCTGCCGCTCTTCAAACCTCATCTTGAATCCTTTTTGTTCCCCAAGCTTTCAAGTTAACTGCATGTTTTTTTTTTTTTTTTTTTACCATCGTTGGATTTTGAAAAGCAAAGTATACAGTACATCTAATATTATTGTTGCTGTTACCATAATCAATGACGAAGTCGGAAATCTATACAAAACAAGACGGAGAATTAATTCTGCTACAAATTAGAACAGCAGGCTTCTTACCAAAAGAACCCTTCCTGTTAAATGTTACAGTATAATTAAGGATGATCTCACCCAAAAAAGGAGTTGACTACAATCTCGCGGGTCTTCTCATCTAGGGGCTCTGAGATGGTCGTCTCTGTTTCAGGTATGTCGGGGGTGGGCTTCTTGGCAGCGAAGAATGCATGGAAGAAGACGAACCTGTGGAGAAACAATCAGGTCTCGGTCTGAAACGGCTACGAAACTCATTCTGAAGACAATAAAAACATGGGAACATCGACCCAGGAACTCCTGGTAGGAGCTGGTTCCTCACCTGGCAACGTCCATAACCAGGTCCTCCTCTTTCTTCACGTGGACGTTCTCTACGATGGACGTGAGCCGTGGAACAATCCACTTGCGCAGGCGGAACACACTCTGCTTGCTGCTAGGGGGACAGTACATTGCTATCAATGGAGCCCCTCAAACGTCGTAAACGTCACAAAAAGCTGCGGTCACACGCCAGGCGTCTCAACACAGCCGCCAGAAGCTCAGCTGGATTCTCACTCGTTTAGTTTTTTTCTGGAAATTCTCACGTTTCAGATGCTGCGGTTCACTTCAGAGCTATTTTGTATCATGTTGAAGAAGAATTGCACAATTCAGAGCACAAAGGAAAATTATGCATCTGAAGAGAAATACTTTATATATAAAGCGTATCACTACTATAAATTAACTGGAAGGGGCAGTACGGTGGTGCAGTGGTGCAGTAGTTAGCACTGTTGCCTCTGGGACCAGGGTTTGAGCCTCTGCCATTGTTCCATGTGTGTGGAGTTTGCATGTTCTCCCCATGTCGTCGTGGGGTTTCCTCCAGGTACTCCGGTTTCCCCCCACAGTCCAAAAACATGCTGAGGTCAACTGGAGTTACAAAATTGCCTATAGGTGTGCAAGGTGTATGGTGTGTGACTCTGCCCTGTGATGAGTTGGCGCCCCACCCTGGGTCGTTCCCTAAATTGTGTCCATAGCCTTCAGGAAAGGCTCCCGAATGGCTGGAAGAGAAGCAGTTAACACACACAGGGATGTCACTAGGGACCCTTCCGAGGCGTATGCGAAGGCCGTAACGGGGTGAGACACTCACTGGTCTGCCGCCTCCTGCGTCTTCTGCTGCCGACGGGTGGAGAAGTCCAGGCAGGCCTCCAACTTCGGCCGGCAAAACATCTCCTTCAGCCAGTCCACGTAGCTCTGCAGAGCGGCCGGCTGCAGGTGCTGCACGACCCTCCAGGCGCTGGGCACTACCGGGTAGCCCTGGTTGGTGAGTGTGGAGAAGGCTACCACAACCGCCAGCTGCTTCTCAGAGTGCGGGCACTCTTTCAGGAAATCCTCCACGTAGGCCTCCATCTCCGGTGCAAATTTGAAGTGGCCTGGAAGCTAAGGGAAAGGAGAGGTTTACAGGGGACATAAACGTGCCAGGAACCAGGACAACGATCACGATTCACAACGTGAATGGAACTGAAGAGATGCAAAGCACCCTGGAATGTATTACATCACAATAAACCCTAGCAGTAAACATTTTCTTCTATCAATATAAAAACAAATCATACATTTTAAGTATATTTGTATATGTGTCTTTTACATTGGTAACTACAGTACCAGTCAAAAGTATAGACAAATTTGCTTTTAATGCATTTCTCTCTATATCAGCTTTTATTTACCTTATGGTAAAAGGCTTCAAGGCAGTGAAGTAATACACATCAAATATTTAAGCAACCAATAGAAGTTATTTTCTCAGATATTAGATTCTTCAAAGCAGCCCCGTTTAGCTTCGATGACAGCACTGCAGATTCTCCGCATTCTCTGAGCCAGCTTCCAGATGTAGCCACCTGGAATGCTTCTCCAATAGTCCTGAAGGAGTTTCCACAAGTTCTGGGCACCAGTTGACTACCTTACTCTTTGATCCAACTCATCCCAAACCAGCTCTATAGGGTTTAGGTCGGGGGGGGGGGGGAATGTGGGGGCCAGGTCATCTGTCACAGCACTCCATCTCTTTCCTTCTTCACAAGATAATGCAGCACTGTCATACCCTCGAGGTGTGCTTAGGGTCGTTATCTTGTTGAACAACCAAATGATTTTCTGTAGCTGTGCCCAAACTTTTGACTGGTACTGTCCTTTTTTTTTTCCTTCACATTAATATTTATTTATTCATTTTTAGTTATGGTAGACATTATATGTGCTTATCTACTGCACTACTGTTTTCAGTTTCTATTTTTTGCAGCATCTTGAGTGAAGAAAATAAGAATTTCATAATGTACTGCCCATATGACAATAAACTGCTTGAATCTCAACATGAATTAAAATATATATATATATATATATTGGAAGCACCACATCTGTGAGGTCATACATGGATACTGGGCATGTCAGCCTCAATATGAGACCCATTCACAATGTCAATAAAACACATCACATGACTACAGTCATCAGAAAAAATAATCAAACAATATTAACATTTACGAATCCTTAGGACTTTTCGGGGAGCCTCACCTGGGCAGTAACGACATGCTCTCCATAATGCTGCATCACCTCTCCAGACAGCACCTGGCGTAGCTGTGGGAGGGACAGCGAAGGCAGCACCGCCCCCAGCAGCCGGTAACACAGGAAGCTACAAAACCAGAATAGCGATGGCTAATTGAAGCTTCATGAGCCATTTGCGTGCTTTAGATACGATAAATATTTCTCCCCTTTGAAGTTTAACACATCCTCGATGACATCACTACCTTCCACCTGGCAAGTCGGTCGCATACCTGTTGAATCCTGATTGGTCTGTCAGCAGCCCGTTGACCACCACGTCTTTCCAGAAGAGGTCGAAGGTGTTCTCCCGTAGGGACACCTGGAGCAGATCCAGGGCCACTGGGGGGAGCTGCTTCTCCTTCTTCATAGAGCGGCCAGCCACCTTCAAAACTTCGACCAGCCTTTGGAGAAGGACAAAAGAAACGACAGTGTGAGAGACAAGAACAAATCATCACTAAATGAAGTCCACAGAACATGAACTTTGGGTTTGAGCTTTCACAGACAGCTGTCCCTCCAAGACAGAGAGACCTTACCTTGGGACGGAGTCCTTCGTAATTATGGTCGACGTTCCTAGCAACTTCTTGAGTTTCTTGGGCTTGAACAAGCCGGGAAACCTCTGCATGGCCACCAGTAGGAGCTGTAGCTGCTCTGGGGTGCTATACGCTGAAGAAAGGTCAGTCTGTAGAGCGCCCAGCAGTACCTCATCGAACACCTCCTCGCTGGTCTGCAGAAAAGACATTTAAAGGTCTTTTAAAGAAATAATTAGCAAAAAAAATCATTACCTTAACTATGAATTACCCAACCTGCCTGGGATTGGCTGCAGAGCACACCTGTAACCCAGTACTGGATATATATTTCACAAATGGATGGAGAGCTTAATCAATAGATCGACAGATAATACGACTAGGCAGAAGCCGGTTAATTTATTGAAGCAAAATTGAATGGTCTGGTTTATCACAATTAAGCATATATTCTTATAGAACAGGGTCGATTAACCCTTCCCAGTGAAGACATAGACTTTGGATAACACGACAATGCTTTCCTTTTGGGAGCCTGACGTATTCTGCACACTTCTAGTTACTCTACAACCAACGGCTTACCTCAGATAAGATGTCAACCATGGTTTTCTTGGGCAGATCCTTCAGGTGTTCTCTGTATCGGGCCAGTTGCTGAAGCAACTGGATACACTGGAGCAGGATCTGGGGCTCCTTGGAGAACCAGAATCAGGTTTATCGCTCGAGTATGCGCGCGCACACACAGGGGATTTATCGCTGGTGGCTCAACGGCTCTCTTACGCAATTAAGACAAGACAATTAAGACTATGATAAATACAACATGCATGCGAGGTTGATGAATGTACAGTGATTGGAACACCATACAACAACACGGATAAACCAAAAAGCAGGCAGGAAGGAACCTGCACGGCCCTCACCTTCGGAAGACGGGCTGACTGGGACAAGGCCAGTACGCCGAAGAAGGAGCCAAACACAGCATTTCTGAACAGCTTCTGTAGGGCGAACATGAAGTCGCGATTCAAAAACACCACGCACCCACAAAACAAAATACAAGAGATTGACAGAATAACAGCGGTATTGCTCAAATTAAGCAGAGATCACAATTTTGACAGCGATCCTAAAACGATAACTTGCATCTATCACTCACAGTCTTTGTTTTTTGCAGGTCATGCGTTTCTTTGACTTGGTCCAGTACTGACTGCAGTGGGACCTCCTCAAACATGGACAGGACCTACAGGCAGACATAATGGGGGAAAACACATGAGTAGAGCATTTGACCTAAATGGTCAGGGAAGCACACTTGCGAGTGGAAGGCTGTTGGTTCGAATCCCTGACCAGCAATGTGCCACTGAAGTACCCTGTACTGTGGTGTGACAATTAATCACTTTCACTTTGAAATGTTTAGCAGCTGTAGGTCATACTCTCTGATACGCAAAGTCTAGTCTCATGGGGTGGTCATTACACTTATTTTGTGAAGGCAAATTTCCTTACCTACAGTACAGCATAGAATTTTTCAATGGGACATGTCACATTTTACACCAAACATAACTTCCTGTAAAGTGTACCATGGTAGAAACATCCTGACTGCGGGCTTAATGGTTAGGGAAGCACACTTCTAATTGAAAGATTGCAGGTTCAAATCCCCAACCAGCAAGGCACCACTGAGGTACTGCCCCCAAGCACTGCTCCCCAGGCGCTGAATTAGCTGCTCCCCTGCTATGTCACGATGTCACATATGGGTTAAATGCAGAGGACACATTTAGTTGTTGAGTGCTGTGGTGTGTCAACAATGATCTCTAAATTCTAAAAATTCCTAGGTTTTGACGAACGTTTAGATTCACATACTGCTAAAGCATTGTTACTGCACCTTACCTGGGCCAGAGCCAAACTGAAACCAGGCCGGGCTGTTTCTTGCGTGTGTGCCAAGCCTCCCACCAGCCTTTTCAATGTATACTTCAGCTCATCTGGCTGCTCAAACACACACACACACACAGGCGTGACATATAAAAAACATCATTAACGCGCAGCAAATCACAACACAATAGTTATTCATAATGAAATAATTATAAATACACACTGATCACATCGCAGTTTACAAACATGTATAAATGCTAATCTGGCAGACTGAGTCACGTGCTGAAATAAACAGGACCTTCATTATAGAGAGAAATCATGTTCATTATGTCACCAAAAGGCACATTTTTAAGACTGTTTTTATTCCAAAACCCGTATTGAAAGTGGCACCGACACAAAACAATTCACTCGGTAAATACGACAGAAACACTATTGCCCATCTACAGTTCAGATTTTGTGTTCGTACCTTTTTGCTTTTTTTCAAATGCTGAACTAAGCTATCGATCGCTTTCAGCCGCACTTCCTGATCCGGCTTTGCGATGTCCCAGAAGAAGTCGAGGAACTCCCTGTTTTGCTTTAGGATCCCCTTAGCATCGCTAACTTTGGGTTTAGATTGCTGGTTTTCTATCTCACCCATGTCTGGTCTCGTCGCCGTGGCCATGCCATGTGAGAGTACACCCATGCTGGAAGGGGCAAAGCCCGCCCTTTCCGGGACAAGCGGAAGTATTCTCTCATCCCACCCCCTTTGGATGGATGCGTTTGTCCTTTGATCAGACATATGTTGTGAAGGTTTTAGCTTGTGTATATATATGGTTTATGCGTTTTAAGGTAGAAGAATTAATGCTACACAAGTACTCATTTAAGCTAATATTCTCATGTGTTTTTTTCTATTTAATGTATACGTGTTCAATGCAGACTACTTCATTTTTTATTTTGTTGATTTGTGCTATTCTATTAGCTTGAAGCGTTCACATTGTTAACATTGTCCTTAATGTTGTTGTGGGTATTACAGTCTCACTTTAGATGTGACAAAGTTTCTTTTTCTCGCCCACATGAAATGTGCCACTATATTCATTTGTGTGTGTCCCGGGTGATTTTTTCTGTTATCATTTATTTAATTATGTCTCGATAAATATTTATAAGTATGTTATATATATTATAATTAGATATATTCCAGTAACTATGATACAAGGTTTCTTACTGCTTACAGGCAAACGTTATAGTAGACGCCAGTACCAGACATATCACCACCACTAGTAAATTCAGACACAACTAGCTGACAGTGACATTTTTGATTTGGGATATTTTTGTAATGGTGCGTTGCATGCATGTTATGGCGTGTGCAATTGTTCATATCTATAAAACAATGTACAGCATGAGATACGTCTAAGTATTAAAAAATATACAGCATTTCATTAAAAGATTTAGAATTCTTGCCCGGTTTTTCTGCAGTTCTTTTCAGGCAGTATGAGGACAACCGTAATTTACTCTATTTGGGTCCTTAAGCGGGCTCCTCTCCTGCACACACTGCAATGGCGGATTACGATACCTACGATGACCGAGATCGGGCTTACGGCAGTTTTGGAGGAGGAAGAGGGTAGGGAAAGCAGCACGTCGACATTTGCAGATTCCCGATGGAATGGCATATAAGTACACCGGTATTAGCCGTCAAGGTGCCCGGCTGCTGGTGATATGAATGTATATGGTAGGCCCGTGTATTGTGATGGGAAACCCGGCGATAAGGTGTAGGATGGCCGTGTGCGATGAATGGGATGCAGGTATTTGGGAGTGTGGGAATCGCGGACACTGTCCTGCGTTAGCGGCATCCTTTGGTGTTGGGTTTTGAAGGGTTTTTTTTCTCTCGGGTGGCTGCATAAACACGCCGAAGCAGCAGCGAGGCTAAAGCACCAAATGTCGTATTTGTCAGCAGGACGTTTGGCGCCGAAGGTGAACCGATTCACAGGTGAATATGGGGCGCATCTGTCCGAAAGAGGCGGATTAAGGCTGAACTCCCGTTTCGGAAGACCGGCTTGATCTGGCCTCTTTTGCTTTTTGTTGACATACTGATTTCCAGTTTGTTTGGGTGGTTCGGCCCTGTCATTTCAACAACAAAATGGAATGTATTTCTTTACGGTATAATGCTATGCACTGTGAGGTATGTGTTAATGTTAGTATTACAGACGTCTTCATCTTGTCTGCTTTCGACTGTCTTTATGTGGAACTCCTGTCCGAAGGTGTAACTGTGTGGCGTGTGGCGACTTTAATCAGCATACCGCTGCGCTACAAGACGACGGCCCGGGGCATTTTTGGCAACGTCTTCCGTATTTAATAGCTTTAGTGGCGTGTTTTCTAGGTGTTTGGTTTTGTGTTTTATGGATTGAAAGTGACATTCCGTTTAGTCATACTTGACCCGTAAAACAACAGCTGCTCACTTAAAACGTGTCCTGAATGTGCGTACATATTTTTATGAATAAGTGTGGGTGTGTGTAATGTATGTGTTTAGAGTTCATTTAGTTAAATGCTTGCTGAAGAAAGGTGGCCTTTAGCAAACAGCAAGTAACTCAATCTGATTTGCAGGTCTGGCACAGTTAACCTCCATTGTTCGACGTATTTACTGTATTATAATTCTGAAAAGCGGCTGCTGACCCAACCACGTACATAAAGTTGAAAAAAATAATGCATGATGCTTTTTAAATGGTAGTGCTAGTGGCACTTGTCTGGTTTCTAATAATGCAAGTTCTCCTTCTGTATTTCCAGCATGACCGATAAAGGATGCCACTTTCAGTCTGGATGTTTATGTCTAAACATAAGTATTTGCAAAGCAGCTATGTAGTATTTCATTACTACTCCTGGCTGACAATACTTAAGCTGAAATGTTTCAATAAATAACAAGTGTTGTGGCTTCTAGCAACCACCACCACCTATTTAAATAAACATTTTTGGATAAACTTCACCCATTAAACCCGAAGATGTTTTGAACATGAAGACTGCATGATATGTTGTGATGTGTTGTCTATTTAAAGAAAGACAGAAAATGCTTAAGCTGGGGTTAACAAGGTTTTTGGGGGAACTTTCATATGAATATATTTTTCCATCCATGATCCCCTCCCAGGAAGCACTTGGCGCAAAAGAATTTAGTCTAGATGGGATGCAAAAATGAGGCACATATTCGGGGGAGGGGGGTCACTCCAGTGAGTTTTCTTTGTGGGCCAAAGCTTGTGTATCTGCACACTGCTTAACTTGCATCTGCGGCAGTGAGTGGCTTCAAAAATAAAAATAGATCGATCTTGCTTAAAAATGCTTCTGGTCGTTTGTGAAGCAGGGCTCCACTGCGGACTTGGACCGAAGAGAATGGTGCTTTTGTTTTAATTAAACGAAAGCCTGGCATCCCAGCTGTCCACTGCTGGATCCTGTTAAAAACTGCCGGGAGGTTACAGTAAGGTGATGAGCTGGCTTCCTGCTTGGGGGCTCACTGCCGCATTGTTCAGCGCTCAGCACAGAGGGAAGCTGCCGACACGTCGGGCAGGAACCGTCCTGGGCCTCTGATTATCGTGCTGTGGCTTCTCAACTGGTTTTGACACGGTGCCTTTTCTGCACTAATTATCTGAACCGTCCCTCATCAGATATGCTGGTAAGTATTTGTTACTGTTCTACAAGACCTGTCACTCCACTTTTTTTTTTTTAAAAAGTATAAACACATCCTAACCTTGTACATCGCAAAACTGACTGAAGCAGTTAGTGGGGGGGGGATCACTCCAGTGAGTTTTCTTTGTGGGCCAAAGCTTGTGTGTCTGCACACTGCTTAACTCGCATCTGCGGCAGTTAGTGGTTCTCTCAGCTTTATTTTTTGCACCTGATATTTTTGGTGTCTGAAAATCTCTGATTTACAGAAGGCTCTACTTCCTGTTTTTGCTTGGCTGTCCATTGTACGGCCGTGTGACTCTCGTGTCCCCCTGCTGTTTGCACCCTTGTCAGCCATTGGCTGTTTTTAAAAGTCTGGCTGATCTGTACTGATGCTTCTTGAAGACAAAATGAAAGTATTGGTTTTTCTAGTTCTCTCTGCCATCATCATCATCATCATCATATGTGCCTACAGCCTTTTTCTTGTGTATTTTGATGTGTGAACACTCCCTGTGCTATTCTGTTAAGATTATGTCAGAGGAGAGAAACAAAGGCAAAAGAGAGAGAAAAAAGCTTAGGATACAGCATTTCATACTTAATACAACAGAAATAAGCTACTGAATAGAAATTTCGGTGGGAAAATACGCCTTACAGCAGCAGCGTCAGATGTACAGACAGAATAGTGGTTGACCACATACCTTATTTATATCGTAAGTGTGTTGTCTGGTGTTTATTTTTTTAAAGCAGCATTTAACTTGTTTTTTTTCCCTCTTAAGCACTACTTCACTTTGTAACTGCTTCCTTTTAAAAAAGAACATCAATATTATTGTTGTAAATTGCATCTCCCAGTAATACAGTTAAGATGTGTTGCAGCATCTGTCGATCTAAGTGGTGGGCCTACATTTTGTGCTGGCGCTTCTAATATTTCCAGTAAGGAGCACCGGTGTTACAAGTCGATAACGCTCGTCAGGAACCCTGAATTGGCCTTACAGTATGTAGCCTGACTGTTGGAGGAAGTGTGCCACACAGGGGGAGTGCACACTTCATGAGAGAACATGCAAACTTGTAAACATGAAGCACTGCAAGTCTGCAGCTTTATTAACATCCTATACCCATGTAATTAATGGTACAAACCAAAGCACGGCAGACGGGAAAGCTCTGCTCTTCTAAAATATCGAGTGGAGGTACGGAATGAGTTCAGATAGCGCAAGAAAAATCTAAACGCCTAAGAATGCAATGGAATCACCACCAGCAGCTTTCTGCAGCATGCCACCGTGCAGCAAACGCTAGCCTGGAAAGAGAAGATGTCGAAAGATAACCCTTGTTCAGTGAAAATGACAGAAGCTCTTGGGTGATATGATGTTCTTGAGAGAGAGCGTGATGCTTTATGAGGTACACGGTGCGTGAACCACTGTTTTAGACAGTTCTCGACGACTATGTTTTTAAATCATAATTAAATCTAGCCCACGAGTCCTCCTCTGTAGAAATCGACTTAAAAAATCATTAGCAACCCCCCCCCCCCCCCCATTCAGCTAGTGGTAATCTGCTAAACCAGCTGGTGTTACTTGTTTATTGCTTTTTGGCTTTTTTTTTTGTTTTTTGAAGTGCTGTGCATGTGTGTGGGTGTAATAATTTACACCTGATATTTCCTGATATTTTGAAATGAATTTTTAAAATATTTTTATTGTTTAATATACATCGCGGGGGGGCGGCATGGTGGTGCAGTGGTTAGCACTGTTGCCTCACACCTTTGGGACCCGGGTTCGAATCTCCGCCTGGGTCACATGTGTGTGGAGTTTGCATGTTCTCCCCATGTCGTCGTGGGGTTTCCTCCAGGTACTCCGGTTTCCCCCCACAGTCCAAAGACATGCTGAGGCTAATTGGAGTTCCTAAATTGCCCGTAGGTGTGCATGTGTGGGTGAATGGTGTGTGAGTGTGCCCTGCGATGGGCTGGCCCCCCATCCTGGGTTGTTCCCTGCCTCGTGCCCATTGCTTCCGGGATAGGCTCCGGACCCCCCGCGACCCAGTAGGATAAGTGGTTAAGAAAATGGATGGATGGAATATACATCGCCCATCCCAAAATGGTATCTGTGAAAAGCAGACAGTGAGCGCCTGCTCTCATCTCGTACTCGGTCTTCTTTACCTGAGAATTTGCTCTTCAGACGGCAGGCAAAGCCTTCAGAGAGACATTTCACACCTCTGACCCAACCGCATCCGTGGCGTCCTGGTCCACGCTGATGGTGTTTGAGTGTGGTCGTGCCCCGGCCGTCGTCTCCTCTCTGACGGGAGTCCTTTCCGAACAGAAGACCCCGAGGTGGCAGTGGCTCAGGAGGACCCCGCAAGCAGAAGGAACTGCCCTCCGAGGCGCCTTATACCGCATACGTGGGAAACCTGCCTTTCAACACGGTGCAGGGTGACATCGACGTCATCTTCAAAGACCTCAGCGTCAGGAGCGTCCGACTGGTTAGAGATAAAGAAACGGACAAGTTCAAAGGTACGCAGGTACCTGTGTCTGTGTGCCTGTCGATATTATCTCATAGGACTCGCATCAAGATTTCACTTGATTAGAGGCAAAAATGTTTTGTTTTTACATTTTTTTTTTTGCAAATATAATTAAGGTCCAATATTCTTCAATATTGCCTACCCTCATACCTGGGCATTAATCTGAATCTCAGCCTAGCTGTACAAGAGATTCTTGACTCCTCAACATGCATATTTGTAATGTGCTATTTGTCTGACTTGTATGTTGCTTTGGACAAACCCAACTGCTAAATATGTGTGAAATGTAAATGTGTAGTATCTCACTTTGTTACGGTGCATAGGTGTCTGTAAGTGTTCTTGATCTCTGTTTGGCCAGAGTGCTTTTGGGAAACGGCCCTCGGTTGAGGGTGAAACGTGTAGCCAGCGGTTTGAAACCTTCTGTTCGCCTCAGGTTTTTGCTACGTGGAGTTCGACGACTTGGAATCCCTGAAGGAAGCCTTGACGTATGACGGCGCCGTAAGTTTATTCCGAGCCAGTTTTGGGGACGGCAGCCTGCCGGAGGAGTGATCGATCGGGCAGCAGGAGATAGTCTCTCCCCTCTGCGTCTCTCTCGGCCAGCTCCTGGGAGACCGGACGCTGCGTGTGGACATCGCGGAGGGCCGCCGGCAAGAGAAAGGAGGCGGGGGCTTTGGCTTCCGGAAACAGGACGATAGAGGTGCCCTCCTTTCGTTAGCCATGTCTCTGGTTCCATTCTGAAGAGTCTTCTCTCATCTGCTGCAATCGCTCTCATTCCTGTGAGCCCTGTGCTGTAGACAGTCCCTGACTGACCAGCACTCTCGGGTTGTAACTTAAAAATGCACAATACAGCTCTAAAAATTTGAGACCGCTCTACTTTAAAAAAAAAAAAAAAAAAAATCAGCTTTTTTAAATCTGGGTTTAATCGTGGTTCTGCTGGCAGAAGGTTACACTGAGCAGCAGGCTGCTTCCAGGCTCAAAGTTTCTAAGACAGCAGTACAGAAGAATAAGGTGAAGCAGGAGACACTGGGAACAACCAGAAACCAGCCAGGTACAGAGCAGAAGCGAGACTCTAATGCCAGATGAGCGTGAAGTGCAGGTGTGAAGTGCACTAGTAGGACAGTTCAGATCAGGCTCCCAGAAGCAGGACTGAAGTCCCATAAAGCGAGGAAGAAGCCCTTCATCAATGAGAAACAGGGAAGAGCCAGGCTGCCATTTTCATATATACACTATTCACAGACGCACAGCCATAAACTGAGAAATGAGTGAAACAAAAAATTGTGCTGTGGTCTCTTAATTGTTTCCTGTGTCTGTTGTATTAAGCGTAAATTTCTGCATCTTACGCTGATTTTCCCTTACCGGAGTAATGACTGTTAAGTTTCTTCCAGGCTTTTCTTTCTCCTCTCTCATTCTTCATTGCCCATCCTCATAGCACTGCCTTCCCACATCGCCCTGATTTTTAGTGCATGCTTGTTTAAACATGCTGTGTAAGGCGGACCACACTGAGTGGGGTAGTTTCCAGAAAGCGTTCCTCTGCGTCCGTCTGCCTTCTTAAATCCCATCTCCTAGAACATGTTCTTCCGGCCTTCTGAGCCGCCGCCGGCTGCGATAGGCTGAAGGAGGGGTTGGGGGTGGGGCTGGAGGCAGCACCCCCCACCCCCCGCAGCTCCCTCCTTGTCAGTAATAAAAACTGTAATTTAAAGTAAAGTAATAAAAGTAATAAAAAAGCCATGTCGCTTTCAGGCTCTCGCGGCCCCAGAGGAGGGGGACGGGATTCCCGGGATGACTTCGACCAATCAGCAGGTGCGCAGTAAATATCTGGGCCCGCCCCTACGCACTCTGCCCGAAAGCCTGAAAGTCCTCGGTTTGGGATCTGATGACTGATTTGGACCCTCACCCCCTGATCCTGCTGGCCTTCAGAACAACCCTTAATTTTGTTTAGGGAGGGTACGGGCTTGTCGTCCCCCCCCCCCATGATTACATCCCATGCCCATTCTCACTGACAGTGAAGAGGTTGCTAGCTGCTCCAAGGTGCTTCTGCCGTTCATCGCCCTTCTCTCCCTTCCAGGTTTTAGAGACGATGACTTCATGGGTGGGCGGGGTCGAGGCGGCGGTCGTCCCGGTGACAGGAGGGGCCCCGGTTCCGGAGGGATGGGTCGTTACAGAGACGGACCTCCTCGCGGCGGTTCTGCGGACTTCAGGGAACCTTCTGAGGGTGTCTCATCTTTTCATTTTCCTCCAAAAAGATGCTTTTGCTCTATCAGGGAAAGTACAAATTTGTATCTTTGAGGGTACAATTACTTGCCACTGGGGCTGTACCCTGAAGGGTCTGCCAATTGTACCCTAGCTGTATGTAAATATACCTTTTAAAGTTACAGAAATGGATTCTGACAAACATTTTTGTACCACTGAAGTACATTAATATTGTTTGTACTTTGGGGAAAACTTTTCACTTTTTTTCTGAAAGTGTAGTTCAGGGCTCTCTCTGCTGCAGCTGATTGGGCCATCAGTGTAGTTCCGTGTAGTAAATAAGTTCTTCAGTAAATACTTTGTGGGGTAGGAATGAGGTGTGATATTTGTAATAAAATATTACAAGCATTCTCCAAGTCAAACTCATATTCTGCCACTAAGTATATTAAGGCCACAGTCCTAACGCTGCCTTTGTCTCCCAGAGGAACGAGCTCAGAGGCCGCGGCTACAGCTGAAGCCGCGCACCGTGGACGCCCCCCTGAACCAGGTCGCCAACCCCCACTCCGCCATATTCGGCGGCGCCAAGCCGCGTGAAGAAGTCATCCTCAAAGAGAAGGACTGAGCCGGGCTGTGGACGGGCCCCCTTCCATCTGGGGGGGGGGGGGGCGTCGTAAGAGGAGGGCATGGGACTGTAGAGAACTTTTACATGCCAATGGGGAAGATGCCGTCACCACGGTTACGGTTCCCGCCAGTTAGACGAGCCATGACCCTCCTCCCTGCCACTTGAGCAAAATTATATATATTCAGCTGCAAGTAAACAGAGACACACAAACACGCACACACACGCAAACACGCTCTCAGATCAAGCAGCTCGTGAATGCATGTCAGCCGTTTAAAAAGTGGTTTTTATTGTACACCTCTGCTTTCCTGTTCTTTGTGCCTGCTTTGTACAGTAGCTCTCTCTCTCTCTCTCACTCGCTCCCTCCCTCCTTTGGATGGACAGATTAGTGTCAGCCACTGGACAGTAAACAAAAGTTTACTTTCACCTTGGAAAAGTTTGCCCCTGAAAACGACAGACTGAGCTGTATGTTCTGACTTTTGTTTGTTTGTTTCTGCAGTCTGGCTCTCGCCATTCTGCGCCGCGTCTGAACACAAAGCCTTTGAATCTCCAGGTGTCGCAGTCACACCATCAACACAATGCATGTAATTTGTGCACTTTTTCTGTTTTATCGTTAGTTTTCTTTCCTACGCTTGTGATCTTGCAGCCAGACTAAAAACGGCTCACTGTCTAAGATGGGACTATCCGCTCTTCATACAAAATGTGTCTCCTGGAATATCCAGTTTGTGGATATGCTGTCCTTACGCTGAGGCACTCCTTAGTCCTGGAGGTTCGCTTATTTTTAAATCGTAGTGATTGTTTTGTTTTTTTTCGTTCTCTGAAGAACTAATAAATGCATATTGTTGCATTATTCGGGGAATCTAGGTTCAGTCGGCTGACTTTGTGCATTGATCTCTCAAAGGTTCCATCAGGGTGACGGTTGTTTCTCTTACATGGTGCATGTCTTCTACATCCAGGGTTTCATACCTTGTTTCCAGTATTGGTTTCTGTTGCCTTTCCTGAGGGCCCTGCTTCTTCCAAACGTGACTTTTCGCCTGTTAAATACACACAGTCTACCTATGTTCATTATTTTACAGTGTAGGAGACTGATTACCTCCCTCACCGCCCCACGAAAATCCTAAATGACACTTAAATCGCGTGCAGCTGACCTTTTGGCTTCTCTTCACCTGTGATTACAAAGGGTCTTGACCCCAGTCGATTTTTATTTGACCTGCATCCAGTCTGTACCTTCCTGCATTGATGAAGTGACGGTGGCAGCCAGACTGAGGGGGCTTAACTTCCTGCACAGCAGGTTTGAGTTTCGTGTTACAGCAATGTTTGTGGTCATCCTCGAATTTGTGTCATTCTCCGTAAGTGACGGTAGTGATGTGATTCGATGGCATCCGGTCCTTCTAAACTCAGTAAAATGTACTGACTTTATCATATATAAAGCTTATGGGAGGTTAACAAAATGCAGCATTACATTTTAGCCATCCTCTACTGAGTAAATAAGAAATGGCCAGAGTCTGCTTAGATCCAGGAGGTAAAGCCTGAGAATATGTATTACAGACACTGACATTTTAAGAAACTTAGCTAAGTGTTTGGTGTGGTTGTTCTTGTAGGAACCTTCGTTTTCCCCTAAAATGTTATTGCAATAAGATGTGATCTTATTGATGTTCGTCAAAATCTAGTTTTTGACCAGGTGTGGAGGTAGATGGTAGGCGCACATAGACCTTCAGGTCTTACAAAGCAAGCACTTAGCGATGCGTGCCCACTTAGTGACGTTACGTAATTGTAAGTCAGTCTCTGAAGTTGCTTCTAGTGCCTTGAATGAGGTGGCGTGCCCCTAAGACGACGCACGTCTTATTTTTTTTTTCTGTGAAGTTCGGAAATTGACGTGTCTGATGTGACCGCTTTCGAACTACAAACCAGGAAAGCTTTACGTGAACTCGATACACCCCCCGCGGTGACTAACCAGGGCGTAGCTCTTAAACTCAGTACCGGAAATTTGCAATGTTTCTTCATTGGCTTTACCTCTATTTCGCTCAGCTGCTGCTACCTTTCAAAAAACAAAAGAGGCCTGTTCATTGTCATGTGTTCGTAACATGGTGCTTTGTGACTGGAGACGCTCTGACAAGGCTGAATTGCATGATAACTTTGGGGGAGTAGGGTCTAGATTGCAGTCAGACAAGCCTCCCACCTTAACTGCTCGGAACTGGAAGGACCCAGGTGTAAAAGATTGTGTCCGTTTTTGCCAAGGTTGTTGTAATTGGTTTATGTAGTATGTCAGCTGCCCTATTCGTATAATTAGGAACTCAGCAATTTTCATCCTGCATCACCATCAATAATATCAATGACATCAATAATAAGAACAATTTGGTAGGTATATCTTGCAGTCTGTTGGTTGTTTCGCCAGCCTGAACTCCCCCTGAATGTTTGAAGGTGTGTATTGGCAGCAAGACTGGATTCTTTATGTAGAATTTCTCTTTGCCTACCCCGGGATAGCGATTTTCGTTCTTATCGGCAGGTTGCGCTTTTAAATGAGGATGCCTCACCAACTGAGATTTTGCTTTATAAGAAACATTTCAAGAGGAAATAGAAAAAGAAAAAAATGTTCGCTATTTTGTGAATCTCGAATGAGTTCCATAACCAATGTTTTCTTTGTTGCTGTTCTAAGCAAAATTGCTAATGTGTTTGGTTTAACTTGCCAAATTCTCCTTTTGTTAATCTTTCTTTAGTATGTCATCTCTTTACTTTGTATCCATTTGTAAAATTTTTAAACTGCTTTGAACTTGTAAATTCTTGAAGTGATTTGATCATGTATGTGGACAGTCAGTGGAGTAGATAGGCGTTTGCTGGGTGTCTTACATACATGTATGCTAAAGTTTTGCACAGCTGGATGTGAAACAGGGTATGTGTTATGAAAGTTTGCCTTTTGAAACCTATGTAATGTGTGAAGGAGGACTGAAACTGGTTTTAAAGTCTAGAGCATGATGAATTCAGTAATTGTATAGTCCGTACACATTTAGTTTCTATCAGATTGATAGTCTTGTTTTTAAGAACAAAAATTCTGATAATTCTCGAGTCTTAAAACTACTGTGTTGATTTACATGGAATATGTCAATAAATCTTGGCTCTGTACTCTTAAAGATTTAACAGGAATGTGCCGCCGATGATGTTTCCCCGTTGATTATGCGCGCAGATTGGGAGCACCCTTAGGATTAGTCGGAGTGGCGTTCCTGTGAATAGCCGCTGCATTTAGCATTAAACTTCATTTCTGGACAGTTGGGTTTGTGAAGATGAACTCAATATATATATATATTGAGCACAGTCATATTCGAGTCACAGCTTTCTAGATTACCAATATGTTATTTGTTGCAAAACTGAGGCATTCCCAGTAATTACGCTGAGGTTAAAACTAAAGTTTAGGATGCTTGTTTTAGATCTCTTCCTCCCTACACCCCCCAATTTAAAAATGTATGAAAAGCAAATTTTATATGCAAAAAAAAAATGTAATCAAATCTTTTATTTGTGCAATACTGAAGTACCTAGTTGATTCACAATGTATTTTGTTGGTGTCTGATACATGTGCGACGCCTGTATCCAGGTCGCCATACGCAGTGGTGAACGACTGCTAGCAGATCTACGCTTCGGCCTTCTGTTAAAATTTCTCTTGATTTACGTCTTTTCCAAAAAAAAACATAGGTGCTCCCAATCTCTCCCAGAAGCCATCTGAACAATGCAAAGAACGGAATTTGTCAACCACAGGAACATCCTGGAGGAACCATTCCCTGATGCCTTCAGACGAGGTGGTCCAGTGGAACTCCAGAAATCGTCTGTAAGCGTCAAAAACACAGATTGCAAGAGACATGTTTTTCTTAACTGTCACGAAAGTGACTGACGCGCGTGTCAGATATGGGGGTCTGCTGATCACGCACTGGAAGCCGGGCGCTAGGGGTGAGCCGCTGCTAGTTACTGGACCAGAAGCCTGAGTCATGGTAACATCCTGCTTATAGACGCCATTGCAGGGCGGATGCTGCCTTCCGACTGAATCTGTGAGAGCAGGAGGGTATGAACCATCTGTTAAACCTATATTACACAGATGTACTACAAATAAACATTATTTAACATGGGTGGAGTGAGGTGTGAAAGTATATTTTAAAATTAATTAAAATTAACACCTAATTATTTGAAATAACATCAGTCAATGCCACTCTTTCTTATTTGAGGTACCTGCGTCTGACCACATTGGCCAGCGGGGCCTGGTCAGCATTTTAGCTGATTTCAGCCAAACTGGTATTCGCTACCAATCATAGTTAAATATGAGCAGAATTATTTAAGAGCTTGTTGCAAGATACCTTGTGTCATATAAGCAATGTAATGAAGGGGAAGAGCATGTAACAGGACAGGCGAATTACTTCAAAGTTTAAAAATGAAATGACACCTTTCTTAAAGAAGTCTTAAAGGAAGCTTAAAGGAATCATCGAAAGCCAAGTACTGCCCATAGAGCACTTTGATCATTTTGAAGTAAATGACTATTGAAGCACTGGCTGTTTCAAAGTAAGCATCTGTTTTCACCTTAGTCTAAGAATATATGTCTTGGTGCAAGCTAATATGAATTATCTCAGTTCTGTAGTCGACTATAAATAGGTTTTGTTTTGAGAACTGATACGTTTCACTGAGTTTTACACACATATACGCATGGCGGCAACATGATTGTAATGCGTCGGGGGCGGGGGGGGGGGGGCCAGTACCGAATGCTTTGGAATTAAATATGTCTCAGAAGGATTCAGCCCTGCAAATGATTTCAGATGTTACTGGATTAGCCCTGGTACAGACATATCATTGGCAGTTTTATCGTGGTATAGCACACCCAACAAATACAGCTCTGGAAGAAATTGAGACCAATTGAGTGTGTGTGTGTGTATCAATGGGTATGTATATATATGCATGTATATATTTATGTGTGTATTTTAAATCAGCATTTTTAAATTCTGGTTTAATCCTGGATATGCTGAGAGAAGGCCACAATACGTGACTGGCTGCTTCCAGGCTCAAAGTTTCTAAAACAACAAGGTGAAGCAGGAGATACCGGGAACGACCAAAAACCAGCCAGGTACAGGGAGGAAGAGACATCCTGATGGCAGAAATGACAGTCAACTTATCAGACAGTTTCTCATGAATCATAGGATGACCTCAAGTGACCTTCAAAATGAACAGGGAACATTAAGGGCAGGTGTGAAGTGCACTGATAGGACGGTTCGCATCAGGCTCGTAGAAGCAGGACTGAAGCCCCATAAAGCAAGGAAGAAACCCTTCATCAATGAGAAAGGGAGAAGAACCAAGCTGCATTAAAAAAAAAATGCATATATTATTCAGAGATGTACACCCATAAATCAAGAAATGAGTGAATGAAAAAACTGCTGTGGTCTCTTGTTGTATGTAAAGCAAAAATGAATGATTTGTGGGAAATGGTTTATAGAAAACAATGGCAGCAAGATTCCCATCCTCCAGACCTCCCACAACTCTGAATAGAATAAGCAGTTTCAGAAGATGGATGGATGGATGGATGGAACAATGGCTAACCACTGAAAGATGCTTCGTACATTAGTACTCAGATGCTACACCTATATACTTGCGTCACCTGACTATTATTTGACCACTAAGTGTTAAAGTGTTAGACTCCTTGTTTTCTAAAACAAATAACTTTGATACATCTTTAATTTGATTTGACTTTATTGGTGTGATTGTCTATAATTAACTAAAAGCTAATGTTTTCAAAGCGAAGTGGATAGATGTTAGAACATTTTGCCCCTCGATACACAACTAGAAAATTCGTGTGTTTGTTAATCCTACGTCTGGTGTACTTAAATTACAATGAAGTTCAGGTTAACGATTGCGGTACTTGTGCTTTTGTTGTCCAGCGCCCAGTTTGCGGATGTGGTAACAGGCTCAGAGTGAAACAGGAAGCTGTGAGGCTCAGCCTACATCATTTGCCTTCGATCTGTTAAGCAAGGTGCTGCTATAGACACCCCTGGGGAGAGTCTGTGGAAACTGCACTGAAGGTACTGATAAATTCTCTTCTAAACCCCTTAATACGCGTGAGACTTCATGCATTCATATATTAACATTTTAACTCTAGGGAGTTTCACATTGCTCATAAGAAAAATGCAGGTATAGCAACTATTGTTATGCTTTTAAGCGAAAAAATGATTTACTATGAACATCTATTTTCTAAGGCAATACTAATGTAAGGAAACGGACAAAGCTATTACCATTTTGATGAAGATTTGTATTATCAAGGGGACGTCTTGGAAGCAGTCTTTCATTTTTATTTTATTTAGCAGGAACATTCTCACTACGGATTATCTGTAGGACACACTGATGTTGTTAAATACTTTAAAACATTGCCATCTCACAATAAGGCAAAATCTGTTGACCGTTTTAATTTCATGGAAAAATATGCCAATAATTAGACTCATATGAATGTTAATGAAATGTTGATGTTTAGACCGTTCCTATCCCTATAGGCAGGGGCGTCAGAAGCATTTTGAATGTAGGGGGGACACACTGGCATAAAACTAATATTTTATGTTAAAAGTGAGGGGGGTCCAAACGAATAATTATGAAATGTTTAATGGCGGCAACGGCCATGCCTATATAGGTATGTATTATAAAAAGGAGATCTTGATGTACTTTAAAACCAGAGCTATTGGATTTCAGAGATGTTGGTAATACATGTAAATAAAAATGAATGAGTTATGTTGTCATATATAAATTATATATATATATTGCAAACCACTTCTCCCGTTATTGTACAATACGTTATTTTGAAATAGTGCTATTTTCGGCTAATTCGGCACATTACAAGCTAATTTCTGTATTATGTTCTTTTCATTACATTACACGTCCTGTTTAAGTTTGGCTGCAACCTCCTTAAAACAATCATGACACCTTTGTAAGTTTCGACCGAGGGTGGCGTGGGTAGGAGTCCTTCTCTTTCGCCATCGCTCCTTAGCCCTCTAATTACGATAGCGGAATTATCGCACGTTAGGTTTCGGGAGAGAACTGTTTAGCAGTTTTCTGGCAATCGTATTAAATCAACCGATGGGACTTTAAAAATGCTGGACTTTGTTTTCCCCCCCAAAACAAGTTAAGGTTTTTTTTTTTTTTTTTTTTTTAATTTATCCCCCGCAAGCATGAAGACAGACGCTAGCTTGGGAGACGCTGTTTTGGCCATCGCGTTGTTCACATCAATAGGAGCGATACTTGTCGGCTGTCTCAGCTGCCGAAAGAAAGACAGTGAGTAATTACTTTACCTTTGTCCAATTACTGAAAAAGTGTCGGATCTTACCGCTGCACAATGACTAACGCCTTTTAAAAACACCATCAGTAATAAATTCACTTAAATTGGTATTATATAATACAAATACACATAATTCATCGATGCTGCATATTATTCAGCACACTAAACTGTATTGTTTTTCTTTGCAAGAAATTGTACAGACAAAAAACTCCTTTTATGAACATCAGCATTTGTAAGTAAACCATATCAATATCATATACTAAGAAGTGAATGTATACCGTATATATGCTGTACGTTTACATATACTGTTATAGGCCTATGTAATACTTCGTTTGATATAAACCGGTCGAACGTTTTATAGCACCCTCCGTTTTTCCAGTTTTATTGGAATTTAAGCTCAAGTCCAAGTCCATCGAATGATCTGAAATGGTACAAAGGTAAGCAGTAAACATGCAGAGGGGAAAAAAGTTTAGATTACCAAAGATTTTTTATGTAAATTTCGGAGTTATCGAAAGACTTATAAAAACAACAAGTGGTGGGTTAACAGCTTACAGCTTTTCTGCCAAAACGGAAATAATTAAACCGTGAAAGTTGCAGTCTGTTGGTACAGGAATCCCACCTTCTGGTTAATATACAATCCCTCTGCCTGTATAAAAGCAGTGTTGGAATAGACTGTGCTGTTATGCCCTCCGCATCATTATGTGGGCAATAGTATACAAGAAGTACTCTTTTTGCAAAAATGGCAAGAAAACGGCAACTGACAAAGGAAGACAGACAGAATACTATAACTCATAAAGTGCATGTCTTTGCTTTTGAAAAATTGTTAGGAAAGCCTAGATGTCAGTGAGTACACTGTCCTACAGCGTCAAAAGACACTTGGAAAATGTCCTACAGGAAGAGGCTGGCGACTTGCACTACATAACTGGCACCCTAACCAAAAGAGGTAACCGCCAGTTTGCAGCGCCACGCAACACCCTTTACTCTGTATCTAATATATCAGGGGCTGATCCAACAGTGAGATAACCTAAACAGCGTTTCTCAAACGGCTTTGGGGCTGAAGGGACCTGCATAAACGACCGCCCCCAACCCCCTGCGGATGCATATCCGCATAGATAGATAGATAAATATTATTAATATAGATAGATATTATTGTTATTATTACTATTACTATTAGTATTATTAGGGTTTATGCCTATGTAAGAACAATATTAAACATAACCTAACAGGAGTGCTTGGCTAAATTTGAGATTATTGCCAAATAAAAATATTATTGCCAAGTAAATATACAGATATATAGTAATTAGGCTGTTGTTTTTATTATCGTTATTATTATTATTATTATGTACCTATGCCTATATATAAGAACTTTTATTAATTTTACTTTAATAGTTTTTTTTAACTACGCTTTTGAACATGGGGCGGCATGGTGGTGCAGTGGTTAGCACTGTTGCCTCACATCTCTGGGACCCGGGTTCAAGTCCCGCCTGGGTCACACGTGTGCGGAGTTTGCATGTTCTCCCCATGTCATCGTGGGGTTTCCTCCGGGTACTCCGGTTTCCCCCCCCAGTCCAAAAACATGCTGAGGCTTATTGGCGTTGCTAAATTGGCCATAGGAGTGCATGTGTGTGTGAATGGTGTGTGAGTGTGCCCTGCGATGGGCTGGTCCCCCATCCTGGGTTGTTCCCTGCCTCGTGCCCATTGCTTCTGGGATAGGCTGGGGACCCCCTGCAACCCAGTAGGATAAGTGGTTTGGAAAATGGATGGATGGACTTTTGAACACAACAAAATGGTGCTGAGCGTGCAAATTGACTTTTAACATAAATTAAATTGACAGGTCTAGTCACCCACAGGGATTATCTGGCACCAAAAATTTAAAATCAACATTTTAATGAGATGGGTGTGCCCGCTTTCTCGCCACTAACTGGTGGAAACGAGGAAGGCACGCTGACACAGCCACTTGGAGCATGATTTCTCAGTCCAGCCTGTTTCTGTCCTTTGTTTTTGTGGCTGTCGGTTGAGAAAAATTGGTCTCGCAGATACGTGGAGTGGAAGGGCGAAATTGTTTTAACTGCCTTCTCACTCAGCTGGGGATATTCCTCATGGCATGACAGCCAGAACTCAGACAGGGACAGCCAGCCGAATCTCGACTGTAACCCAGCATCGCACGAGAGCTCCAAAAGTTTATCCTGGTTCATCCTGTAAGTCGGCATCATTTGATAGACGCTTCCGAAAGCGTCTTTCCGAAAGAAAGAATCCAGACTCGCTTGCTTTGAACAGGCCGTGATTTATTGACAACTCTCGTAACGCGTGTGTGTCTTTGGAAAGTTTGGAGTGAATGAGACAAAGGGCGAGAACACTGAACATTCTAGAATGCTGAAAGAAGGGGCGGGCCGTGAAGTCGGGGGGGAGGGGCACAGTGACAGCAACGCTGAGATCAGACCAGATCTGACTGAATTTTGATTGGTGGAGAAGCGAGGCTCCGCGGACCGGCAGGAACCCTGTCACGGACCGGCACCGGTCCGCGGCCCATAGTTTGAGAAACGCTGACCTAAAACCTACCCACAGGCAACGTCAGAGCTACTTCAGAAGAAGAACAAGTCGACGGGCTTGAAGTCATGGTCTCCAGACCTAACGGATGAACGCAGAACAATTAGAAACAAAAATATAAAAATGAGAAATTAAGTATTAATGTGACGAGGAATAAATGTAAATGTGAAAAATGTGTCAACAGTAATGTATGGTAATGAGTTATTACAAACGCCGCAGGCAGTAACGGTATAAAATAATTAGAAGAAACTGACTGTGCACTGAGGGACTGTGAGTATTGTCATTTCTGTGAGCCTACACTCACAGAAAAAGGGTAAAAATTTGTACCTTTGCTTGTCACTGGGGCTGTACCCTTATAATTGCACCTTTTAAGGTACAGAAATGGACAGAAAGGAACATCCCAAAGGTACAAACAGCATTAATGTACCATCGATGGTAAAGAAATGTTCCCCAGAGTCCGTTTCTGTACCTTAGAAGTTACCTACAGCTATAGGGTACAATTGGCAGACTCTTGAGGGTACAGCCCCATTGACAAGCAAAAGCATGAATTTTTACCCCTTTGTTTTGAGAGTGTAGGACAGAACAGTGCGCCCTATTGCAGAGACGGCTAAATGATGCTTCATGAACCATTTGCTGTATTTTTCACCCCACTAGATGGCGCTCATGGTTCGCTTTGGGGCAAGCTTTGTGCCTTTTTTTCAACAGGAAGGTTCAGAAAAAGTGCTTCATGAAGGCTCGTTGTAGCCATCGCTACCTTGATGGCAACAGGAAAGAAGGAGCTGTGAAGCATTCCGCAGTGCACTTGTAGGCTTTACTCATTTGGCAGCAATTTCTGGGAAGTTGGGGTATTACCAACAGTGCTGGGAAGAACTTTTAGAGCAAATTTCAAAATCCGAGTATCACTTCACACAGTATCACTTTACAAAAAGACTACCCTTATAAAGGGTTTATGAATGGTTTATAATCTGGTTATTAATTAGGTTGCAACAGTTTGTAAATCAGTAATAAACAATTCTAAACAGGTTTTTCTTTTTATTAATGGGTTAGTGCCATATGTAAGTGGCAAAGGGAGCCTTATTGTAAAATGGTACCCATTTTACTTGAGGGAGCAGAAGTAACTTAGTAACTTAACTAAGTAACTACTCAAGTACAAATCATAAACAAATAAAGTAACTGCATAAAATACACGAACCATTATGGCTGAATAATAATGAACGAACATGGGATCAGTATGTTTCTAACACTTAGGAGTGTTACTGAGTTCCATTATAGAAAGAATGTGTCGCTTGTGCGTTCGGCTGTTGTATCTGCAGAGGTTGTCTACTTCGATGAGCCACAAACGCAGGCCTAACTGAAATTGTGTTAAGTGACAACGATTCCATGATTTCATTAAAAACGGGATAAACGGAGGTGTTCTAAAACATTTGACCAGTAGTATTACATGTTTATACATGACTACTCTGAACTGTGGTTTATATATTTTATAATTATATTATTTTTGTTGCTTTCTATGTTTGAGTACATTATGTAATATTTGCGAAAAAGAACTGTTTATTTAAAGGATATTTATATTTTTAGCCACAGTGGGGGTCGGAGGATAACGGTTACACGATCCAAAAGAGGTGAGAGAAAACTTGTGCCGCGAATTCAGACAATGCAAATATTCTTATCAGTCACCAGTTTGTAAGAAGATGGCAGTTGCTTAAAAACGTTCATGTAAATGTTAAAATATAAAATTGCGGTAGTTCATTACGTGGATTACCCTGTTCACATGTTAATTTTTTTTAGCTGTTTTATAAACTTGGGCTTGAAAGTGACTCGGCAACAGTGTATAAAAGAAAGACGAGGAAAAGACCAGCGTAATAAATCATTCGCACGTATTTTTCATGTGAAAGTCTCATCGCCGCAGTTATGTTATGCCACGACACAACCCTAAAAAACAGTGTTAAGATTACGTTTGGATCTGTTTTTCTTTCCGTTTCCAGTGACGCACTTTAACAAGCTTTGCGAGACTTCGCACGCAGAGTAAGTGTGCGCCTGAATGTACAACCTTTGAGGTATTTTACTCATTCCCTTAAAAAAGATCAAATGTAACCTTATAAATTCTTCGAAACAAATTTGGCGCATATGCAGTATTTCACGGAGATTATGAATGTCCATGACTGCCAGCTTTCTGCTGTTGTTTTTACGAAATCGTTTTTGTTGTAGGATAGATTCTAATGTGAATGACCATCCATCTGTCGGTAAGTCAATGGAGATTCTGTGGAATAGGGCCCCGTTGGTGGCTATCATGGTAAGCATTGGTTCAAACCATGGGTTCTGTAGTATTTCTCTGTATAGGAGTAAGAACAAGGGAACCAACTGGTGCCCTGAACTCGGGGAAACTCCTTCAGGATTGTCGGAGAAGCATTTCAGGTGGCTACATCAGGAAGCTGGTTAAAATAATACCAAGAATCTGCAATGCTGTCGTTTCAATGCTTCTCTTAGTTGTTGCTATATTTACTTCATTGTCTCTAGGCCTGTAAGATGAATATCATTACTAAAACAGAGACAAATGCATTTAAAGCAGGTGTGTCCAGACTTTTCACTGGCACTGTAGTTACATGTAATATACATAATTGATAATATAAATGATGTATTATTGATATTTCCAATAATACATTTTTTTCAAAGGTACTGCTGAAAACCAGCCCAACTATCAAAATATCTTAAGTAAGTTTTTGAATTTGCAATCTCTGAATTTTTATATTTTTGAATGTTTCGCTGATACATTGTCAAGTTTATCCATGGTTATTATGTATAACTAACTCTGTAATATACCTTTTTTTTAGTTGAAAATGGTATCTCTGAACCCGCATATGTGTAAGTATTTTATTAATTTTATTCTTTATATATTGTTGCATTCCACTGACGGGGAATGCATGTGCTTTTAGGATTGGTCCACCGCCACCACTGTTTCAAACTTTGCAGACACATCATATGGGTGACAAACTGGAACAGATCAAATTTTGAGACCGAAACTGAAGCAGCACTGCCGAGTGATAGCAAAGAAAAGGGCAGTTTTGACACTTGACCTTCTTAGTACAATAACTCAAAAAGTATTTGATGGATTTTTCTCAAACTTTGCTGACGCATTCTGTGTGGCAGAGTAAATTTTTTCTTCCATTGCAGTCCGTCAGCCAGTCAGTAAAATGTATCACCCATCTGTTCAGTAAATCTTATCATGGGGATCTCAGTGACATTTAACTTGGGGGGGGGGGGGGTCTTAAAAAAGACCCATGGGTAGGGGAATTTAATCATGGCACTTAGTTATAATCCTAGTCAGTGGTGGCAGATAAAAGGACAGGCGCAGATCTGGTGTGCCTAATTACACTGAGTCACACAAAGTCGGGCTTTTAATGAAGGTTTTTTTTTTGGAGTGGTGGGGAGCATGTAGGGTAGGATTGGTTAGTACTACGGTAATTTTCTTAGTATACTGCGGTACTTTTATTTGGCAAAATTTACCATGGGGGACCCTCCCACTGAGATTTCAAAATACTGGTATAATGAATGGACAGAGGGTATGAAAAATTAGACAGCGTCCAAATAGTATAGGGGGGTTAGAGGTTGAAAGGTGTGGGAGGGGTAGTGAATAGAAGGGGGAGGGGGTGATGGGCTATCCAGGAAATACATTCATTGTTGTTATGACAGCATCTAGTTGTAACTTGTTTTTGTAGGGATATTAACTGAAAATGGGAAAGATCCCTTAAAATCTGCTTTACTGCATTTTTCGACTTTAACTTGGGAACCTAAGTGAGGTAATTAAGAAAGATTGCAGTGAAAAAAGCACAGAGGATTGTACTCTTTTTTTTGTGATTTTACCTCCCTTCTCTGTTTTGTTCTATTCCTACTGCCCACAGATTGCAACAGAGCAGTTACGAGCTATTTTCAGTGGACAGTCTGGTCCCATTTTTTCCCAGTTTGCATGTGGGAGAGGCCCATTTAATGTAGATGCATTTACATTTTGAACAGTTCTAGGTTTCATTTTTATGGTATAATTTTACAGGCACCCCATCGGAGAAGGGCAATTAGACGACACAGCAGTGTACCAGAATACTTCGGAAACAGACCAAGATATCCCAGGTTGGTGAAGTTTGAGTGCATCATTTTGCAGCAAACTGGCTTAGGCACTTTGATCTTATTAGCTGCTTTGTTCAGCTTTTGACACGCGATCATTTTCATCTTGCATAGAAAGAGGAAGAAAAATGTATTTTGTCTTAATGATAATTATCCAATAGCTGATGGCATTTGTATAGAACGCAACGGTTTTTCTTTGACTTTTTCCTCCTATTAAATAAAACATTTTTAAAATAAATGTAGTTGAGGTATTTGACCAGACACATACAACAGTATACTTTTTGTCAACATAAATGATCTCCTTTCCAGATTATGAAAATGTATTTACAGACACCACAGCATGCCAACAATCAGGTAAACTACTTTCAATGTGTAAAAATTAATCAATTGAATACATTTAAACACTCTCCCCATACTCCAGCCAGCTTTGCGTTAAGAGAAAATGACTGCAAAGTATCTCCTGTTTCTAAATCATTCAGTTTAAAACAACTATAATTCCATAACTTTGGTGACAAAATGGTCTAAAAAGTCTAAAAAAAACTTCAAATGCAGGTTGCAAAATGAAATGGACATTATAAGCAGCTTATAGTAAATGCCGTACCTTTATCACAAAGGCTGCAAATTACCTATCAGAATAATAACTAATTTCTGGTATGTATACTGTATGGCCAAAAGTATGTGGACACCAGCTTGTCCAGCATCTCTCTCTGAATCGAAGGGTATTAATATGAAACCGACTAACCCTCAGGGGCTATAATAGCCTGTGCTCGTCTGGGACGGCTTTCCATTAGAGGCTGGAACATTGCTGGTGGGATTTGCTGCCATTCAGGTTGGGTATTGATGTTGGGTGATCAGGTCCCTCTCTGTGAGCTTGTGTGGCCCCCCCACCTCGCAGCTGAACTTGCTCTCAGGTGATTCCACTTTGCTACATGTGACCAGGGCAGCCATTGGCAAACTGACTTTTTGGAAGGATGGTATGGTGCCAAGCGGAAAGTCAATAATCTCTTCTGCAGAACCACCCACTCTGCTGCTGTTTGCTGTCAGTGTTTGCATAACTGTGTGTTTAATTATACACCTGTCAGCTATGGATGTGACTTTATTAGGCAATTCCTCTGCATAGTGTGTGTCTGCATACTTTTGCCCATATATTGTGTAGTAGTCCCTGAAATTTCAGTGTAAATGAGTGATTTAAACATTGCATGTGCAATCTATCACAACTCTGCACTATACCTGGCGTTTTATCGTTAATAGCTGTGTGTAGTACAGCTGTGAGGTATCTGCACTTCCCATGTGTGATTAACCCAGTGGTTCTCAAACTCAGCCCTCGGGCCCCACTGCCCTGCTCATTTTCCAGCTATCCCTGTCCTACACACTGCTGATTACCTGGATCAGGTGTGTTCAGTCAATCGGAAGCTGAAAGACAGCTGGGACTTGTGTGTGGGGCAGGGATAGCAGGAAAACAAGCAGGGCAGTGGGGCCCGAGGACCGACTTTGAAAACCACTGGATTAACCTAAAAAGCTGTGCATATCCTAAGGGTGAGTGGCAGTCAATAGGTGTCACGGCAGTGTGATAACCATAACCTTACTGGCCTGTCTTTCCTCTGTTTTTTGTTTAGTAATCTACTGGTTCTGTAAGCCAGTTGGGAGGGATTATCTGACTCTATTCTGCACCCAAAATGCATATTTATTTGTGAAAATAGTGCTGTTTGGGGATTGCCAAACTGTGCATGAACAGAACTAGCTAATTTTACATACACAAAATTGAACTGCTCACCTCTGATAATGTTTAATTACATAATAACGTTGAATTTGGCATTCCCCTCTCGGCTAAGCAGCCCTTTAATGGTATCCATGTCACCCTTTGGGCTGCATTAATCCACAAAAGAACATACCATTACTGAGGGTAAATGTGTGCTTACATAGACTTTTAAACATTTGTCAGGCTTACTCACTCTTCAGCATAGGCAGAGAAGGGTAGCGTCCTAAGGTGCTGTTTCTTCACATTGCGTCATCTGCTCCCCAAAGCAGAACAGCACAGCTAAAACGTGTCGGGCAAAGGAGGAGTGTGTCGAATTCTGGTGGGCAGAGAGTGTCTAACTTGTGATTGGCAATTTCATGTAGCTTAAGATCTGACGTAAGAAGAGGTCAGACTGTAACTATTACATCTTGCATTGCAGAATACGCAAATTGTGACTTCATAGAGGATGATGACGGTCTGTACCTCTATATATGTTTTTTTCTATTCTCCCCAGTATATATTACAGTTGATCATCTACCAGACTTGTACCCCAGAATGCTCACTGATATGTGCACCATTTGCTTCACCCACAGATGAAGGTGATTACGTGAACGGTTAAAGATCGGAGCAAGGAAACACCATCAGAAGAACTCTGCAAAGATTCAACAGACTCTGAAACGTTTCTTGAATGTGCTGCACAGTCCTCTTGGGAAATAATTGCCTGATGCTGAACATGTGGCCCGCTAGGAAACCCCCCTCCCCCCATAGATCTGGTTATTCACTACGAAGCTGGAGCATTAGCTGCGCATTACGTACCCTGCTCTGACCACTAGGTAGTGCTGCTACTTTCCACTGAATGTCACACGTGAAGTAATTCATGTTGTGTTGTGCGTGTGATTCAGATTTAAGGCGATTTTAGAAGGTCAGTGGTTCCACAAGTTGAATGAGTGCCGGAGGCAGTTTGTACAGCCATTAATATACACAGCTTTAAACATTATTACATATTTTTGAAATACAGAATATTTATGCATATTTCTTGCAGTTTCTCAATTATAAAACGTGCCAAACAATCCTGTAAGCTGGCAATGGAAAAACTTGAGCCGTGTATAATCCTCGCATCACGTACGGATTTTTATTACGAAACTACTATCACAAACAAACATAAGCATAGAATAAATGACCATACAATCAGGAAGTATGGCCTGGGTTACTTTCAATTTTAAGTGACCGATTTGCGTTGCCTCTGCATTTCCGTCCATTTATCACGGTCCCGTTGATCCGGCGATGACGACGTTCCCCCACTGTAG
This sequence comes from Brienomyrus brachyistius, assembly GCF_023856365.1. Lineage (NCBI taxonomy): Eukaryota > Metazoa > Chordata > Actinopteri > Osteoglossiformes > Mormyridae > Brienomyrus > Brienomyrus brachyistius. The sequence continues at coordinate 9,473,199 of NC_064550.1, forward strand.
TGCCAGCTCGGTGTTGGGTGACAGTAAGTGCACTTGAGTGGAGTAGGACAGCGGCAGCCAAGGAGATTAGGGTCTAACTGGCATTGGGTGACGCTGTCTTGGCGCAGAGTCGACCCAGGAGCCCTGCCATCTGTAGCAAGGAGTTGACACCTTCTGCTACTTTCATATGAGTATAGCCGATCTCCTAAAGACAGAGGAACATTCCGGCAGTTAAAGTCTGGCTACTGCAGTGCGATGCTCTGGCCTGTCATCCTTCTATAGTCGTTAATATAAAAATCTAATTTTCAGAACGAAACGAATCTGGCAAGATGTCATTCTGGTGGACCAATTGATCTGAACTTGATGGCCTGGCATCGGTTTACCTTGATGAACTCCAGCTTCAGATACTCTGGCATCTGGAATGTCTTACATACTCTGAAGATGTTCCCAATTATATCTTCGGGCGAGTAGCCAAGTGACCAGAGTTGCTCGATGATCTAAAAAGGGACACACAAAAAAAAAATAAAAAATGAAAGGGTGAGCCAAGTCGCTTCAGATTTGGCGGGAGCCGTCGTCTTCAGCATGATACCTTGTAGGCTTCATCGATGTCAGCGTTCACACAGTGTTCCAGCATGCTTTTCACAAGCAGAGGGTGGGGCTCGTCACAGACCTGGCGAGGACCAAACTCACAGAATGAGACTCTCTCTGTCACTGGTATGAAATCCCAGTGGAATCGTGCCCAGCGAGCAATACCTTGAACACATTCTCACTGCTGACAAAGCTAAATCCAGAATGCGTTGACTGCAAATTATTTAGCGCCTGTGAAAGACACATACATTGTTTAATTATATTATAACTTCAAGATTATTGGATACAATGAGTTTTTCTTTTTAATAAACATTTGTGAACCTGTCTCATATCTCCCTGTGCAGTGAAGATGATGGCCTCCAAGCCGTCGTTAGTGGTGGACACAGTCTCCTTTTCCACGACTTCCATCAGCCGCATCATTATCTGCTCGTCCCTCAGCTTGGTGTAGCGCAACACTGCACAGCGGGACTGGATAGGCTCTGGAGTGACAGCGTTGAGACACCCTGAGCATCATGCGTGTCCTGTAACTTAGTACCCGTCTCCATATCTTATTGTGAATCCTGAACATCAGCATCCCGCCATAATATCCCAGAAACCGCGGATGGTCAAACGGTGAACACTTTCCAAAATAACCTAAACTCAACTCTCAGGGTTAGTCAACCAATCTTCCAGTCATGGAAACAGAGGGAAACGTAAAAATGTCCTGGATAATCTTGTACTCTGCGGGAAAAATATTTCGGCAAAAAAGTATTGCCATATGAAGTTTTGAATATGTGAACTGCCGACGGCCACACTATGGATGCAACCGCAAAGTTCACACCGTGAACTTTTGTTTTTTAGCATCACGGTAGCAAGCAGATTCAACGTTTCAGCTTATATATAAACATTGGTGCGTGGCACAATCCCATTCTCCATTCCGACTAGCCTGAACCATCAATTAACAGTTTCCAGGAAAAGTCCTGGAAAATAATCCATGTAAAAGAGTGGGAACCCTGTCTCTTCCTTTAGGGCTTCGTCCAATGTTTCCGAACCCCGTCCTGGGGGACCCACAGGGGATCCACGTTTCTGATCTGTCCCAGCTCCCTGCCAGATACTCCTCCTTTTTGCTGGGTCCCCGTGGACGGAAATGAGAAACACTGGCTTATTCGCTTTCACAGAAAGAAGCACATCTCCTTCTGCTCGAATCCCACTCCCTGTGCCAGATACCCACCAATGATTTTGTCCGACGCATTGCAAGCGAGGGCGAAGCGAGTCGTCTTGGAGTAGATCTCCATCGTTCTCCTGAGAGCCTGCTGTGCCCCGTCCGTCATGCTGAAAGCAGCAGGCAGACAGGCCATGACACTGCTTTCCCCCAGGAGTAGCTAATGGATGTGTCTACCACGAAGTGTAATTACGCAGAACACTTTACAAAGACGAACAAGACAGTCATACCATGTCAAATCCAATAAATTCAGTTACAATATAACTTTGGCATATTTTTGTGGTAGTTATTTGTGCCATATTTACAACTTAATTTGCGAATCTTTTCAAAAGTCTGCCTGATTAAATGCAGAATTTACAGTACTTTATTTAGCTAGTGATTATTACTACTACAATGAGAGGTTACATTTCCATCACTCACACCACTTACTGTTTGCCCCTATACTCCCTCGCAAAAATACTGTAAAAGTACTAAGACTACAATTAAGTCTTAGTACTTTGGGCTGAGTTTTTTAATCATATCTAAAACACTTGAAATCAATCTCCAACTACTCTGCTGATTGCAGTATTCTGAAACTCCTTTAGTTTGACGCATCAAGAGATAATTGCATTCACATCCTTATTAGGTAGAGGACTAATTTTACTAGGTTAGAAATCTATTAGGCGCCCTTCCATTGCCCACTGAATATGAGATATCATGTTCAGCCAGGGTACAATATCACCATTGTACCCCATCTGTAGATAAATGTACAATTTATGGTACAGAAATGGACTATGAGGAACTTTTTATAACATTGGGGTATATTAATGTTGTTTGTACCTCGGGGGTGTTCCTTAGAGTCCACCTTGAATTAGACTAAAAGTTATATGTACGCTAGGGTACAATTGCTAAACCCTTGAGGGTACAGCCCCAGTGGTAAGCAGTTGTGCCCTCAAAGAAACAACAGAGTATACTAAGAGTATAGTTTCTGACAGAGAATATTAAGGGATGACTATTCAAGTCAATTTTAAAATTAGAAATGAATACCACAGTGAAAAAGCCCATTTAAATTGTGTGCCTTTTTTCAGACGCCCCCTAACCCATGTAGTCATACAAGAGGAAAACACACTATTCGATTTCAGCAGGACTGTACTTCCCTGTCACACATCTACTGAAACATGTAAAGGAAGCACCGACCTGTCGGCTTCATCCAAGATGATTATCTTGTGTCGACCTTTTGGAAGAGTTACTTTCTGCTGCGCAAACATTTTAATCTTGTTCCTAACAACGTCGATACCTCTGCAAAAGATTTACATGCAATTATCACCAAAGAAACAGTCGAAAACTTCAATGTGCATGATATGTGCCTCTTTAAATAATTGTGCGCTTTAACAGACGGTCTCACCTGTCATTAGAAGCATTCAGTTCAAGCACTGCATCTTTCATTGCAGGGCCAAGGAGAGCGCGTGCCAAACACAAAATGCTGGTGGTCTTCCCTGTGCCAGGGGGACCCTATAACCACAACCACGTTAGGAGGGGAGGAGGGGAGTGGGAAATAGCCTGTTACTTAACGATTTTAAAAGTGTCCTTAGACAACTTCAAATTATTTATATTTGTGTGACACTGGCTGACGGCAGAAGGCTTACGGCTATGATGATGTTGGGTACATTTCCCTCTCTGGCAAACACCTGGACCAATATGCAACAAAGTTAGTGAAATGTGCCAATATAATCACTGCAAGTAAAGCCCAAACTTTTCAGATTCAGGTGTCAGCGCTCAAGATCATTAGATATCCAAGCTACAGGTAAGAAGCAGTTTTACTGTAAACGTACCTCAAGTCTGCTTACAGTTTCCTCGTTTCCAACTATCTCACTCAATTTCAGTGGTCTGTACTTTTCCACCCTGTTTTAAATGTAGATTATTATGTAGCATCTGTATATAGCAATCGAAGAACTTTAATTTACAAAGTTCGATATTAATAGGTACTCTTTAGCCAAATAAGTATTCTGACGGAATAGTTTCAATTGAAATTAAGAGACAACCTTCAAGTTACACTGCTACATCCTTAACCACTATTCTATCTTACACTTATACTTCACAATACTCTTATCAACGACTAGTATTAATAATCGTTCTTTACAATATGACACTAATGATTAACATACAGACATATGTAGCCTCCTTATATTTCTCAAAAGTTATTGTATGATTTCGAATCGGAAAGAGGTTAACAAACTACTTAGTACATGACCAACACAGGCATGATAACTCTTCAGTATTAGCAATGCATTATCAATAAAATAAAAATTACCATGGCAGCTCATACGCACTACTCTTCCCGGAAGCGTCTTCCTTTTTAGACTGGATTTCTGAATGACTTTGTTCAGAATCTGTTTCTCTCATCTCCACGTCCATATTTCTGCTTTAGCTGAAGTTTTACAGGTCGGATGGCTAATGCAGAGACAGCAGCAGAATTTCGCGCCACGACAGGAACGCGACAACAGCCGCCGTCATTACGTAATTTCCGGAGGCGCGAGGGTACCATAGATATCACACCCGTTACAAAATAACATGATGTACCTATTGAGAAAGAAGCCCTTCAACTATGCATAAAACGTCATACAATTACAGATTGCTGCCGTACTAAGTACTAATACGTCGGAATTAACACACATATCGCGGTTCAATAAATGTATGGATTGATGCTGTAGTGACTCAAGAAAAGGAGATGGCCACGACAGTAAGGATTTGCTTCACATAAGGTATCGCATGCTTTAATACGAATTTTTATCTGAATAGCGACTGGTTTATTTAAGAAATAAACCTGCTAAAAGTTGCTTAAATGAAAGGATGCGAATTATGCGATAGTCCACATACATAGGCCCACGTTTTCGGATAAGGTCACAGTGGAATTATTTTGAGTGTTGTGGCTGCTGAAGGTGTGTCGGCATGAACTTCTAATAATAGAATTAGCAAAAACAATTTGGTCCATGTTGAAACAGTTATTGTTAGGTGAGCAGTTTGTCCCGAGATATCTTCATATTTCAATCAAACGGACCAGAATATGAATAGTAATCGTAGAAGACCCCCATTATTTAAATTGTGCATCTAGAAAAAATGCCCTGTTCAGTGGGTAACAGTGGATGCTGAGCTGTTTCTACTACGATAGTCTTTGTTAAGAATGTTTCTAATAAAATGCCACAGGGCAAGCGTTTTTCTATGTAGATAAATGGTACAGTATGTTCTACGTTGTGGAGTATGTATTTTGACGTGGGAATGAATGAAGGCGTTACCCAGATATCATGGATTATTGCTAGTAAGTAAAATGCAAAATGATATTTGAAGAATCATGTTATTTAAATCTAAAGGATTTGATACAGAAATACTTTAAGTACTGGATTCATTCGGGTTCCTTGCCTTGCTTAAGGACACAGCAGCAATGAACCAGATATCCTGTGGTCATGAACCCAATTCTTAAACCTCTGTGCTTAGTGTACTGTGAAATCTTAGCAATGCTTCTTTTAGGACCTCTTTACTACAATCTGAAATTAAGCATGTACCACCTAACACATTATGAAGTGAAAAAGTACTGAATATTAACACTACACACTATGGATATGCATGGCTGATGTGTAGGTCTGTACATATATATATTATAGAGTCTCTTGATTTTAGATTTTTTTGTAAGTTCAGAGCTGTGTATTGTTAGGGGTTCACTATGAAACAAATGAAATATGGGTCATGAAATGGGATGTGAGGTTTTACTTAATTCCCAGATATTGTGTACTTCCATTGCTAAGTTAAATTGGACAACTGAAATGTAAAGGAACTTGTACAGACAAAATCACAAATTTAAACAATGACTTTTTGAAGGACACAGTACCCTTGTTTGTCCCGGGATACTAACCAGAAACCATCTTATCACAAACTCTGTTCCTTAACTAATACACTTTGCTGTTAAATGTCACTGCTTTCTACTGGCGATACCACTTTGCATGGAGTGTTTACTGCGAGCTTAAATCGAACATTGCACATTTAACGCTTAGAGAAACAGCGTTACAAGTACTTGAATGAACGCTTTGTAGAAAGCTCTTTGCAATGGGCATGACTGGCTAATGTGTAGCTGTATATATTATACCGTCACGTCCTTTTTGGTCGGAACCATGTATTATTAGAGGATTCATATATATTTAAAAAAAAAATCTGACTAGTGTTTACATAAAAATTTGTAATAATGCAGCTAAGTTCATATAGTTCAGTAACAGTGGTGTGCGTTCATTTAATTGTAATATATTTAAAGTACCTCTCCACAAAGAGGACGTAATTTCCCGCAACACGCGTTCGGGACCCGCGTGCGTGCGTGCGCTAAACTTAAGAAATCGCCAAGGAAACGCGCGCGCGCTCAGTCAGCAGTGAGAGACAATTTAACTGAGCGACATTAGCGGCGCGTTAAAAACAAAATAGATCGACGGTCGGTCTGCGCCTTGGTTCCACTTTACAGCCAAATGTTTATATACTCAAAGAGCGTCCTGCGACACGAATATAACTATACGCTTCAAGTCTTGTACTTGACGAGAAGGTAGGCTTTTAACTTAATTGATGCTTTACAGAGTTGTTGCAGCATTACTTCGTGGCTTCCGTAAATATTTACTTGTAAGCGGAGATGGATTTCCTTAGCTGCGCTGTGTACTTGGCATCTAAAGCCACCTAGGATTGAACTGGTAACTTATCTTGTGACTGAGAGAGTGGGAAATGACCTTTGTCAGCTAAATGTTACTACAGAGCGTCTTGTCTTCTGACTTAACATTTTCTTCGCTCGTTTTGTTTGTATCCACGTTTGGCTGTCATGACACGCATGAAATGCTAAATATTTAAAACCAAGGGCGAGGTTTATGTGTGAGCGGAAACAGTTTAACTGCCCCAACAATTCAGCCTGACCTTAGTCACTGTACAGTTTATACGGGAATAGCTGAAACACAGTAACCTGTTTTGGCTATCAGTATACGCAAGTGTGTAATAAGACCTGCCTGGTGTCCTTAAACAAAGGCTAGGGAGTGCCACAAAGACACAGTCCAAGTCGTCCTAAATGAAAACCATGTTTTCAAAATTGTCTCCCAGTCTCTTTTGGATTGAATCAGTTTGCCAACAGCAATAATAAGTGTAGTATTGTAGTATACTTTGACAGCTTTTTTTTTTAACTAAATTTCTTGCTGATTCTTTAAAACATAACTAGAGTTCACAACAGGTAAACTTATTCACATGATAAGGACAAAAGTTCCAGAATATTTTTGTGTATGACTTCTGTTTATTTTTGTTTGTCTCTCACCACAGGCTCAAGCCGGATATGTACTTTTTGCTCCGTCCCTTAGACCTTTGATCCATTAACACTGAAGTGGGAGACATTTACATATAGAACTGTGTCCTTGTGTGTTAAGCAGCACAGTGCCGTCATTGTTTAATTGTTTACAGTGAGGAGAGGAGAGCTTTAATTCATTTGTGGTTCTTACAGTTCTGGTCAGGACTTGCAAAAACTGCATGATGCATCGGCCTTGTGTTGGGTATAATAGTGTTTTTTTAAAACCTGTACATCAGTGATGCTTATTTGTGTATTTTTGCATTAAAACAGTTTTTTTTGATTGAATATTTAATTTGGTGATTTTCAGTGCAATCTCATGATGATTTTTACTGATTAGACTGTTATCAGTGGTTTTGATGAACTTATCTGGATGTCTGAAACTATTGGCACCAATATGGAGTAAATATATACAGCCACTCCTTTACTTACGAACTTTCAGACATACGAACGATGAGGACTGTAAATTCAGATTGTCCAGGTAGTACAACTTCTGGCTGCTACTCCCGCTGCACAGCAGCGTAGCGTGCAAACTCCCAGGAACCTAGTTCTTTGTACTTGCGTAAACCCTTAAGATGATGTTGAATAACGACTTGCGAACTTTTCAAGTTACGAACGGCCGTTCAGAACATATCTCAGTCATAAGTAGAGGAGCATCTGTATATGTAGTTGTACAGCATCAGTGAAAACTCTGGACATACCTGCTCTTAATGCATTTGTGTCTATTTTAGTTATGGTATTCACCTTATAGTAAAAAGCCTGGCTTGATCTGAATGAAGTAATACATATTGAGCATTACAATGACTAAGAGAAGTGTTCAACATATGACTCTTCAAATTAGCCCCCTTTTGCTTTGACAGCACCGGAGACTCCTGGCATTCTCTGAGCCAGCTTCCAGATGTAGCCTCCTGGAATGCTTCTCCAACAGTCCTCACGGAGTTTCCACAAGTTCTGGGCACCAGTCGGCTACCTTACTCTTTGATCCAACTCATCCCAAACCAACTCTATAGGGTTTAGTTTGAGGGGGGATTGTGGGGGCCAGGTCATCTGTCACAGCACTCCATCTCTTTCCTTTTTCACAAAATACTACATAACCTCATGGTGTGCTTAGGGTCGTTATCTTGAAAGAAAGGCAAGATTTTCAGTAGGTGTATCCAGATATTTATCCAGTGCTGTATAATCAACACGTTTCAAAAACAGGCTGTATTCATAATTCTGAATTGATTAGTTGGTTACCTGAATTTGTTCTTCACTGATGTTGCACCTTTTAATATTTTTATGATATGTGTGATTGGAGTCTTTTAATATATTCACAGTTGTACTACTTGGTCCAGTTTTCATAGTAGGGTATATCTGGATAAAATATGGCAATTGGCTGAAACATTTCAACCTATTAAAGTCACAAAGTATATTTGCATTGTTCATATTGCATTTTTAATACTGAGAAATTAATTTAAATGCAGATTGACTAATGGTACAGGGTGAAGTAACGTAATTTAAAAAGTATTAAACCAATATGATAAAATCATCTCTGTCTTGGTTTTTACCGGTGGGGCACATTAGCATGTATAGCATAATAATAAAAATTGAATTGTAGAAATAAGTACAATTTTAAAATGTTTACTTTCTTAACATTGGAATCAAATGGCTCTCTATAAATATGTGCTCCACCGCTCTACATGGTTCAAGTTAGAGTTTCCGTGGAACAAAGACTTCATTGTGGCTTTTGGACAGTGTAACTGTAGGTGTTTTTCATGCCTGCCTTATCTTTATTTGGTAACGCAGATTTTCCGGCTGTTATTAATTTGATTGATAAATCGATAGTAAAGCATTCAATTTTTTCTACTGCAGAGACGCTTTTCTTTAATGAATGTTAAAGTTCTACTGAATCTGGCTCAGACAGTCCACTTTTTAGTAAATATGGATGGCTGTTACGCAGGCTAGATGCATCATTTCTGTAGCTTATCCGGTGTAACAGATCTGAATATGTGATGCAAGTTCTAATTTAACTAGTAATAATACCCAAGGGTTGCGTTTGTGACAACAGTGAGTGTGAGCCACCTGCTGATGTCCTTAAAGTTCTACACTGGATTTCAGTGCACTCTCTGGGGATGTTCTATAAATGCAGTGCATCTAATTCTACAACCTAAGTAATTCTTTATTTATTTTTCTTTATGCTTTTTTCAGGCATGTGGACATCCTGCTGTAGCTGGCTCTGCGTAGAAACAAACGCCACCACAGTGGAAGGGAACGGCAACACAGGGAGACAGACCTACCTGAACTCGGGGTATAATCATTCAACAACTGCCCCTGAGGTCTTGTGCAAAGCATGTGGTGGCTGTTTCGGAACTTTAGCCAGGAAGGTAAAGTCTACTTTGCTATTATATACACAGAGGGGTCACTGTAACCTTACAAACACTGTTCATGAACAGTCTCGGCACCTTCTCTAATTTTGAAAGAACAAGATTCTTGTAATCCGATCCCAAAATAAATGATAGCAACCTCCTCAGTACACTGCTGGTGGAGTAAAGTCTGATTGGATTCAATTTAACACTGCGCCAGTGTTGTCTGAGAACAGAGCCTGTATCAGTAAACACAGAGTTCATATAACAAGTCGGTCTCCAGGTGTTAAACAGAGACGCATTCATACACGAAGGAAAGTGATAGACAGCTATTGATTTGGATTGCATGTATTTGAGCCGTTGCAGGAAATTAAAGGTATGGTTTGGCTTTATTTTGGCAACAAATCTGGAGGGCCGGTTTGCAGAGCTAACCACTGTACCACTTGTAGATTTTCAGCAAATAACATTTTCAAACTCGTCTTGCTTGCCTTGCCACTGGTTTAAGTCCAGTAACAAATAACTAAGAGAGCCACCTGAATTATTTTTACTTTTGGTTAAAAAGCAGCCTTTCATAGATACCATTTCCTTTAAATTCCGTTCACTTCCTGCTGTTGCAGTCATTTGCGATGTTTTTAACCATTAGAAACATTTATGGCCATAGGGCAGACTAAGCAAGGACACTCGCTGAACCCAGTGGAACTGAGTGTAATACCCACAGGTCCATTCAAAGGACAAATAGAAGTCAGTCGGTTATTTTTGACCTAGTAGCCTACTGCACAATTTACATGGAAACAGGCTATCGTAATTGGTTTAGTATTTAAGTGTACACATGGCAATAAGGCATATTTAAATTTGTAGCAAATTGCATTACAAATTAAAGGAACATTGTTTTCAGCCATTGTGGATAACTGTACATGAATGGCCAAGCAGCAAGGGCTTTGAACTCTGTATATGTTGGTTCTTGCTAGGGGTTCACAATATCACATTGCGATCGTATGGCACATGCGCGATAATCACAACAGCTTCAGATAATGGGGGCAAACATAATAAACATGTCGGACTTTACACTGCAGAATGTACCGGCAAACCACCGATGTAGTTTTTACCTTGTTTATCCACAATATCTCTTTGTTTCATGATGACGTGGCTGCTGAACTGTCCCTTTCTTCACCGCCACATCAGTGCTTGTCACTTTTGTGTTGTAAGAAAACGGTAGTATGGTGCTTGTTCCACTAACTGAATTTAATAGACATAAGAATATGCCGAATTTACAGAGTACGGACTTATGGGTGTCGTAGTACTCCTATTGTTAATAGTGTAGGCATACTACTAATCTGTGTACTAAATTGTAGGCGTAAGTAAATGTCCATGTAGTAAAGCCAGCATCCAGAAAAATGTTTACGCCCATCCTCCAAATCCCTGCTGATTATTGCGCATGTGGCTCTATGTGCGATTATACCGCGATGTGATATCGTGCAGCCCTAGTTTCTGAGCAGAATCTGCATGTGCTGTGTAATATTGCTGGTGTGGCCTGGTCTCTGCAGCACGTCTGCGTGGACTGCAAGAAGAGCTTCTGCAGCAGATGCTCTGTGCAGCTGGAGCTTCGGCCGCGGCTCTGCCTCACGTGCCTGCGTTTCCACGGCACCCTCTTTGACCGGGCGGCGCTCATGAGGCTCAAGGTGAAGGACCTGAGGGACTACCTGCACCTGCACGAGGTCCCCACCCAGATGTGCCGTGAGAAGGAGGAGCTGGTGGAGCTGGTGCTTGGCCAGCAGACACCCAGCAACAGCAGCAGCAGTGAAGCAATGTCTCAGCCAAGCTCGACCCCACTAGAAGCTGCCCCCAGCCCCATTCACCTGTCCACACCCCCTGACCCACCTTCGTCTATGGACCTGGAGCCTCATGGCCCCAGTGATGACCAGGTAAAGATTTTCCAGGCAAAAATGGCTGAACTTTCAGGGAAGAAAATGATCACTAAATACTACTGTTCCTTTTTTTTTTTTTTTTTTTAAGACATAAGGGTTCACCACCCACGTCATAAACCAGGAGTGGGGAAGCAGATCCAGTGAGGGCTGCTGTGGGATATTAGGGTGACCTCTGTCAGCCAGTAACAAAGCAGTGGTTCTCTGCTCTAGGCCTGGGGACCCAGTGTTGCTGGCTGACTAAGAGGTCATCCCAAAAACTGTCACCCACCCTGACCATAAACTGTTCCAGTGGCTGCACACTGACAGGCACCTCCAGAGCCTTATGGCTGGGACAGAGAGACTGAGGAGAAGCTTCTACCCCCAGGCATTTAGGGTCATTAACTAACAACCCCAATTAAAAACTAAAATGCACTATAACTCCAACCTGCACTTTAAATATTTTCTCATATTTACTAGGGCTGCATGATATCCCATCGCGATCTACTCGCCATAATATGGCGCGTGCGCGATAATCGCCAGGGCTTTAGATGACGGGCGAAACATTTGACCGGATGCCAGCTCTTCAGTACTTTGCGGACTTTTACTTATGCCTACGATTTGGTCAGCAGATTAGTTAATGAGGGGCATATTGTGACGCCCATAACTTAGTAATCTGTATAAATACGGCGTATCTTTAAATTGGTTTAGCGGTGCCGCTACATGCTACTGTCATGGAAGCAATAAGCACTGAAGTGGCGCACTGCTAGTCTGTTTACCAAATTGTGGGCGTAAGTAAACGTTCATATACCACTGAGACGCTGGCACCCGGACAGATGTTTCATTCCTCGTCTAAATGCACCACATGATGTCGCGATGTGACATCATGCAACCTTAATATTTACTTATTTGCTTTACTTTTATATGCTTTTTGTTTATTTCTGTATTTTACCTTGTGTTTTTTGCACAGACTGGGGTAGCAGCAATTTCATTTCAATGCTGATGTACCACTGCATTCATGCATGTGACAGATATAAATTTTGAATCCTTTACTGGTTTAAATTTTCGCCAAGGGTCTGTCTGTCCCGATGACCTCCAGTCCAGAGGAGACGCCTGATCATGAGATGGACACGGAGGTCCAAGAAGAACTGGAATCTCAGGTTTGAATGTTTGATTTTTCAGTCTGGGCAAGATGACTCGACGACTTGTTTATAAACTGCAAAAATGTCTTTCTTTGGAGTTGAATAAGACTAAAAGGATTAATAGAGGTTCATGTTTAAGGAGTAGAACAACAACGCCTCTGATATTTATCCCAATGAGCTTGGAAATTTTACATTTTTAAAAATGTTTACTCAGAAATGATAGAAGAATAAGATTTGGTAGGAATGAGAGCTCTGGGCTCCTGTTCCTGGGCTCCTGTTCCTGCTGCACTGTTCCCTTTTACCCTGGATAGCAGCACATCTGTACTGGTCTCACAAGAACCCAGGGAAACCTTTGACAGATCAGCAGTCTGGGTCCAGGTGGTCAGCAATTTTTAAACCTGCCCTCCTCTCCAGTCTGACACAGAGGAGACCATGCTTCCTGGTCGCAGAGCATCCTTGGCCGACATCAGCACCGTGGAAGACATCGAGGCCCTGAGCGTGCGCCAGCTGAAGGAGATCCTCGCCCGCAATTTCGTCAGCTACACCGGCTGCTGTGAGAAGTGGGAGCTGATGGAGAGGGTTACACGCCTCTATAACAACCAGAAGGGTCTGCAGAATCTAGGTCTGCCTCTGGCTCACTGCTCATTCGATTTGTGAAATGTCATTCATTGGCATATTTAACACGCTACATGTTTACCTAATTACATTTGACATCCCATAAAATGCAATTACTCTCAAAGCTCAGTTCTGCAGCCCCATTCCTGTCATATCTGCCAAGAAGCCTCCCCACTCTTGGTGTCTATCAGCATTGCAGAGAAATTTGTGCTGGAAGCCAGTAAATGTCCATAATTACCCATCCACAGAACAGATGGTCACACTCCCTCAATGAAATCTCTGTGTTTTACTGTAAATAAACTGAGCCACAATCAGAGGTGAAACATTGTAATTATGGTTCACTTATTTTCTTTAACAGCCAGTAGTACCATGTGATAATTTTTCTTTGATGAGGAAATTTAGTATGATACCTGTAAGATGTCTGATTATAATCTGCTTTACAGTTTCAAGCAGCAAGAGTGACACTTATCTCGTTTAGTTGTACATTGAGAATGTAGATCCCAGAAATAATCCAGCTCGTTCATTAACATGTGTTTTCTGGGATGCCTAGTTGAGAAACCAGGTCACGTAGATTAAATTGCACGCACCATTGTGGCTGCTTCTAACAGAACCGTTCATCTCTGCTGTTGTCCCAGACTCAGCTGGTCCCAAGAGTCTGGAGGAGAACTTGTGTAAAATCTGCATGGACTCCCCCATCGACTGCGTGCTGCTAGAGTGCGGCCACATGGTCACCTGCAGCAAGTGTGGCAAGCGCATGAGCGAGTGCCCCATCTGCAGGCAGTACGTGGTGCGGGCCGTGCACGTCTTCAGGTCCTGACGTGGCCACCAGGGAGACCCGCCAGAACTGGCAAAGCTGCAAGCAGGTGACGGGCAGACCTGCCACCTTGTTCTGTCCACATCTCTGGGTGTCCGTTTCTCCTAATACCACCACCCTCACCCCGAGCCACATTAATCACAAAGCACAAGTCTGTAATTACACTAATTTGCTGTAAAAAATATTGCGATGCTAATGTTTAATTTAATCTAAGTACACTTCAACATTCGAGCTGGCATGTGCGACTGTATAGTGCTAATTTTTATTTTGTTTTCTAAATACGCAAGGTACAGGGACACCCTGTTTCATTGCTGCTAACTTGAACAGTACTGAAGCTAGTGATAGATCAGGGCAACAACACTGCAGAGGAATTTTTAGCGAACATAACAGGGGGAAGAAATCTGCTAAGGATACTGCTCCCTCGCTTAAATTAAACCCATGAAAACCTTTTGGTTGGCCATCTCTGTGGCACTAGTTCGATCATCCCCGCTTATGTTCAGCAGTCAGTTGATTTTCTTCTGAATATTTTATTCTGGGTTACTCAGCGCTGACTTTATTGTTGCAGGTAGAAAAATTGGTGCTTCCATAAAACATTTTAGTCTTTTCCAACATCTACACTGCGAGGCAAAAATCAGCCAGTGTTGATCTTCCCAGTTCTGAACTGCAAATGTTCCCTTAGCCGTGTTGCCTGGCTACCTATCTAAAAATCCGAGATCAGTTACATTTCACACTCAAGATACCAGGCGTGACCACAAAGACAAACTAACATGCACTGAAACACAGGCAGACTGTTGTCATTGACAGATGTAACGTGTATAATGTCAGTAATTTAAGCACCTTGAAAAAGCTCTGCAGCCGTTGCCGCTTGAATAAGGAAGCTGTCACTTGAGATGTTGGTCTTATCTCCGTTAGGGGCGATTTCTACTTGTGGCTAAATGTCATCTCAAAGCCCACACCACCATCACTGCCTTTGTAACAAGTGCCCTGAAGCTCATTGAGTACTTAACTTTGTACGGTACATCTGCCGACTGCCTGAGCCAACGTGTGCGATCTCTTCTGAGGAGCAGAATGATTCTCATTTAATAACTCATTTCTGGTACTTTTTACTAGTTCCATATAATATTTAATATATTTGTTTTCTGCAAAAAAACAATGTATGCTGTAATGAACAATATCTTTTCAGTTGTCTAGAATTATGTGTAATCAGTGATGCTTATGCAAACAACACATGGTAGCTTTGGTATGAATGGATGATACATTGTATTTAGCCTTTAAGCAGGCAAACTGGAAACTTTCTAATAAGCAATGTTGAGGCTCAGTTAAATTATTACTTTTTCATTTTTTTTTTTTTGTGGTGTTTATGCTTTTCAGCTTTTTACAGAAGGTGGCAGTCCTTGGTGTATCTTGCTGCCTACAAAATCGGTACACTATGCTTAGTGGGGGCCTCGGACTCCCACGAATGAAACGTGATGAATCATAATGAAGCTTTGGCAGTCTAACTGAATGACGTAGCCTCTTACTTTTCAATAAATGTATGACTGACGTTGACTTCACAAAACCAGCACATTCAACCAATCAATACTCAGGAATCGCTTCAGTGGATGTGTGGGGGGAAAAAATCAAACACTAACTTCTCTTGTGATCCAACTGTGTGTCTTTTTTTATTTTTCCATCACAGAAGCTTCTTTATACAGTTTTGTCATGCAAATTTCACAAACAAATGGTACATTTGTGTGTTTAGGTAGAACATAGAATATTTCCTAGAATAAAATCTAGTTTCTGAATTAACTTAGCAATTTTCCAAAAAGTGGCTTTGGAAAGAGGTGTGTGTGGGAATTTGGTCCAGGTGTGTGCATGTTCTAACCCTATCACGTAAGACACGTACTCATTTACTTGGTATCTTAAACTTGAATATCCATGATAGCCTTTAGACATAATTTTCGAGACCGATGATTTAATACGTTATCTAGATAATTGTTGATCATTGGAAAAGGTGTGAAATGTGGAAAGTTGAACCACACAAAGTTAAAGGAACAAGAGGCCCCTGGTCGCTATAAATCTTAAAATTACAACTGAAACTCAGAGTCTGGTTTGCTCACTGAGGGATTCAAGAGCTCCTCAGAAACTAAATAAATGCGAGAGCCAAATGTCTTTAAGTCATAATCCAAGGTGAAGGCTCTTTCCTGTAAGAGAATTTCCTTGGAAGGAAGACATAAATATGTACAATATTCATCAGTGGTAAATTTTAATCTGTTTATATACTGATTTTATTTTTGTATTTAAATTATGTTGAAGCAGTCTGACCTGTTTTTTTGAGGATTCTGTGCAAATGTTTGTTCTTAATGCTTCAGAAATATATGGTACAATGATGCAAAACCAATGACTGCAAAACACTAATAAAAAAGTTTGATAAAAATATGAAACCGACAAACCGTAAGTGTCATTTCTGTTGTCTCTGTTTGGAGAATGAAATATGTGAGACCAAGACTGAGGAAGAGAATGAAAAATGTTGCTTAGCTAGACTTTTGTTCATGTGGAAAAACTAATCAAATTTACTATGATGGCACCAGATGTTAGGCACAGTGAAAGCTGTGGGTGAATCTCAATACCAAGAGCGCAAAGATCATACTTGTGGTCTTTGCAAGACTGGACTTGCTAACTCGCCTCCCAAGAACAAACTTGGGGTGCAGTGAATCATGGGCTTGGTCTCATTCGACGAGGATGCAACTGAAGCAATTTGATATTTGAGGTGGAGCAAGACCAGCATCCAGGTAATTTTACCATCCTCGTGTACTTGTGTTCTTAGTATTGCAACTGGTCTTTGGCAATGGAAGATGAAGTAAAATGGGTACACGATAACACAAGTACGGTCAAGTACGTATATCGAGAAATGCCCTTTGAGAAAATTGATATTTATCATTAAAATCCCCCCTAAAAACTTACCTTGGCCAGATTTGCTTGGGGCTTAAAGTCAGTCACAGGCGTCATAGAACACCCAGGATGAGGTGATTTACACTTAGTTGAGAAAATAAAGTACAGGTTAATTATGGATGACAATGATGATGATGATGATATTACGCACACAGGTACATAGGAATTCTTTAGTTTTCACATGTCATATTATGAGATGCCACAGCCTGGGGTTTGACCGTAGGGTCAGCAATAGCTCCAGTGCCCCTGTCCCAGTGTTTCCCAATCCAGTTTTCGGGGATTCGGTTCACATTTTTGCTCCCTGCCAGCAAAAACGTGAACTGTCTGCGGGTCCCCTTGGACTGTAGGGCATTCTTCCTAAAGTTATAAAAAATAAGAGAACAGCTCTATTTCTGAATTTGAATGTCTACTTTATACATTCCCTGCCATCCAATTAACTTTTGCCAAGGTTTGCAGCAAAATCTTCGGATCGATAGATAGACGGAGAGCGAAAACGACATCTATCAGAGCAATTTATTCCCAGCTAACATTTAACGTTGGCCCAACGTTGGTAGAACGTCGGACATAATGTCGGCCCAACGTCATTAGCAGACGTTGGCCGGACGTGCATCTGCACATCGGGTTTCTGTCAACTCAACGTCTGCAGCGAACGTCAAATGCACGTTGTCCCAACGTGCAGTAAACCAAGTAGTGATAAGCAAATGTGTACAATTCCCTGTGGCCAACGTAAAACTGACATGAAGTGTCAGTGTGTGTCTTTTTGTTCCCTTTTTAGAGAATTTTGATCATTTTGTTCTTCATTATATTTAGTTTACTGAGAGTTGGCACAACGTGCATTTTACGTTAGCTGCAGACGTTGAGTTGACGTAACCCAGACATTGAAAGTAGGTTGGCACATGGTCCCCATAATGTCCGTGGGACGTTGGTTTTACGTTAAAGTTAATGAATACTAGTAAAGAAATTCATTATTATTATTGTTGTTATTATTATTATTAGTATTTACAATAAACAGCTTAATCATAATAACAATATTTCAGTTGCTTATGGTTTTTCTTTCGCGTCCGTTTCTGCAATTTAACTTTTGGGTAATGTGGACTCACATATGTAGCCTATAAGGACTTAAACTGTGGTTAGACTGTAAGTTAGTATGCATAATATAAGTGAAACTTAGTAAACGTTACATATGAAACATCAATTTCTCTAAATAAAAATAATAACTTTTACGATCCCGACATCACCTTTACAGCTGCCGTGTTTTGCCCTTCTGGGTATGAATTTCTATGCCTTTCACGCTGACGTTTCCCCCCTAAACTTTCACGCGTCACCCGACGGAGGCGCGCGAGGTAGTTATAGATAAAAGCGGCCTGGACGGGAGATCTCTCTTCTCCTTGCGGAAATTAGCCTGTCGTATATGTGCATTTTGGAAGTGCAATAGTTGCACTAAGCAGCATGTCGGCAAACGGGCTGTCTTCCAGAATCCAGCAGTTTTTAAACCCGGTGGAACTCCAGAGAGTGGGCGTGCAGGTAGCAGAGCACCGCAGCGAACTGGCGCTCTTTCACCTTTTTATCTAAGCGAGGGAATGTGCGGCCTCGAAGCCTTCGTAAGGTTGCGTGGGTGGAAATAAAAATCGTGGTGTTCCGTTCATGTTGCAGAGTCCGTTTCAACGACTAGCTCTGCAGATGCAAGATGTATCTGGGGATCGAGGAGTTTTGAAGGAGGTTATCCAAAACGGGGAGGGCCAATTGGTACCAATGGACGCCTCGGTGCTAAGTAACTCACGTCCCTAATGTCTTACACATTTATTCATATGTTAGTGCCGTGTGCACGATAACTTTTATTATGCATTAGTTGTAATATGCACTCTAAAATGTGAGATGTTGACATTGAATGGTTCGTGTTGTAGATATTTTGTGCTCCTAGAGCAGGGGTCTCCAACTCCGGTCCTGGAGAGCTAATATCCAGTAGGTTTTCTATCCTACCCGTCTTCTGATGAGCCACACCTGTTCCTGGTATTTGTCTGAGAGCAGGTGTGGCTCATCAGAAGCCAGGTATGATAGAAAACCTACTGGACAGTAGGTCTCCAGGACCGGAGTTGGAGACCCCTGTCCTACTGTCTGCATGATGATATGGCCTTTTGGCTTTGTCAGAATGAAGGCTTTCGTAGAAGTGCGACATTTCCAGCTTATGAATGAGCGCACCGCACTGCCATCACGATTTGTTTTGTAGATGTGTGCACTACATTAATCTGTATGTATGTAGTTCATTTCTCTGGGTACCTGGAGTATTCTGATCGGCCGTTTGAGTCTAACAACCGCTCAAAACATCCACCGATAATGAAGCTCGGAAGAGGTTTGTCTCCTTCTGGTGGACTTTCCGTTATTTCTTCTCCCGAGTCTCGTCCAGAGGCCCTGTAACTTTATGCATCGCTGATACTCCGCAGACGTCACCTTGCTTGGGCTGGAACTGGGGCTCCTGACGATGAAGAAGGGTGAATTTTCCCGCTTTCTTTTCTTGCCCAAATACGCCTACGGGGAGATGGGCTGCCCCCCGCTGATCCCCCCTTCTGCCACCGTGCTATACGAGGTGCAGGTCCTCGATTTTCTGGACTCTGCTGAAGCGGATGAATTTTTTGCGCTTACCCCGGTGAGATAGATGCTCACTAAACTCTTATTCATATTGGCCATTAAAAACACATTCATCAGTGTTCTTGAGGAAGAGGTTTCACACTTTCAAAGCACATTTCATAATATTTTATTAATAGATTAATTGTACTTAAGCACCCAAATAAAACAGATTCATAGCTACGAGGAGCACATCTCCCAAGCCTTTGGACTCTATTTGGAATGCAGTGCGGTAAATTCACACACAGATTGGGTGTCTCTCTCTGTTTATTTCAGTGGTGTTTGTGGTGATGCTGTGGGCTGCTCGCATTTCATCTTCGGCTGTTAAATCTCCCCCCCACCGCCAGGGCCAGCAGAACATCGCTGCCCTGTCCACCGTGCTCAAAGTCGCCAGAACGGAGCTCGGCTTCGGAAATCGATGCTTCAACCAAAAGCGCTACGAGGATGCTAAGGAGCGGTACAAGAAGGTAGAAGAAGATAGTCCGAAGTTTTTGGGTGTTTATTAGGTTTTACGATAGTTTAAACACTGTTAGTGCAAAGGGGATACTCTTTTACCCCAAGTTACCATCTCACAGCCATTAGATATAAAATTCTGTTCTATTCTATTCTCACACTGTTCTCTCACTGTTCTAACGCCACCTAAGCTCCTGGCTTATATTTAC